>NW_024070198.1:33816252-34562627 GCF_014754425.2 Oryx dammah | reverse complement strand
TTAAGCTGGATCACCATGTTTCAGCTGGATCACCATGTTTAAGCTGGATCACTATGTTTAAGCTGGATCACCATGTTTCAGCTGGATCACTACGTTTAAGGTAGATCACTATGTTTCAGCTGGATCACTATGTTTCAGCTGGATCACTATGTTTCAGCTGGATCACTATGTTTCAGCTGGATCACTATGTTTCAGCTTTTGAGGCACCTCTATATTCTTTCCTATGGTGGCCACACCATTTACACTCCCCTCAGCATCGCACAAGCATTCCAATTTTTCCACATCTTCACCCAAAACTGCTATCTTCTATTTCTTGATATTATTTTACACCCATCCTAATGGGTATAAAGCAGTATCTCCTTGTGGTTTTAATCCGTATTTCTCTAATGATTAGTGATGCTGGGTGTCTTTTATATCCTTATTGGGCCACCTCTATATCTTCTTTGGAGCACAATTCAACAGAAAGCTTGTACGTTAACTTGGTCAAACTTACTATTTTCCTTATGATTTGTGCTTTTTACTCTTACCTCAAAAGATTTTAAAGATAATCTCTAATTTTCTTCAAAGATGTATAGTTTGGCTTTTACTATTTTTATCTTCAACCCATGTGGAGGTTATTTTGCATTTGTTGCATGGATCTAACTTAATTTTTCCCATATACCACATTTCCCAGATACTTCTCAATATATTTCAATATACCACATGCCTAGAACCATTTTTTGAACATTTATCCCTGACCCACTATTTGTCTCATTTCATTTCTATACTGCCATGGTTTATTTTTACTCCAGTTGCATATACATACACACACATACACACATACACACGCAAAGTTTAAAAGTTAAATAATCCCACCAGGCTCACCAAAAAATTGTCTCCTGATCCTCTACTACAAGCTTTGTGCTGTGTGCTGTGCTAAGTCATTTCAATCATGTCTGACTTTTTGTGACCCCATGGACTTAAGCTCCCCAGGTTCCTCTGCTCATGGGATTCTCCAGACAAGAATACTGGAGTGGGCTGCCGTTTCCTCCTCCATTCTACAGGCTATGGAAGCCCAAAACAGAAATGGATATAGCTGCTTCAAATAGTTAAAAAACACTTTTAATTACTAGAATAATACTGTATAAAATTAACTGAAGAATTCACCAAACCTTTTATAGTCTGTTTAGGTAGGTGGAGGTGGTGGTGGTGGTGTTTAGTCACTAAGTCGTGTCCAGCTCTTTTGCGACCCCATGGACCGTAGCCCACCAGGCTCCTCTGTCCATGCAATTTCCCAGGCAAGCACACTGGATTAGGTTGCCATTTCCTTCTTCAGGGGATTTTCCTGACTCAGGGAATGAACCCAGGTCTCCTGCACTGCAGGAGGATTCTTTACCACTGAACCATAGAGAAAGCCCTCTTAGACAGGTAAAGATTCCTAAAAGAAGTGGCAGCCATGACCTTTCACCTAGTAAAAATAATATGTTAATTGCTTACCAGTGGTATAAAATATTTAATTCTCAGAACAACTGTGAGGAGTAAATATTTTTGTCACTATCAAAAATAGAGAAAGAGTCTTTAGAGGTTAGGTAACTTCCTTAAAGTCATTAAATATTAAAGTCAAAACAAAACCACATCTCTTTAACTTCTTTATGCTATACTGCCTCAACACATCATCACAAGATCTTTTTTGATATAAACATTAACTTCATGAAAATAAAAATACAATAATATTCTTTTTTTAAGTACTCAAATCCCTTCAGAAGAAAAGCATTCAGTACACTATTTAATTACACATGAGAGCAATTAATTAGGACAAATAATAATACAATACAATTCTACTTCTAAAATTCTTTGCCTTTTAACATATGTAGTAGTAAGAGGTGAAGGTTTTATAACTATCTCTAGAACATCACCTTCAACTTTACTAAATGTTCAAAAATAATTGTAGACAGTATTTGTGGTGGACACTGGTGCTGCTCAACAAATATTCCAGTTCACTTTCTTAAGGCCTATGGCAAAATGATACTTGCACACTCCTGAGAACTACGATGTGACAGTATGATTTGTTTTAGTCAACAAAATGCAAGCTAAAGTGATAACGCCACTTCTGGATGGAGCCATTTAATTGCCAGTGAAAGAAAATGTAATGTAGCCTTAACCTGCAAGTGATAGAGTAAGCAAATCTGTCCTCCCCACCATCACTAGACATGAATCAGGAGTGAAAATAAACTTTTATTGGTGTTAATCTGAATTTTGGAGATTTGTAACGGACATGGATATGTGCTGCCTAGACCATCATTCAAGGCAGAAACTGTGTTGCTAAGAATGCTGTCAGTGAACAGTCATCTGCTTAAGCTCAGGAACTGTCTCAGGAGCAGAGTCACTTCATTAAAGGACAGATTTTTCCAAGGATGACCTATGTGCAATGGTTGATCAAAGGAGGGTTTTAAATATCCCGCCATTTCAGCCCAATATAGAACAACTCTGAGCATCAATTTTATCTCTGGAGATCCTTGTAGGGCTGATTGAGGTTATCCGTCCAGCATCACTTTCCCTTTGTCCAACCCTGCTTCCCCTTCTGCCTCTTTAGAGACACTGATCTTAAGGATACTCCCAATGGACATCATGAACACTAAACTCTATCGTAAAAGTCTGTTTCCCAGAGAATTCAAACTATGGCATTTGGTGTCAAGAGTGGTACAAGAATACAAGAAATAAGATGGAGTTTGGGAGCTGAAGCACAGACTGCAAGGCTAATAAAGAGGAATCCATCACTGGTGGTAGGTGGGGCACAGATAGCAGCCAGCACGCGGTGGTCATCCAACTGTTAAAACTTAAACCAAAGGTATATTAGGAAGATATGCCCATGGAAGGTAATCCTGCACAGGTGTGAAGAATTAGATGTTTGAGAAGCATCAATATTAAAAGTATTAATATACCAGAATTCATGTCTACTCCTTAGTCATACTGAGCTCTAGAAAAAGATAATGAAAGGTTGGGAAAGCAGAAGGCCTCCTCCTGCTGCTGCTAAGTCGCTTCAGTCGTGTCTGACTCTGTGCAACCCCAAAGACGGCAGCCCACCAGGCTCCCCCCGTCCCTGGGATTCTCCAGGCAAGAACACTGGAGTGGGTTGCCATTTCCTTCTCCAATGCACGAAAGTGAAAAGTGAAAGTGAAGTCACTCAGTCGTGTCCGACTTCTTGACCCCATGGACTGCAGCCTACCAGGCTCCTCCATCCATGGGATTTTCCAGGCAAGAGTACTGGAGTGGGTTGCCATTGCCTCCTCTGAGAAGGCCTTCTTAGTGCCTTATAAATAGGCTCCCAAATATGGCATGTCTGCTAGTTAAAGAAAGTCCACTATTCCAAAGACAAGGTCCTGACAGAAAGAGAATAAGACCCTGGCACATGGCATGGGAACATCTGAGGTGATGCCCCTGAAAATCTCCCCAAGTTTTGCATTCTCAAATTTTCCTCTATCAGCTGAGACTGCAGAAGTGATCTACTCTACTGCACTGAGACAGTACTCTACCCTCGCTTGAACACAGTGCAGAGGCCTCCCGCCAGCAAGACCTGTACCTTAGGTCAGAATCTGCTAACACTTTTCTGAATGGCCACTAGGCCTATAACTTGGCTCAGCATAACCCTGACAGATACAGGCTGGGACTTCTAAGAAAAGAAAGAGGCTATATCCCAAATGACCTATAAGACTTAGACAGCACATATGGTAATAGTTGGAGGAGGACACAAGGTACACGCTGCTGAAGGGGGTTTGATCAAAGGGTAGACCCTTATACTGGATTAGGAAGAATTTATTTATATGAAAGCACTCTCCAAGATGCAATGATTCATCCCCTTACAAGATAGTATGAACTCACTACGAAGATAACTCCTATTCACAGCAAAATAAACCATCAACAAAATGAAAAAGTAACTTACTACTGAGTGGAAGAAAATGTTTTAAATCATATATCTTATAGGAGTTATTATTTAAAAAAATATAAGGAATTCACACAAGTCAATAGGGAGAAAAAAAAAAGAAAGCCGAAACAATATGATTAAAAAATAGGCAGAGGAAATGAATAGATATTTTTCGAAGACACACAAATGGTCAACATGTACATGAAAAAGTACTCAACATTCCTAGTCATCAGGAAAACGGGTATTAAAACCACAGAGAGATATCACCTTACATATGACAGAATGGATATCACCAAAAAGATAAGAGATGACAAGTGTTGGCAAAGATGTGGATAAAAGGAAACCCAGGTGCACTGCCATTAGGAATGTAAATTGGTGCAGCCACTGTGGAAAACAATATGGACATTCCACAAAAAACTCAAAACAGAACTGTCATATGATCTGCCAATCCCACCTCTGGGTATATATCCAAAGGAAATGTAAACAAGATCTCAAAGAAATATCTGCATTCTCTTTCACTGCAGCATTATTCTATAGCCAAGTTATGGAAGCAATCTAAGTGTCCATCAATAAATGAATGGATAAAGAAGTTGCGGTATATATATACAATGGAATATTATTCAGCCATGAGAAGAAAGGAAATTCTGCTGTTTGTGACATGTATGGGGGCTTGAGGGCCTTATGCTAAGAGAAATAAGCCAGAAAGAAAAAGACAAATAATGAGCCTGGCATGCTGCAGTCCATGAGGTTGCAATGAGTTGGACACAACCTGACAACTGAAAAACAACAAATCATTTATATGTGAAATCTTAAACAAACAAAAAAAGAAGTCAAACTCAAAGAAACAGAGAGTAGAAAAGTGGTTTCCAGGGGTGGGAGAAATAGGAGACGTGGATGGAAAGGTGCATACATTCAGTTGTAAGATAATATGGTCTAGGATCTAAATGTGTAACTCAGTGACAAGACTTGCTAACCCAGCACTGTGCAAATGAGATTTGCTAAGGGAGTAGAACTTAAATGTTCTCACACACACAAAAAGACAATTTGTGAAGAGATGATGGGTGTACTAATTAACTAGATGTGGGGGAGAAATCCTTTTACAATGTGAATTTATATCAAGTCATCAAGAATCTGTATCAAATCATCAAAATGTACACTTTAAATATGTTACAGTTTTATCAACTACACCTCAATAAAACTGGCGGGGACGGGGGAAGAAACATGGAAACATGGAAAATTAGGCTATGCTAAGTAAAGTCAAAATGTCATAACAAACATGAAAAGCAGAGATTAAAAGTCTAGGAATATGACAGTGTCACAGTTGGAAAAAGTAGTATGTGGTATATATAGAAAGTCCCTGTGAAAGACTCCCCATGCAGATTCTACAAACATGCCAAAGGGCACGCCATCTGCAGTGGAAATCTTTACACATCTATTCCTGTCATGGTACTGAGCCATGGTAGAGATGGAGTGCTTGACGTTGACAAGTGAACATGTGCCCTGAGTTTTCTATCATGATATTCAGTGTAACACCAGACAACCCACCAGGCCATTATACCTACAGAACAGACCAGAAGAGATGCCACTTACTGCAACCATGACGTGATGCTGAGAGGGATAGTGGCATCACCAAGAAAGTGGTGGCTTTCCTCCATGGGCCTAAGCTGATGGCATAAAAAACTGTAATGGAACTGTGCTCAGTGATGGAGACAACAGGAAAAACAGGGGCCAGCTGGTGACTTGAGTAGCGTGCCATTACTGTAATAAGTAGCAAGGCTGGAGTATCAGTCAAGGGGACTGACCTGTTGAGAATTACAGAGGCATTTAATAGAACACAGCATCCCTAGAAGCAAAATAGATGGGTAGCCAATGAGGGTGCTACCTAACATGCCATGGGAAAAAAATCAAGGATAAATGATCAGAATTCGGATGGCAGATGGTGCAATGAAAAGTCGTAATTCACCAATTTCTGCACTTGAGCCACTTTTTAAATCCACAGCTGATACATTTAAAATTCTGAGGCCCAGGAAGAAGGACCCAGCAATACCACAGCAAGTGTATATAAGAGTGTCCCTAGTTCTTCCTCAAAGGTACCAATGGTCATTTTATTGGGTAATCCTAGCCTAGAGAAAGAAACCACCACAAACATGGCAGGTACTGTTGGACCCAAGGTCTGAGCTGACACTATCGCATCACAGCCTCTCTGAATAGCAGGGACAGCATGAGGATGATGAGATGAAAGGCGTCCTGGCCAAGCTTCTGCTCAAAATGAGCCACTGGGTCTGCAGGCGTACGCAGTGGTCATATCCTAATTCCCTAGAATAATAATTGGAATAGACATTCTTGGCAAAAGGCATCATCTTCACCTTGGGTCCTTGGATGTTACACTGAAAAAGAACTGTTACCAATGGGTTATAAAATAAATTTTAAAATACCATTACATTTCAGAGGGAGTGACTGGGACACATTAGTATTATTCTATATAATCTACAGAATGCTGGATTAATGTGTTCTTTTCTAGCCCTATCAGAAAAGAGGACCTTGAGCAGTATGCATTCATATGGACTAGAGGAGCATACATTCACAATTTTGCTTCAAGGTTATGTTAACTTTTATCAGAATACATTTGGTCCAACTGAACATCTTGCAGAACATTTTATTTTTCTGCTACATCAATGGCATCATTCTAATAGTGCCAGATGAACAAGAGTTGGTAATGCAATGGAGGCCTTGTCAAGATATAGATACTTCAAAGGGTGGAAGATAAAAGCTACAAAGATTCTTGGGGGAAAAAAAAAAGCTACAAAGATTCAGAGACCTTCCATGTTACTAAGTTATTTAGGAGTCTGGAGTCTGAGAACATTCTGAGATAGCTTATCTGAATGGAAACACCAATTATTACACTTCTCAACTCCCACTGCAAGGAAGAAAGCAAACATCCAGTAGGTCTTTAGGGGTTCTGAAAGCAGTATATTCTATTCCTGTCCAAACCCAAATACTGCGAAATATCAAAGGCTGCCAGCTCTTGAGTACACATCACAGCAGAAAACAGTTCTGCTATAGATCCAGGATACAGTGCAAACAGTCTTGCAGCTAGGGCAACTTGGCCCAGTAGATACTATGGCTATCGGTGGAGTCACTGTTGGAATAATTATCATGTGGAATTATCTGGAAAGTTTCTGTGAATGACTCCCAGTGAAAACCCAACACACAGGTCAAAGGCCCTGCCATCCACAGTGGAAAATTTTACATCTCTATTGAGCCCTGGCAGAGATGGAGAGCTTGACATGGCTATCGATGGAGTCACTGTTGGAATAAGTATCATGTGGAATTATCTGGAAAGCTTCTGTGAATGACTCCCAATGAAAACCCAACATACAGGTCAAAGGCCCTGCCATCTGCAGTGGAAAATTTTACATCACTATTGAGCCCTGGCAGAGATGGAAAGCTTGACATGGGTTATTAAGTGACCATGTTTTCAGAGTTTTCTGAAGTGGTCTCTCACCAGTAGTCACGGGAACATAGAACGGAAGCTGTACTCAGGATCAAGCGTGAACAAGAGCTGGGAGTTCGGCCCTCATGTCCTCTACCACTGCTGCCCCGGCACTCATCCTGCATCTGACAGTGATGGCCACTAAGGAATCCTGTGTGCCCAGATAACAGGAAGAGGAAAAGGCAAACACGGAGGCTTCGTGTGCACACACAATTCAAAAATGGTCATCACTACAAGACAGCTTCACTCAGGGGTGGCCTGGAAGAACAGTAGAAAAGGAAAAAGCCTCCCACTTAGGGCAGGCCTTGAGAAATGCGCTCATGTACATTGTGTGGAAAGAGAAACGGCCCAAGAGCAGTAGTTAATGACCTAGCAGGCTGGTCAAGACACTAGAAGTAGAAACATTGGAGATCAGAGACAAGGAGGCTCTGGAGTAGACAGACGTAGATGGATGTATCCGGACGAGCGTGAAATGTCAAAGTCTTTGTGATGTAGGTAAAAGGCCATCAGAGGGCATGCAACATGGAGGAGACATTAAACAACTAATAAACAAACAACTGAGATAGCTAACACCAGTCAGTCTCTATCATAGACTGCCTCGGCGTCAACGAAATGCACAAGAACTTAGCCACACAGCAGAGATAGAAGTCATCCAGGAATTCACTACTAGGGGCTCCTTCTGAGAAAAGTTGATGGATCTACTCTTACCACAAAGTGTCCAGCCTCATAACGAGGTATCACTTCTGATCCCGTGATAAGGCCAATCCCCAAGAATACCAACTGGACACTTGGGGCAAGTTGACTATGCTGGGCCCCTTCCACTCTGGATGGGCTGATAATTCATTATGACCAGAACACATATTTTGAATACGTGTTTGCTTTTTCCACCCATAGGGTCTTAACCAGCATGAACATCATAGAAATGATGAAGCGTCTGATCAACCAGCATGGGATCCCATGTATTAGGAGACACACTTCACAGAAAAGAAGGTACAGAAATAGGCCCATTACCTTAAAACCCGCTGGATCACAAACCACACAACCTGCTAGAGATTTCCATAGGTACAGCTGAAGCACGAGGATGTAGTTGAAGTGAAAGTCGCTCAGTCACATCCGACTCTTTGCAACACCATGGACTATACAGTCCATGGAATTCTCCAGGCCAGAATACTAGAGTGGGTAGCCTTTCCCTTCTCCAGGATATCTTCCCAACCCAGGGATCGAACCCAGCTCTCCCGCATTGTAGGCAGATTCTTTACCAGCTGGGCCACAAGGAAAGCCCACCAGAATGTATGATATACCTCAACTTAAGACCTTTAAATGGTGCTACATAACCAACAGGAAGAACACACAGTAGGTCCAAAATCCAGGAGTAAAAGCCACTTCTTGTGGCCTCATTTTGGACTTCAAGAATAGAGATACTGTTCTCCAAGGGGAAAAATATTCTGGCAGAAGAAGTAGCAATGTCCCATTTAACTGTAAGCTATAATTGCCACTTGGGCACTTCAGGCTCCTTGTGTCAAGGGATCAACAACCAGGCAAAAAAGGAGTTGACTATCAAAGGGAGGGACTGCTGTTACAAATGTGGGAAGCGGATACATCTGTTAAACAGACGATACATTTAGGAGTCTCTTGGTTTCCTTTTGCCAAGTGTGATGAAAAATGGGCAGGTACAGTAACCCTGGCTAGAAGGTACATGGCGATCAGGAGATCATATACTTAGGGACAAGGGGCTGGGTCGTGCTACCGGGTAAGACAACAGTGCCCAGAAGAGGTGCTAGCTGAGGGGAAGGGACGTGAAAGAATAATGGACGAGAGCCATGGATACAGCCCTGAGACCTTACATAAGCCAGCATGATAATCTAGGCTCCCCCAACTGGAGCTGTTTAACAAACAGATTAGAAATGGGCTGAGTGGTCCAAAGAATGAATTGTGATGACCACTGAAATGCACTGCCTGAATATCCCTTCAGGGAAGGACTTGTCACTGGTAGACATCATTCAGCTGCTGGCTCCTGCAGAGATGGCCTTAGCTGTGGATAGCTTCTGCACCCAAGGTCCTACTTTCCTGGGAGCAACCCTCATACACTGACCCATCAAGGTCCGTTTCACCCTAATGAGGAACGCCTCTGATGGGTATTTCAACCTGAAGTGCCCTGAGGTTGCCTGTAGCTGTTAATTAAGTCTGCTTGACTTGTACTTTCTGCCCAATCCTGCATCTTCCCCTTCTCTTTCACAGCTGCTCACTCCAAGGACCTAATTAGTACCCTGAACACTAAACTCTGTAGAGTCTGTTTTTCAAAGGATCCAAACTGACAGGATTGTTTGTTACCTCAGTCTAACTTAACCTGTACTGATGGATACACTATAATAAGTGCAAATTTCCCTCTAGAGTATCTTAAAATAGTCAGTAAATTGTTTTCGCTCCCAAAATTGTTTAGGAAGAAGAAATTTTAACTTGCAAGCTTATAAAAAGCTAGTTGAGGTAAGTAATCTTGCAGCTATAGAGACATTTCATGCTTGCTGGTTATCTGCCCACCTGTCAGGATTTGTCAACAGAATGAGAAGAGAAAAACATAGGTACGGTTGTAGCAAATACACTTTCCACTTATCCCTTCCAACTTTTTCAATAACAAATAAAGAGGATGTTGGGCTAGATAAATTTTGTTGCTAAGTTTTCACATTCTTGATCGGGATTCTCTGTAAAATCTAGAAATTATCAAATGCCTTAAAGCTCAATATTAAATTAATCTAACATGCAGTCTCTTTCCATTCTTACAATATAAAGTCTCTTCCATTATTAATGTCTGACTGCAAGATCTATAATCATATTTTTTGCCAAGAAGAAAATATATTTCCAGAGCACTCAGGTCATTAGCACTTCATAAACAGGTAAAGGATAGACAGACCAAAGTAAATTCCACACAGTTATTGACATGAAAACGGACAGAAATACCATTCCATACCAACAGAAAAGTCACACAGCAATAAAGACCAAAGTAAAATATACGCTCTGGAATACAGAGTTTTTAAAAATCCACGCTACAAGGTACTAAATATTGATTTATAAACCATACTTCCAATAAACATGATCAAGAAATTAGAGTTACTATTCTCTCAAACACAAATCTCAGCAATGAGAACACTGTGCTGCCAAGACTATTCACATATGAGGGACCACACAGTTATATTAAAAACAAAGGCTGAAATTTAGAGACAGATTTATCTTATTACTTATGCATAAAACAGTACAGGTGAAAAAACACACGTTCATTGGCTAATTTTTCTACTCACATTCTTCCATGAAAATATGCATCTCTATTACTCTAAGGACACATTTTACAAATTCATTTAATACTCCATCTCAAATGGCAGTTCACAATTCAGTCTTAATTGCACACTCAACATACACTAAAAAGAGCACAAGTCACAGGCATAAGACTCAAAACTAGATGAATACAAAGAAAAACTTGTATTAACCATTTGGATACTTACGTACCAAAATACCACATTTCTGAATGTTGCCAAAAACCTTTTCCCCCCTAACCCTGAAATGCTGATGCTTCACTGGCCTCCACTTCCCCAGGTAAAAATTTATCTTAATATTTTTAAAAGGTGCACATTTAATGTACCCACAGTTTCAACTCCACAGTTTCTCTCAGGATTTTTATCCTCTGGCATTCATTCCACAAATATTTATTTAGTTTCTCATCCTCTATCAGGCAAAGTGGGCATCACTATTTGACATTTCCCACTTTATCATGTCAGTGTGGTTTCCTGTTGATTTCAGTAAATAGTCTTGAGGTAATAAATTATATTTACTGATTCCCTGATAATGAATCATACTTGAAATCCTAGAGTAATTCCTACTGGGTAAAGTTCATTATAACTTTGAAACACTGCTGAATTGTATTTGCTAATATTTTACTTTAGATGTTTGATCTTCCGTTCATGGCTGTGTTCCTTGCCTTCCTCCACATTTACTTTTCTTTCAGTGTACATTTCCTTTTGAGAATCTTTATTCACCAAATTTTGCATTCAAGACAATCTCTCAAAATGCTTATATATCTATTAAGAAAGAGATTTACTGCTCATTACTCTTTCCTTCTTGATTTTCTAAAGGTCACTGATTAAATGTATCAATAAAACTAATTTTCTTGAGTGTTACATCACAGTAACAAATATTATATGCCTTTTCCCAAATTAATGATCATTCAAACTTTTTCCTGTTACATCAGGAAAATACCAATACATCGTACAGTGGTAAAATCAAAAGTACTTTGAACTTAGACCTAGCTTCAAATTCTGAATATACCATCCTACAACCTATGTGAATTTGGATTTAGTCAGGCTAAATCACAGTTTCTGCCTTTATAAATGAATATAATACACTTTACACAGGTGTTATGAGATGCTATGAGAATTACCTTATAAATGTATGCAAAGTACAAAACACTACAGGAAGCCTTCAGGGAATATTAGTTCTCCCTTTTCTCAAAATAAAGGTAACTTATTCCTTTACTTACTGGTCTCTTTTTAAAAAAGAAGAAACTCTTTATTTTTTCTATGCAACAGTTTATTATGGAAAGAAGAAGAGAACCTTGGACAAAGGATATAGGAAAGCTTAAAACAGTCAACAGTTGGTGACATTTTTTGAAAAAATTACATGATGGTTTTACAGTTTTTCTGACAAAGAAACAAACCGGGTCTTTCAGGACAAAGGGTTCACCTGGACAAGGGGTGCTGCTTTTGTTGAGGAAGAGCCCTACCTAAGAATTTAACAAAGTGCACAGAGAAACTGTGATTAATAAAGAGAGAAACAAATAAAATAACCTCCAAAAAATAATTAAAAACATAAAAGGTGAGCAAATTTGAATTTTTATAGTTTTACTGGAAAGTTCCAAAAAATTGAAAGTCATATGATTCCTTATATTGTGTGTATATGTATGTGTGTATGTATATATGTATCAGTTTACAGGACTGTACAAAAACAGTGATTTTAAGGGTATACATAACTACAACTTCACTGTGTTTAAAATGATTTTTTATATATTACCAATTAAAATAAGATTACTTCTTCGAATACAGAATTAAGTATTTTTCAGGGTTTTTTAAACTATGTTTTTAAATTATTGTCTACCAATAAGTATGGAAAATTCTTAAAGAGATGGGAATACCAAACCACCTGACTCGCCTCCTAAAAAATTTCTATGCAGGTCAAGAAGCAACAGTTAGAACTGGACATGGAACAACAGACTGGTTCCAAATAGAGAAAGGAGTACATCAAGGCTGCATATTGTCACCCTGCTTATTTAACTTATATGCACAACATCATGAGAAATGCCAGGCTGGATAAAGCACAAGCTGGAATCAAGATTACCAGGAAAAATATCAATAGCCTCAGATATGCAGATGCTACCACCCTTATGGCAGATAGTTAAAAAGAACTAAAGAGACTCTTCATGAAAACCAAAGAGGAGAGTGAACAGGTTAGCTAAAAACTCAACATTCAGAAAACTAAGATCATGGCATTCAGTCCCATCACTTCATGACAAATAGATGGGGAAACAGTAAAAACAGTGGCTCACTTTATTTTACTGGGCTCCAAAATCACTGCAGATGGTGACTGCAGCCATGAAATTAAAAGACACGTACCCCTTAGAAGAAAAGTTATGACCAATCTAGACAGCATATTAAAAAGCAGAGACATTACTTTGCCAACAAAGGTCCATCTAGTCAAAGGTATGGTTTTTACAGTAGTCATGCATAGACATGAGAGTTGGACTATAAACAAAGCTAAGTGATGCAGAATTGATGCTTTTGAACTGTGGTGTTGAAGAAGACTCTTGAGAGTCCCTTGGACTGCAAGGAGATCCAACCAGTCAATTCTAAAGGAAATCAGTCCTGAATATTCACTGGAAGGACTGATGTTGAAGCTGAAACTCCAATATTTTGGCCACCTGATACAAAGAGGCCTTACAAATAGCTGTCAAAAGAAGAGAGGCAAAAAGCAAAGGAGAAAAGGAAAGATATAAGCATCTGAATGCAGAGTTCCAAAGAATAGCAAGAAGAGATAAGAAAGCCTTCCTCAGCAATCAATGCAAAGAAATAGAGGAAAACAACAGAATGGGAAAGACTAGAGATCTCTTCAAGAAAATTAGAGATACCAAGGGAACATTTCATGCAAAGATGGGCTCGATAAAGGACAGAAATGGTATGGACCTAACAGAAGCAGAAGATATTAAGAAGAGGTAGCAAGAATACACAGAAGAACTGTACAAAACAGATCTTCACGACCCAGATAATCACGATGGTGTGATCACTCACCTAGAGCCAGACATCCTGGAATGTGAAGTCAAGTGGGCCTTAGAAAGCATCACTACAAACAAAGCTAGTGGAGGTGATGGAATTCTAGTGGAGCTGTTTCAAATCCTGAAAGATGATGCTGTGAAAGTGCTGCACTCAATATGCCAGCAAATTTGGAAAACTCAGCAGTGGCCACAGGACTGGAAAAGGTCCGTTTTCATTCCAATCCCAAAGAAAGGCAATGCCAAAGAATGCTCAAACTACCGCACAATTGCACTCATCTCACATACTAGTAAAGTAATGCTCAAAATTCTCCAAGCCAGACTTCAGCAGTATGTGAATCGTGAACTTCCAGATGTTCAAGCTGGTTTTCGAAAAGGCAGAGGAACCAGAGATCAAATTGCCAACATCCGATGGATTATCCAAAAAGCAAGAGAGTTCCAGAAAAACATCTATTTCTGCTTTATTGACTATGCCAAAGCCTTTGAGTGTGTGGATCACAATAAACTGTGGAAAATTCTTCAAGAGATGGGAATACCAGAACACCTGACCTGCCTCTTGAGAAATCTGTATGCAGGTCAGGAAGCAACAGTTAGAACTGGACATGGAACAACAGACTGGTTCCAAATAGGAAAAGGAGTACGTCAAGGCTGTATATTGTCACCCTGCTTATTTAACTTATATGCAGAGTACATCATGACAAATGCTGGACTGGAAGAAATACAAGCTGTAATCAAGATTTCTGGGAGAAATATCGATAAACTCAGATATACAGATGACACCACCCTTGTGGCAGAAAGTGAAGAGGAACTAAAAAGCCTCTTGATGAAAGTGAAAGTGGAGGGTAAAAAAGTTGGCTTAAAGCTCAATATTCAGAAAACGAAGATCATGGCATCTGGTCCCATCACTTCATGGCAGATAGATGGGGAAACAGTGGAAACAGTATCAGACTTTATTTTGGGGGGCTCCAAAATCACTGCAGATGGTGATTGCAGCCATGAAATTAAAAGACGCTTAGCTTACTCCTTGGAAGAAAAGTTATGACCAACCTAGATAGCATATTCAAAAGCAGAGACATTACTTTGCCAACTAAGGTCCGTCTAGTCAAGGCTATGGTTTTTCCTGTGGTCATGTATGGATGTGAGAGTTGGACTGTGAAGAAGGCTGAGCGCCAAAGAATTGATGCTTTTGAACTGTGGTGTTGGGGAAGACTCTTGAGACTCCCTTGGACTGCAAGGAGATCCAACCAGTCCATTCTAAAGGAGATCAACCCTGGGATTTCTTTGGAAGGAATGATGCTAAAGCTGAAACTCCAATACTTTGGCCACCTCATGCAAAGAGTTGACTCATTGGAAAAGACTCTGATGCTGGGAAGGATTGGGGGCAGGAGAAGAATGGGACGACAGAGGATGAGATGGCTGGATGGCATCACGGACTCAATGGACGTGAGTCTGAGTCAACTCCAGGAGTTGGTGATGGACAGGGAGGCCTGGTGTGCGATTCATGGGGTCACAAAGAGTCAGACACGACTGAGCGACTGAACTGAACTGATACGAAGAACTGACTCATTTGAAAAGACCCTGATGCTGGGAAAGATTGAAGGCAAGATTGGGAACTACAGAGGATGAGATGGTTGGATGGCATCATCGACTCAATGAACATGAGTTTGAGTAAACTCCGGGAGTTGGTGATGGACAGGGAAGCCTGGCATGCTGCAGTCCATGGAGTTGCAAAGAGTTGGACACAACTGAGCAACTGAACTGAACAAGTTAAATGTCATAATTAAAACTGTAATAGGCAGGAAATTTATTTTTTTAAATTGTGTTATTGTTTTGGTTTGAAGTTTAGGTAATTCACTTTACACGATGTATTGCTTATGTAAATCTGACACCCTAACTCTCTTAAGAAATAACCTACTCAACAATTTAATCAACGTATCTCTGACCTATCTTTCATCTTGTTTCACAATTCTATGCATTCTCCTAACTATTAGATAAGTTTTCTAACTGAAAATTAATAACCACCATTTGTAATTAAAACCATCATAATTGTGTTAGGCCTACTGAAGATCCTATAATAGATATTTTTTGATAATTCTGAAATAACGTCCCAAGATTCAATTCAACTTTAAGGTATGTTTAAATTCAGGAAAATCTCTCATTTGCAAATGTTGAAATCTTCAGTCGAACCCCTCAAAAGATTGGTGGTTTACTAAAAGAGACATGAAAAATTTACAAACTGCTTGACTCCTTTTATCCCATGGACCCTACAGAACTAACTTTCATGACACTACTTTACAGACAAACAGCTTAAAAGCATAAATGCTGCTGCTGCTGTAATTTAGCCTCTAAGTTGTGACTGCCTCTTTGTGACCCTGTGGACTGCATCCCACCAGGCTCCCCTGTCCATGGATTTCCCAGGCAAGAATATTGGAAAGGGCCACCATTCCCTTTTCCAGGGAATCTTCCCAACTCAGGGATCAAACTCATGTCTCCTGTTTGGCAAGAAGATTCTCTATCACTGAGCCACCTGGGAAGCCCTGAAAAGTGAAACTATGTCTCGGTAATTCCCTGGCAGCCCAGTGGTTAGGACTCTGTGCTTCCACTGCAGGGGGCAGAGGTTTGCTCCCTGGTCTGGGAACTAAGATCCTGCAAGCTGCACAGCACTGCCAAAAATAAATTTTTTTTTTTAAGTATAAATGTAACTAATAACCTGAGATCAGCTCAAGTTCTTCCATTGCACCTTTAGCCTCAACAGTACTACAAGGCTGTATCTTTACTAGATACAGATTCATTTTAATCTTGAATCAGGTGCAATAATGATACCATTAACAATGACAAAAATATATTAATAAAGTTTTCAGATTTAAAATGTGTTCAAGCTAGATTTACCAGCTAGAAAATTTAGTAACATATCATTTTATCTGTTACAGTCCACTGAGTCTTATTCACCAGGCTGGTTCTATGATCACTTGTGAAGAGTCATTTTTTAAAAAAATATGACTATGCAGTGCCTAATCTAAGAGAATCAGATTATTGAGGTCTGATTTTTCTCCCTTCAACCTTCAAAGGGAATGCCAAGGTAAGTCATGCTTGAAAATCACCATCATATGCCTTCTACATCCATCATGTATAGTATAATGAGAACTGGGAAGGCAAGGTTATGTCCTCAAAGATTAATGATATTGGCTATATAAAATTTACTACAGCAGTACGGTTGGAATAGTACATTTTAGAGCAATGAAAAATTAGTATTACCATACATATTTTTATTGTCTAAACATCAAAGAACACAAAGCAATCAACTAAATCTTAAGGTGCATTCCAATTAAATATGCCATAAACTCTGAGTGTACTGTACAAAAGAGAAAAACTAGCAACATGACTTTTTTCCCCGAAAGGATTTATTTCATAGTTGGTTCATTATGCAATGGTTGTATTTTATTTCCACAAAATTATACTTCATAAGGAAAACAATTATTTTGGAAGACATTTTCTGAAATGTGAAAAGCACTTTTCCCAAGAAAACATTTCAATATTTGATGATACAAACCCAGGAGAATAAGTACAGTTTGGGCAGGGAAGGAAGACTTTATTGGGAACTGCAGAGAAATAATCAAATAAGGTAAAACAAAATGCTTTTATCCCGTATTGATTGTAAGGCTGTTTTTGTTTTTGTTGTAATTTACTAGCACAGGGCAAACAAAAACCTATGTTAAAAAACCATACTGTTAAAACGTGCTATTCTTCCTCCAATTTTAACAATTTGCTTGAAAAATGAAACTAATTATTTGCTTCTATCTTTCCATAGCATTGGGCTTCCCTGATAGCTCAGTTGGTAAAGAATCTGTCTGCAATACAGGAGGCCCTAGTACGATTCCTGGGTCTGGAAGATCCCCTGGAGAAGGAAAAGGCTACCCACTCCAGCATTCTTGGACTTCCCTTGTGGCTCAGCTGGTGAAGAATCTGCCCGCAGCGCAGGAGACCTGGGTTCGATCCTTGTGTTGGGAAGATCCCCTGAAGAAGGGAAAGACTACCCACTCCAGTATTCTGCCCTGGAGAACTCCATGGACTTCATAGTCCATAGGGTTGCAAAGAGTTGGACACGACTGAGCAACTTTTACTTTTTCCATAGCATTAAAAACATTACTAAAAACTACTAAACATTACTAAAAATTAAGTGTCTCGTAATTTATTGACAAAATCAAGAACATACAATGGAGTCAACTAGATACCACAGTGTAGTCAAGTGGAAAGACTATCAATTTAGGAGTTTTTAACAAAACTGGATTTACCACCAGCAGGGCTTTGGACTAATTCCTTTTAGTCTTGTGCTTAACAATCTAAAATTGAGTTTACTGATATCTTGTTATTAGAGAGGTTACAGATATTGTAAACAAAGCTCTTATTATCAGGCTTCCCTGGTGGCTCAGCAGTAAAGAATCCTCCTGGAATACAAGAGACATAGGTTCAATCCCTGGGTCAGGAAGATCCCCTGGAGAAAGAAATAGCAACCCACTCCAGTATTCTTTTGCCTGGGAAATCCCATGAACAGAGGAGCCTGGCAGGGGTCACAAAAGAGTCAGACATGACTTAGCAACTAAACAGCAACAATAGTACCTAGCCCTTGGAACTGACTTAATAAAGAGTAGCTATTAGAATAATAATAATCTGAGCCCTTTCTTTCTCTGAAAAATTTATATTTCTAATGTTTTTTACCTTGGTGTATTTTAAATGTATAATACCTAAAATATGGTTATCTTGAACAAGATGAAAGAAATAAAAGTAAATTCCCACTATGTCAGCTACAAAATAGCTCAACATTAATCTGCTCATTAAAATATAGAAATTGAGTAGAAGCTGCTTGAAGAATCTTTTCAAAAGTTCAACATCTCACTTCATGGATTTTTAACAATAACAACGAAATTCTACACTTTTCCTAGGATTTTAATTCCTAGAAGAAAAACACATAAAATGTTCATCCACCTCCTGAGAAATAAGCTTACTGTCTCAACACCACAGGCAAAATAATATGTTGATAGCACCAACTCGGCAATGACAGATCATAATAAGCCAGCCTAGATTCTGTATTTCATTTAACTGATTTTCTGGATCTGGAGCACTGATCTTTTAAGCCTTATAAAAGCCAAGACAATCAATCCCATTTCATCATGAATCATGACTTCAAATTATTATTTCAAAAAGGCAAATATTTAACTATTTAGGCTCTAAAAGACAGTGAATTCTTTTCAATGATGACTCACATGCAAATACTCATAGAGTTTTTAAAACTATACCTAACTTTATTACTAGGAATTTCTTTCCAAACATGCTTACAATAGTTTAGAAGTCAAAATGCTTATTAATAGTTCATAATTTTCTTTATATGCTGACACTTGAAATAATTTTCCAAAGTACATTATGTACCATTATGATGTTTAAGAGCAGAAGTATACTTCTTATATCCATTAAATGTGCTAGTCTTTGGTCTCTTTTATTTTTATTTATCAAAATGCTCCTTAATAGCTTAAAATTGGTATATTACTTCACACAATCAACAAAAGGTGCTCTTAAGTGCTGCTTAAGATTTAAATCAGCTAGGTTTTATCTATAATATACAGAGAGAAGAAATTTTTTCATTACAGTGGTCTAACAGGTAGCTAAATTTAGTATTTCAATAAATACACTGTTTAACATTCAGAAATTTATAGGACTATAGATAAGATAATTAAAATCAATTAAAACCATAGACATATTATATTTCTAGATTCCCTGGTAAAAACTTATTTAGTTACTTCCATTCTTAGATATGTTCTGGGTTTCCATTTTGTCCCAAAATATTATTTCATTAGCTTTTCTATCTTTATATGTCTTTCTCTATCAGCTTCCTGTACCATGAAAGTATATCTTGTGAGTTTAATTTAAATTTTTCTGTGCTCATCCCCACTAAATCTAAAATGCTTGTATTCCTACTCTCTGCAATGTAAATTTGGTAGTGCTTCATATCTATCCATTATCAAAACTAACACAGTAATAATCAAACAAAACAGACTAATAAAGTGCTCATGTAGGACTACAAAACATAAAAGCCTTCAAATAGGACATTCAAACCCAGATTTCTCAATTCCCCTGCCTCCACCACTAATTCACCTCAGTTCATTTGTTCCCTTCCCCTATACTACTATTTATGCTGAAATTGGAGAGAATTCCTTTCAAAATCTGTCACTGAATTTCTCTCTCTAAAATGACATATACACATGCTGACTAGTAATGTATTTGAGAATCTCTACATGAAAAATTTCTGGTATTTCCTACTTTGTACAGTCCTAACAGATACATACCTATGTCATATGCCAGGAAATCGGCAGAAAAACATTTTGCACCGTTACTCAAGGAAGTGTCATTATGGGTATTTCCTCCAAAAATAAGCATAGCTCCATTGATAAGAACAGCTGAATGAAGGTATCTGGCAAACCCACTTTCTTTCAAAATAGTCCTACAGGATAAAATTTAAAAATGTATTACAAAAGATAAAAAGACCTCCCTGATCTTACACCAAGTACAGAAAGGATCTAGTTTGAATACAGAATTTTCCTTGGATTTGTAAAAATAACACGTTTTATTATTTTTAACAAACGGCCTCTAAACTTCAATATTTTTAAAAAATACTTTAGATTCAGAGTACCTTAAAATGCTTTGAGGAAACACAATATTAAACATAATCATTAATGATTTCATAATAATTTATATTTTGCATTTTGTTTTTATTTATAAAAGTAGGAAACAAATTTTCTTTAAACTAGAGGACTGACTTATAATAAGTTTTAAATACCAAAGTAAATAAATAGTTAAATGTAATAAATTTACTCTAAACAGTATGCAGTTAAAACTATAAGACTCATATGGATCCAATAAAATGTTTTTTAACTCATTAAATATATACATAAAAGTGCGCATAGGTCTAAAACCCAATGAATTTCCACAAGATGAACACAACTAAGTAATGAGTACTAAGACCAAAAAATAAAAAATTACCACTATTCTGATTCTAATAGCAAACATATAGATGGCTGTCTTTGTGCTTTACAAAATGGAAGGACATAGTTGGTATTCATTTGTATTCATGTTCATTTGCTTAAAATTATTTGTGAGGTATATCTATATTGTGTATAACTGAAAATCTCAATGCATTTTTGAAAAACAATAAAATTAAGGTAAATGTTCTTTTAATTAATTACAGTGCAATTCTGAGAGAAAAACTACAAATATATGTTCACAAGTATACTTTACCTGAATGAACTAATATATATTAAAGGTTCAGGACAATATGAGTCAATACTTTATAAATAAATCCCTAGTACAAACAAAGAATCAGAATATAAACACAGTTAACATGTATGGTACAGTTAGTAAGACAAATATAGTATCTTAAAAACCATAGATTTAATACCACTCAATGGACATGAGTTTGAGCAAACTCCAGGAAATGGTGAAGGACAAGGAAGCCTGGTGTGCTGCAGTCCATGGGGTCGCAGAGTTGGACACAACTGAGCGAATGAACAACAACAAATTCTTAAAGAATATGGAACTGACCTCCAGAAAGGCAACATAAGGAGATCCATAAACAATCTCCCCAGGGAAAGAACTATAATTGGTAAAAATTATTTTTTTAAAAAATGTCTGTTTTGGATCTCAAAACCTTTTGCCAAGAGCAACAACAAATAAAGAAATAATTACTCAGGAACATCAACTAAATCTCAGTAAGAACAGCAACAGTTCATGGTATCTGACTCATTACCAACTCTCATTCGTCCGTTACCACCACCTCCCCACACATACACAACCTGTTCAGCAAGACTGCTCAACCCCAGGCTGGTAATGTTGAGAACAGAATACTCCTTTGTCTCTCAGTTCCTAGTTCAGGCCAATAATATACAACCAGGAGCAACAGACTGCCAATACTTCTCACGTCCCCTAACTCTTGGTGGCAGAAGCTCTATTCAAGGAGAAAGCACAAGAGGTCTGAGTGCTCATTCTCTACCTTGCTCCCACTCGCAGGGTGGAAGCTATACACCAGGCCTCATACACACGTTAAGAACACGAGGGCAACAGTTCCAAGATAAAAGAGGACGGCTGAGAAGAGCAAAGGCTACCATCAATATCCAGTGTACATAACACAGTGGTGTCACTGAAAGAACAATCTACGAGCCCCTACCTATATTTCCAAAGCAATCACAGCGAGGTTATCCCCAACAGGGAGATGCAGCCTAAGAAAAGGAAAGGCCCAAAGCTCTCCCAAGGGAACTTGACTTCACTGGATACAGGGCAGCAAACTTCAAGCCTTAAAGGCTTCAGAAACAATGGAGGTTGTTTCTCAAGTATCTATATGAGAATAATAAGTTAGAAATAGACCAACCAGAAGTTTATTGGAGAGAATCAGGGGGAAAGACAGCTAATAAGAGCCTTACTGGGGTCAGAACATCAATGACTAGCCTCAAAGACTACCCCTGTAAAAGGTATAAAATGCAATTCAGACCGTGGAGCAATTCATGCCCATAGAGCTTTGCTGAAAATAACAGAACTATCAGTTGGCAATTAGTGGAGGCTAGGGTGTGAGGAAATGGCAATCCACTCCAGTACTATTGCCTGGAAAATCCCACGGACAAAGGAGCCTGGTAGGCTACATACAGTCCATGGGGTCGCAAAGAGTCAGACACGACTTAGGCGACTTCACTTCACAGCGGGTGAGGATGATACAAAGAGAGGCAGATAGCTTAACAAAGAGCTCAGAGGAAAAGTCGAAGAACTCTGCTAAAATCCCGATCATCCCAGGGTGACTATGTGCCTCCCCAGCCTGTACCATCTAAAGAGGAACATCAGAGGACGCATGTGGAGAAAAAAAGAGACTTCACTAGAAGAATTCAGCCAAGTCCCTAAACAAATGAAAAAAAATTACAGCAGCCTCAGGGAGGGAGGAAAAGTCAGGATCCAGAGTTGCTGCAATGTACTGCCTAAAATGCCTGGCTTTCGGGGAAAATTATGGCATGCAATGAAATAGGGAAGCGTGACCCATGCCATACACAGGAATAACAGCAAGCAACCACCTTTGAGAGAACCCAGATGCCAGATGAAACAAAAAAAGATTCTAAAGCAGCTATTAAAAATACTTAAAGAAAACAAAATTTAAAGAAGTATAACAATATCTTATTAAAGCATCAACAAAGAAAAATAACCAGGAAAAGAAAAATGTGGAGTTTTAAAGTATAAAATTGAAATTTTAAAATTTAGCAGAGACTCAATAGCATATTTCAGCAGGTAAAAGAAAAAAATCAGTGAACTAGTAGATAAATCAGTAGAGATTCTGCAATTCCAAAAACAGAGAGGAAAATGAACACTCTATGAGAAATGCACACCACCATTAACAGCAAGCGCATGGATTTACTGAGAATTCTAAGGTAGAGGGGGGAAAAGGTAAAAAATTGTTTGAAAAATAATGACGGACAACTTCCTAAATTTGATGAAAAACATTAGCGTACATATCAAAGAAGCTCAACAAACTGCAAGTAAGAAAAAAGTATAGAAAGAGCCACATTCAGACATAAAATAGTAATACTGAAAGCCAAAGATAAAATCTTGGGCAAGAGAAAGAAGGTTCTTTGCATACAAGAGAACCCCAAGAAGATAAATAACTGACTTCTCATCAGAAACAATAAGGGCCAAAAGGCAATGGGATGGCATATGAAAATGTTGAATTTTTTAATAAGCCAGAATAAGAAGATACAGGGGAAAGACATTATCAAGGTGCTGTAATAAGATTTTCCTGCTGAGAATAAAAAATATTGCCTGTCATATCAGTAAAAAAAAAAAAAAAAAAAAGGATGCTGCAGCGATAGGGCAATCACATTGCAACCTCGATGGTGAGCCCTGGGGAAACTAAATGGAAACAGAACGCCCGCCAGTGAGGCCACCCTGGACAGAGCGCCCTGGGCAGATTCAGGATGAGAAGCACAGGATACTGGCCCCAGATAGCCGAGGTGCATCTCAAAGCAATGATTCTATGAGCCTAGATTTTGTACCTTTTCATACGTAGAAAAAAGTGCTAAGTTCCTTAATTTGAGATGTCTGGTTTTCCTTAAGTAAAAGTAATCTTCTGATGTTCTGACTACTTGGACTTTGCTGCAAAAACTCCTATTAACCTGGCTTCTCTCTTGCCTTTCTGGAGCAGTCTCTCAGTTATCTGAGATGCTGTGTCTTGGACCTAAGACCTTAGATTTGTCCACCAAATAAAACATAATTCTGAACTTTTAGGTTGTGTGTTATTTTTTCAGTCAACACCGCCTTGGTGCTCCCACAGAAGCAGTGATTTTGTCAACTACTTGGAGACAGGAGGACATGTGTGAAAGCCCAGCAGTCCAGCAGAGAAGTCCTACCACTACTCAGAGCAAAACTTCCAACAACAGGACTGAAGCAATCAGCAACAGTTTAACTTTACCATTTCACCTGCCCCAAGGCAATAGCTCACTGCCAAGAGAAACTTCTTCAAGCTGCTGTTTCACCCATGAGCAAAGAGAGAGCCTAGTGGATGACTAGCATCCGTCCAAGCAGGGTAATGACCAAGAAGCCCACTTCTTTTTCACGCCATCCAAAACAATAATGGGATCAGCAGGGGAGAGAAATCACGGCTCTCAGCAACCAGGGTACAAAACCCAAGAAGGGCAAAGGTTTCTATTAACTACCTCAGGAACTTTACCAAGAAGCCCACCCATAAACTTCATAGGATGAAGTGGATTCACCCAAGCTAGCATACGCATGCTGCCAACAATCCATAAATCCCTCCCCCATGTAGCCAGTACCCCAAACACACCCTTGCAGACAGTACACCTGAGTTTCTACAGGTCATGCAGGAGCACATGCGTATAATTGGCTCCACTCTGTTGAGTGCAAAATGTGCATAACCTTGAACACTTTAGGCACTTGCACACTTCAGGCAATGCCCTGGGGAAAATAAATAACAGGTTCTCCGTAGCAGGCCTGGCTTTGTGGAGTTGAGAAAATGCAATCTCTAAAATGTATAAAAACTCACATAACTCAATAGGAAAAAAAAAAAAAGAACGATTAAAATGGAGCAGAGGGTCTGCACAGACATTTTTCCAAATAAGACATACAAAGAGTCAATAGATACATGAAAATCCCTCAAAAAGGAAATACAAATGAAAACCACAATGAGATATCACCTCACACACACACACACACACACACACACTTACTTGTTGGAATGGTATTATCGAAAAAACAGAAAATAACAAGTGCTGCTGAGGATGTGCGGAAAAGGGAACACTTACAAACTGTTGTTGGGACTATAAATTGATTCAGTCACTGTGGAAAATGGTATGGAGGTTTCTCAAAAAATAGAACTACCAAATTATCCAGCAATTCCACTCTATTTATCCAAATGAAATAAAACAACTATTTCAAAACATATCTGCACCCCCATACTCATTGCAGCATTATTTATAATAACTAAGGCATGGGAACCACCTGAGTGCCCATCAACTGTTGACTAGAAAAAGCTAGAGAAATACTATCCAGCCACAAAAAAGGAAATCTTGCCATTTGCAACAGCACAGATGGACCTCTGAGGGCACTACACTAAGGGAAATAAGTCAGAGACAGGCAAATACATTATGATCTCACTCATAGGTAGAATCTAAAAAAAGCTTTTAATGAACTTATAGATATGGAGGGCAGATTGGTGGGCACAAAAGGCAGGTGGTAAAAGATGGTCAAAAGGCATAAGTTTCCAGTTATAAGGCAAATAAGCCCTGATAATATAATATTCATGGAGATTATATCTAACAATACTGTATTATATTTGAAAGTTGCTAAGAATTTAAAAGTTCTCATCACAAGAAAAAAATAATTCATAACTATATGTATAAGTTAACTAACCTTACTGTTATAATCATTTTACAACACAAACATGTATCAATTCACTAAGCTGTACACCTAAAACTAATATAATGTTATATGTCAATTATATTTTAATTTAAAATAATTAACAAGCTTGAAAAGCTAAGTTTTGGCAAGGATGTGAAGAAAAGATATAGAAGTACTACTGATGGGAATGGAAACTGGTATAGTCAATTTGGAAAACAGTATGGACATTCCTGAAAAAAATAAAAATAAAAACTGAACTACCAAGAGCTGTCATATGATCAAGCAATCCCACTTCTGTGTATATATATCCAATAGATACAGCAAAAGCCTTGAGAATTTCCAACACCCTTTTGAACACCCAACAAGACAGAGACAGAAGGTAAGTTCCTCAACCTGGTAAGGCTGAATGGTGCCCACCCCCAGGAGATGCATCCATGTCCTAATCTCCAGAACCTGGGAATGTTACCTTATTCGGAAAAAGTATTTTTTTCAGATACAATTAAATTAAGGATTTAAAGATGAAGAACTCATCCCAGTTTATCCAGTGGACTTAATCCAACAACAAGTGTCCATTTAAGAGACACACAGAAAAGAGGAGGAGGTAAGGTAACCGGCCTAATACCAAATATTTAAAAAACAAAGACCATGGCATCTGGTCCCATGACTTCATGGCAAACAGAGGGAGGAAAGATGGAAGTAGTGACAGATTTTCTCTTCTTGGAATCTAAGATCACTGCAAATGTTGACTGCAGCCATGAAATCAGATGACAATTGCTTCTTGGCAGGAAGCTATTATGACAAACCTAGACAGTGTGGTGAAAAGCAGAAACATTACTCTGTCGAAAAAGGTCTCTATAGTCAAGGCTATGGTATTCCCAGTGGTCATGTATGGTTGCAAGAGCTGGACCATAAAGAAGGCAGAATGCCAAAGAATTGATACCTTCAAACTGTGGTGCTGGAAAAGACTCCTGAAAGTCCCTTGGACAGCAAAGAGATCAAACCAGTCAGTCTTAAGGGAAATCAACCCTGAATACTCGTTGGAAAGACTAATGCTGAAGCTGAAACTCCAGTATGTTGGTCATCTGAAGCAAACAGTAGACTCATTGGAAAAGTCCCTGAAGTTGGGGAAAATTGAGGGCAGAAGGAGAAGGGGGCATCAAATGATGAGATGGGTAGATGGCATCATCAAGGCAATGGACATGAACTTGGGCAAACTTCGGGAGATGGTGAGGGACAGGGAGGCTTGGCAAGCTGCAGTCCACAGATTCACAAAGACACAATTGGGCAACTGAACAAGAATAAAAACCAGAATGTAACTATGGCAGCAACAGGGGTGGTTCAACCACAACTCCGGGAACACTAACAGGCAAAGCTAGAAGAGGCAAAGAAAGGCCTTTTCCCAGCACTTCTGGAAGAGGCATGGCCATAGTTACACTTTGATTTTGCATTCCTGGCCTCCAGACCTGTAACAGAATATCTTTTCATTGTTTTAAGCTACACAGTTTGTGGTAATTTGTTACAGCAGCCTAATACAAAGGATATCTACAAAACTAACAAACAAAAAACACAGCTAACATCATACTTAAAGGTCAAAGACAAGATGTTCTCCCTCTAAGATCAGCAATAAACAGGATTTTTACTCTTGTCACTTCTGTTCAACTTTGTATTTGAGATTATAGAAAGGAAAATGGGCAAGAAAATAAAGTGCATCTAGACGGGAAAAGAAGAAGTAAAACTCTACTTGTAAATGACATGATCTTGCATACAGAAATTCAAATAAACCTACAAAAAACTGCTATAGCTAATAAGTCAGTTTAGCAAGTTTGGAGGTTAAAAGAACAATGTGCAAAAAATAAACTACTTCTATTACAAGAAATGAAAAATATTAAGACAAAAATAATAAAACAATTTTCAACAGGATCGAAAACAATAAAGCATTTAGAAATAAATTCAATGAAACACATAAAATTTATACCAGGAAGACAAGAAACTATTGAGGAGAAAAATTAAAGACAGCCTAAAAAATGAAAAGATACCTTTTTACCTAGATTGGAAAACAAAATATTGTTAAGATGGTCATACTCTCCAAACTGATCTACAGATTCAACTTACTCTATAAAATCCCAATTGGATGTTTTTTAACTAATAAACTCTTTGTAAGTAAAGCTATGATAAACATAGACAGCACAGTTAAAAGCAGAACCATCGCTTTGCCGACAAAGCTCCGTATAATCAAAGCTACAGTTTTTCCAGTAGCCACATACAGATGTGAAAGTTGGACCATAAAGAAGGCTATGCACCAAAGAATTTTTTCTTTTGAATTGTGATGCTGGAAAAGACTCTTGAAAGACCCTTGGACTGGAAGGAAATCAAACCAGTCTATCCTAAAGGAAATCAATCCTGAATATTCACTGGAAAGACTGCTGAAGCTGAAGTTCCAATACTTTGGCCACATGATACAAAGAGCAGACTCACTGGAAAAGACCCTGATGCTAGGAAAGATTGAGGGCGGGAGAATAGGGTGATAAAGGATGAGATGGTTGGACAGCATCACCGACTTGATGGACACTGATTTGAGCAAACTCCAGGAGATAGTGAAGGGTAGAGAAGCCTTCAGTCCTGAGATCGCACTTAGCAACTGAACAATAAAAACAATCCCATGATTCAGGTGGAAATTCAAGAGCCCAAAATAGCCAATTCAAAGAAAGGAAAGAATACTCTTTTCAACAAATGGTGCTAGGGCCACTGGATATCCAAAAGAAAGAAACTGAACCCTTCCCTTATAATATATACAAAAATTAACTAAAAATTGAATAAAATGCCTAAATTTAAGAGCTACAAGGGATGAAACTCGTAGAAGAAACTGCAGAAGCAAATATTCTTTGCCTTGCATTAGGCAATGGATACTTAATATGACACCTTTTTAACAGTGTAAAATATATAATAGATAAAACAGTCTTAAAAATTAAAAAATCTTGAGCTTCAAAGGACACTAAAAATAACATGAAAACTAACATACAGCATGGAAGAAAATATTTATAGGTCATGTATCTGATAAAGAATTTATATCTAGAACATATAAAGTACTCTAACAACTCTAAGAATAATAACTCTAGGAATGGGAGGGGCATTTCCTCACCTTGATTTAAAAAAAATTATCCAGTATGTATGCTTAATGGCAAGAAAACATATGCTTCCCTTCTAAGAAAAAGAAAAAGACAAGATATATTCTGTACCACTACTATTCAACATTTTACTGGAAGCCCTAATTAGTGCAATAAGCCAAAAAAAGTAGGGGGGGAGTAAAAGATATACAAAATGGGAAGGAATAAATAAAACTGTCATTTTCACACATAACACAATCATCTATGTACAAAATACCAAACAATCAACAACAACAACAATTTTTAAACTCCTGGAACTAGTAAGTAATTATAGTTTCAGGATACAAGGTTAATATGTGAAAGTCAGTCGCTTTCTTACATACCAACAATAACCAATGGATACTTGAAATAAAGACAGAACACCATTTACACAGCACCCACACAAATTGAAACAGGTATAAATCTAATAAAATGTGGATAAGATCTATATTAGGAAAATTATAAAACGCTGATGAAAGAAATCAAAGTAGTAAATAAAGGGATAGCCCATATATATGGACAGGAAGATTTACTATTATCAAGATATCACTTCTTCCCAGTTTAGTCTATATGTTCAATGCAATGCCAGTCAAAATTCTAGGAAGAAGAGTCAACACAATATTGTAGGAGAAGAACAAACTCAGAAAACTGACATTACTTGACTTCAAGACTTACCATAGAGATACAATAACCAAAACAGCATGGTACTAGGGAAAGAGCAGACACACAGATCAATGGAACAGAACAGTGAGCCCAGAAATAGACCCACATATAGTCAACTAGCTTCTAACAAAAACAACTCAACAGAGAAAGACAGTCATTTCAGTAAATGGTGCTGAAACAACCGGACATCCAAATGCAAAAAAAGAAAAGAAAGTTGACAGATCTTATACCTTTTACAAAAATTAACACAGGATGAATCATAAGACAAAATGTAAAATACAAAACTATAAAACTCCTAGAAGATAACACAGGACAACCACAGGGTGGCCATGAGTTTGATGACTTTTCAGATACAGCAACAAAAGGACAGTTTATAAAAGAAAAATGCTAAGTTCAACTTCATCAAAATTAAAACTTAAGTTCTGTGAAAGACATTATTCAGAGAATGAAACAGTAAGCCACAGACTTGGAGAAATTATTCACAACAAATATCTGATAAAGTACCTGAATCCAAAACATACAAAGAACTCTTAAAACTTGACAGTTAGAGAACAACTCAGTTAAAAACTGGCAGAAGATCTGAAAATACAACCTTTCAAAGAAGACATAAAGATGGCAAAATAAGTATATGCATAAATCCTCAACATCATAGGGCATTAGGGAATTACAAATTAAAATCATGACTCACCACTACCTATTAGAATGGCTAAAATTCAAAACATTAACACCAAATGCTAGCAAGGGTGCAGAGCAACATTCATTGCTGGTAGGAATGAAAAATTGTACAATCACTCTTACAGCACTAAACACATTCGTTAAAAACTAAACACACTTACCACACAATCCAACAACTGTGATCATTGGCTGAAGATTTATGTTGATGCAAAAACCATTTATAGCAGCTTTATTAATAATTGTCAGAACTTGGAAATAACCAAGATGTCCTTCAGTGGGTGAATGGATAAACAACTGGACCACATCCATACAACAGAATATTATTCAGTGATAAAATAGGCTTTTAAGCCATGAAGAGACTTCAAGGAACCGTAAAAGCATATTGCCAAGAGAAAGAAGCCAATCTAAAAAAGGATATATACTGTATGATTCCAAGTATGTAACAATCTGGAAAAGGCAAAGCAATGGAGACAGCAAAATATCAACAGTTGCCAGGGGTTGGGCAGGAAGAGCAGGAGGTGAGCACATGATTTCAAGGGCAACTGAAACTATTCTGTATGATATAGCAGCAGTGGAACATGTCATTATACATGGTGTAAACCTGGACCTATAACATGAAAGTAAATCCTAATGCAAACTATGGACTTTAGTTAGTAATAGCGGATCAATATTGACAACAATTGTAACGAATGTACCACACTAACGCAAAATGTTAATAATAGACTGGGGATGGGGAACATATGCATGTATTTGGGAATGCTTGCTGCCTACCTTTGGCTCATTTTTCTTTAAACCTAAAACTGTTCTAAAAAATAAAGTCTATTAATCAAAAGACAACAAGAAAATAAAGTGATGGTGATAAAAATTGCAGCTGCTTTTCCAGATATGATACCTTTACTACAATATATAAACCAACTTCCAGTACCTAATAAGCAGATAATTTTTAAAAAATACATGAATTGTAAAATGGGATCTGAATTTCTCACTTTCAAAAGGGATTTGGGATTTACAAACATGAAGGAGAATAAGTCTAAAATAAATCCTACAATGTTGTATTACATTATTATGCTATTTAGACAGATAAACAGCAATAAAGATACATACCAATTTCTATAAATAGATACAGATGTATGTTTGTAAATCTTCTGGCTCTAACTTCTGACAGGGTCTATAAACAATAGAACTGGAAAGACTAGAGATCTCTTCAAGAAAATTAGAGATACCAAGGGAACATTTCATGCAAAGATGGACTCAATGAAAGACAGAAATGGTATGGACCTAACAGAAGCAGAAGATATTAAGAAGAGGTGGCAAGAATACACAGAAGAACTGTACAAAAGGATCTTCATGACCCAGTTAATCACAATGGTGTGATCACTCTACCTAGAGCCAGACATCCTGGCATGTGAAGTCAAGTGGGCCTTAGGAAGTATCACTATGAACAAAGCTAGTTGAGGTGACGGAATTCCTATTGAGCTATTTCAAATCCTAAAAGATTATGCTGTGAAAGTGCTGCACTCAATATGTCAGCAAATTTGGAAAACTCAGCAGTGGCCATAGGACTGGAAAAGGTCAGTTTTCATTCCAATCCCAAAGAAAGACAATGCCAAAGAATGTTCAAACTACCACACAGTTGCACTCATCTCACACGCTAGTAAAGTGATGCTTAGAATTCTCCAAGCCAGGCTTCAGCAATACGTGAACCTTGAACTTCCTGATGTTCAAGCTGGTTTTAGAAAAGACAGAGGAACCAGAAATCAAATTGCCAACATCCAACAGATTATCCAAAAAGCAAGAGAGTTCCAGAAAAACATCTATTTCTGCTTTATTGACTATGCCAAAGCCTTTGACTGTGTGGATCACAATAAACTGGAAAATTCTGAGAAAGATGGGAATACCAGACCACCTGACCCGCCTCTTGAGAAACATATATGCAGGTCAAGAAGCAACAGTTAGAACTGGAGATGGAACAACAGACTGGTTCCAAATAGGAAAAGGAGTACGCCAAGGCTGTATATTGTCACCCTGCTTATTTAACTTCTACGCAGAGTACATCATGAGAAACACTGGGCTGGAGGAAGCACAAGCTGGAATCAAGATCGCCGGGAGAAATATCAATAACCTCAGAAATGCAGATGACATCACCCTTATGGCAGAAAGTGAAGAAGAACTAAAGAGCCTCTTGATGAAAGTGAAAGAGGAGAGTGAAAAAGTTTGCTTAAAACTCAACATTCAGAAAACTATCATAGCATCTGGTCCTATCACTTCATGGCAAATAGATGGGGAAACAGTGGAAACAGTGGCAGACTTTATTTTGGGGGGCTCCAAAATCACTGCAGATGGTGACTGCAGCCATAAAATTAAAAGACACTTACTCCTTGGAAGGAAAGTTATGACCAACCTAGACAGCATATTAAAAAGCAGAGACATTACTTCATCAACAAAGGTCCATCTAGTCAAGGCTATGGTTTTTCCAGTAGTCATGTATGGATGTGAGAGTTGGACTATAAAGAAAGCTAAGCGCCAAAGAATTGATGCTTTTGAACTGTGGTACTGGAGAAGACTCTTGCGAGTTCCTTGGACTGTAAGGAGATCCAACCAGTCCATCCTAAAGAAAATCAGTCCTGGGTGTTCATTGGAAGGACCGATTTTGAAGCTGAAACTCCAATATTTTGGCCACCTGATGCGAAGAGCTGATTCATTTGAAAAGACCCTGATGTTGGGAAAGATTGAAGGCAGGAGGAAAAGGGAAGAGGTTGAGAAGGTTAGATGGCATCACTGACTCAATGGACATGGGTTTGGGTGAACTCCGAGAGCTGGTGATGGACAGGGAGGCCTGGCGTGCTGCAGTTCATGGGGTCACAAAGAGTCGGACACAACTGAGCGACTGAACTGATAAACACATCCAAAGAGTAATAAAAATACCTAGTCCCCTAATCTTGTTTTTAAATACAATTATGTACTAGAATCAACCAAGGTTCCTTGAGGAAATAAATGACTTACTAGAGCAGGGAAACTACAAGATGTAAAATAGTTTTATTTATTTTATGCCTGTGCCTGAAAGTACAGAAAGGCACAAGAATGACTGGGGACCTGTCTTAAGAATACAGAGCACTTACTGAAAAAGCTCACAGAGGCCAAATCTGAGACACTCTGGGCACCAAAAGAAAGAATAGTAATAGATTATAAAACATTGAATAAAATAAAAATCTATCAATTCATACTGATATAAGTGAACATACAACTTGTGACATTTATACAGAAAAAATTAGCATACCACCAAACGGTAATCATCATAGTAATAACTGTTTCTCACAAGAATTATTAACAGATGCTAAAACTAGTGTAAAATATACAGAATCTAGAAAGTGCCACTGATGAACCCATCTGCAGGGCAGCACTGGAGATACAGACAGGGAGAAGAGACTTATGGATATGACCGGGGGAGATGAGGGAGGGAGAAAGTGAGATGAATGGAGAGAGTCGCATGAAAAAATATGCAATTACCATATATAAAATAGATAGCCAATGGGAATTTGCTGTATGACTCAGGGAACTCAAACAGGGGCAACCTAGGGGAGTACAGTGGGAGTGGGAAGTGGGAGGGAGGTGCAAGCGAGTGGGGACATATATCTACCTGTGGCTGATTCATGTTGATATATGGCAGAAATCAACACAATATTGTAAAGCAATTATCTTTCAGTTAAAAATAATTTAAAAAATTTAATGAGAAACTGTGTTTACCTAAGCTGAAAGTATCCCCCACAAGGTTGTTTATTACTTAAAAAAGAAAAATTGTATCTTTACAGAGAAGAAACCTGAAAACACTTTAACCATTACTTTAACCAAAATATGAAGTTAAACTCTACAGAAGGTTCAAAGCAGCCTCACTCACAATAGCCCAAAGTGAAAACAACCCAACAACTGTCCATCAACTGATGAGTGGATTAACAATATGTGTATATTCGTACAATGGAATATTATCCAGCCATTACAAAGAATCAAGTGCAGAAACATACTACAGCATAGACGAACCCTGAAAAAGTTATGCTAAGTGAAAGAAGCCAGATGCAAAAGGTTACGTACTGTACATTTTATTTACCTGAAATACTGAGAATAGGTAAAACTATAGAGACAGAAAGTAGACTAGTGGTTTTCAAGGGATGGAGGGAAGGGGTAGAGGAAAGTACAGGAGTTCTTTTAGGAGAGAAGGAAATATTCTGAGATCACTGATGGCAGCATAGTATTATGAATAAACAAAAACCACTGAATTGTAAATTTTAAATGGCTAAAATGGAGAATTTTATGTTACAAGACTTCTATTTTTTTCTCAAAAAAAGTCATAGGAGAACACATTTTACTGTTCTACCAAAATGCAAACTCTGAATATAATCATGAGGAAACGTAAGACACACTACTTTTTTAGTATTTCTAAGTATAGTTGAAATCTTTTTTTAAGTTGAAAAAAATGGAAAAAAATACCAAATTTAAAATTACACCTGTAAGTTGTAAATAATAATGTTTTGCATGTATCTTATGTGTTAAAACATACTGTGCTTTTATTATTGCGTTTTAAAGGAACACAATAGAGAAAACAACTTCAACAATAGGACAAAAAAAATCTGAGGTCTCTGTTATATAAAAGCCTTGACAAAGAAGAAAAATGAAGATGTGAGCTCCTGTTACAAGCTCTACAAACATGTACATGCAAAAAACATTATGAGACACCTCATTTAACGAGGCTAAGAAATGGAGACCCTAATGGCCCTGGTACCAAAAATCATTACAGCAAATTTAAAGACTCTTAGCAAAGGATAATACCAATGAATAAAACATCCTAAAATACAAAAGGAATCATTTTTGAGAAATGAGAATTTCTACAAATACAGGGTGGTTTAGATAATGCTTCTGTGGTACTATATTAAAATCTCAAAAAAATCTCTGAAATCACATATACTTGAAATATGTTTTCATAATGATGCTAATCTGGTTACATGAAATGATTTTTTTATAGCTTCTTAAATTTGATATAACAAGAATTATTTTTACATTAAAATATTCAAAGCTGACTCAATGGACATGAGTTTGAGAAAACTCAGGAGACAGTGATGGACAGGGAAGCTTGGCAGTTTCCAGTCCATAGGGTCACAAAGAGTCAGGCACAACTGAGCGACTGAGCAATTCAAAGCTACTTTATTGAACTATCAAGATTTTGTGATTTCTCTAAAAATGTAACTGTCAGAGGTTTTGGAAAAGTGATACAAGACGATTTCACAAATATGTTATTAGTTAACAGTATTCTACAAAATACTGATGAACGTGCTATTGGTGCTGTTTATCCTTGACAATTTCTCTGCATAATGAGTGTCTGAAATATAGTATATTTGTATACTATGAGAACTTCCCTGGTGGCTCAGACAGTAAAGCATCTGTGTACAATGCGGGAGACCCGGTTCGATCCCTGGGTTGGGAAGATTCCCTAGAGAAGGAAATGGCAATCCACTCCAGGACTATTGCCTGGAAAATCCCATGGACAGAGGAGCCTGGTAGGCTACAGTCCATGGGGTCACAAAGAGTCGGACATGACTGAGCGACTTCACTTTCACTTTTGTATACTATATTTATATACACTGTATTCACGAAAAAGTGGAGAAGACAATGGCACCCCACTCCAGTACTCTTGCCTGGAAAATCCCATGGACAGAGGAGCCTGGTGGGCTGCAGTCCATGGGGTCGCTAAGAGTCAGACACAACTGAGCGACTTCACTTTCACTTTTCACTTTCATGCATTGGAGAAGGAAATGGCAACCCACCCCAGTGCTCTTGCCTGGAGAGTCCCAGGGACAGGGGAGCCTGGTGGGCTGCCGTCTCTGGGGTCGCACAGTCGGACACGACTGAAGCGACTTAGCAGCAGCAGCAGCACACGGTCACTCAGTTGCGTCCAACTGTTTGCAACCCCATGGACTGTAGCCCGCCAGGCTCCTCTGTCCATGGAATTCTCAGGCCAGAATACTGAAGTGGGTAGCTGTTTCCCTTCTCCAAGGGGATCTTTTCAACCCAGGGATCGAACCCAGGTCTTCCACACTGCAGGAGGATTCTTTACCCTCTGAGCCACCAGGGAAGCCCACAATATTTATATATATTTGTACACTATATTCGTATATTGTATATAGTATATTTGTGTACTATATTTGCATATATAATACATTTATTGAATATATAGCTAGAAAACTATTTCATAGGATACATATATTACATATGTGTATGAATATATTCAAATTTAGCAGAAACTGTCAACAGGTTTTTCAGAATGTTTCTACCAGTTTATACACACTTGGATAAACAACCTTATAAATTTTAACCGTTTAGGTAGATGTGTAGTGGTGTCTGAATTTTATCTCAAATTACCTTGTGGTAATTGAGGTTGAGCAGCTTTTAATATGTGTTTTGGTCATTTGGATATATTTTTGTTCAAGTCGCTTCCCCATTTTCTACTGAGTTGTCTGACATTTTCTTGTTGATGTGTAGTACTTCTCTATATATTCAGGAAAAGTGACCTTTGTTGACTTTATGTACTGCCAGTATCTCCTACACTGCAGTTAGCCTTTTCAGTTTCTTAGTGATATTTTTACACATATATAGTTCAGTTTTATCATTTTTCCTTTATTGAGAATACTGTTTAAATTCTATTTTCAAAGTCTTTCTTTACCAATAAAAACAAAGACATTTATCTGTTATCTTCTACAATATTTATTATTTGTACTCTACACCTAGATTTACATTGATCTGAAACTATTTTTTGTATATGAGATTTTTTAAAACAGGGCCCCAGATTCATTTATTTCAATTGTATAACCGTTGACCCAGAATCACTTATTGAAAAAACAACTGTCTAGTGCCAACTGTATTATACTCTGTGTCCGTACTTAGGTGTTTAGTCATGTCCAACTCTTTAAGACCCTTTGGACTGTAGCCCTCCAATTCCCTCTGTCCATGGGATTTTTCAGGCAAGAATACTGGAGTGGGTCATTGTTTCCTCCTCCAGGGTATCTTCCTGACCCAGAGACTGAACCCACGCCTCCAGAATCTCCTGCATTGCAGGAAGATTCTTTACCCACTGAGCCATAAGGAAAGCTCCATGTTATAAAGTTCCGATAAATGTGTAGGTCTGTCTGGGAATTCCTATTTGCTACAATGCTTTATGTCCCTATCTTTGCAGCAATACTTAATTACTGTAGCTTCACATTCATGAGATCTAGAAGACTTTCAGCTTTGTTCTTCTAAAAGCTAGTTTTAGCTATGATTGATCCTTTGAATTTTCACATAAATTTTAAAATAGGCATGTCAATTTCTAAAAGAAAATATTATCTTCTGCAATTGTGTTTTGGGATTATATTAAATCTAAAGATCAATTAGAACAAAATAGATAGCTCTACAATACTGAGTATTTCCATTAATTATCATAACACATTGGGTTGACCAAAAAGTTTGCTGTGGTTTTTCGGGATCTTATGGAAAAGCCCAAACGAAATTTTTGGCCAACCCTGTATCTTCCATTTATTTACGCCTTCAATTTCTCACAAGGTTTTTGAGTTTTCTATGTAAAGATTCTGCATATATGTCATGACATTTACTTCTCAGGTTTTTGACATCCTGATCTTATATGAATTTTAAATTATCATTTTCCAACTGTTCTTGATATATAGAATTATATTTTCCTTATATTGATCTTATGTCAAGCAAACTATTACCTATGTATCTTTTATATTCTGTTATTCACTTTTACTTTAATTGTATTATTGAACTGTCTGGATATTCCAATATAATGGTGAATAGAAACAGTGATAGTAACCACTCTTATTCATTCCTACCTTTAAAGGGAAATTTTTCAACAATACACTCTAATGTTTGCAATAAAGCTTTTCTTTTACTACATAAATAGTTTACTTCTATTTCGACTGCATTAGAGGTTCTTCATGAATATAAGTTAAATTTTATCTTAACATCCTATGTATTGTTTGAGAAAAATATATGCCTTTATTTCTTTATTCTTTTAATGTGTTAATTATTCTTTTATGAAATTTTATTTAATCTTTTATTCTTAAAGTGAACCCAAATAATGTACTATTGTTTCCATAAATTGCTGGATTCACCTGATTTTTCTATCTATTTTAATGAAAAAGACAACACTATAATTTCCATAGCTGTAATATCTTTTTCATATTTTTGTCTCAAGGTTTTGATACTGCATAAAACTGCAAAATAATTATTTCTGTTCTCTGAGAGTTTGTGAATGACTGGTGTTATTTCTTAAATACATACTTCTTAAATATCTGGGCACATTCACGAATAAAGTTATCTGGGCCTGGAGACTTTGGGGTTTTCTTTTGTCTTGCTTTGTGTTTGTTTCTTTAATGGAAGAGGATTTCAGGGATAGACTCTACTTTTTGTTATAAGATTATTCCAATTTTCTGTCTCTTCATGCATCAATTCTAGTAAGTTTCATTTTTCTAGATATTTGACATGGCTCATTTAATTTTTTTAAAGTTACCCTCATACAGTTGCTTATTGTGTTCATTTATTATCATTTAATGTCTATTATGTCCATAATGTCCATTTTCATTCTGAAAATTGGTTATTTGAGTACACAGCCATCCCTCAGTATCTCTGGGAAATTGGTTCGAGAAGCCTCGCCAATTCCAAAATCCACAGATATTCAAGATCCTTATATAAAATGGCATATAAGCTATACACATCCTCCTGTATAATCTAAGTCATTTCTAGATTACTTGTAACACCTAACACGATGTAAACGCTATATAAACTGCTGTAAACACAATGTAAATGCTATGCAAGTAGCTGCTGGTGCATGACAAATTCAAGCTCTGTTGGTTTTTTTGAACTTTTTTTTAATATCTTCAATTCATGATTGGCTGAATCCACACATACAGAAGGCCAACTATGATCTCTGTTTCTAAATCTGGGTAGGGATCTATCTCTGCAAACAACCAACTTTGCTGATTTTTGATGGCTGTATCTCTATCACACGTTTGTTTTCTATTTCACACTAACTTGTGCTCTATCTCCTATTGTCTTACTCTACCTTTATTTATTTTATTCTTTCTTTGAGATTAATCTGCTGCTTATTTTCTGACTTCTTGAGGTTAAGCTTCAGTTCAGTTCAGTTCAGTTCAGTCGCTCAGTCGTGTCCGACTCTTTGCGACCCCATGAATCGCAGCACGCCAGGCCTCCCTGTCCATCACCAACTCCCAGAGTTCACTCAGACTCACGTCCATCAAGTCAGTGATGCCATCCAGCCATCTCATCCTCTGTCGTCCCCTTCTCCTCCTGCCCCCAATCCCTCCCAGCATCAGAGTCTTTTCCAATGAGTCAACTCTTTGCATGAGGTGGCCAAAGTACTGAAGTTTCAGCTTTAGCATCATTCCTTCCAAAGAAATCCCAGGGTTGATCTCCTTCAGAATGGACTGGTTCGATTTCCTTGCAGTCCAAGGAACTCTCAATAGTTTTCTCTGACACCACAGTTCAAAAGCATCAATTCTTCGGCACTCAGTCTTCTTCACAGTCCAACTCTCACATCCATACATCACCACTGGAAAAACCATAGCCTTGACTAGACGGACCTTTGTTGGCAAAGTAATGTCTCTGCTTTTCAATATGCTATCTAGGTTGGTCATAACTTTTCTTCCAAGGAGTAAGCGTCTTTAATTTCATGGCTGTTCATGGGTTAAGCTTAGACCACTGACGTTCAGGTTTTTTAAAATATTTTCTAATAAATGCATTTAAAGTTATAAATGTTTTTATTTGGCAGCATCATAATCATCTTGTACTATTATTCAGTACAAAAGTTTTCTAATTTTCTGCATAATTTAGTTAACCAATTTTAAGGAGTTTATTAATTACAGACATCCTTTCCTAGTTGCTTTCTCTTTATTTCACTGTAGTTAATTACTTGGCATGATTTTAATCTTTTTAAATTTCTTTAGACTTGCATTAAAACCCAGTATATGGTAAATTTTAGAAAAATGTTCCCTGAGTACTTGAGAACAACATATATTCTGCACTCATAAGATAACATGCACTCATATACCAAAAAACTCCAAAATTATAAATTGAGCTTTTCAAATCTTTTCTATCTTTACTGGTTTTTAATCTTCATGTACTATCAGTCACCAAAATAACTGGGTTTAAAAAATAATACTATGATTTGTGCCATCTTCTGTCAGTTTTGCTTTACTTAACATAGAGTTATAAGGTACATTTAAATTCAGAACTATTATATTTTCCAGGCATATGCCTGACTTAAATTTTTACTGGTCTGATAGTGGAAAATTCTGAAAGAGATGGGCATACCAGAGCACCTGATCTGCCTCTTGAGAAACCTGTATGCAGAGCAGGAAGCAACAGTTAGAACTGGACATGGAACAACAGACTGGTTCCAAATAGGAAAAGGAGTACATCAAGGCTGTATATTGTCACCCTGCTTATTTAACTTATATGCAGAGTACATCATAAGAAACGCTGGGCTGGAGGAAGTACAAGCTGGAATCAAGATTGCCAGGAGAAATATCAATAACCTCAGATATGCAGATGACACCACCCTTATGGCAGAAAGTGAAGAAGAACTAAAAAGCCTCTTGATGAAAGCAAAAGAGGAGAGGGGAAATGTTGGCTTAAAGCTCAACATTCAGAAAACTAAGATCACGGCATCGAGTCCCATCACTTAATGGGAAATAGATGAGGCAACAGTGGAAACAGTGTCAGACTTTATTTTGGAGGGCTCCAAAATCACTGCAGATGGTGACTGCAGCCATGAAATTAAAAGACACTTCTTGGAAGGAAAGTTATGACCAACCTAGACAGCATGTTAAAAAGCAGAGACATTACTTTGCCAACAAAGGTCCTTCTAGTCAAGGCTATGGTTTTTTAAGTGGTCGTGTATGGATTTGAGAGTTGGATTATAAAGAAAGCTGAGCGCTGAAGAATTGATGCTTTTGAACTGTGGTGTTGGAGAAGACTCTTGAGAGTCCCTTGGACTGCAAGGAGATCCAACCAGTCCATCCTAAAGGAGATCAGTCCTCGGTGTTCATTGGAAGGACTGATGTTGAAGCTGAAACTCCAATACTTTGGCCACCTGATGCGAAGAGCTGACTCATTTGAAAAGACCCTGATGCTGGGAAAGATTTGAGGGCAAGAGAAGAAGGGGACGACAGAGGATGAGATGGTTGGATGGCATCACCGACTCGATGGACATGGGTATGGGTGGACTTCGGGAGTTGGTGATGGACAGGGAGGCCTGGTATGCTGCGGTTCATGGTGTCACAAATAGAAACGACTGAGCGACTGAACTGAACTGAGTACAATTATACCAATATTCTTTTCTTTCGTGATTGCATAATAAGTACCTTTCTTCCACTCTTTACTTTCAATTGCTCTAAATACCTTTATACTTTTTGTATATTTTCTTTTCTTTTTCTTTTATTTTATTTTATTTTTTTTTATAATTAATTTATTTTTTATTTTACTTTACAATTCTGTATTGGTTTTGCCATACATTGACATGAATCCACCACGGGTGTATATGCGCTCCCAAACCTGAACCCCCTTTATTTTCTAAGAAGCATATGGCTAGGCTTTAATTTTTACACCCAGTGTAAAAATCTTTAGCTTTTGACTGGAATATTTAGTCTCTTACATTTAGTGCAACTGGAATATTTACTTCTTTTAGTGTAATTATGACTTATTTGGAGTTAATTAAACCATCTTCCTTTAAATTTGTCCCAATTTTACTTTGTTCCCTTTCCAATCTTTTCTTGTTTTCTTCCAAGTGCATTAAATAGTCTTCTCATTCTTCCCTGTATTCACTTGTTGGACATAGAATGCTTTTTTGTTACCTAATGATTACAATATAAATCCTTAACTAATTATGTCCACTTTAAATTAGTTTTCTAATTAATTCCCATATAATACGAAGACCTTAGAAACACTGAACAACATTTACCCTTCTTCCTGAGTTATGTGCTGCTATTAACAAACGTTTAAATTTTGATATATTTAAGCCTCTATTACCATTATGAAAGTGAAAGTGAAGTCGCTCAGTCTTGTCTGACTCTGCAACCCCATGGACTGTAGCCTGCCAGGCTCCTCTGTCCATTGAATTTTCCAGGCAACAGTACTAGAGTGGGTTGCCATTTCCTTCTCCAGGGGATCTTTCCGACCCAGGGATCAAACCCGAGTCTCTGAGCCACCAGGGAAGCAATTACCATTAAACCATCTTCCTTTATATTTGTCCCAATTTTACTTTGCTCCCTTTCCGTTCCTTTCTTGTTTTCTTCCAAATGCATTAAGTAGTCTTTTCATTTTTCCCTGTATTCACTTGTTGGACATAGAGGGCTTTTTTATAATTACCATTATACTATTTTACAATAAATAATCACTTAGATTTACCCTTTCCATTTCTCTATTCCCTCCAGTATCCAGGATTCTTTTTCTTCTACTTCAATAGAATTTTCTTTATTTATTCAGTATTTTCTGTATTACAAATCTGCTACTGTCAAATTCAATTCTTGTTTTTCTGAAAAGTCTATTCTTTGCTTTCATTTTTTCAGGGTTTTTCACTGGGTAATTTTGCACAGATGATTATCTTCCTTCAGCCATTTGAAGACACCATGCCTTCTAGATGCCACTTTTCCAATTAAAAAAATATCATTTGTCAGTCTTAGTGTTGCTCCTTTAAAGAGAATATGTCTTTTCCCCCTCCGGTGGCTTTTCTCATTCTATTTGGGTTTTCATCAGTTTCACAATGATATTTCTAAGTGTATGTTTCTTTGTACTCACCCCTTCATACTCCTAGAATTTCCTCAATTTGTAGGTGGACATCTTTTGTCACTTTTGAAATTCTCAGGCATTTGAGACTTCAAATACTGGTCTACATTATTTTCTCCGTCCTCTTCTGGACTTCAATCACCTGCATGTTATAATATTTCCACATGTTCCTCATATTTCTTTCCCTCTTTTATTTTTCATTCTTTATCTTTGTTTATTTCAATATGACCCATCTTCTGTTTCACTAATCTCCCCCTCAGCTATGTCTAATCTGCTGTTAAACATATCCAAAGAATTTGTAAATAATCAATTTTCCAATTCTATAATTTCTACTTGATTATTCAGTAATCAAGTTAGTATAAGTTTCCAGTTGTCTGTCAATGTTTTCCTACCTTTAATTCATCAATCATAAAATCCTAATTATTTTATAGTTTCTTTATGAAACCACCATTATCCTATCGGTATATTTCAAATGGCTGCATTTTTATTCATGGCTTTTCTTTTTCTAAGACTTACTATTTTTTGTTTTGTAACATATATTTAATTGAACTAATCTGAGCCTCTGTATGATACTATTTTACTTAAGAGAGGATTTACTTTTGCTCTGTCACCAATTTGGGCCATGGGAAGTTCACCATAATCCAATCAAAGAGCATGATGTTTCAAAGATAAGCTTATCTTTCTAAACTCGTAAGTTTAGAACTTCAGGGACCAGACTACATCATTAAGTGTGTAACAAAAACCTCTCTTCCTTGGCACACCTAGAAATACAATTTGGTCCTCCATATTGATTGACAAAAGTTCTGCTCAGTTCCTCAGGAAGTTTTCAGGATTCACAATTGTCTCAAGAACAACAGTTGTACAAAATGCCAGTCATACCTCCATTGTCATTTACCTCTCCTAAATCTTGACCAACATATTCTTACCATCTTTATAGTTCTCTTATGCCTTAAAAAGAGGTAATTTCTAATTTTTCTAAGTGGAAATTATAGTCCAGAATAATCAACTTCACCACTGAAAAAAAATTTCTCCAAATACACATTTTCTAAAAGTTCAGCAAAGTAGCCTATCTACTAAAATATAATACTGCATTTTATTTAAACTAAACAAAAAAATTTAAATTAGCAAAGCTACTCAAAGGAAAAGTCTTCATTTTCTTTAATTCTGTCTTTTTTTTCAAGTAAAGTAAAAATTAGAATATATGTGTGAAAGTGAATGGGGATAGAACAAATCACAATTCAGTAGAAAACTATTTCATTTAAACATATAGTCAATTTCATGTAAGTTTAAAAGAATGTCTAGTATCTTAGAACAAAAAACTGGTCACTTTCCAGATCTTAGAAAAGAAAATGAGTACAACAAAAAGAATCTAAAGAAAGAGTGAATATATGCTTCACTTTGCTGTACACTTAAAACTAACACACCACTGTAAATCAATTATTTTCAACAAAAACTTTTAAAAAGAAATAACTGCTGAAATTTTTCCAAATATAATAAAAACTTTACATAAAAAATAGCATATTGGTCAAAAAACTCATATACATAGAAAAATCAATAAATGAAAAATTAATATTTAAAACATAAAAAAATTATGGCTGTGAATAAGCAATTCACTAAACAGAAAACACAAGTGCAAATGAACACATAAAAATATGCTTATTCACTATATCAATCAGGATATGCACATTAAAATATCAGTAGGATACCATTCACATCCATTGCACTGGCGAAAGGAAAATATCCTCATAATTATCAAGTATTGGTGGGACTATGAAGAAACAAGAACACTCATACCCTGCTGGAGGAAGTGGTATGTTATCACAGTGACTCGAAAAGCAATTAGGCTTGCTAAATGTGTCTTAGAGTTTAGGATTTGAATATCCTCAGATACAGCAATTTCACCTCCAGAGATGCACCCTAGAGAAACGCTTGCTTATGTAAAATGACTGGTTCAAGATGTACATTGTAGTATTATTTATAACAACAATAAAAGAAAATTTACCTAAATGTCACAGCTTTGTATTTCACAGGAAATTAGACGATGAAACTGAAGAAATGCTTTCAAAATTTACAACTGACAATAAAATATGAGTGTAAAGAAGAACAAATCCCAGTACAGATAATGTCAGTACTCAAAGATATATTGGTAAGAAAACTGCTCTTCTGAACTGCACATAGTATCAGCACTTATGAGTGATACAGAACAAGACCATCTACAGGACTGGAAAACACTGTAAAGTCAATCATTTATAGTAAAGACGGCTACACAGAAAAGGTATTAGGTAGTGCCTCTGCTACATGACAGACTATCATTAGTCGAAATAAAGATGGAAAAAAGTCAAGAATACCTCCTTGAAAATATCTAATACGCACCACTATTATACAAATATAAAATAGAACAGTGCCCAATTTTCCCATCATACTTCAGCCCAATCTACTCACCAAGTCTTTGGGTTAACTTCATACTTATAAAGGTCATCTACCAATCCATATTTGTTGCCTGGCAATGCTTTATAGCCTCCATGAACATAAATGGACTTTGTTATTTCATCATACACACTGGTATGGCCATATCCCCCTTGAACAATAGCTCCTTTAGTTTCCGGAACAAGCCAAGTGTTTGATGCTATAAGAGAAAGAAGACAAAATGTGAACTTAAATAGTATTTTTAAAAAACTAATATACCACCAAACTACCAACGAGTTCATTCTAATACCAAATTTTATGAGTAAAGAATATCTAATAATAATTTCATTGTTTTAAAAAGTATTAAATATGTGCTAGTTACTATGTTGGGTGCTAAAGACCGAAGGTGAGTAAAACTGGTCTCTTTGTAGATTTTAATTAAACTTTGAAATATTGAAAATATCTAATTTTTTGTATGTGCAAGAAAAAAACTAAACCTTATTCTCACATATATTTCTGTATCTGTAAATAACCCTGAAAAAAGAAAGATTTAATAAAAGTTTATGAGAGGTTATTATGTTACAGGCTGAGGTAGTCCAAGCCATGCTTCAGCAATACACGAACCGTGAACTTCCTGATGTTCAAGCTGGTTTTAGAAAAGGCAGAGGAACCAGAGATCAAATTGTCAACATCCGCTGGATCATGGAAAAAGCAAGAGAGTTCCAGAAAAACATCTACTTCTGCTTTATTGACTATGCCAAAGCCTTTGACTGTGTGGATCACAATAAACTGTGGAAAATTCTGAAAGAGATGGGAATACCAGACCATCTGACCTGCCTCTTGAGAAATCTGTATGCAGGTCAGGAAGCAACAGCTAGAACTGGACATGGAACAACAGACTGGTTCCAAATAGGAAAAGGAGTACATCAAGGCTGTATATTGTCACCCTGCTTATTTAACTTCTATGCAGAGTACATCATGAGAAACGCTAGACTGGAAGAAACACAAGCTGGAATCAAGATTGCCAGGAGAAATGTCAATAACATCAGATATGCAGATGACACCACCCTTATGGCAGAAAGTGAAGAGGAACTAAAAAGCCTCTTGATGAAAGTGAAAGAGGAGAGTGAAAAAGTTGGCTTAAAGCTCAACATTCAGAAAACAAAGATCATGGCATCCGGTCCCATCACTCCGTGGGAAATAGATGGGGAAACAGTGTCAGACTTTATTTTGGGGGGCTCCAAAATCACTGCAGATGATGACTGCAGCCATGAAATTAAAAGACGCTTATTCCTTGGAAGGAACCTTATGACCAACCTAGATAGCATATTGAAAAGCAGAGACATCACTTTGCCAACTAAGGTCCGTCTAGTCAAGGCTATGGTTTTTACTGTGGTCATGTATGGATGTGAGAGTTGGACTGTGAAGAAGGTTGAGTGCCGAAGAATTGATGCTTTTGAACTGTGGTGTTGGAGAAGACTCTTGAGAGTCCCTTAGACTGCAAGGAGATCCAACCAATCCATTCTGAAGGAGATCAGCCCTGGGATTTCTTTGGAAGGAAGGATGCCAAAGCTGAAACTCCAGTACTTTGGCCACCTCATGCAAAGAGTTGACTCATTGGAAAAGACTCTGATGCTGGGAGGGATTGGGGGCAGGAGGAGAAGGGGACGACCCAGGATGAGATGGCTGGATGGCATCACTGACTCGATGGAGCTGAGTCTGAGTGAACTCCGGGAGTTGGTGATGGACAGGGAGGCCTGGCGTGCTGTGATTCACGGGGTCGCAAAGAGTCGGACACAACTGAGCAACTGAACTGAAATGAACCGAGGTAGTCACTGACATTACAAAGACTAAAAAGATAAAACTCTTGTCTTAACAATTTTTAGCACTGTGCTAGTCTTTTATCTCTTGGTTATGAGTCTCACTATCCCTTCTAAGAGTCCTTTGTATTACTGATAAAAACCTAAAAATTAAATTTCCAAGACTCATTTGACAGCTGTGTTACCATCAGTTTCCAGTAATGAAAGTACTTGGGAGAGAACAGAAGTCAAATAGAAGAAAGACCTTCTACTTTCTTTCTTCTCCAGCAGTAGGAACAGGGAGGTGACTACTGCGATGGCAGTGGTGGTTTTACAGCAACAGAAGCTGGCACAGCACTTGCTCAGTGGCAGAAGTGGCATCTACAGTAAGCAGCTCAATTACAAACGTGGTCCTAAGTTCCAGCCTGGGTATGCAGCAGCTCCAGATTTCTGACTCATTCCCTCATTTTGGTGTCTCTAGTACTACTGTAATTAACTCCCTATTTTAAGTCCCATTCTACCTGATACATCTAGGAGGGGCTCTCATTTCTATAGCAAATAGAAACAAGTTCTAATCATATGCAAGGCATGCTTTTAAGAATATGCAAATGAAAAAATACATATCTTTTGACCTTAAAGGAATTTAGATTATAAAGAGCAACCATACAGAAATCTGTTATTAGTTTTTAAATATCCAATCATAACACACTTGCATCTTCCCTCTAACTTTGTCACCTAAACTTTGGCATTCTAGACAGCTCACTGAAATACTCAAAGCAAGTAACAGAAAATAAAAGTGATGCTTAAAAATTCTTCACGTTCACACAATTTTAAGGTAGTAAAGAATACACTTCATCAATCATAAAAAGTCATAAAAGAAGTATCAGAAGGATTTGTTAAAGCCAATTTTACTCAGAGAAAACTAAACATATTTAAAGAAATTTCAGTGTTCTTGTAACTAATGGGCATTCTTTTAATATTCTTCAACTACTTATTAAAGCTATATATATGTGTGTGTGTGTGTGTGTGTGTGTATAGCACCAAATTGAAGGTTTTCATGTTTTTATTTATTCTCTTTTTAATAAAAGATAAAACTACTTCTTATCAAAAAATACTGTGGCAATAAAGAGGTATATAATGCAACAGTGAATGTTACCTTCTCCCCTAGCCCACTATCCAGAGGTATTTTTCACAAATTGTTAGGTTTAGAATATTCTGAAACTACAGTTCTGAATATTTTATTACAATAGACAAGACGAATATATGTGACTTACATGTACATAGATACCTATAAATATTTATACCAAAAAATCATGCGATTTTACAACTATATTTTCATTTAACAAAACATCTGGGGCATCTTTTCACATCCCATTTATTACTTTCACTTTCATTAGCTAAATTCTATTGTATTGATGATAACTTATTTAAATAATCCTACAGAGTGACTCATTTGTGTTTCCGTTTGTTCTTAAAAACAATGATGCAATAAGCAACCTGGCAATCAGCTATAGCATCATTATGTACAGAGTATATATTATGTCCCAGGGAGTATCTCACTAGTTCATTTGATAATATTAAAGCTTTGAAAGTTTACTATTGCTATCCTTTCTTTACAACTAAGGAAATTTAGAGTTTAAAAAATTAACACATCAAACGTTTAAAAGTTGGTGTAGACTAATTTCTCCCTCTCCTTCCCACTAATAAACTCAGTAAACAGTCCCAAAGACAACCACAGGAGAAATATGAAAGGTGTAAGGAGGAATGCTGACTCTTAGGGCCTGCAAGACTATAGGATGGATATCTCACTGCCTCCAACCCAACAAAAGAAGGCCAGTCAGCCCAGCATTTCTCAACCCATAATCCAGCAATAAAAAGCAACTCAGGTAGGCTTATTCCTTCTGCAAATTGAAGAGGAACCCCCATGGATAATCCCAGATGACACTAGGAGCACCAGCAAGAGGGATTCACCAAACATTGCTTACAATAAGCAGACAGGGGAAGAGTTCCACTTTCCCTAAAGGCCTGAGACTGGAAAAGAAGATCCCACCACAAGATCTTAATGCTAAACCTAAACAGAGTGACTAACCTGCTAAAACAGAAGATTAAAGTAAGACTCAAAGACTCCCAATAGAAAAGCCAAAATGTCCAAGATACTAACAAACAAAACAAAAAATTGTCATGTTGGGAACCAGATCAGTCAAGCGGCACTAACTCTGAGATGTTGAAATTACCTAACAAGAATTTTAAAGCAGCCATGATACAATAAGCAACTACAAGTTCTCTTGAAACAACAAATCTCAGCCAAAAAAAAAAAAAGGGTGAGGAGACAAAGGAAGGAAAGAAGGAAGGGAGGGAGGGAAGGAGTGAGGAAAGGAAGGAAGAAAAGAAAATACAGTAACAAATATGAGTTCACTGGACAAACTCAGTAGTACAGATGACAGACAGAATCAGTAAAATTGAGAATAGAGCAGTAAAATTTACCCAATCTGAACACCAGAGAAAATAAACTAAAAAAAAAAAAAAAAACCACAGTCTAAGAAACCTTTGGGACAATAACAATTGGTCCAATATTTGTTCCACTGGAATCCCAGAAGCAGAGAAAAAAGAGAACGGAGCTGAAAGAGCTATTTTTAAAAATCGTGGCTGAAAACATCCAAATTGTGTATAAGACATAAACATTCAGACTTTCCTGGCAGTTGAGTAGTTAAGACTCAGCAATTCACTGTTTCCACTGCAGGTGCTGTAGGTTCAGTTCCTGGTCACGGAACTAAGATCATACTAAGATCATGTGACACAGTCCAAAAAAAATTTTTAGTTAAAAAAAAAAAAAACAAAAACTAAACTAAAGTACTTTGAAATCTGTGGCCCTCTCCTTAAAAACTGGCTTAAGAAAATTCTTCAGACAAATGATAACATCAGGAAAGAACAACAAATAAAGCAGATATGTGACTACACACCATAAATTCTCCTCTTTGAGGCTTACAAATAATATCTGATGAAGGAAACAAAAAGCATAACGTCACCTGACATGACAATGATATTTAGAAGTGGGGAAAGTGAGGGATGTAAATGAAAGCAAAGTTTCCACGTTTCACTTGATGTGGTAAAATGTTGATACTAGTAGACAGACAAGTCACTTACATATATTTTAATACCCAGAGCAATCTCTAAGCAAAGTATACAGAAAAATACACTCACAAACACTATAAATAAATCAAGACTGAATTCTAAAACCTGTTAAGTTAACCCATGAGAAACAAGTGAAGAGAAACAGAGGCACAAGAAACAGGAAACAAAAATAATAAAATAGCAGACTTAGGCACTAACATACCAAAGTTCTCTTAAATTAAATGATCCACTTACGACATTCTTGAAATTGTAAAATTACGTAAGAACAGATCAGTGATTGTCAAGGGCTGGGATGGGATGGGAAAGGAATAAAGGTATTAGGGAGATGACGTTGTTGTTGTTTAGTCACTCAGTTGTATCTCACTCTTTTGCAACCCCAACTACTGTAGCCCACCAGGTTCCTCTGTCCATGGGATTTTCCAGACAAGAATACTGGAGTGGGGTGCCATTTCCTTCTCCAGGGAATCTTCCCGACTCAGGGATCAAACCCGCATTTCCTGGGCTGCAAGAGGCTTCTTTACCACTGAACTGGAAGGGAAGTAAGTATGGTCTAAAAACGCTAATGTGAAGGATTCTTGTGTTGACACACACTGCAGTGGTAGATACATGAGACAACATGCAAGAAAACTGCCCAGAACTAAATACACACACATATCTACACACACTACATACATGCATATGCAAACGGGTTTCTAAATGAAACTGAAGAAATTGGAACAATATCAGCAGATCGTATCAATGTTAATATCCAGGTTGTGATTCTGTACTATATTTTTGCAAGATGTTTACCACCAAGGAAAACTGCATAAAGGATATACAGGATCACTGTTTCTTCTTACAAGTGTATGTGAATTTACAACTTTCTCAAATTAAAATTTAAATGGAAAAAATATATCACCCTACTAGCAATGGAAAGTTCATCATGAAATACACTATTGCACTCAACTACTCATTAGATATGTTTAAAAACTAAAAGTGTAAGAGCTATGACACAGGTCTGACACCAAAGTGAGTTACTAAATACCCCTGCAGAATCTCTGCAGGTTTAGTCACCAGCAGTTCAAATAAGAAATGGTGATACGGTAGTTTCAGATGAAAAATTAAGAAAATAATTTTGTTCAGATATAGGTGATTAACTTGAAATGTAAAATTAATTATGATTACATTCTCATTTTATTCTTATTATTTTTGCATTTGGAAATGTGCACAAAGTAAAAGATTCATTTTTGTCTCAATAAACATTTAAAGTAACAAAATACATCATTTCAGAAAAAGTATTTGCTTATGATTGATACATTATTTGTATATGAATGAATTTTGTTTTTAATTCTGTAATGTGATCTATCACACTCCCAATTTATTAAAAATGAAACACTGATTCATTAAAAGAGAGAGACAATAAATACACAAATACATGAAGCAACAGAATAATTTTGAAAAAGTAAAAAGCAAAAATGACTTATATATACCAGGAGTTCTTTATCAGGTTATGATTGAAATATTTAGATAGCATTTAACAGCCTGCCATAAACAACTTAAAAAGCAGAAGAAAATATTAAAAATGATACTGGATAACAAGCAGCACAGAATTATCGTTTTAAAGAAAAGAGAAACAAGGTGAGCCCTGTGATTGCTGAAACATAATGCTGAGGGGAAATTTCTCACCGCTGAGCAAGAAGAGAGATTTGACTGCAAATAGATTCTGGTGATCCTACCAGCTTGAGAAAACAAAGATCAGCATTTCAAAGAACAGTCCTACCTTATCTTTGACAAAGGAGGCAAGAATATACAGTGGAGAAAAGACAATCTCTTTAACAAGTGGTGCTGGGAAAACTGGTCAACCATTTTTAAAAGAATGAAACTAGAACACTTTCTAATGCCATACACAAAAATAAACTCAAAATGGATTAAAGACCTAAACCTAAGACCAGAAACTATAAAACTCCTAGAGGAAAACATAGGCAAACACTCTCTGACATAAATCAAAGCAGGATCCTCTATGATCCACCTCCCAGAGTAATGGAAATAAAAGCAAAAATAAACAAATGGGACCTAATTAAACCTAAAAGCTTTTGCACAATAAAGGAAACCATAAGCAAGGTGAAAAGACAGCCTTCAGAATGGGAGAAAATAATAGCAAATGAAGCAACTGACAAAGAATTAATCTCAAAAATATATAAGCAACTCTTGAAGCTCAATTCCAGAAAAATAAACAATCCAGTCAAAAACTAGGCCTAAGAACTAAACAGACATTTCTCCAAAGAAGATATACAGATGGCTAACAAACACATGAAAAGATGCTCAACATCACTCATTATCAGAGAAATGCAAATCAAAACCACCATGAGGTATCATCTCACGTGAGTCAGAATGGCTGCTATCCAAAAGTCTACAAACAATAAATGCTGAAGGACGTGTGGAAAAAAGGGAACCCTCTTATACTGTTGGTGGGAATGCAAACTAGTATAGCCACTGTGGAGAACAGTGTGGAGATTCCTTAAAAAACCGGAAATAGAACTGCCATATAACCCAGTAACCCCACTGCTGAGCATATACACTGAGGAAACCAGAACTGAAAGAGACACGTGTACCCCAATGTTCATCGCAGCACTGTTTACAATAGCTAGGACATGGAAGCAACCTAGATGTCCATCAGCAGACGAATGGATAAGAAAGCTGTGGTACATATACACAATGGAGTATTACTCAGCCATTAAAAAGAATACATTTGAATCAGTTCTAATGAGGTGGATGAAACTGGAGCCTATTATACAGCGTGAAGTAAGTCAGAAAGAAAAACACCAATACAGTATACTAACACATATATACAGAATTTAGAAAGATGGTAACGATAACCTTGTATGCAGGACAGCAAAAGAGACACAGATGTATAGAACAGTCTTTTGGATTCTGTGGAAAAGGCGAGGGTGGGATGATTTGAGAGAATAGCATTGAAACATGTATATTATCATATGTGAAACAGGTCGCCAGTCCAGGTTCAATGCATGAGCTCAGGGCTGGTGCACTGGGATGACCTTGAGGGATGGGATGGGGAGGGAGGTGGGAGGGGGGTTCAGTGTACACCCATGGCTGGTTCATGTCAATGTATGGCAAAACCACTACAATATTGTAAAGTAATTAGCCTCCAATTAAAATAAAAAAAGAAAAGAAAAGAACAGTCCTACAAGCTAGAATTCATAGGAAATAATACCAGATATGTAGTTTCTACAGAGTGGATGCTCAAGAGATCAGCGGGAATGTTCCAAGTTTTTGCTGAGTACTGATTTGCATGTGCATAAGAGAAAACTACTTAAAGCCCTGGAAAGAACCACCAGAAACTGGTAGACTGAACAATTCCTGGATCTCACACAGGGCTGGGAACAATCTGAGCTCCCAGCAGCCACAAAAGATAGACCTCATACTATAGGAGGCATTAGGTAGAGTCCTGAAAAGGAAATGTAATATTGGATGTAAAGGAATGAAATACTAGGTTACATTAGCCATCAACTAAAAGTTACTGGATCCACTCTAACAGATCTCAGAAGCAATCTCTCAAAATATTTACACTTGAAGCTTAACCCCGTGCTAGTACAAAGTCCAGCATTCTTTAAAGGAATAGAGCAAAGTCCCCAGTAGCCAACAGAATAAAAACATACAATATTCAAAATGCATTAAAAAATTAACAAGTATAGAGGCCAAAGAAAATACAATCCATAACAAGAAGAAAAACCAATCAATACAGACACAGGCATAAAAAAGAATTAAAAGAAGAGAATGCTTCAAAAGCTACTGTAAATCCCCTCAAATATGTTCAATAGTGTTAGAAAAAATATGAACATGAGATTTAACAAAAGGCTCAAAAAGAATCCCTGGAAATGAAAAATATACTGAATAGAATTAACACAAGAGTAAACACTATGGGAAAAAAGAACAATTAATGTAAAGCACAAAAATAGAAACTATTCAAAATGAAGCACACAAACAAAAACAATGAAAAACAATTAACAGAATATCAGGGACCTGTATAACCACATCAAGTAGCCTAATCTAATATTGTAAGAGTTTCAGAAGTATGCCAGTGGCAGACAGAAATAATGACATCTTTACAGATCCATAAAACCAAGATCAATGATATAAAACAGGGCAAAATAAAGAAATAAACCCATGCCAAGGAATAGCATGAAGTGATAAAGATGAACAAGTAGAAGAGCAAAAATAAGAATGCCAGTTGACTCTCAACAGAAACCAAGGAAGGGGGAAGACAAGGAAGTTACACTTTTAAATTAATGAGAAGGGAGGACAACCATTCACCCAGCACTCTATACTAAAAAGTGACTATCAAAGTAGAAATCTATATCCCACAAAATATTTTCCAAAAGTGAAAGTGAGTAAAATCTACTTTTGACAAAGGAAAAAAAAGAAGAGAGGATATATCATTGAAGACTTGCCCTATAAAAAATAACCCAAAAAGTTCTTTAAACTGAATAAAAATTACACTTGAAACTAGACAGAATCTGGATTTCTATAGATGAATGATGAGTGATTTCTATAGATGAATGATCAATCATAAGACATAGTTGATATATGAGTAAATACTCAAGGTATCATTTCTCATTTTCCCTCCCAGTAAATGATGATTAACTGTCCAAACTAAAAACTGTAACAATGTATTATGCTTTTCATAGCACACAAGATATGATATAAGCACAAAGGGAAAAAGAGGGAAATGCAGGGATACTATTCTGAGTTTCTGACACTATATGTAAAGTGGTAGCTGCTGCTGCCAAGTCAGTTCAGCCATGTCCGACTCTGTGCGACCCCATAGACGGCAGCCCACCAGGCTCCCCCATCCCTGGGATTCCCCAGGCAAGAACACTAGACTGGGTTGCCATTTCCTTCTCCAATGCATGCAAGTGAAAAGTGAAACTGAAGTCGCTCAGTCCTGTCCAACTCTTAGCGACCCCATGGACTGCAGCTTACCAGGTTTCTCCGTCCATGGGATTTTCTAGGCAAGAGTACTGGAGTGGGGTGTCATTGCCTTCAAAGCAGAATCTGATAAGTTAATATACATATTACAAACCCTAGAGTAACCTTTATAAAAATAAAATTTTAGAGTATAGTTAGCAAATTAATGGTCCTACAGATTCAAGGAGCTGAGAAAACTACAAACAGGATAAATTTCATGAAATCTATACCACAATGCAACTGCTGAAAACTAAAAGCACAGAAAACATTCCAGAAGCAGCTACAGAAAAATTTTAAAAAATTTAAAAAACCTATAGGGGAAAAACAGCTCAAATGACACAGACTTTATCCTAAGAAACTATGAAGGACAGAAGGAAGTAGCCTTGTTGTTCAAGCACCAAGTCCTTTTCAATTATGTGACCCCATGAACTGCAGCATGTCAGGTTTCCCTATCCTTCACCATCTCCTTGAGTTTGCTCAAACTCATGTCCACTGAGTCATGATACTATCCATCTTATCCTCTGTTGTCCCCTTCTCCTCCTGCCCTCAATCATTCCTAGCATGAGGGTCTTTTCCAGTATCAGAGCTTCAGCTTCAGCATCAGTCCTCCCAAAGAAGATTCTGGACTGATTTCCTTTAGGATTGACTGGTTTAATTTCCTTGCTGCCCAAGGGGTTCCCAAGAGTCTTATTCTGCACCACAAATCAAAAGCATCAATTCTTCAGGGCTCAGCCTTCTTTATGGGCCAACCCTCACATCCATACATGACTACAGGAAAAACCACAGCTTTAACTATATGGACCTTAGTTGGTGAAGTGATGTCTCTGCTTTTTAACACACTACCTAGGTTTGTTATAGCTTTTCTTCCAAGGAGCAAGCAGGTTTTAATTTCGTGCCCAAGTCACTGTCAGCAGTGATTGTGGAGACCAAGAAAATAAATCTGTCACTGTTAACTTTTTCATCTATTTGCTGTGAAGTGATGGGACCAGATGCCGTGATCTTCAGTTTTTGAAAGTTGAGTTTTAAGCCAGCTTTTTCACTCTCCACTTTCACCTTTGTCAAGAAGCTCTTTAGTTCCTCTTTGTTTTCTGCCATAAGGGTGGTATCATCTACATATCTAAGATTATTGATATTTCTCCCAGCAACCCTGATTCCAGCTTGTGATTCATCCAGCCTAGCATTTTGTGTGATGTTCTCTGCATATAAGTTAAAAAAGCAGGGTGACAATATCTCCTTTGATGTACTCCTTTCCCAATTTGGAACCAGTCTGTTGTTCCATGTCCAGTACTAACAGCTGCTTCTTGTCCCGCATACGGGTTTCTCAGGAGGCATGTAAGGTCATTGGGTATTCCCATCTCTTTAATAATTTTCCATAGTTTGTTGTGATCCACATAATCAAAGGCTTTAGCATAGTCAATGAAGCAAAAGTAGTTTGGAATTCTCTTGCTTTTTCTATGATCCAGCATATGTTGGATCACATGTCATTTCTATGATCAGCATATGTTGGCAATTTGATCTCTAGTTCCTCTGCTTTTTCTAAATCCAGCTTGAACATTTGGAAGGTCTCGGTTCACAAACTGCTGAAGCCTAGCTTAAAGGATTTTGAACATTACCTTGTTGGCATGTAAAATGAATCCAATTGTGTGGTAGTTTGAATATTCTTTGTCATTGCCCTTTCTTGGGATGGGAATGAAAAATGACCTTTTCCAGTCCTGTGGCCACTGCTGAGTTTTCCAGATTTGCTGACATACTGAGTGCAGCACTTTAACAGCATCATCTTTTAGGATTTGAAATAGTTCAGCTGGAATTCCATAACCTAAGTTAATTCCATCAACTAAGTCCGTGCACTACAACAAAAGAGGCCACCAGGTTGAGAAGCCTGCACACCACAACTAGAAAAGTGGTCCCTGCTTTTCACAACTAGAGAAAGACTGGGTGCAGCACTGAAGGCCCAGCACAGCCAAAAATAAATGAATAAATAAACAAAGTAAATTTTTAAGAAACTTAATTTTTAAAAAAATTAAAAATAAACGAGTAAAGCAAAAACCAGTAGAAGTTAAAAATGAAATAGATATATCCACAATCATAACTGGAAATTTCTACACTGTTCTTTCAAGAACTAAGGAAAGTACTAAACAGAATACCAGTAAAGATACAGAAGACGTGAATCACTTTATCAACCATAATATAACTGGCATTTATAAAACACCCCAACCAACAACAGCAGAAGATGTATCTTTTCAAATTCACATTTAACATTCACCAAGGTAGACCATATTCTGGGTCAGAAAATAAGACTCAAGAAAAAATTTAACTGTAAAATATATAGTCTCTGACAATAGTAGAATTAAACCAGAAATAAAGGCAAGAAAGATATCAGAAAAATCTTCATATATATATGAATCAAACAAAATACCACTAAACAACCCAGGAGCCAAAGAAAAGAACCACCAAAAAAAAGCAGAAAACATTTTGAACTAAATAGAAACAAGAAAGAAGAAGCCTCTTTCAAAACGTATGTGATACAGCTAAAGCAGTACTTACAGCGGTCATTCTCAACAGTGGTTCCCTGAAGCAACTGGCATTACCTGGAAACTTTTAAAAGATGCAAATCCCCTGGCAACAATCCTAACATAATGAATAAGAAAATCAGAGTTTAGGGCATAGTGATCTATTTTAACAACCCACCAGGTGGTTCCTAGGTATTAAGTTTGAGAACTACTGACTTGGAAATTCACAACAATACTTTTTTTAAAAGAGGAAAGGTCTCAATCTCAATTCAATGATCTCTTCTTTCACCATAAGAAATCAGAAAAACAAGAGCAAATAAAACTCAAAGAAGAAAATAAATGTAACAAATCAAGCATTAATCAATATGATAGAAAACAGGAAACAAAAGCTGGTTATTTGAAAAAGTCAATAAAATTGATTAACCTACTAATCTCTAGTCAGACAGACCAGAAAAATAAGACACAGATATTCATATCAGACATAAGAGGAAATATCACTACAGATTTTACAAGTATTAAAAAGAATAATAGGGAATATAATGAACAGCTTCATGCCAGTAAATTTAACATCTTAAATGACACAGACAAATTTCTTAAGAACCCAGACTACCAAATGTCATTCAAAAAGAAATTTATCATTTGAATATCGCTAACATTTATTAAATAAAATAAATGCCACAGTCAAAATCTTTCCTACAAAGAAAGTTTCTAGGCCAAATAGTTGCACTGGTGAACCAAACATTTAAGAAAGAAGTAATACCAATTCTACACAAACTCTTACAGAAAATAGAATAGGACAAAACATTTCTCAAATCACTTTACCGTTACCCAGATTATAAAAGCAAAGACATTACAAGAAAAGAAAACAATAGTCCAAAATCTCTTGTGAGCATAAACATAAAAATCCTTAACAACATTTTTGCAAATCAATTATAGCAATGTATGAAAGGAATAATACATTGTGGCCAAGCAGACTTTATCCAAAATGCAATAGTAGCTTAACATCTAAAAATCAATGTCATTCACCACACTAAGAAATCAAAAAGAGAAATAAAAGAAATAAACAAATGATCTTCTCAATAGATACAGAAAATGATTTGACAAAATTTAACATTATTCATGAAAAAGACTCAGCAAACCAGGAATAAAAGTGAATTTCCTTTATAGCTTAAGGGAACAAACACACTTGTATCCAACTGGTGTGTGAAAATTGCATACATCTTAATTATGTTGAATTGGTTCACAGTGCTTTTCAGGTCTACTATATCCTTCTACTTCTCTGAATATTCATTCTATAATTTGTGAGAGTTTGATATTGAAACTCCAACTAAAAATCTTAATTTATCTACTTTAAAAAAGTGAATTTCCTCTACCTGATAAAAGCATCCCCAAAAAACACATCACTAATATAGTAACAGTAATTAAAAGACTGGAGCTTTCTTTACTAAAATTTTTTAAATGGCAGAAATGTCTGCTAGCATTACCATCTATTCAGTATTGTACCAGAGATCCCAGCAGTACAAAGAAAATAATAAAATGTATATAGAGTGAAAAGGAAGATGAATATTTATTAGCCTGAGCATAATACATGATCATCTGTGTACAAAACAAGAAATAATCTACCTAAAATCTACAAGGAATAATAAGTGTTTTTAGCAAAGTTGCAGGGTGCCAAATGCTGAAGTGTCCATAAGTTAGAAGACTCAGTAATGTTTTTTTTTTTTCATTTTTTTTTCAGTATTGTTAAAGGCTCAATTTTCCCCAATATAGATGGAATGTACCTTCAATTAAAATTCCTACATGTTTTTCCTTAAGAAACTGACCAACTGATTCTAAATTTTAAATGGAAATGTGAAGGACCTAGAGTAGTCCAAAATTTTTTAAAACAAAACAAACAAAAAATGATGGGAAGACAGACACTGCCTGATTTCAAAGCTACAGTAATCAGTAGAGTGTGATGTTAAACATAATATACATCAAAGAACCAGAATAGAATCCAAAGGTTGACTCACACATATATTGTCAATTGACTCTTCAATATATCTACCAAGGTAATTCAATAGGGAAAGAAAAATCTTTTCAACCAAAGAACAATTGTATATTCCATAAAAACCACAGCCCTTACTTCACACCACGTATGAAATTTAACTCAAAGAGAAGACAGATGGGAGGATGAGAGCCAAAACTAAATACCTAGTAAAACACAGAAAGGAAAAACTTTCGTGACCTTGGGCTTGACAAAAGATTTCTTAGGTAGAACACGTTGATAAACTGTATGTCACCTAAATTTAAAAGCTCTGCTTTTTAAAAGGCACTGTAAAAATGAAAAGGTATGTCACAACTGAAAGAAAGAATCTGTAAAATATACATCAGAGAAAGGACTAACGTCCATAACATATATTTCTTAAATCTCCTAAAATTCCATAATAAGGAGTCAAACAACACAATTTTTAAAATGGACAAAAAGTATGAACAGACATTTTACCAAGGAATATATAAATGGCAAATATTGAAATAAAAAGACATTCAGTAACATTAATCATCAGGGAAATGCCAATAAAAAAACTATAAGATATCCCTACATTTCCAGAATAGCTAGAATTAAAAAAACTAATACTACCAAGTGTTGGTGGGGATGAAAAGTAACTGGAACTCTTGCTGGTAGGTTGCAGATGGTAGTATCACTTTGGTAAACAGTATGGAAGTTTCTTATAAAGTTAAACACATAACTGCAAATAAGCCAGCAAGAATCATGAGAGACTGATTGTACAGGGACATGTACTCATACTTTTTGGAGTAATGGAAACGTTTTATATCTTGATTCAGGTGGCACTTACACAACTATATCAATTTGTTAAAGCTCATCAAGTTGCTCTCTGAAAACTAGTATTTTTATGCACACACACACACATACACGCACAACACACATACATATGTCCCGGTGACAAGTAAATCTGCTTTACTCAGGCTCCCTCAACTTAGTATAATGCTCGGCCAAACATCTTAGAACTATCCTTGACTCCTTTTCCTCACATTTTACATAATCTCTCAGTGATTCCTAAGTAGTGATCTAACATAAAGATCAAGAATGTTAAAAGATCAATATACAATAATAAAGCTTCAAAATATGTAAAGTAAAAACTGAAAGAATCATACAGACAAATCTACAAAATCAACAGCATCATGGAAAATTTAATGTACCCTTCCCAGTGACTGACAGCACAGTTAAAATGTCAGTAAAGATCTAGAAGATTTAAACATGAGTAATTAAATTTAATAAACAACCACATTAAGCCATTTTGGAAGAAAGTTCTGAAACTTTCTTTAAAAATTTAAAGATATTTTTTCCTCCCGATCCAGCATCCTTAGTTATTCAAATAAGAGAAATAAAACCACGTCTACAAGTTGATTTGTATATTACGTGCATTGCAATTATATTCACAGCAGTCCAAAACTGGAAATAGCCCAGGCCCTGGAGAAGGGAAAGGCTAACCACTCCAGTATTCTGGCCTGGAGAATTCCATGGACTGTATAGTCCATGGGGTCACAAAGAGTTGGACACAACTGAGCAACTTTCACTTTCACTTTCACTCATCAGTAGGAGAATGAACAAAGAAAATGCCATGTATTCATACATTGGAAAAGCACTCAACAATAAAAAGGAGCAAATTACTAATAAATACAACATGTTTATTTATTATTACTAATAAATACATCATGCTCAAAAGCAGCATGATGAGTGAAAGAAGCCTTATTTTAAAAGAGATGCATAATGGTGATTCCATTTATACAGGATTTCAGAACAAGCAAAACTATTTGATGATGAAAAAATCAGGAAGCAGGACAGGTGTCAACTGCAAAGGACCATGAGAGAACTTTCACAAATAATGGTCAACGTCCTATATCTTGATATAAGCTTGGGTTACAGATGTATGTTTTGTCAAAACTCAGTGAATTGTGCACAGAATTTATGCGTTTCACTATATGTAACTTTTGCAAATAAAAGACACTTTCTCCTTGGAAGAAAAGTTATGACCAACCTCGATAGCATATTCAAAAGCAGAGACATTACTTTGCCAACAAAGGTCCATCTAGTCAAGGCTATGGTTTTTCCAGTAGTCATGTATGGATGTGAGAGTTGTATTATAAAGAAGGCTGAGCACCAAAGAATTGACGCTTTTGAATTGTGGAGTTGGAGAAGACTCTTGAGAGTCCCTTGGACAGCAAGGAGATCCAACCAGTCTATCCTAAAGGAAATCAGTCCTGAATATTCATTAGAAAGACTGATGCTGAAGCTGAAACTCCAATACTTTGGCCACCTGATGTGAAGAACTGACTCATTTGAAAAGACCCTGACGCTGGGAAAGATTGAAGGCAGGAGGAGGAGGGGATGACAGAGAATCAGATGGTTGGATGGCATCACGAACTTAATGGACATGAGTTTGAGTAAGCTCTGGGAGTTGGTGATGGACAGGGAAGCTAGGCGTGCTGCATTCCATGGGATTACAAGGAGTCGGACACAACTGAGCAACTGAATTGAACTGATATGTAACTTTTACATTAAAAATATAAGCACAGAACCCAAGTTAATAACAGACATGATATTATCTTTAGAGTCTACTGATGTTTCCAACAGTCTTTAAAATGCAACAACAACAAAAAAACTGACAGATGGATGAGAGATACATTGGTAACTGAAAAAGCAAAAGATTAACTGGAGAATGTAGGTAGCATGTCTATGAGAATTCAATGCACAATTCTTTCACTTATATGTATTTCTGAAATATTTCATAATTTTGAGGGGAATTCCATAGGATATGTTCTGTGATCATAATATAACTACCTAGATATTAGTAATAAAACATAAATAACTAGAAAACCCGTGTTTGACATTTTTAAACTGCACTACTAAATAACCCATGAGTGAAAGAACAAATGACTATGGAATTTTAAACACACTTTGCGCTAAAAAATAATTAAAATACTACATATCAAATCATGTAGGATACAACTATAGCCATGTTCACATTGTTTATGTTACACCTTTAAAGGCATATATTTTTAAAAATTCAATGAATAAAACCTGAAAAATAACAAATTAAGCAACAATATAAAATGGAAAAAAGCATAACAAATCAAAATATATTAAAAGATCATAATAAAAATAAGAATTAATGAAATTGATAAATATATTAAAAATCACTAACTCCAAAAATTAGTACTCTGAAAAATATTAAGATTTATAATCTTGTGGAGAATCTGATCAAGACAAAAGGAAGAAGGCCCAGGCAGCCAATATTAGGCATATAAAAGGGGATATGGCTATAAAGTACAGTTTTCTAGGTGACTCAGTAGTAAAAGAATCCACCTGCTAATACAGGAGACAAAGGGGACGTGGGTTCGATCCCTGGGCTGGGAAAGATCCCCTGGAGGAGGATATGGCAACCCAGTCCAGTATTCTTGCCTGGAAAAAATGCCACGGACAGAGAAGCCTGGGGGGGCTACAGTTCATGGGGTCACAAAGAGTCAGACATGACTGAGCATACGCACAAACGGCTACAAACTATTTTAGACTTCACTAAAAGCATATTATGAAAAGCTTTAGATCAATACATTGGAAATTTTTAGATAAAATGAACAAATTCTGAAAATAAAATCAAATTACCAAATCTGACAAGAAGAGAGAAAAAAACTTGAGCAGTCTTCAGTTCAGTTCAGTCGCTCAGTCGTGTCCGACTGTTTGCGACCCCATGAATCGCAGCACGCCAGGCCTCCCTATCCATCACCATCTCCCGGAGTTCACTCAGACTCACGTCCATCGAGTCCATGATGCCATCCAGCCATCTCATCCTCGGTCGTCCCCTTCTCCTCCTGCCCCCAATCCCTCCCAGCATCAGAGTCTTTTCCAATGAGTCAACTCTTTTCATGAGGTGGCCAAGGTACTGGAGTTTCAGCTTTAGCATCATTCCTTCCAAAGAAATCTCCTTCAGAATGGACTGGTTGGATCTCCTTGCAGTCCAAGGGACTCTCAAGAGTCTTCTCCAACACCACAGTTCAAAAGCATCAATTCTTCGGTGCTCAGCCTTCTTCACAGTCCAACTCTCACATCCATACATGACCACAGGAAAAACCATAGCCTTGACTAGACGGACCTTAGTCGGCAAAGTAATGTCTCTGCTTTTCAATATGCTATCTAGGTTGGTCATAACTTTTCTTCCAAGGAGTAAGCTGAGTAGTCTTACTATCAGATAACTTGAATCTATCATTTTAAAATCTTGCCAGAAAGAGAACAGATGACTTACACCAAGCATTTCCAGGAAAAGTAGTAACTGGAAAGACTTACAGACAATAGAAAAAAGAATTGTATTGCCTAGCAAAACAGAAACTGTTTCTCAAAAAGTTATCTGTAGAAGAGATTATGACTACTCCAAAACCCCTAGAGGTTTGCATTGTGATACTCAAAAAAAAAAAAGTTAGTTTTTAAAACCACTAAGTATCCAGTGAGTATTCAGATTTCTAATTATCTTTTTTTTTTTTGAAGTTTGTTGGAATCTGGATTTAATGAGATCCACACACTGCAGTTGCCTGATGTGATTTTTGAACCTCTTTAAATCTATATATTCTCTATCCCCTTGTTTTGATTGCCAACTGTTTGCTCCTCAACATTGTTTGTCAGTGCCTATGATGAAGGCATAGAAGTTGTACTTATTAAATGACCACTGACCCAGTAAAAGGAGGAATTAATTAAATCTTTAGATACAAGAATTACAAATCAAAAGCAATGATGAGCTGAAACTATTTTAACAATGTATTAATAGGTCAAGCCTTTCACTGAGAGTACAACATTCAATTGATAACTACAGGATAAAGTACCTTACTTCCCAGAAGTTACATAAAAAAACAAAAATCGATGAACTACAGTAAAGAATCTGCCTGCAATGCAGAAGCCACAGGAAATGCAGGTTCAATCCCTGGGTTGGAAAGATCCCCTGGAGGTGGACAGTGGGCTACAGTCCATGGAGTCGCAAAGAGTCGGATACAACTGAAGCAACTTTGTACACACGAAGTTTTTTTCTTTGTAGGCTAGCTACAAAATCAACATAACAATATTAGTATAAAATGTAAATTTAGGTTGCAATAACAATATTAATAAAATATGTCCAGAACAAGCGAAAGCAATGGTCTCACATTAGGGAACACATCATTAAGCTCTGATAAGTTCGAATAGGTCAAAATAGTAGTTTGTCCAGAGAGTATGATAAAGACAACAAAGGGTCAACTAAAATCATGTGTATCTTATATTTATATAATCCTGATTTTGCCATTTAGTAGCTGTGTGATCACTGGCCAGTTAGGTGAGACATCTAAGCCTCAGTTCCCTTATCTGAAAAATGGGTAAAAAGAGCATAAATTTGCATGTTCATGCTGAGGACTAAATGAGTCAATATTTGTCAAGTGTTAATACTAACACTGAGCACAGAGTAACACTTGCTGTTATTATTATTGGAAAATATTCTTTAAATCATTAATATGTGTTAATGTAAGACTATCAAAAAGACGTAAGTGGAAAGCTTGTTATGTGAAGACAAAAGGAACAAAGGATGCTTATCTAAAGCATGGAAAATATAAGTTGAAACTAAGATATCTTGAAATATTTGTAGGGCCAATATGTGGAAGAGTGATTACCTTGCACAGGTACAGTTCTACATAGTTATGAAAATCTAAGTATGAATGATAAGATATACATATTTCTTCTAAATAAAAATTTTAATACATAAAATAGTAGGATGGCTGTCTTTTAAGGGACTGATACTTCCATCAATGAAAGAATGTTAAGCAGAGACAAAAAGACCAGAGTCTTCTGAATCCTGAATGCACATCTATTAAAACATTTCAGTATAACCAATGCATATTTTCAAATTTGTGTATAATATTTATATAGCTTATGAACAGTTTTAAAAGAATATAGTTTAATAATTCCACTTATCAAAACTAAAGGGCTTTTTACTGTGGTACTTTGGGAAACATTTAGTAAATATAAAAATATATACCATCTTAACAAGCAGTCTATGTCCCACAAACTAGGACTTTATTAAATATTTTATTTATTACATCGCAACTATTTCACTTTATCTAATTAGTTCTCCAAGTTCTTCACAACTGAAACTACACATCAAAGTGAGTGAGTGAAAGTCACTTAGTCATGTCCAACTCTTTGTGACCCCATGGACTGCAGCTCATCAGACTCCTCTGTCCATGGGATTCTCCAGCCAAGGTACTGGAGTGGGTTGCCATTTCCTTCTCCAGGGGATCTTCGCAACCCAAGGATCAAACCTGGGTCTCTTGCATTACAGGCAGATTCTTTATTGTCTGAGTCACCAGGGAAGCCCCACACAGCAAACACCAAACCTAATTTATGCACCATTAAAATCTGTCTTCGCTGATTCCTATGACTGGATTATTTTTAAAGGAAGATTACATACATTAAAAATTTCTAATTCTCACCACCTAATATTGTGTTCTGTAGGTCTATATTTCCAGGTAACCAGTGTGCTGAAAGCAATGTTCAATCTACACTTGAAATTCACCACAGAATTTTGAAAAAAAAAAAAATGTGGTGTTAAAAGTGAAGAGACGAGAAAGCCATATAGTATCAACATTGCTATAGAGAAAAAAAATTACCTTGCTAAGAACACCACATCTAATGGTTTTTAAATCAAAAGAAAAAATGCAAAGTAAAATGACATTAATAATGGCTCCCCAACTATACCTCCAAATCCTCATGGCATGTAATATAGTACAGCAAAACATTAATATTATACTAACGTTGAGATTCACACTGAGAGTCTTAGAAAGTGTATAATGTACTGCTAACCTAAAATGAAATAAATTTCCCTCAGGACTAACCCAGAAGAGCTTTATGACCCAACTGAGTAAAACCATGCACATAATTCCCCTTTGAGATGTACAGATTCCCTGAAATTCCTATCATTCTAAGTGCAGCAAAAAGGACAAACTGACGTTTCCTTTACTGCGAGAGCAAGCTCACAAGTAGTCCTGTTCTCCTCAGTTCAAATATATATCCTATGTAACCCAAATGAAAAAAGAATCTACTTCCTCTCATCTATTTCAGCACTTTATTTAGGTCTAATTTCAAAGATACAAACAAGTTATAATAATAGTCAAAGGAATTTCATATACTCATTACTCAGATTCACTAATGGCTAATATTCTGCCCATTCATTTTATCGTTAGTTCCCTCTCTCCATCTCTCACATGAACATGTGAGCACGCGTGTGTGCAAGGGTGTAGACACACTCACATACACACACACAAAAAAAAACAACAGGCATGATCATTCCTATTACGCCTAAATATTTGGTGTATATCTTAAGAACGAAAACTTTTTTTACAAAACAATATCATAGTTATCCACATAAAGGAAGTTAACATTTATATACTGCTTAATAAAACACACATATTTCAACCTATGAATTCAAATTCTCCCAGTGTACAATTCAGTCTTTTATCACTTAACTGCATTCAATTGTCATGTTTCTTTAGCCGTCTTTAATCTGGAACAATTTCCAGCCTTATCTTCTCTCTCATGACATTGACACTCTTGAGGAATAGCTATTCCTCACTTGAAGTTTATACAATATGGCCTCATGACTGGATTCAGGTATTAATTTTTAGAATACTGTAAGCCAAAGGTCAGCAGCCTATGTTCCATGGGCCAAATCTAGCCAGCCACTCATTTTCATAAACAAAATGTACTGGCACACAGATATATCCATTCATTTACATACTATCCATGGCTTGCTTTCAAACTTCAATGGAAGAATTGAGTAAATCAGAGACTGTATGATCAACAAAGCCTAAAATATTTACTACGTAAGTTTTTACAGAAAAAGTTTATAGAACTCTGCTCTAAGTAATGTTTCTTTTAGCAGGTACTATATCCAGAGGCACATAACGTCCAATTTCCCATGGCTTGTAATGTCAATTTTCCTCGCCTGACAAGGTTCTAATGGATTTTTACAGTACATAGTTACTATTTTTCCCCTGAACCCAATGAACAATCTGTGGGAAAGACATCTAAATATCATGCACACCACATTAAAAATTTGTTTCCACCCCCACAGATTTGGCATTCCATTGCTGATTCTTTCCTAAATAAATTTTCACCGTGATTGCCACACACACACACAAAATGAATTTTCAATTTTAGCAATGTCAGTCAGCATTCCGTATAGGAAAGAGGCTTCCCTTCTCCTCTATTTATGTCTGTCAATTTGTGTAGGTTTCCCGTGTTTTCAGTGGTTCATAAATTATTCTAATTACTCTAAATTATTCTGATGGGCTTCCCTAGTAGCTCAGCTGGTAAAGAAGCTGCCTGCAATGCAGGAAACCCCTCATTCAATTCCTGGATCGGGAAGATCCACCAGAGAAAGGATAGGCTACCCACTCCAGTATTCTTGTGTTTCCCTGGTGGCTCAACTGGTAAAGAATTCATCTGCAATATAGGAGACTTGGGTTTGATCCCTGGATTGGGAAGTTCCCCCTGGAGAAGGGAATGGCTACCCACTCGAGTATTCTGGCCTGGAGAATTCCATGGACTATAGAGGCCATGGAGTTGCAAAGAATCAGACACAACTGAGTGACTTTCACTTTCATTTTTCTTTCTGATGCTCAAATTATCCCAGATATACCAACGGAACCCCTTCAACCTGACCTCTATGTTCTTTTCACATATTTTCTTTACTTAAACATAACAAGATATACCAGGCTTATCTTTATATTTCCCTACCACAGCCCTAAAATCAGCCAGTTCTCCAGAGTCCTGCTTCTTTCGGTAAAAATGTTATTAAAAACTCTATCTTTGAATAAGGTTGACCAATGTGTTCACGATTACTGGGGTGTCTTCACATCTAGACCCTTCCTGAAGAATTAATAAGTATCTATAACTATCTACCTTCTAATCATAAACTCACGCTGATACCTCCAATTCCAAACCATCTTGGCAGTATCCTCCCTTGCCTTCCTCATTTCTTATTTGTATCTCCTGTCTTCCATATCAGGAACTCTAGCTCCCAATAATATCAACACATGTACTCGTTCTTTCAGTCTAACCATGCATCTGAAATAATTTTAGAACTGCTTTACCAAACCCTTCAAAAAGCAAACCTGCAAGATCTGTTAGTACTTCCTCACATTCACACGTATTCTAACGGCAAACAAACATCATTGTAAAAAGTGTCTTGGATTAGATCTTTTCTCCCCTTTCAGCATTTAACTATACTATTTATTTGAAATGCATTTGGGCTCATTTGTTTCAGTTTGCATTACTCTAGAGTTTTGTTTTCTTTTCTTCTTTTCCTTGTTTACTTAATTTTTATACATAGATCATATATGTTTCTAATGGCAATATGCTTTTTAAAGTCCAAACTATTTTTTAAAAATTACGAATTAAGGGAAATATATTTTCATTTCCTATCCTTTCCACAGCATTCTCTGCTGGCCCTTGTAAGTAATCAACATCACTGTTTTCTGGTCTATCTTTCTGGTGGTTTTTGCTCATATAAACAGGCGTAAGTATGTTTTCTGATTTCCCTTACTTTACTAACATACAAAAAGTAGTACATTATATATATTATATACTTGGTGACAATATATCCTGTAAATCACTCCATTTGATTTCAAAGAGTTCATCATTATTTTCTACAAGGACATGACCACTAATGTGGATGTACTAGCTTATCCATCACTTCCTTAGTTTCATCATTGAAGGAGTTTCCAAATAATGTTACAGTGAATAACCTTGTACATATTTTTTAAAAAAAGTATCTGCAGGATAAATTCCTTGGAATGAAATTGATATGTATTTCTATTGGAGAGTTAAGTGATTTTAAAACACAGCCCAAATTCTCTTCAACACTTACCACTAAGAAGGAGAATCTATGAGCCCTCCCTCTGAATCAAAAGAGTCTATGACTACTTCAGTTGAGAGAATATGGACGTGATGCTATGGGGCTTCTAAGGCTCTGCTATAAAAGATATCAGATGAATGGATAAGAAAGCTGTGGTACATATACACAATGGAGTCTTACTCAGCCATTAAGAAGAATACATTTGAATCAGTTCTAATGAGGTGGATGAAACTGGAGCCTATTATACAGAGTGAAGTAAGCCAGAAAGAAAAACACCAACACAGTATACTAACGCATATATAGGGAATTTAGAAAGAAGGTAACGATAACCCTGTATGCGAGACAGCAAAAGAGACACAGATGTATAGAACAGTCTTTTGGACTCTGTGGGACAGGGAGAGGGTGGGATGATTTGGGAGAATGGCATTGAAACATGTATAATATGAAACAAATCGCCAGTCCAGGTTCGATACAGGATACAGGATGCTCAGGGATGGTGCACTGGAATGACCCAGAGGGATGGTACGGGGAGGGAGGAAGGAGGGGGGTTCAGGATGGGGAACACGTGTACACCCATGGTGGATTCATGTTGATGTATGGCAAAACCAATGCAATATTGTAAAGTAATTAGCCTCCAATTAAAATAAATAAATTTATATTAAAAAATAAATAAAACAAAATCTAGTAAAGGCAAAAAAAAAAAAAAAAAAGCTATGCAGCTTCTGCCTGATTTTTGTGGATGACTGATCTTCTGATGTTCCCTCTCAGGATACTTCTTTTCAAACCCAGCTGGCATGCTGAGAAGTCCAAACTATATGCAGACTGTGTAACTTACCTAAAAACTGTCCCATTTGAGCTTAGCTTTCAGTCATCTCAACTGCAACACAATATATATGAGTGAAAAGGCTACAGATGATACCAGCACTGCCCCCAGTCAAGCCACCCCAGCTGTTCGGGCCCACCTAGCCGAAGTCTCAGATATCACAGAAATGGGGATATGGTTCATTTATTTTCATTCATATTAATATAGTTGATCAATGCTACAAATATTCCTCTGATTCCTCTGATGATTAAAAGTATCTCACAGATTATTATACATGTTGCTTTTCCTGTCATTATTTTTTGGCAATTTTATAATTTAAGTTTGCATTTATTTCTTCTTTCATCCAACCGGAAGGCTTTATTTAACATGCAGGTATTTAATTTCAATATTTGCACCTTTTGAAAACTACTATTTTCTTTATACCCTAGTTTATGGTCAGGAAGCAACAGTTAGAACTGGACATGGAACAACAGACTGATTTCAAATAGGAAAAGGAGTACGTCAAGGCTGTCTATTGTCACCCTGCTTATTTAACTTATCTGCAGAGTACATCATGAGAAACACTGGACTGGAAGAAACACAAGCTGGAATCAAGATTGCCGGGTGAAATATCAATAACCTCAGATATGCAGATGACACCACCCTTATGGCAGAAAGTGAAGAGGAACTAAAAACCTCTTGATGAAAGTGAAAATAGAGAGTGAAGAAGTTGGCTTAAAGCTCAACATTCAGAAAATGAAGATCATGGCATCTGGTCCCATCACTTCATGGGAAATAGATGGGGAAACAGTGGAAACAGTATCAAACTTTATTTTGGGGGGCTCCAAAATCACTGCAGATGGTGATTGCAGCCATGAAATTAAAAGACGCTTACTCCTTGGAAGAAAAGTTATGACCAACCTAGAGAGCATATTCAAAAGCAGAGACATTACTTTGCCAACTAAGGTCCGTCTAGTCAAGGCTATGGTTTTTCCTGTGGTCATGTATGGATGTGAGAGTTGGACTGTGAAGAAGGCTGAGTGCCAAAGAATTGATGCTTTTGAACTGTGGTGTTGGAGAAGACTCTTGAGAGTCCCTTGGACTGCAAGGAGATCCAACCAGTCCATTCTAAAGGAGATCAGTCCTGGGTGTTCTTTGGAAGGAATAATGCTAAAGCTGAAACTCCAGTACCTTGGCCACCTCATGCGAAGAGTTGAGTCATTGGAAAAGACTCTGATGCTGGGAGGGATTGGGGGCAGGAGGAGAAGGGGACGACAGAGGATGAGATGGCTGGATGGCATCATGGACTCGATGGACCTGAGTCTGAGTGAACTCCGGGAGTTGGTAATGGACATGGAGGCCTGGCGTGCTGTGATTCATGGGGTCGCAAAGAGTCAGACACAACTGAGCGAATGAACTGAACTGAACTGATATGGTCAACTCACTTTTTTGCGAATTTTCTGTTTAGTTGGAGAGATAACATTGTCTGTAATCAGGCTGTATTGTTTGACATTTATGTGTGTGTGTATCTGTGTGTGTATTTTTTTGTCCTCTTAAGTACTGAAAGTAATGCTTGACTTGTTTGCTAATGACAGTGATGCTATCTATTTCTCTTTGCATCACCTGTAATTTCAGTTTTGTATAAGTGGTTGCTGGGTTATTTGGTGCACTGATATTCTTCTCATATATCATTATGGTGAATTGTGGGTTTTTTATATTAAGGTGTTCTTATGTAATGTTTTGGTGATCTGAATTCTACTTTCTCTGATTGAGGATCACAGCCCCTCTTTCTTACTGTATCCACTTTTCCTAGTAAATCTTCCTTTGTCTCTTCATTTTAGTCTTTCTGAATCAACATGTTTCAAGGGCATTTTCCATGACCGGCATAGAGTTGAATTTTGCTTTATGCACCAATGTGAATATGTTTTTTTTGAACAGGCAACTTAATCTCATCCATGTTTATTGATAATATTATGTTGGATCTCAACTCTGCCATACTAATTTATAATTACTGTGTGATTTAGAATGTGTTTTTCTGAGGTTTTTTTTCTATCTGATATCTTCTTTTATTGGTATTTAAGAAAATTACTGTTTTTGCTCCAGTGGTTTCCTCTATGTTCATACCTTCACAGTGGCCTTAATTCTCTCCTCTCCTACTTAACTTTTAACATTTGTATCTCAGTTTTAATCCTAAGTATCCCAGGAACAACAGTAATCAACATTTACCATCTTGGTTCAATAATTCCTTTTACTTGTTTTATGTTATCAAGTCATATTAAAAATAATTATAGAAAACTAAGAGGATAGTGAAAAACTACTTCTTAAAAATATCAGTAAGAATTTAAATATAGCAAAAAAAAAAAAAGTGAAACTATGAGTTGCTCAATCATCTGACTCTTTGCAACTCCATGGACTATAGCCCACCAGTTTCCTCTGTCCATGGAATTCTCCTGACAAGAATACTAGAGTGGGTAGCAATTCCCTTCTCCAGGGGATCTTCTTGACCAGGGATTGAACCTAGGTCTCCTACACTGAAGGCATATTCTTTACCTTCTGAGCCATCAGGGAAGTGAAAGTGAATGTTGCTCAGTTGTGTCTGACTCTTTGTGACCCCATGGACTATACAATCCATGGAATTCTCCAGGCCAGAATACTGGAGTGGGTAGCCTTCCCCTTCTCCAGGGGATCTTCCCAACCTAGGGATCAAACCCACGTCTCCCACATTGTGGGTGGATTCTTTACCAGCTGAGCCACCAGGGAAGCCCAAGAATACTGGAGTGGGTACCGATCCCTTCTCCAGCAGATCTTCCCAACTCAGGGATCGAAACAGGGTCTCCTGCACTGCAGGCAGATTCTTTACCAACTGAGCTATCAGGGAAGCCTGAGCCATCAGGCTAGCCAATATCAAATAAATGTTGGGGCATAAATATACTAAAAGATTAAAATATATTGTTCACTCATCAATCTTTGAGCCTGAAAAAATTATTTAGGATATGAACAGTCTTATATGAATCATATATGAAGAGTCATCAAGTGAAGAGTCATAGTCTGAGATCTAAAGTAGATCATCTATTCCATTATCATTACAGGCATAAATGAAAAAACCTACATTCTCAACTGTGCTCAATAAAAGCTAAAAACAGGCTACTATGATGATGCTTCCAGTCTTCTCTTATGCTTCCTTTAAATGTGATAAAAATAATTTGGGCACTACCATAAGAAAACAGAAAGATGGCAATATATTTCACTGTAGCATAATCCTTCTAAACAATTTATTTTCTTGGTAATTTTTTAGCACAGTTGGGAATAACTGATGAGCAATGAATTCCTAGGGTAAAGTAACAAAATATTTCAAAATACAGAAAAAAAAAAAAGAACACTAAGATCCCAAAATGTATCTTAGATTTGTAGAAGGGTCCAACAGATCCATCTAGGTAATTACATACAGAATATTTTATTTCATATTTCAAAATAAGTGAAAGTTCTCTTTGTTCTTTGGAAGCCTTCTAAGAAAGAATGAAATTTATAAAACAACTTCATAGATAACTGTGTGTATGCTTAGTCACTCAGTCGTGTCCAACTCTTGCGGCCCCATAGACTGTAGCCTGCCAGGTCTCTCTGTCCATGGGATTCTCCAGGCAAGAATACTGGAATGGGTTGCCATTTCCTTCTCCAGGCGATCTTCCCAACCCAGGAAAAGAACCCAGGTCTCCTGCACTGCAGACAAACTCTTTACCAACTGAGCTACAAGGGAAGTCCTATCATAGACAGTTGAAGTGAAGTGAAGTGAAGTGAAAGTCGCTCAGTCGTGTCCTATTCTTTGTGACCCAATGGACTGGAGCCCACCGGGCTTCTTCCTGGGATTCTCCAGGCAAGAATACTGGAGTGGGTTGCCATGCCCTTCTCCCCATAGGTAGTTAGGTCTGCTCAAAAAAGAAGCTAAAAAACTAAAACCGGGTCCAACTGACCCATACAGTATACCAAGCATTAAACAGTATTCTACCTATTATCCTACCTATTATCTACGCAACAGTCCAGGTTCTTTTTCTGCTTTCCCCTTTCTCTTTCTTCTCCTCTCACTTTTAGTTGCATTCTTTCTCCTTAGAACATAGTAACAACATTTGCATACTATTCATCTACTGACATCCCCACCACTCTTGTTTTACTCAGCTCTAAAGTTAAATATATGAAATGTTCTCTATCAGTTTTTTATACGAAGTTTTCCCATTCACCCCCTCATTAAATATCAGTAAAAACTATACACATAAATTTTACTGATACCTATATAAACCTATATGGTACTGATATAAATACATATATCTTTCATATATGTAACATATTTATATAAGTATCAGTAAAAGTTATATATGCATGTGTATAAATCTGATTGATATTTAATATCTATACAAAAAACTGCAATATCATAAATATATTGCCACTTCATTAGATGGAGCTTATTCTCTAGGATGAATTGAGTGGTGACAATATAGACTATGGCCTACCAAGCCTAAACTACTTAGTAGCTAGACCTTTAAAAAAAAAATCCAAAATTTCTATTTTAATAAAAATGGTAATGGCCCACATGTACAGAATTATCTGAGTTTGGCCATATTCAAAATGTTTTTTCTATAAGTTTGACATATGAAAAACTCTCTGGCAAAATATAAAAACCTTTAAAACTCAACATTCAGAAAACTAAGATCATGGCATTTGGTCCCATCACTTCATGGCAAATAGATGGGGAAACACTGGAAACAGTGACAGACTTTATTTTAAATCACTGCAGATGGTGATTGCAGCCATGAAATTAAAAGACGCTTACTCCTTGGAAGGAAAGTTATGACCAACCTAGACAGCATATTAAAAAGCAGAGGCATTACTTTGCCAACAAAGGTCCGTCTAGTCAAGGCTATGGTTTTTCCTGTGGTCATGTATGGATGTGAGAGTTGGACTGTGAAGAAAGGTGAGTGCCAAAGAATTGATGCTTTTGGACTGTGGTGTTGGAGAAGACTCTTGAGATCCAACCAGTCCATTCTAAAGGAGATCAGTCCTGGGTGTTCATTGGAAGGACTGAAGTTGAAGCTGAAACTCCAATTCTTTGGCCACCTGATACGAAGAGCTGACTCACTTGAAAAGACCCTGATGCTGGGAAAGACTGAAGAAGGAGGAGAAGGGGATGACAGAGGATGAGATGGTTGGATGGCATCACCAACTCGATGGACATGGGTTTGGGTAGACTCTGGGAGTTGGTGATGGACAAGGAGGCCTGGCGTGCTGCGGTTCATGGGATCGCATCGGACACAACTGAGCAACTGAACTGAACTGAACTGACAGCATATTAAAAAGCAGAGACATTACTTTGTTAACAAAGGTCCACCTAGTCAAGGCTATGGTTTTTCCAGTAGTCATATATGGATGTGAGAGTTGGACTATAAAGAAAGCTAAACGCCGAAGAATTGATGCTTGTGAACTGTGGTGTTGGAGAAGACTCTTGAGAGTCCTTTGGACTGCAAGGAGATCCAACCAGTCCATCCTAAAGGAGAGCAGTCCTGAATATTCATTGGAAGGACTGATGCTAAAGCTGAAACTCCAATACTTTGGCCACCTGATACAAAGAACTGACTCATTGGAAAAGACCCTGATGCTGGGAAAGACTGAAGGAAGGAGGAGAAGGGGATGACAGAGGATGAGATCGCTGGATGGCATCACCGACTCAGTGAACATGAGTTTGAGTAAACTCTGGGAGTTGGTGGGAGAAGGCAATGGTACGCACTCCAGTACTCTTGTCTGGAAAATCCCATGGACAGAGGAGCCTGGTAGGCTGCATCCCTGGGGTCGCTAAAAGTCGGACACGACTGAGCGTCTTCACTTTCACTTTCCATTCTCATGCATTGGAGAAGGAAATGGCAACCCACTCCAGTGTTCTTGCCTGGAGAATCCCAAGGATGGGGGAGCCTGGTGGGCTGCCATCTATGGGGTCACACAGAGTCAGACACAACTGAAGCAACTTAGCAGCAGCAGCAGCCGGGAGTTGGTGATGGACAGAGAGGCCCGGCGTGCTGCAGTCCACGGGGTTTCAGAGTCATCGACTGAGCTGAACTGAACTGAAAAACCTTTAGCTTATATTTTCTTTCCTTAAGTTTCTTGAAATATTTGTTCCATGGCTGCCATGAGTTTCAAGCTGTTAATCTAATCTCCTGCCCTTGTAAGATCGTTCATCTTTCTGCCTAAAGAGTCTAAGAATTTTCTTTATCTTTAAAAATATAGTATTTTTACCAAAATGTCTCAAAATTGCTGCTATGGGTAAATTTTACTGGAAACCCAATCTGAAAGCTTATAAACAGGAGAATGAATAGGCAAATCACAGAAGAGTCAGACAATGAAGTACATCAAAAAAGTTAACTACAGGAATACAAAACAACATGAATTAATCCTGGTAATACAGTGGTGAAAGAAATAAAACCACAGAAAATTGCATAAAATATTATTTCTGCTTTATAAAAATTAAAATATAAGCAAGCAAAATAATATCCCATATAAGCATACATGTATATGTGATAAAGCTCTCTTCCTTTTAAGGAAAAAAAAGTGCATTTTAAGAAACTCTGGATTTCATACTAATGGAAAGCAGAAAACTTTTTTTAAATAAAAAAATTATGAACCTGAACTATTATAAAGAGAAAACTTAAAAGAACACTATAAATTGTTATTTAAAAAAAAATAAATATCCTCTTATCAGGTATATACTTTGGGGGGTGATTTTTCTAGTAAGACATGACTACTTCTATTTTGATGCATAATAACCAAATAAAGTTGAGTTAGAGTAAACATAATTATAAGAAGAAAGCTTAAAAGAATATTCAAAAAATGTTTGTTTTTCAGTAATTAGAAAGTAATAAATTGACAGCTAAAAATGCTGCTTATTTAAAAAGTCAGAATAGTTAATGCTCTTGAAAAATGTTAAACAAATATATCAATCTTTAACATTGAGAGAAACTAAAATGCCACAGCTAACTGCATTAAAATTTAAAAATTCAAGAACAGTAGTAGTAGAAATGGACTAAAAGACCTAGCTCCACCCTATTTCAAAAGTTTGTATTTCTTCTGACATTTTTCTCCATGAAGTGTGAAGTCCTGTCACAAAACACTTCATTCTCCCAACTTCCAGGATCCTAAAACCTCAGTACACACCAAGTCCCATTTAGGTTAAAAGTTGTATTTGACTCTCTAAGAATGAAGAGTAGGTGCCGTCAGTCAGCGCCTGGACAGGAAACACAACATGCTCAAAATGACTAACTGTGAAGAGTCTAACAGGCTCAGTGGTAAAGAGTCCATCTGCAATGCAGGAGACACGGGAAACGTGGGTTCAACCCCTGGGTTGGGAAGATCCCCTAGAGGAGGGCATGGCAACCCACTCCAGTATTCTTGCCTAGAGAATCCCAGGGATACAAGGAGTCTAGTGGGCAATAGTCCACAGGGTCACAGAGTTGGATATGATTGAAGAGACCGAGCGTGAGTGCGTGTTCACACACACACACAGAGTCTAGTAAAAGACTATTTACAGAAGTACGTGAAAGTGAAAGAGATCATCGCTCAGTCGTGTCCAACTCTTTGTGACCCCATGGACTGTAGCCCACCAGGCTCCTCTGTCCATGGGATTCTCTAGGCAAGAATGTGGGAGTGGGTAGCCATTCCCTTCTCCAGAGGATCTTCCTGACCCTGTCTGAGCCACCAGGGAAGTCCTACACAAGTATGGCCAGGGTAAAATCCTGGGACTATCATAGCAGCAAGCCTTTACTAACCTGTCGCATGCAAAAAGCAAGAGGAAGAACATTTCTAGAACTCAAGAGAGCAACTGCTATGGGGAAGAATACGTGACAGGGCAGGCTTCAGCTGCTGCTGCTGCTGCTAAGTCGCTTCAGTCGTGTCTGACTCTGTGTGACCCCAGAGACGGCAGCCCACTAGGCTCCCCCATCCCTGGGATTCTCCAGGCAAGAACACTGGAGTGGGTTGCCATTCCTTCTCCAATGCATGAAAGTGAAAATGAAGTCGCTCAGTCGTGTTCAACCCTCAGCGACCCCATGGACTGCAACCTTCCAGGCTCCTCTGTCCATGGGATTTTCCAGGCAAGAGTACTGGAGTGGGGTGCCACTGCCTTCTCCAGCAGGCTTCAGCAGGACAACACAATTAAACCAAGAAGATCCAGCAGGGAGGGAGCAAGGGGAGAAAAAGACCTTAACCTCACCCATCTCCCACCTTCTGATCCCAACTGAAAGCTGGAGGGCATGGGAGCAGAATGAAATGATGAAGGCAGATCTGGAAAGACAAATGAAGAAAATCAAATCCAGTATCATACGAATCACCATGAAAAAAGAATAAAGTGCACAGTTCATAATCGAAATAATTTGGCTAATACACTTTTTAAAAACATTCAGGAAAAGAACAGATTCACTTTTAAGGAATATTGCTGAAAACATTGCACTTTACTAGAAGCACATATAGAAAGAGATATACAGCAGGATTCTGCTCCAAAATTAACTTAGAAAAAAAAATATAAATATAACAAGAATACCTTTTTAAAAAAGCAGTATACGTGTCATATTCATTTATAAACAAAGAGACGCAGGAATTTAGAGGATAATTAAACCATTTCCAGAAAATGAAAAAGGCAGAAGTACAACTGTGGAATACAGAGAGTCTTTCATCATTATGCAATTATAAAGGCCACCTCCACTTTGTTATTTAAACCAAAGTTTATGGAGCATTTACTGCTAGCTAATTTTCTCATTATACATACTCCTGTTAATTTCTAATAATTTTTTGCATGAAGCTTGTTGGTTACTGTCACTCCCAACCCCTTGATAACCAAATAATTTTAGAAGCTGTACTTCAGGGTGCCTGATAAAAAATTTCTCCACCATATCTATTCACGTGTGCTCCACACAAGCTATTACCGTACTAAGTATTCTGTTGTTATATTCTGTTATGTTATCTGCACACATTTTAATATAAATCAAGCCACACTCGATGAAACAAATCCTTGGCTAAAGAATCGATTGACTTTATAGAGATAGCCCATAGAACAGAAATAGTATGTGCTGATTTAAAGCCTGGACAACTAAGCTCCGTCACCACTGGTACATGCCTTACTAACAGACCCTTTAATGGTGCCCTTCTCACACCTGCATCACTTCTCAAATCCCTTAAGAGTGACACCTGCACTTTCAAGTGAAGTAAAATTCCCTTGAATTCTTGTTTCATGGTCTGCTTCTGTGAAAACCCAGTTTTTAAAGCATCCTACATTTCCTGATGCTAAATTTCTTTGCTCTTCTTCACAAGCAAATTTCCCTGAAAGAGCTGGCTTTGCCCACTATCTGATGCCACTCCTCTCACTCGGTCTTAAATCCAATCCAGCCAGCCTTTCAACCCCAACACTACACGAAAACTGCTCTTGTCAAGATCACCAAAGATCTGCACAGTACTAAATTTACTGGTCAGGCCTTAGTAATTATTCTACTTGACCCATCAGCAGAGCAGCATTTGGCACAGTTGATTACTCTCCTGTTTAATAATCTTTCATCACTTAGCTTCTAGTTCACTGTACTCTTTCTTGCTTATTTCCTTCTTCTCCCTTACCTCTTATTACTGGAACAACCTAAGGCTCAGTCCTTTCTATCTATACCCACTGCCTTAGTGATCTGATCCAGTCTCATAGCTTTAAATGCCACTCAAATGCCAAGAGCTCTCAAATTTACATATCCAGCCCAGATCTCTCTCTAGAACTCCAGATCCCTCTCTAGAACTCCAGATCCAAACAGCCAACTGCCTACTTGAAGATTTCACTTTAATGTCTAACAGATATCTCACATAAAACATGTCCAAACTGAACTCCTGACCTTCAAACCACCTTCACCTCAAACCTGCTTCAGAGACTTCTACATGTCAGTCAACGGCAACTTCATCTTTCCAGCAGCTCATGCCAAAAACTCTGGAGTCATCCTTGACTCATCATTTTCCCTCAGACCCTACATCCAAACTCTAAAAATGACTACCTTGTAATACATCATACATTCTGAAGGAGATCAGCCCTGGGATTTCTTTGGAAGGAAGGATGCTAAAGCTGAAACTCCAATACTTTGGCCACCTCATGCAAAGAGTTGACTCATTGGAAAAGACTCTGATGCTGGGAGGGACTGGGGGCAGGAGGAGAAGGGGATGACAGAGGATGAGATGGCTGGATGGCATCACAGACTCGATGAACGTGAATCTGAGTGAACTCCAGGAGTTGGTGATGGACAGGGAGGCCTGGCTGCTGCAATTCATGGGGTCGCAGAGTCGGACACGACTGAGCAACTGAACTGAACTGAATATATCATATGAGGCTACTCTGGTAGTTCAGTGGTAAAAAACCTGCCTGCCAATTGCAGAAGATGTAAGAGATGCGGTTCAATCCCTGGGTCAGGAAGATCCCCTGGAGAAGGAAATGGCAACCCATTCTAGTATTCTTCTCTGGAAAATTCCATGGACTGAGGAGCCTGGTGGGCTACCGTCCATGGGGTCACAAAAGAGCTGGACATGACTTAACAACTAAACAACAGAAGTCATATATAAACATACCTATTATGTTCATTTTTTTACTGTCTGTATCTTCCTGTTGGAAATAAGTTCTATAAAGAGAAGGAAAAACACCTGATATATCCTTTGCTGAGAAGCTTTACTGTGGAACCAAAACTGAGCTTCAATAAGCTACAAAGTTGACACAATATTTGAAGGTGCTCTGGCAGAACAGATACTCTAAAACTCATAAACACCAACGACTGTACCTAAGACTTTTAACTACAGTCTCAAGAACTAAAAAATATTCTGCAGTATCTCAGATATTTTTCAAAAGTCAATGTACAATGTTCAAATTAAGATAATTAGAGCTAAGTTAACCCGATAGTTCCTTTGTTCTAAATCATATTACAAAAATCTCAGAGAAGATGCATAGTACTAATCACAGAGCCAGAGATACTTCAGAATTATCTGCAATATTATTAGGAATTGAGTAAGTGGTCACTTGGAGTATGCTAATTGAAAGTTTTTAGTCTTTTAAATATTTCTACATAATGGTTAAGACCAATATCCTTTGAGTATATTTCAGAGTAAATTTTTATCTAGTAAAATGCCCTGTTTTCTTGGATGACTATGCTATAACTTCAGCTTTCTTTTCAGCTACTCTCACTGCAATGCTGGCTGAAGAGACAGCCCCTATTTAATTTTTTTAAAAAACACTTTTTTCTTAGTTATCTAGAAGCTTTAAAAAAGTAAGGATAATCAAAGTAAATCCAATCTACATTTGGGTAGTTAATGCCATTAAAAACAGCCAAGAAAAGAGAGCCTAAGTCATATCACAGTGCAGTAATTACCACTAACAGCAAAGGGAAAAATGTTTTTAACTCTGCCCATAGAGATAAGCATTCATTTATAACTAAGATAATTATCTCATTACTTATGGTCAGAGCAGCTTTACTTACCTTCGTATCATTACCTGAAGTAGAACTTGTCCATGGTATACACAACTTAGCTATTCTGACAGTCTTTAAACTATATACACCTATTGTTTTGTATTCTTTTCTAAGCACTTTTAAAAGTGGAAGTACTTACAGATTATTTTTTTGATGTCACATCCTTTAAAAATAAGCTACAAATTCAAAATGCTTTAGGAGTAAAGTAATATTAATATAATTTTATTATTAAGATATAATTTTAGAAAATGATGAATTTTACTTTGTACCTAAGTAATTTACAGAATTTTAAAACTACTCATAATTCATTTACTATCCTCATAAAACTCATAAATCATGTATTCTTCCCATTTCTATCTTATACTACATTCATAAAGGTGCCTGACAAATAATACAAATAATAGGACAAAAATCAAACCAAAAATTTATCCTTTTGATAAATTTACTCATTGACAGAAATAATATTCTGATTATAGGATAAGCCAAAAAAAAAACCCTCAATACTTTTAAATTTACCAGAACTACAATTAGCATTCTATAATCAAATTATTCCAAATAAAAACAAATAACAATCTATATTAATATTTGCGATTAGAACAAATTTGTTGTGCCTTCCTAACTTCTATGGAAGTATAGCCACCACCATGTCTCAGGCCTATCCTTCAATAAAGGGAAATATGTAAAAAGTAAAATGCATTCTGTGAATTATAAACTATATTCAGAGGGCAGATGGGGTAGGGAAGGCACGTACCAATCGGGTGGCCTACAGAATTTGGTTTTAATGGCCAATGCTACAGGTAAACTCACCCTGGAGAAGGAAATGGCAACACACTCCAGTATTCTTGCCTGTGAAATCCCATAAAGAGAGGAGCCTGTGGGCTAGAGTCCACAGGGTCGCAAAAAGTCGGACACGACTGAGCGACTAACACACACACAAGTAAACTCATGCAGTTATTGCATCACAGAACTTCTATATAAAGTCAGGATCCCTAAAGGGTTTAACTATTAATGAAAGGTGAGTTTTTAAAATCCGTTCTGCAGAGGCAAACAGAAAAAAATCTATTTCAGTTTAGGTTCTACACAGAAGAAAAAACTTATTTGGTTATAGACTAGACATCATGTCACTTTAGGGCATAAATTCATCCTGCAAACAAACTCCAGGGGAAAAAAAAAAACCCACAGGCCAAAACTTTCACTTAATTTGGACCTGGGCTATAGGCCCCTAGAAGTCCACACACTCTCTCTCTAGAGCAGGGGTAGACAAGCTAAGACCCAAGGCTAAGTCTAGAACAAAGCCTCGCCATCTGTTGATGTGTATGGCTCCTTTCATGTTATAACAGCAGAGTTGATTGGTTTTGACAAAGACCATATGGGCCACAAAGCCTAAAATGGTTACTATCTGTCCCTTTATGGAAAAGATTGGGACCCCTTGCATTAAACACTTATAATAATGTCAAGTGTGTTCAAAACAAAACAATATTAATTAAATTAGTAGAAAACAGTAGCCAATTGGAGGTTGACCAAAGAGTAAAAGTTCTGGTTAACAGTCAACTTAATTAAGTATTCATCTTAAAACTTCAAAAGTCATCACATGCTCTTTCTGTTCTCCTCAAGACATACAAAATAAGGAAAACATGGAGTGGGGGAAGTGAAAGAAAAAGAAAATTAATTTTCCAGAGAAACTAGGAATGAAAATAAACTCAACAATTCCAAATCAGATGTGAATGTGCAAAAAGCCAATGAAACTAAGAGAACCAGATAGAGAAACCCGCAAGAACGCAGAAAGGAAGACAAGAAACAAGGAGCACAGGAGAAGCCTAATGGCAGATCTCAAAAATTACCCCTCTCATTCTCACAAAAAAAATGGGCCCCATGCTCCCTAAACATGAGAAGAGCTATAATCTAAAAAGGCAAACAAAACACAGAAAATGTACAAAAACCAGATGGGATCACAAGGCAAAATCCAACTTTCTCTTGTCTACAAGAGATACATTTAAACTGACTCTTAATGGCTAACAATAAAGGAATGGGCAAAAATACACCAAGAAAAGACCAACTTGCCATCCCCCAAAATTCAAGAGCCATAATATTAGACAAGGTAGAAATCAGGTCAGAAAACAATAAACAAACAAAGCACCTTATAGTATTAAAAGACACCATTCACAATAAAGATTTAGTAGTTATGAATATCCATGATAGCAAATTCTACAAAGCATAAATTCAAGAAGATAAAAGCAAAAATAAATTTTTATTAACTTTCAGAGCATGATAGATCAAGTTAATAAAAAAAAATCATAAGTAAGGAAGAGAAGACCTAACCAGAAGGAGCAGTAAAGTAGATTTTAGACAGACTTTATTTCCTTGGGCTCCAGAATCACTGTGACTGGTAACTACAGCCACAAAATTAAAAGATGCTTGCTACTTGGAAGAAAAGTTCTGACAAACCTAGACAGCATATTCAAAAGCAAAGACATCACTTTGCCAACAAAGGTCTGTATAGTCAAAGTTATGGTTTTTCTAGTAGTCATGTGAGAGTTGGACCATCAAGAAGGCTGAGTACTGAAGAATTGATGCTCTTGAACTGTGGAGCTGGAGAAGACTCTTGAGAGTCCTTTGGACTGCAAGGAGATCGAACCAGTTAATCCTAAAGGAAATCAATCCTGAACATTCATTGGAAGGACTTATGCTGAGGCCGAAGTTCTAAAACTTTGGCTACCTGATGTGAAGAGCCGATTCATTAGAAAAGACCGTGATGCTGGGAAAGACTGAAGGCAAGAGGAGAAGGAGACGATAGAGGAGGAGATGGTTGGATGGCATCATTCACTCAGTGGACATGAGTTTGAGCAAAAATCTGGGAGGTAATGGAAGACAAGGAAGCCTGGTGTGCTATAGTCCATGGGGCTGCAAAGAGTTGGACATGACTGAGTCACTGAAAAACAAAAACAACCTATGCTGTATCTTGATATAATAGGATTTACCTCCTTTTCAACTATCTATGGAACAATTATGAAAACTGGATTCCAAAGAAAATGTGAATAAATTACAAAAAGGAGAAATAATACCCAAAATATTCCCTGAGCACTATAATAAAACAAAAAATTAAAAACAAAATTTAAAAAGCAACTTTTTTTACACAGAAAATCTGTAACTCTTGCTTAAACAACTCTGGGGCCCATTTGAAAAATGAGAATGACTCACCCATATCTGCTTCATTGCGGGCATGAGTGTTTGTGACAATAATGCCTGTACACAGGCTTATTTAATGTAGCATTTCTTATTAACCATTACCTCTAAAATGTTCCTCTCACCAGAAGTCTCTTTCAGTTCAGTTCCATTCAATCGCTCAGTCGTGTCTGACTCTTTGCAACCCCGTGAATTGCAGCACGCCAGGCCTCCCTGTCCATCACCAACTCCCGGAGTTCACCCAAACTCACGTCCATCGAGTCAGTGGTGCCATCCAGCCATCTCATCCTCTGTCGTCCCCTTCTCCTCCTGCCCCCAATCCCTCCCAGCATCAGGGTCTCTTCCAAGGAGTCAACTCTTCGTATGAGGTGGCCAAAGTATTGGAGTTTCAGTCTCTTTAGAGTTCCTCTATTTTCTCAGTAAAATAAGAAGTCAAGTCGTCAACTGAGAGTAATGATGAGGCGTGAACTGTTAGAAGTTTTAAGGGAGCGGGAAATATATGAAACAGTCATCTTGGAGAGCCGTAAGAGACAGTGGTAATTATGAACTTAAAACTTGGTCAGTGAGAAGTACAGACAAAAGAGGGCGGGGAGAGACTGAAAACCTGACAGGAGGCTCAACGGACTATTGAGGTAAGGTTGAAGAACTACCAGTCTGGATCCTCTTCAGAAGTAAGCTGGAAACATCAGTAGCACTTGAAGAATAAGAGATCTGAAGTGCAAATTACAAGATTCACTGCAGGTACACAGAGTCAAGGGTACCACAGAATGGAAGACAAGATCTTTGGAAGAGAGATCAAAAAAGTTGAGAGGCCAGAAGTATTTAATTGGATGTTAATATACCTGACTAACGTATGCGGGACACAGACAGTGAGCCAGAAGCTATATTCTTCCAGGAATTAAGCGCAGTGACCAAAGGAACAAGAGAGGAGTGTAAGAAGAGGTAATAGGTGGTACAGTCTGATGCCATGAGATTCAAAGCTGAGTGATTTCAGGGAGGATGGAGTAAAATCAGGAAATGGCAATAAGAAGTAAAGAGGATATATATACCAATTCTAGCCCAGCTGCACTTTGAGATGAAAAAGAAGAGATCACGTAAAAGGACTACAGGCGAAACAGTGGAGTGTTCAGGAGGGAGTCCTTTTCTGCACATACAAGCTCTCTCCTGGGGCTGCTAATAGTGATCTGCAAATGAGTCTTCTCACTGAGACTGCACAAGGACTCTAAATAATTGAATAAAGTTATCTATACACAAAAGGGCTAAAAACTTGAGTTCATAATTCTGGCCAGAACTAGAAATGAAGTATGTTCTTGAATCTAAATAGCAACCATAGTAAATACATATTTGTAGACAAATTAAGGGGAAAAAAAAGCTTACACCTGTTTGAAAATGTCATAAAGAATTCAAAGAAATAAAATACCAGGAAAATAAACTAGAATATATGAGTATACTAGAGAAAGTCATATATGATTGTCCCAGTCACCTTCACACATCAGATATCATCTTTCATAGAAGCCAAAAGACGATTCCTGGGAAGCTTACTTCAGAAGAGTAATACATACACACAGATACTGCAATAAGATTAGGAACAAAACCCTGAAAAATGAAAAATCCTGAAGTCATGGAATGCATAGTAAAGATAACTGGGTTAATTTTAGCTCTCAATTCATAAGTAAAATCCAAAGAAATAGCACCATCTATTGGAACTTCTCATACTTAAAAACACACATTCTCAATCCTTAGAAAATGTGTCTATAACATTTCCACACATTTAGCTAAGAAGATAAATATTATAGGGCAATATCTAACACAAAATTTAAAAGTTTATATTAAAAAATACTAATTCTTGGCTTGTAATTCTAATTTCAAATAACTAATCATTTTGATAAGTTCAAATTACTATTCTATTAAAGATAAAAATATTCTCAACCAATAAAAAAAAGAGTATAGTTATATGTTCAAAGTAACTCACAGATATGGTATTCCTGAATGCTGCTTGTATAACCATATATTGCAGAATATCCAAATATTATGATCATGACAACATCTCTACTATCCAACTCCATAATGTGTGCAGAATGTCCCTCCACAGCATACTGCTGACCATGTCCAAGCACAGTGGGCGTTTTTGTACTCCACGACTGACTGTGTATGTTAAACACCCACAATTCATCTGTGACATTGCCATCACTTGTTTCAATTCTGCCTCCATACATAAAGATGTTTTCCTGTAAATTAAAAAACATATGTTAATACACAAAATATTTATATCTTATCAAGATACATGAATTAAAGACTATGTTTAAACATTAAATTTTAGTAATTGCTCACAACATGCATAAGACATAGTTCTTATGGGTAAAAAGTCAAATGGGAACACATGAGCAATGATGATTAATTCTTTTACTTACAAAATGGGGGGAAAGCCACACTTTCAAAAAGTTACTTTAAGGCGTTTTAATGAAAAATTATATGGTTAATTAACCATCCTAGTTGTTAAGTCCTAGTTGCTACATTTGAATTTTACCATCTATTTGTACTGCTTTGTGCAGTACAGACATTCACTGTTTTCATCAAGCATTGTTCACCATAAAAGTAGACACATTTGTGTATATTATGCGGAGTACATTTTTATTACCACTTCTCATGGCTATAAGCGGATATTTTAGAGCACTTATAAATTATAAAAATCATGTCATTAAATCATATGTGATTGAAATGAATGATATATAAATCATTATTATTTCAATAAGCTAGAAAGAGAAAAGAATTTCTTCAACCTAATAAACAGCACCTAAGAAAAACACAAAGCTAATATTGTATTTAATTATAAAAGGCTGGATGTTTCACAAAGGTCAGTTATAAAGATGCCTGCTTTTTGCCACTTATATTCAACACTGTACTCAAGATTTTTAGCCTGAGCAAATATGCAAAAACTGAATAAAGGCATCCAGATTGGAAAATAAGAGTAAAACATTTCTGTTTGTAGGTGATAGGAATTTGTATATAGAGAATCCTAAAAAATAAAAAATAATTAGAGTTATTGACTTCAGCAACACTGCAGAATAAAAGATCAATGTACAAAAAAATCAATTTATATTTCTATACACTTTCAGTGAACAATCCAAAAATGAAACTTAAGTAAACAATTCAATTTACAAAGCAGCAAAAACAATAAACTAACTAAGAATAGTTTAACAAAAGAAACTCCAAATTTATACTGTGAAAGCTATAAATAATTGTTGAAAGACCTAAATTAATACAAAGACATCCTGTGTTCCTGGATCAGAAGATTTAATATTGTTAAGACTGCAGTACTCTCCAAACTGATCTACAGATTCAATGCAATCTCAGTTAAAATTCCAGATTTGTAAAAACTGACAAGTTGATTCCAAAAGTCAAATAGAATTGCAAGAGATCCAGAATATTTAAACAACCTTGAAAAAGAAAAATAAAATTGGAGGATTAACACTTTTCAACATTAAAACTTTCTACAAAGCAAAAGGAATTAAGATAGCAAGCTACTGGAAAAAATAAACACATAAATCGACATAACTGAGAGTCCAGAATAAAAAATTCCATATCCTATGGCTAACTGATATTTGACAAAAGTGCCAAGACCATTCGATGAGGAAAGAATAGTCTCTTCAACAAATGAGGCTAAGAAAACAAGATAGTTACATGCAGAAGGGTAAACCTAAATCCTTCCTGCAGAGAACATACAAAACAACTCAAAATGTATCAAAGACCTGAAAGTAAAAGCCAAAAAAAACTATAAAACATTTAGAGAAGATGTAAGCTAAACATGCATGACCTTGGATTTGACAACATATTGTTAGATATGACACCAAAATCACAAGCAACAAAAGAAAAAGTATATATATTGGATTTCATCAAAGTTAAAAATTTCTGTGCTTCAAAAGACACCACCAAGAAAGTAAAAGCTCATAGAATGGGAAGAAATACTTGCAAATTACATATCTAATAAGGGACCTGTATCTAGAATATATAAAGAACTCTGACATCTCAATAATTTTAAAATGGGGAAAAAACAGACATTTCTTCAAAGAAAATACAAATACCCAAAAAGACTCACATGACTACTAACATTGTTAGTCCACAGTAAAAGCCAAATCAAACATAAAATACCACTTCATACCCATTAGGATGGCTATAATCAAAAAGGCACTAACTAGTGTTGGCAAAAACATGTAGACATTGGAACCTTCATATAAAACTGGAAATGATACCAAAAGCACAGGCAAGAAAAGGAAAAACAGATAAACTGGACTATTTCAAAATTAATAACCTGCCCATTAAAGGACACTATCAACAAAGTAAAAAGACAGCCCAAAGGATGACAGAAAATATATGCAAATCATATATCCAGTTAGGAGATAAAATCCAGAATATATAAAGAACTCCTACAACTCAACACCATAAAAAGAGAAAAACTTAAAAACGGGCAAAACACTTGATATATGTTTCTTCAGAGAAAGCATACAAATAGCCAATAAGCACTTGAAAAGATGTTCAACATCATAAATCATTAGGGAAATACAAATCAAAACTACATGAGATACTGCTTTACACTCATTAGGAATTTTAGTATTAAAAAAAAGAAAGAAAAATAGAAAATAGTAAGTATTAACAAGGATATGGAGGAATTGGAATCCTTGTGCACTGTTGGTAGGAATATAAAATGGTCCGAGTTTCAGTTTTGCAAGATGAAATGAGGTCTGGAAATAATGGAAATGACTGTACAACAATTTGAATGTACAACAATTTGAATTAAGTACAGCCACTAGATGGACTGTACCATTAAAAATGGGTAAAGTGGTAAACTTTTGTTATATGTATTTTATCAAAATTTTTTAAGTGATTGATCTGATGACAAGGTATAAAGTCATGAATAAAAAGTCAATCTTCTTTTCTCCCCATGTTCAATGAAGGAGAGCATTAAAATCTATTTTTTTACTAAAATAGTATAAAAAAATCTATGACACTTCAAGTCATTGTGATTCATCAGATCTCTTGTTTTCATTAAGTATTTGAAATAAATCTGAGATTTAGTATTTTTTTCTCTAAGGCTAATTAAAAAAAAAAGATTAAAATTTAAAGCAGGATCCGTACCTGATACAAAGCAAGAGAATGCCCATATCTCTGGAGAGGTCCCCTTGATACAGCTCCTACATTCCATATACTGCTTTCTAAATTGTAACTAAAAACAAGAAGAAAATAAATATAACTTCATAAGCTAAGATTCATTTTAGCTTTTTTTAATTTGCATATGCTTTCTTTGTATTTAAATATTCATTAAATTCAAAAACAATTACAAATAAACTCATAATTTCATATACCATATTAGAAATTTTTAATAAAGACTCATTCAACATATACCTACTCTAAATTAGGATTCAATCATCTAAATATGTAATATGCATTAACTTGACTAGGCTGTTTATTACTGGAATTATTCTGTTCAGCTTAATCATTTGAACCAGTTGATTAACCTAAACAATAGTTCTACACTTTTAAAGTCACATGGGCCTGTTTGTTGCTTCTTGTAATCTCCAAGCATCATCTACCTTAAGGCTTTTGTCTGGCTCTTTTCTCTGCCTCCAGATACCTGCACCACCAATGTCTGCCCTCCTTCAAGCCTGCTCAGTTCTCATCTATCCCATGAAGCCTACTTTAACCGCTGTGTTTATAACTGCAATGCCCTCCTCTTCAGCATTCCTAATTTCCTTACCCCTGCTATCTACTTTGCTATCTATCTATATCTATCTGTGGATATATGTGCGTACACATAATTCATTTTGTTGCTGTTGTTCAAGGGGTAAGTCATGTCTGACTCTTTGCAACCCCATGGACTGTAGCCCACCAGGCTCCTCTGTTTATGGGATTTCCCAGGCAAGAATACTGGAGTGAGTTGCCATGCCCTTCTCCAGGGGATTTTCCTGACCCAGGGATCAAACCCGAGTCTCCTGTTTGCCAGGCAGATTCTTTACCACTGAGCCACTTAGGAAGTCCTGTATACTTGTTATCACGTTCGTTACATTTTTTTTTCTAACTGTCTATCTTTCCTCACTAACTTCACAAAGACAGGACATTCATCATATCCACTGATATATCCTAAGCTATTATTGTTCAGTCACTAAGTTTTTTGCAATCCCGTGGACTGTAGCCTATCAGGCTCCTCTGTCCATGGGATTTCCCAGGCAAAAATACTGGAGTAGATTGCCATTTCCTTCTCTAGGGAATCTTCATGACCCAGGGACTGAACCCACATCTCCTGTACTGCACATGGATTCTTTACCACTGAGCCACCTGAGATGTTCCATATTCCAAGTACTAAACACATAATGTGTTCAAAACAATTTGCTCTGCCCATGATTACAAGTTAATGTCATGAATAAATATTCTGTAAAATACTCTCTAATAGACACTAATACAGAACTCATATCATTTACTGAATAATTTGTCTTAAATGTAACATGTACGCCTCAATTAAATTCTATTATAGAAGATTAATCAACTTATTATGGACACCATCACGTCTAAAAAGCTTTTTAAACATCCTCACCTACAACTAAACCGCCTTCAGAATAATGAAAAAACATTCTCTAATCTGTGAAAACAGCAACAAAGTTACTTCTAATCTTATACCTCTAGTTTACTACAAAACTAAATAAACACTGTAACCAAAAGAAACAAGTTTCAAACAAAAAAAAAAAAAAACTATCTGGTTCAAATAGAAAATATATGTTTAGGAGAAGAATATCAGTAAAATTCATCACTTAATTTAAAATGTGCTATTTAACTTGTACAGAATACAAACTTTTAAGATGTCCAAGTTTCCTTGACAACTATACTGTCTTCACAACCTTACTTTGCAAATGCCACAATTTAATCCAAACTTCCACTCTATTTTCACAAACTTTTCATTTTCATGAATCAAGGCTAATTTTCTTTTTTTTCGACATTTAAATCTCAATTTCTCAAGTTCTTTGCATATCTTAATAATCCTACCAATTCTCTTTCAGTTCTTTCTACTATATTTTATCTTTCATTTATTGTTACAGGATATTGAAGGATACTGTTATCCTTCATTTATTAAAATGTTTACTTAAAATTCTTCCTCCCTCTCTCCAGAATTTATTTTACACTGTAATTCCAGTCATAATCATAGTTTTAAAGCAATCTCCCTTATATACAGAAATTTTTAATCCCCCAAATTAATAGGGCTAATATATTCAGAAATTAGGGTTTATAGATACAGAATGCCCAGCTAAATCTGAATTTCAAATAAACCACAAATTTTTTGGTATGACCCATGCAACACTCGAGACAAAACTGAAAAATAAAATAAAATTACAAAAGGTCTACTCATACTAAAAAAGTATTCACTGTTGATCTGAAATTCAGATTTAACTGGGTGTCCTGTATATTTATCTGCTAAATACAGCAAGCCTTTTGGGGCATACACCATATGGTACACTGTCCAAGGTCATTTCCGACTGCTTGATGCCCAAGTTGCACCAGTTATTACATATTATGAATGTGACCCCTGAAAACAACACTGATAATCAAATTATTCTTATTTCCTCTTTTATTTTGTTATTGAATAGTTCATAAAATACAATCACCAGCTGAAAAAAAATCAGATAAAGCTGGCATTCATGCAACTCTCCCTATCATCCAATCATGCAAAGGACAATCTCCATTAAGTCCACAGTAAATCAATAACCTATTTTACAACACTGGTACCACTCTACCAATACAAGTTTGCAAAGTAAATACAGAGTAAAAGTTTAGGTAAATTAAGATTTGAGGGAAAAAAAAAAATGAAAGTATTTTTATATAAGTAATTATACTTCATTCTGAAAAATAAAAGGTGACCAGGATTCACAAAGGTCAATATAGGCCTGGCCTGGCCTTATTTAAAGCTAATAGTTTCTTATTCAGAATTTAATAAAAGCACTCTAGAAAGTTAAAGAAATGTCTACATAGAACAAACATATATGCACAGTGACAAATAACTTTTGGATATACTGAGTTTATATAGTCTCAAATCAGTCCCATGTGGAAAACAGATACTATTACAAAGACTACCATTCATAAATCAGCATAGCAATAAGACATTTAGGATAGTCTTCATTATTCAAAAATACCCAGCTTAAAAAAGACACTGTAAAAACATGGGGAAAAAACTTACTTCAAGACCATTTGAAAAGAACTGTAGTTAAAAGTATATCCACCGATCACCCACATAAATTTCCCATGTAAAACAGCTTTATGGGAAGCCCGACCTACGGAAGGACTGAAGGGTTTAACATTTGGCAGAATCCAGTAAGACTCAGTGGAAGGAACATTCAAAGAACAATCAGGACCTATTTAAAAGAAAAATCAAACAGTGCAATGCATTAAGCAAAGACCTTAGACTACAGAAATAGAATATATGGGTTAAGAGAATTTAAGAATTCAATGCTCATCATATTAATAAATATAATGTACATAATAAGTAGTCTGAAATATAACTTACAGGAAAAACTCTAATAGCAAACGTAATGCTTAAAGGAGGAAAAAAAAAATCATATACTCAAATTAGGCTTGAATATGTTCAAATACATATCACAATTTGAAAGAATTATTTAAATAATATAAATTTCAGATTTATTTTAGTATGCTAATATTCTACCTGAAAACAATGTACTCAAACCCCAGTTCTGTCACTAAAAGTGTAACCTTGGGAAAGTTTGTTTACCTCTGCCATCATCAAGCCTTCATCTATAAAACAGAAATATCTCCTAAGGGTTATTATAAATATTTAAGTTTTTTTAAAGAGAGTGGAAATTAAAGCATTTGTAAATTGTAGCACTTTCTGTTTACAACCATATTAAAGAAACACAAAAATAAAAATTACATTTTTTCTTAGCAGCATTCTTGTTAAGAACAACCAAAATTGGCATTGGTAGAGAGGTTTACTGTCCATAAACTGAAAAAATTATTATGCATAATTTTAAAAAACTATTAATGAGTACAGGATAACTTAAATACTACAGGTTGAAAACATTGTCTTTTCCTATCCACATTCACTATGTTGCTCATGAGTCTTGGTTCATCATCTGTAAAATGTAGCCAAGTAGGCTAGATCAGTGTTTCTCAAACTTGGAAGGAATGCTCCTAGTGGAAATATATTTATTTCCATCAAATTTAAGGGCTCATAAACTATTTTAACTCTAATGAAACTAATAAAAATATATTCTGTTCAAAGTTCTTTTATAAATATAAAACTAACATAAGCTTATAAATTATGTTCATGAAAAAAGCTTATAAAATCAATAAAATTAATATTTGCTTAACATGATGGATGATGTTGTTCTGCTCAAAGTAATTCATTAGACTCCAGTTGGAAATGATATTAATGCTATAGCACCTTTTTTACGCAAATTTAAGATACCTGTATTATTTTGACAAAATAATTCTCACAGCACTTTACTTTCATCTACCATTTACAAACCTTTCTAATTTATAAAATAGACCCTAACATCATTTGACCTCCACTTATCACAAAAGTATCAGTACATTTTATTATTTTTTTTAGCCTATAATAAGAATACTATTCAGTCCTAATTCAACAGTCAACACAAATGCTGGCACTGCAATCAAGTAGCATTTTTACACAATTATGAAAGTAATGATTTCTTATCAAAAAAGTTTTAGATCATCACTGAATCACAAAATTTTAAAACATCCAAACAGACCCTAATTTCAGAAATATTAACCTTTACAGTTTTTATTTGCTTATTTATTCACTCACCCATGCATTCATTCATTCATCTTGAAAGTCCTTTTCAAGGTTTACATTCTATGAGTCTGTATTTTTCAGGTAAAAATTAGGTAGATCATCTCTTTGATAACAAAAAAAATCTTTTAAATCAGATACAGAAAATGTTATCATTTCTAAGTGAAAAGTCAGTGAACTACACCTTAGTAACCAAAGAAATTAAAGGAACATGTTGATTTTTTTAAGTTAAAATTACAATTCTAAACCACTGGACCTCTTTTAACTCAGGTTGGCAAACAACAGTCCATGAGCAAAATCCAACCCAGTACATGTTTTTGTAAATGAATTTTTGTAAGAACACAGAAGGCTCACTCAGTTAAGTATTACTGAAGGCTGCATTTGCCATACTCAGCAGAGTTGAGCAGTTTCAAGACAGACCATACAATTCACAAAGCCAAAAATACTTCCTATATGGTCTGTTACAGAAAAGTTTGCCAACCTCTAATTTAACTGAGAAGAAATAAGATCATATGGGCATTATACAGAAGTGGTATACCTACTGGTCTGAATGCTAAATGCTGTTTTCTTTAAAATAAAAATGTAGATTTAAGTCAGGAATAATAAACCAAAAAGTATAAAATGTTAATAATAGGTTAATCTGGGTAAAGGGCATTTGTGTATTCTTTGTACAATCCCTGTTCTTTCAATTTTTCTATAAATTTGAAACTCTTTCTAAATAAAAAGTTAAAAACAAGTCTGCTGCCTAAAGGCACAGAGTTGGAAACAGTCAAATAATACATAGTTTTGCCTGGCAGAGGTTGATAGAGAATAATGGCATGTAAACTTAACATATTTAAATCAATAATCATGTATGAAGTCCACACTAAGACAAAATAGTTCAGAGCAAGCTTGTGGTAGGCTAAATAATGAGCCCCAAAGATAAAGCAGGTCCTAATCACTAGAATCTATGACTCTTACCTTATCTGGCAAAAGGGACTCTCTAAACATAATTAAGTTAAAGATCTTGAGCTGGGGAGTTATCTTGGATGAACCAAGTGAGCTCGTCATGTAATCACACATGCCTTTCTAAGAGAGATTTGACTACAGAAGGAGAAATCAACAGGACCACTGAAGCAAGATGCTGTGCTCCATGCTTCGGAGATGGAAGAAGGGGAAAAAGCCAAGGAAAGCAGGCATTGCAACTCTATTGCTGAAAAAAGTCAAGAATGCAGATTCTTTCTTAAGAGCCTCCAGAAGGAGTGTGGCCCTGCCAACACCTTGAGGTCGGCTCAGTGAAACCGATTCAGACCTCTCACCTCCAAAATGTTAAGAGATTAATAGATATATGTTAAGACACCAAAGTGAAAGTGAAAGTTCCTCAGTCATGTTTGACTCTTGGTGACTCCATGGACTGTCCACGAAATTCTCCAGGCCAGAATACTGGAGTGGGTAGCCTTTCCCTTCTCCAGGGTATTTTCCCAACCCAGGGATCAAACCCAGATCTCCCGCATTGCAGGCAGATTCTTTACCAGCTGAGCCACAAGGGAAGCCCAAAAACACTGGAGTGGGTAGCCTATCCCTTCTCCAGGGGATCTTCCCGAGCCAGGAATCAAGCCGGGGTCTCCTGCATTGCAGGTGAATTCTTTACCAACTGAGCTATCAGGGAAGCCCCCATTAAGACACCAAGTTTGTGGTAATTTGTTACATCAACTATAGGAAACTAATGCTAATAACTAAAATTTTTGATTAAAGTTACTTAAGATAAATATTGTTATTTAGTACAAGAAATTGGACTTTAGAGATTTTAAAATTTTTTACTGTGCAATCTGGAATATCTACTTTTCTATGCAAAACAGCAACTTTTTCCTGTCTTTGTTACTACTGTATTTTCTGTAACTTCTAGCAGTGATTAGAAGGGATGGTCAACAACCAAACTCTACAGATTGTCATTATTTTACTCTAAATTAATATGATTATATACAGATTTATGAATATGACTTAAAATTTTAAGGAAAATTAGATGTCTTAATTTGTAGTTTTCTGTACTCTACAACTAAAATGATTAAAAGAGTAAATTTATGTACTGAATATTAGTTTAAAACATAAATAACTATAAAGAATGCATTATACACACAAAGGCTCCACCACCCATTAAATATCATTTAAGGCCATCCAAGACTCCCATTTCATAAAAATATATCCATGAAAAATCTACTACCTTATTATCTGGACACTCATGGAACATCTCTGCATAATTCTCCCTGTATAACTTTCATCAATTAATATGGGAATCTCCTCAAGGTAAGTAGATTACAGCTCTCTTGAAAAAGATGTACTAAACTAGTTCAAGTTACAGTATGTTTTCATAAATATTTAATATGCTACCTTTTCCACGGGTTAATCCAAAGAGTACAAATGAATTTCTAAAGATGTTAACTTTTGGCACTAGTGACAGGCTGCTGAGAGACACATTTTTGAGGCTACTCTATAACCCAAAGTAGAATTACACTCTGATCACTCTCAAATTTATATCTCCATCCTTACAATCTCTCTTGAATTCTAGACTCAAAATTAAACTACCTACATATAGTGTCACCCTGCTTATTTAACTTATATGCAGAGTACATCATGCGAAATGCCAGGCTGGATGAAGCACAAGCTGGAATCAAGATTGCTGGGAGAAATATTAATAACCTTGGATATGCAGATGATACCATCTTTATGACAGAAAGTGAAGAACTAAACAGCCTCTTGATGAAAGTGAAGAGGAGAGTGAAAACGTTGGCTTAAAACTCAACATTCAGAAAACTAAGAACATGGCATCCGGTCCCATCACTTCATGGCAAACAGATGGGGAAACAATGGAAACAGTGACAGACTTTATTTTGGGGGCTCCAAAATCACTGCAGATGGTGACTGCAGCCATGAAATTAAAAGACACTTGCTCCTTGGAAGAAAAGCTATGACCAACCTAGACAGCATATTAAAAAGCAGAGACGTTACTTTACCAACAAAGGTCGGTCTAGCCAAAGCTAAGGTTTTTCCAGTAGTCAAGAATGGATGTAAGAGTTGGACTATAAAGAAAGCTGAGCACCAAAGAATTGATTCTATTGAACTGGGGTGTTGGAGAAGACTCTGGAGAGTCCCCTTAAACTACATAGAGATCAAACCAGTCCATCCTAAAGGAAATCAGTCCTGAATATTCATTAAAAGGACTGATGCTAAAGCTGAATCTCCAATACTTTGGCCACCCGATGCAAAGAACCAACTCACTGGAAAAAACCCTGATACTGGGAAAGACTGAAGGCAAGAGGAGAAAGGGGATGACAGAGGATGAGTTGGTTGGATGGCATCACTGATGCGATGGACATGAGTTTGAGTAGGCTCTGGGAGTTAGTGATGGACAGGAAAGCCTGGCGTGTGGCAGTCCATGGGGTTGCAAAGAGTCAGACACAACTGAATGACTGAGCTGAACTGAACTGACGTGACATTTCCACTGGGATGTCTCATAATCATCTCAAACTTTATATGTCCAAACCTAAAATCTTGATGCCTCCCTCCCAAATCTGCTCCTTCACCTGTGTTTACTGTCTCAGTAAACAGTACTCCCATTCACCCAGTTGTTCAGGACAAAGATCTTAGAGCTATTGAGTTCTCTTTTTCTCCCATATCCATATCCAACAAATCCTGGACGGACATTCATTAGGTATGTAGGAATACAGCCTTTCCAACTGTTAAAATATGGAAATACTTCACTGATTAAGTAGATGCTGCAGGTTACCAGGTATTCCCCTTCCAAGTTCCCCTGGCCCCTCTGCAATAATCCAGACTCTTCACAAAAGACAACAAAAGGGGTAATGCCTGACACAGTATGGCTTATCCAGGATCCTGTTGATTGGTTGGTGTCTCAGTGTCTGTACTTTACCAATTATAAACATTTTTAAATTCGGTCATCTCTACCAGTCTCTTCACACAGATCCTTTCCTTTACAACTACCATCCTTGTCCAAGCCGCCATCCATCTCACCCCGATTACTGAAATAGTCTCCAAACTGGTCGTCTTATTTCTATTCTTCTTCTCTACCTATCACATTCAACTCTCCATGATGCAACCGGAATGATTAAAAATATAAATCTACTCTTATCAATTCCCTCAAAATCTTTCAATGATTTGCTATCACACTAAAAATAAAAATCCTGAAGATGGCCTACGACTCCTACAATACTGGCCTCAGTATTCACTTATTGAATGGAAGGATGAAAATGTCCTTAGGATCACAAAAGAGTCAAATGAAGTCAAACCTCGCTTTCCCACTTATTAGCCATGAAATCTTGGAAAAATTATTTAACTTTTCTAAACTTCATTTTAATCATGGAGATTATACCTAAAGAACATAGAATCCTGTGTAAATAAAGATTGAATGAAACTGTACTTAATATTGAATATTACTATGAAAGCTTCATAATAGTAAACATATTACTATTATGAAGTTTATTCTCTCATTTCAATATACAAGGAAACTAAGTATAATTAAGTCTACAGGCAAAATATGCTAATGAAGCCTAGCATTATTAGGTATTATAAATATACATGCCAAAAAAAAACAGTAAAATTACAACGAAAACATTTCTATAATCACAGGTAAATCCAATTAAGAAATAATTGCAAATGACAAAACCCAGAATAAAGTATTACAAAGTTTTGAAAGTTTTTCCAAAGCAATTACAGAATTACTGAATTACATTCTTCCTTCCTTCTCTCTTTTACACTGGAAAAGTTTTTCTAAGGGAATCTATCTCTGATATGATAATGGAAATCAGTACAAAAATTTTATTTGCTTTAGACAAATCTTATAAAATACTTTTTCTTCCATAAAGAATGATATAAATTTAAAGTCATCAACTGAGTGAAACAGCAATTCCTGAAGGTCCCCTAACTTTATGAATAGATTTATATACTAACTGCTGATGTTACTAGAAAAACTGTAAGTGCTATATACAAAGATGCAGGATGGAAAATCAAGCAGTAAAATTTTATCTCTCCTAACAACTGACTGGCATTTTAACAGCATGCTTTGATTTCTCAGAAAAAAAAAAGACTTAGTCTGAACAGAGTTCCTTTATATCATTTTAAAGCAGGAAAAAGAAACTGAAAAGTAACCCAGTCAAACAAGAGTCCCCTATGCGCCAGGGTTTTAGACTTCTTTTTGATACAGTTTTGGCTCATACATTTAATTCAAATTTAATCTATGACATCATAAAAAAAATTTATCTTATTACTAAGGTGAAACATATTAAGGACAATTTATTTATTTTCTTTTTGTAGTTTCTCAACAGGAAATATTAAATAAACATTGCTAACTTTGAGCTATAGCAACACATCTTATTAAGCTGCATTTCTATAAATAACTCTATACTGAACTTTTGGTATTTAAAATAAATCTAGTAACAGAAAATACATATTGCCCTCTAATAGTATCTCTAGTGTCATATATCAGATTTCTTTGATTGTAAGCCACAGAAATTCATTTTGGGGAAATTAAGGAAAAGTGAGAATTTGTTGAAAAAATATGGGGAAATTCAAAGAATTTTTTAAAGAGGCTGAAAAGTTACACTTTAAAAATAGATAGGTATATGGATTTATCATCCCATCAAGATTACTCGCAATGAGTGAAAGTCAATTGCCCAAAAAGAAATTGAATTTCTAATAGGAAAGGAAAAAATATGCTGAGAAGGGAGATGTGAACAGCAGTACACGTAACTTACTGTAATCACTCCAGAAATAGTCCTGTGATCTAATATGTGCACTGCATCTGAAATTCTCTACAATAAAAGGCAAAATGAGATAACACTGCTGCAAGCGTCCTATCTTCTAACATCGTTAGAAAAATCTGATTTGGTTCTGTATCCAAAGTATTCTAAACATTTTCAAGGCCCATAAAACCAATCTCCAAAGGACAGTTATCAATTTTAGTGCAGTTTAAATGTCCACAGCTGTTCTGACAATATCTGAATGTTATGAAACAATGAATTGTGTGAGTGGTAATCACTACAGTAGGTCTGTTCCAAGAATACGTGGTTCTCACAGTTTAGGTCAATGATGCTATTACAGGATGAAAAGGAACTGCCTTTCTTATAGCAAAGATCAGTGCTCTCCAATTACTGTTTTTTGTGTTGTGAAAGGCCTGAAACAAAGCTTTACAGACTGGTTCTGATTAGTTGAAAATGATAAATACAGTGAGATGGGATTGGGGACAGGATCTGCCTATCCTACCTGTCTAAGCCAGAGGCAATAAAATAAGTGGTTATAAGTTGTTCTACATTAGGTAAGTTTCTATAAGCAAGGAACCTCTGTCCAGCACAGAATAGTCTGTGAATTTTGTTGTAACCCACAACTCAGGCCTTTGTTCCATTCTCTCTCTGTACTCCCTTCCTTCATGATCTCAGCTGAACTCATGGTTTTCAGTATCAACTATTTCCAATTTAATGTTTTTAAGCCAGTCAGCCTGACCTCTCTCCACTAAAGTCCAATTGCCTTTTCAACATCTCCTGTAAAACCTCTAAAAGATATCTCAAACATAACATACCAAATCCAAACTGATCTTCCTCCTAAAGTCTCCCTCATATCAATTGATGACAACTCTATCTTATAAGGTCAAAAAATCTTAAAGTCAATTTCAGTGTAGTTTAAATGTCTCTTTTCTTTCTCCCTTTATTAAATTTCTAAAGGAAAATGTAAGTTACACTGTGTACTTATACACACTATCCTAAAGTAACTATGTCCTAATATGTTACATGACTAACATAATTTATGACAAAATATTCATGGATCTGAGATAAAAGATTTCCTATTTTTCTAAAACAAACAAATCATCAGGTTTTTACAGCTTGAAAAATACCATGGAGATGTTGTGTGACCCCCTCGTACTGTACTGTTGGTGTTGTCTTCTTGCATTGACGATACAACAGCATTTTAAAATTACTGTTAGAAGACTAACTGGCAATACACAGTGTTTACTCCAAATTTTGATTACGGAAAAACACCACAAAAAGTCACGAGCATACCAAATGGAAAGAGAGGGTGGTACTTCAGCATGTGTATGAGGTGATGATGAAGAAATAAAGTGTTTATAAAACAGAAAAAAAAAAAAGAAAGAAAGAAAAATGCCATGGAGTCTTAAGTATGTGCTTTGGTAGTCAATACTGCCACCCAATGGCAAATACTAAAATCTAAAACCAAAGGACAGAAAGAAAATACCTGACCAGACAGTTCAAATTCAAATGTTCACGTCAATATTTACAATTATGTTTTATTTATCAAGTAAATCTCATCATTTATTGGAGTACTAGTCTACTGAAACATCTGTACTTGAACGTCAACATAGCACTAAACAGGCAAACTAAACATTTTTAATTCATTCATTTAAGGAAAAAAAGGAAACAATTTGAGTGCCTACTATACAACAGGCACTAGAGAAGATGCTGAGGATATAAAGATGATCAAAACATAATTATTCTTAACTTCATTGGGTTACATTCCAGTAGGAAAGATAATCAAAGAATCACACAAACATAACTGCGGTAGATGCTACAAATTTAAAGGATTCAGGGCTATGAAAGCACCTAATGGGATATCTGACCCGAGAATGTCGAGGGTGTGAAGGAGGAAGCGCAGAAATAAGAAAGGCCTTGAAATATTTAGGGACAAAGAACATGCAAGGAGCTGAAATAAATCCAAACAAAGCGTAACTTTAAAGAATCAGAAACACTATAGAAAACTATCAAATTAACCTGACTTACACATTAAGATGCTATATTTTAATCAATAATCTAAGAGGCTGAAAACATCCAACTTCAGTCCTTACCTGAGAACTATGACTGACCTGGACTGAAAGGAATACTGACTATTCATAAAGAATTAGAAGGACTAAATGACAGAATTGAACAGGATATTCTGGAATAGGAAGGGACCGGGGACGATTTTTCAGTGTCCCAGTAATGATCTTTTATACAAAACCTGGTCATCTGTTTTCAACGCCATAGAATTGGGGGAGGGAACATTTTGTGGTAATAAATTAAGAATGGTACCCTGAAGCCTGCTGGTTTATCTTTTCTACCTGTCGACTACTACCATCTATTTCACATCGCAAAGTTTTCCTGAGCAGACATAAGAGAACTATTCAACACATTCCTCGTCAGTTATGGCAAAATATTTTATCTGTATTTTTTCTTTATTTAGTCGATTCTAATCATCTGAACCCCCTTCCTCGTTTAGGAAAATCTCTAACTGTGTGGATTTTGTTCAGAAACAAAATCTATTCCCATACAATTCAGAAGGTAGGGGTAAGACCTAAATTTAGTCAAGTAGATATCACTGAGCAGGCCTTCAAATCTTCATAAGTGATAACAAAGATGTGGGGAGAGTTTAGAACTTCTCTACCCAAGCCTGCAGCATGCCGTATCCTCAGTAAGGACATACGGGTGGTACCCCAGGATCCAGTGGCAGCAACAGGAATGTCCTAATCAAACTTTTCTGTGGCTGTATCTGTGCTGGGAACCCACCTACTAGCCTTCTGTTACACCTACCCCTTTGCAACCAAGGTTTTTACAGCCTTCCCATCTCCTTTGTTAGCTACCCAATGTCCTTTTGTATTAGTCAGAGTACAGGTTAAGACAACCAAAAGTAAGTTGCTTAAACAAGCTAAAAGTTAATTCTTTTCTCATAAAACACATTCTACAGGCAAATATGCAAGTGCTACTAGTTACCACAGTTACTGCCATTTACCAGCCACTGTAAAAGATCTCAGTGACGTAAAATTCCCACACAGCATTTCTACTCATATCCTACTGACCTAACACAGTATAATAACCATGCTAGATGCAAAGAAGGCTGGGGAATATGGTATGCAGCTGAAGACCATGTGCTTGAGAGCTACAAACTCAGTGAATTCTATCACCAAAAAGAAGGCAAGAACAAATCCTGGGAGGCAGAGGCCCCTGACATACACCCCAATAACTGCCTTTTCTGCTCAGGGAAGCCAGAACTGTATCTGTTGCTTACAATCAAACCAAAGACTTCCAGAGGTTCTGATTTTTTAAAGTTATGTAAGAGAGAAACCTTGAGCCACTCTGATTAGGGAGCTGATTGGGGGCAGGGGCGGGGGAGAACACATAGCTACTTGAAGCTCTGCTTCCTTAAATACAAAATTTGGGATCAGATCTGAGGCTCAGAGAAACCAGACTATACATCATCTGTCTTCAAAGAAGCACAATATCCATGTCACCAAACACTACCCATAAAATATTCATCAGAGATAAATTAATTACTAAGAAGCAGTAACAGTATGCAAATGTCTGGTTTCTATGTAATATTTTATAATTTATAAAGCACTTTCACATTATCCTCATTTTTAAAATGTATGTGTACATGTATACATGTGTGTTAATACATATATATATATAAACTTCGTATTATCACTTTGCTTTAAAAGTAAACATACCCAGTATTTTTTCCCCCATTTCCACTTTCTTTTAGACATTTAAGAGTCAAGAATTTTTATGATTTCAGGCCCTCCTGACAAGAATAATAAAATGTGAAATGCCAATAAACAGAGCCAGAAAAACAACAGGTAACATTTTCAACCAGATATATATTACAACACACCCAGAAAATAAAGTATTTTAAAGATGGAAGAAAAGAACAAAGAAAGGACAGAGATGTTCATAGAGAATATTTTACAAATATATTTCTCATTTGCTTTTAAGACTGTTGAGATGAGCTGGGGACTAATAGCAGATGAAGACAAGATAGAAAAAAACCTTGCATATAAGCTATATTTCTATTTCTCAGGCCTTAGCTTAAGTATATTCTTGATGTACTTACTAGTCTCTCCAGAGAAAAGGACATTATTTTAGATTCAAGACTGAAATGGAAAAAAAAAAAAAAAGATACCTCAAGGCACTTTTAAGGGAAGAAAGGCCATGAATTATTAAAATAGCCACTCAACAAAATACATACCTCTATAATTAAAAACACTGAGAAATTTGTATCTGTCATAATCATAACAGGGAATCAAATGCAACTCAATAATCACTGATATTTCATATGGTTGGAGTAACTAATTTTTTAATGAAATAACGTGTGTTAAAGAGGGCATAATTTATGGAAAGCCTAAAATAATTGCTCCAAATAACTACTCAGCACACTCAGCCACATTTGTTTAATTTGTCTGAGGAAAGTTAAATATGAGGAGCACACTCTCTTTGGTTTTTACCTGGGTCTGATAGGAACACTGCTATTACTGCTACACATGGTCATGTAACTTTAGATTATGTATTTCTTGAGTCAAAGTTCCCCCATCAATAGGATTAATACACAGGATTCTCAATGTGTAAATACAAGTTGCACAAAGCAAGCTCTGGGTAGGTAAGTACTGTAGTTGGCCAAAGAGTTCGCTGGGATTTTTCTATAACATTGCAAGGGAAAAACCCAAATGAATGCTTTGGCCAGCCCAATATATAAATATATTTTATACAGGCCAGCCCTATATAATAGTAAGATTTATGATTTTATACCCAAATACTTAAAGCTAAAACTTATCAATGTACTCTAAATTTAACCTTTAATAATACATGTTGATAAAAATTATTTAGAAATTCTTCCCTAATTCTTACTGCTTTTGCCACAAGCAACTGAAACTTTTTAAAATATTCTATGTTCTTTTAAAAATAGCCACAAGAGGTCAGTCTTTACTAAGAATATAGTCCAGTACCTTCCAAGATAAGCATCTACTTTTGCAATATGCTATTTATGTTACCCATTATAAATATAGTTTAATATAGTCCAGTACCTTCCAAGATAAGCATCTACTTTTAATATAGTCCAGTACCTTCCAAGATAAGCATCTACTTTTGCAATATGCTATTTATGTTACCCATTATAAATCAAGTTTTGATGTACCAGGTGTTAATTTTAGCCAAGCCACCATATCTTTGGGAACTCATCAAAAAATTAAAGAAAATCAATAATCATACATGTACAATTTAAAGAGTTTCATTTATAACTTTACTTGATTCTCGTAGTAGCATGTAGACAAAATCTTTACTGATTTTGTGAAAAAAGTGAAAGTCGTTCAATCATGTCCAGCTCTTTATGACCCCATAGGCTACAGACCACCAGGCTCCTCTGTCCATGAGACTTCCCAGGCAAGAATACTGGAGTGGATAACCATTCCCTTTGCCAAGGGATCTTCCCCACCCAGGGATAGAACCTGGGTCTCCTGCATTGCAGGTAGATTCTTTACCATCTGAGTCACCAGGGAAGCCTTATGAAGAAGCAAATTATTAAGACGTTGACTATTACTGAAATTCTGAAAATAAATCTATGAGATTTGGGTGTGCAAACTACAGCAAATGAGTGTAGATATTATTTGTATTAATATATTAGCTATGTGACTATATGTTTCAAAAGCCACTTACCTTGCCAACTATCGTTGCAGACACACAACTTTTCTCCTGTTAGGTCACAGTAACCATGATCTGGACTGCCACAGTTGGCTTTACAGTAGGGGATATCACAAGCTTCCCCCTTCCAGTATTTATCACATTCACAATACGCTTGACTGGAAACAGAGACACTAGTTGTACACTTCCCGTGACCAGAACAATTGTTAGGACAAGAATTGATTCTGTAAAATATAATTCATATATATTCAAATTCAAGATGATGAGAAAAATAATCTGGGCTGGTATTTTCTTAAATTTACAGATGTTATATGTGTCCGTGTGTTTCATTTAACACGTTTTACAATGTGACTTCAATTCTGTACTCTGTACCTTTTTACCCCTAAGGCGATTGAGGTATACTTATCTTCAACTGGCCTCAGTTCATTCAATGAGTTTACTCTGCTACCAAGACTACATACTCAACATCTGCAGGATCTATACAGTTCCAAGCACAATGTTTGGTAAATATTCAGGTACTCAAATGTTTTACAGGGTATGAGTACACTTTATAGGAAAAAAATAAGGTCATGAATACGTGAAACAATAAGAGAAGCCAAGACATAAACTGGTTACATGATACTTAAATAGCATACTATCACCTAAACACTATTGTGGAAGTTAAAAGGTGTTTATCAGATTTTATTTTAAGGCTCCCTAACTGATTATATTTTACTATATATTTATTCTCCCTTGTGTACATGCTTGATATAAATAAATTCTATAATAAATTGCTGATTCAAGGATATTTAGGATGTCTTATTCCTCATGAAAAATCCTCGGTTATCATTTTCTACATTACTGAAGAAAACAAACAAAAAAATGTATCAAATTCTTCTGTGGTCATTCCTAATGAAAACAACGAAAAGAATCTCTGGCTAATTCACTTCACCCTTGGACGTCTATAAAAATTTGCATGGAGAGTTAGCTATAAGAGACACACAAGAAATATTATTTTTCTAATTTTAAAGAGCCAGTGGTATATAGCCACTTACCTTATCTCCTAAGCCTCAATTTTCTCATGTGCAAAATGGGAAAAATACTCACTTGACAGAACTGACATGAAGAGAATTAAAGAATCTTATTGTATATACAGCATTCAGCACAGTTTCTGCAATAAGAAGGACTATGAAAATGTAGCTCTCTTAATTCTTCAGATTAGGTCTAAAATACCATGGAGCAGAGGGGCAGATGACAGCTCTCTGCAATCCTGAGCATTTGTGACTTAAAGTTACACTCAGTGTGTGTTTCTTTAATCGTTTCCCATTGATTTTTAATTTTGTAATTAATTTTCAACCAAACCCAACTTGTTACCATGGTGCCCTGAGGCTTACAAATTATCCTAATACAAGCTTAGACAGGATTTGGGGGATCACATTATTAAAAATCTTATGTAACTTAGGAAGAGATGCTGTATATTTTGGAATTTAACACCCTAGCTGACTCCTGGTACATAAGACATTTATACAAACAAACAATCAACTCTTTTATGTCAAATTATAAGAATCATTATTACAATATAAATTTTAAAAAAAAAACACCTACGAGTAAAAAATGTTGAAACCAGTTAAATTATATGCAGCATCACTAAAAAAATGTAACAGTGCATAGCCAGATGTTGTAACGACTTCAGGCACAGTTTCATTTCCTCGTATTTCAGGAACTATCAAACCACTGTAAGAGAGCAAAGTTGAACAGTGTGTATATTAATGTACGTAGGACCGTTAATCACATAAGACTTACTCAAAATATTCTTTTCACAGTCATTACCTATCTATTGTAAATTACAATGGGCAACAAGAAGAATAAATCTAAAATGAGTTCCCAGTCATTTCTCAGCAATGAGTTCCACCGCTGCTGCTGACAGATTAACATCTACTCCCAGGCCAGCATACTCCCTTCTCTCTTCTCAACACTAGACTGTAATGTCCCATTTCTCCCCTTTGCCCTGCTGTCCATTCTCTCATAAGACCATAGGGTGCTCTTTTACTTAAGTTATATGTAAACCCTCATTTCAAGATACCTTGGGAAAGAACTGTTGTTGCTAAGCTGCTAAGTTGTGTCTGACTCTTTGGAACCCCATGGACTGTAGCCCGCCAGGCCCCCTGTCCGTGGGATTTCCCAGGCAAGAATACTAGAGCAGGTTGCCATTTCCTTCTCCAGGGGATCTTTCCGATCCAGATATCAATCTGCATCTACTGCATTGCAAGACAGATTCTTCACCACTGAGCCACTTGGGAAGAACTAATATGGTTAAAACGTCCATACTACCCAAAGCAATACTACTTTTATTTTCTTGGGCTCCAAAACCACTGCAAATGGTGACTGCAGCCGTGAAGTTAAAAGGCGCTTGCTCCTTGGAAGAAAAGCTATGACAAACCTAGACAGCATATTAAAAAGCAGAGACATTACTTTGTCAACAAAGGTCAGTCTAGTCAAAACTATGGTTTTTTCAGTAGTCGTGTATGGATGTAAGAGTTGGACCATAAAGAAAACTCGCTGCTGAAGAATTGATGCTTTTGAATTGTGGTGCTGGAGAAGACTCTTGAGAGTCCCTTGGACTTCAAGGAGATCCAACCAGTCAGTCCTAAAGGAAATCAGTCCTGAATATTCATTGGAAGGACTGATGCTGAAGCTGAAACTCCAATACTCTGGCCACCTCATGCGAAGAACAGACTCACTGAAAAAGACCCTGATGCTGGGAAAGATTGAAGGCAGGAGGAGAAGGGGACGACAGAGGATGAGATGGTTGGATGGCATCACTGACTCAATGGACATGAGTTTGAGTAAACTCCAGGAGTTGGTGATGCATGGGGAAGCCTTGCATGCTGCAGTCCATGGGGTCACAAAGAGTCAGACATGACTAAATGACTGGACTAAACTGAACACAAAGCAATCTACAGATTCAATGGCATTCTTAGCAAAACACCCATGACATTGTTCATGGAACTAGAACAAATAATCCTAAAATTTGTATGAAACCACAAAAGATCTTGAATAGCCAAAGCAATCTTGATTTTAAAAAAAAGAACAAAGCTGGAGGTATCCTGCTCCATGACTTCTGGCTATAATACAAAGATACAGGAATCAAAACAGCATAGTTTTAGCATAAAAAGAGACAAAAAGATCGATGGAACAGAATAGAAAGCTCAGAAATAAACCCACACATTTATGGTCAATTAATCAATGACAAAGGAGGCAAGAATATACAATGGAGAAAACCTGGTCTCTTCAACAAGTACTGCTGGGAAAACTGGATGGTTACATGTAAAACAATGAGATTAGAACATGCCCTCACACCATATACAAAAATAAACTCAAAATGGATTGAAGACTTAAATATAAGACCAGAAACCATACTACTCCTGAAAGAAAACATAGGCAAGATACCCTTTGACATAGTTGTAGGATTATTTGGGGTGGGGGGTGCCCCCTCAGGAAAGGGAGACAAAAGCAAAAATAAACACATTGGACCCAATCAAACTTAAACGTTTTTGCACAGCAAAGGAAACCATCTGCAAAACAAAAAGACAACCTACGGAAAGGGAGAAGATATTTACAAATGATGTCTGATAAGGGGTTAACGTCCAAAATATAGAAAGAGCTCACAGAACTCAACTTCAAATTTTTTAAAAAAGATTTTTTTTACCATGAATGAAGAGCTTTCCTCAACATATTTAAAAAAAAAAAAAAAAGATTTTTTTTAACCTGATTAATAAAATATGTCTATGCAAAGACAGGCATAGACATTTTTCCAAAGAAGACACACAGATGTACAACAGGCACATGAAAAGATGCTAAACATTACTAATCATTAGAAAAATACAAATCAAAACCAGAATGAAACATCACCTCACACCTGTCAGAATGGCTATCATCAAAAAAGACGACGTAATAAATGTTCGGGAGGATGTGAAGAAAAGGGAACTCTCTTGTATTCTTCACAGGAATGTAAATTGATGCAGCCACTACGGAAAACAGTATAAAAGTTTCTCAAAAAATTAAAAACAGAATACCATATGACCCAGTAATTCTACTCTGGGATATATCTAAAGAAAACGAAAACATTAATCCAAAAAGATATATGTATTCCAATGTTCTTAGCAGCATTATTTACAAAGTCAAGATATGGAAGCAACCTAAGTGTCTACCAGGAAATGAATGGATAAAGAAGATGTGGCATACGCGCGCGCGCGCATACACACACACACACACACACACACACACACACACACACACACACACACACACACACACACACACAAACACACACACACACACACACACACACACACACACACACACACACACACACACACACACACACACACTGGAATATTACTTAGCCATAAAGAGAATGAAATTTTGCCATTTGTAATAACATGGATGAACCTGAAAGGTATTTTGCTTAGAGAAGTAACTCAGAGAAAGATAAAAAACACTGTATGTTTTCACTTACATGTGAAATTAAAAAAAAAAAAAGACAAATGAATAAAACAAAACAAAAACAGACTCACAGACACAGGGAACAAACCAATGGTTACCAGTGGGGAGAGGGGTGGTAGAGGGAACAAGATAGGGGAAGAGGATTAAGGGGTACAAAGTACTGGGTATAAATAAATAAGATACAAGGACATAACATACAGCACAAAGAATATAGCCAATATTTGATAATAACTTTAAATGGAATATAATCTATAAAAATATCAAATCACTATGTTGCATGTCAGAAACTAATATAATATTGTAAAGCAACTATATTTCAATTAGATAAATAAAATAAAACCATCTTGGTACTCTCTAACAAGTGACCTTATAGCCATACTCTTCCCCACTTTCCCTTCAAGAGCAAATTCTCATGAAGCTAGACAGAACACTTCATCCGGATCAGCTCAGTGATTACAATGATATTTCAGTTAAAGTTGCACATCTGCGATACATTAACCTAGTTTTAGGTTATCTTAACATACATACTTTTTATAATTCTTTAGAATTTTGCATACTTATGCAAATTACATCAATATATAATTATTCCAGAAGACAATAAACACAGAAGAAAATGAAGTTTGTTGGGGAAAAAGATAACTCTGTAAAAGCAGGAGTTCTATTTTAATAACTGGTATTTCTCCCTTTTTAAGCATCCTTGTTCACAGGGGGAAATTACATTTCTTCATTTACTTATACCATACTATCCTCTCTAAATGTATGAAAACCTATAAGAAAAAAAAAAAGCTGCTAACAACAAATTACATTATTCAAAATATCCGATTCCTTTAGACCCTGTTAAACTTATGTTTAGGTACCAACAGGTACTGAAGACCCTCATTCAGACTGTATTTGACAGAACAAAATGAAATATTATACACAAGTAATTCATTTTGTAAACACATTTTAAAAAGCAAACAACTCTTGATGTTTTAATAATTATTATAACATTTACTAGCTTATGTTTGTGAAGGAACAAAAGATTTTAAAAGACTGTCAACAGAATTAATTTCTATAAGACCAGTTTTAGTTACACATATATAATTTTCACTGTAGTGAGATTATAATACATGAGTACATTGCTAAAAATAATATTCCCAGATCTTTTTAACAGATATGACTAAACGCTCTGAAACAGATGAAAAGAGCAGATTTGTTTGCTTGGCTGTTTGTTTGTGTTTTAAAAACAATAAATGAAAGAAGATTCCCACTTCCCACATAACATACCTGCTAAGTCACTTCAATCGTGTCCGACTCTGTGCGACCCCACAGACTGCAGCCCACCAGGCTCCCCTGTCCCTGGGATTCTCCAGGCAAGAACACTGGAGTGGGTTGCCATTTCCTTCTCCATAACATACCTATTCAGGAGAAGGCAATGGCACCCCACCCCAATACTCTTGCCTGGAAAATCCCATGGGTGGAGGAGCCTGGTGGGCTGCAGTCCACGGGGTCGCTAGGAGTTGGACACGACTGAGCGACTTCACTTTCACTTTTCACTTTCATGCATTGGAGAAGGAAATGGCAACCCTCTCCAGTGTTCTTGCCTGGAGAATCCCAGGGACGGGGGAGCCTGGTGGGCTGCTGTCTGTGGGGTCGCACAGAGTCAGACACGACTGAAGTGACTTAGCAGCAGCAGCAACATAACTATTGAGACCAACTAACCTTCCCACTGAAGTCAACTAGAAAAGGAATTGGCCTCACCATTTCTCCATACAGGCATTCACTAATTTCAAAGTGGGAGGTCAGGTTCAAAGGGCTAAGAAACTGGACTGTTTCACAGAGCTAGGAAACCAGAGCGTAGAACACGGAACCCCCTTTGAGCTGAGACCCCAAAGACTAGGAGTAAAAGTGAACCCGGGAAAGACAGGCCCTTCAGAAACTACAGTATGGTTGGGAATCACCTCAACACCTGAATCAGAATTCAGCTGGCTGTGAATTTCTAGTGTCCCCAGCATTCTCCGGGAATATAACAAATTCCTAGGCCTCAAATGATTATTACTAATGATTTTACCATCAAGGTGTCTGGCACATGGTCGTCCAGCACACAATAAAAAAAAAACACATCTCCATTCCAACCCATCTCCAATAAAATGGAGAATTATATATAGTTCTGTCTTGCCTACAGAATAAAGTCAATTTCTTTAGTGTGGTAACAAGAAAGCAATGTTACAGTGATCAAGGGACAATAAAACCAGGCTTATATTCTGATTCCATTGCTTACAAGTTAAGCAACTCTGAGCCACTCACAGAATCTCTCTGTGCCTCAATTCTCCATTTACAAAATAGCAATAATACCTACCTGAAAGGTTACTGTGAGGAGTCAATGACTTGACGTATATATAAATGCTACCTGGCACGTGAGCATTCAGGAGATGCTATTGATTACCGTTTATAGGGTACTCTGGCTCCCAACTATCCTTTCATATTTCCTGTGATCAAGCTACTCATCACTACTTGCTACTGTCCCAAAATATAATGTTCTTTAGGGTACAATTGCACTCATCTCACATGCTAGTAAAGTAATGCTCAAAATTCTCCAAGCCAGGCTTCAGCAATACATGAACCAAGAACTTCCTGATGTTCAAGCTGGTTTTCAAAAAGGCAGAGGAACCAGAGATCAAACTGCCAACATCCAATGGATTATCCAAAAAGCAAGAGAGTTCTAGAAAAACATCTATTTCTGCTTTATTGACTATGCCAAAGCCTTTGACTGTGTGGATCACAATAAACTGTGGAAAATTCTGAAAGAGATGGGAATACCAGATGACCTGACCTGCCTCTTGAGAAATCTGTATGCAGGTCAGGAAGCAATGGTTAGAACTGGACATGGAACAACAGACTGGTTTCAAATAGGAAAAGGAGTATGTCAAGGCTGTATATTGTCACCCTGCTTATTTAACTTCTATGCAGAGTACATCATGAGAAGCGCTAGGCTGGAAGAAACACAAGCTGGAATCAAGATTGCCAGGAGAAATATCAATAACCTCAGATATGCAGATGACACCACCCTTATGGCAGAAAGTGAAGAGGAACTAAAAAGCCTCTTGATGAAAGTGAAAGAGGAGAGTGAAAAAGTTGGCTTAAAGCTCAACATTCAGAAAACGAAGATCATGGCATCCGGTCCCATCACTTCATGGCAGATAGATGGGGAAACAGTGGAAACCGTGTTAGACTTTATTTTTCGGGCTCCAAAATCACTGCAGGTGGTGACTGTAGCCATGAAATTAAAAGACACTTGCTCCTTGGAAGAAAAGCTATGACAAACCCAGATAGCATATTAAAAAGCAGAGACATTACTTTGCCAACAACCGTCCATCTAGTCAAAGCTATGGTTTTCTTCAGTAGTCACATATAGATGTAAGAGTTGGACTATCAAGAGAGCTGGGCGCAGAAGAATTGATGCTTTTGAACTGTGGCATTGGAGAAGACTCTTGAGAGTCCTTTGGACTGCAAGGAGATCCAACCAGTCCATCCTAAAGGAGATCAGTCCTGGGTGTTCATTGGAAGAACTGATACTGAAGCTGAAACTGCAATACTTTGGCCACCTGATGCAAAGAACTGACTCATTTGAAAAGACCTTGATGCTGGGAAAGATTAAAGGCAGGTGGAGAAGGGGACCACATAGGATGAGATGGTTGGATGGCCTCACCAACTCAATGCACATGAGTTTGAATAAGCTCCAGGAGTTGGTGATGGACAGGGAAGTCTGGCATGCTGCAGTTCATGGGGTCACAAAGAGCTGGACACGACTGAGCAACAGGACTGAACAGAACTGTGTTTTTCTCCATCTAGGATGTCCTATCTAATCCCCACACTTTGTCTTCATTCTTCTACTGACAATGAAAGACACCATGAAAAATTAGCTACTTCTGAAATTATACAGCACTCTTTTCATAATCTGATTATAACACTTGTTACGTGTAAAAAGTCTGTTTACATGTCACTCACAGGGCACATCAACTGTGTGGTGATGCAGCTTCCAAAACCTTGGCATTTCCCAGCCGACAAGAATGTCTCTATTATTTACTGTGGGCTCACAGTTTATGCTAGAGGTAACTCAGGATGGGAGCTGCCCACGCCAGAAAGACCAACCAAGTGACTGATTCAAGTCCTGGAGTTCTAAGCCACAAGAAATTCACCTGACTTCCAGAGTCAGAACAGGGCTGGAGACTGAGTTTGACCATGTGGCCAATGATTCAATCAATCATAAGAAATGCAATTCCCAATTAACTCGATACACCTAAAACTCAGGAGAGCATCCTAAGACACACTGATACTTTGGGAGGGTAACATCTGCCCTAAGGACACAGAGTGCTTCCCTGGTAGCTCAGCTGGTAAAGAATCCACCTGCAATGCAGGAGACTCCAGTTAGATTCCTGGGTCAGAAAGTTCCCCTGAAGAAGGTACAGGCTACCTAACTCCAGTATTCTTGGGCTTCTCTGGCCGTTCAGATAGAAAGAATTCTCTGCAATGTAGGAGTTCAATCCCTGAGTTGAGAAGATCCCCTGGAGGAGGAAATGGCAACCCATTCCAGTGATCTTGCCTGGATAATCCCATGGACAGAGAAGCCTGGTAGGCTACAACCCATGGGGTCGCAAAGAGTCAGACACAACTGAATGAGCAAGCACACATAAGGACACAGAAGCTTTGTGATGCTCCCAGATCTCACCCTATGTGTCTCATTTGACTGGTCCTGATATTTATAATTTAGAATAAAACTATAATCATAAGTACAGTGCTTTCCTGAGTTCTGTGAGTTATCTAGTTAATGACTGAACCTGAGAGGGTTATGGCACCTCTCAACTTGCAACCAGCTGGTCCAGAAGTGCAGGTGGCCTGGGTACCCCTGAACTTGCAGCTGGTGTCTGAAGTGAGGGCAGTTTTGGGAAGGGCTGTGCACTTAACCTATGAAGTCTAACCCAGCTTCAGGTAGCTGGTATCTGCAGTAACCTGTACCTCACTCCTTACTGCATCCTCCAGGCTTATGGTAGTCTCTGGAACTGGGCAGGTTATCAAACGTTTATTGAACAATAAATACTCATACAACTCATTCTTAGTAAAGTAAGTACAAACAGTATAAGCTTTAAGTTAGGAGACTAGAAGTCCTAATCCTGGCTCTACCATCTATTAGCAGTCAGACTTGATTTCTTTGGGGCTCAATTCTCTCAACGATAAATGGGAGCTAACAGCACTTCTACAGTGTCCTTATGAGGACATGATGACATTTAAACTGCCTGGTACAGTGCTGAGAATCAAGTGGATATTTAATAAACATGAACTTTCTATCTCCCTCAGGATAGCTAACAGAAACACTTGCTAATGAAGTCACTGGTTCCACCTTCACGGTCATGCTAAATCCCATCCTGCTAATTATCTAACAAAAGTTTCCTTTAGTATCAAAGAAATGGTTGGTAAGAATGTTAATGAATCATTGTTAATTAACAGAAAGTCATCACAACTACTAGAAACACAAATAAAAAGGCACACATCTAAATGATGGTCATCTAAATGTAGACAAAGCTAGAGGAATGAAAGTTATATCAAAATTGCGACAAATGTATGAACCTAGGATCTTATCTAACTATTGCAATGTAATAATTCACAAAGCTCTGCTCCATTTTCCAGCTACTATTCTTAGATGAAGGGTTACTCAAGAATACCCTTTATATAACTTTCAAACAACTCAATAATTAAGTTCTAAAAGTATCTTGAGCAATCACAATGTCACAGAGTAAGTGTCTAAGGTCCGAAGGAGTCACTTTAAAACAGTCATTCCAAAACACAATTGTTTGTCCAAAAAAATAATAATTTACATTCCTGTTAAAACAGGATAGCAACAACATCAATAGTAAAAAGAAAAGTAAAATAAAAAGTTAAAGGGACAGTAATGTTTTACCCATATATAAATTTTTAACAAAGACAGAACATATAAAAGATACTGGGGTAGGGCATCCTTAGTGGCTCAGGGGTAAAGAATCTGCCTGCCAATGCAGGAGACTTGGGTTCAATGCCTGGTCTGGGAAGATCCCACATGCCCTGGGGCAACTAAGCCCAGGTGCCACAGCTACTGAGTCTGTGCTTGAGAGCCCAGGAACCGGAAGTACTGAGCCCCTGAGCTGCAGCCACTGAAGCCTGCACACCCAAGAGCCCCTGCTCTGCAACATGAGAAGGCACCACAGTGAGAAGCCTATGCACACACCTAGAGAGCAGCTTCTACAGCAAGGAAGACCCAGCACAGACAAAAGAATAAATAAATAAAATTATTTTTTAAAAAAGAGAGAGACTGTGTAAACAACAGAAGTAAGGAACAGTGTAACAAATAACTCAACAATCATGCTAGTTAAATTGTACACAAAACCTATACTATAATACTATAGGTTCAAAATTTTTTCTAACATATTTTCTTCTGTTCATAAAACATTTCATAATACTGTACATACACACATAAAAAAGATTTTTAAATTGATCCTGAAAATGCTGTGATTTTAAAATTTTTTAAATTAAGTCTGACTATCTGACTAACAATAATATATTTTGAAGCAACCAAAATTTCCAAACTGTGAGAACTAATATAAACACCTTTGTTAAACCACTACATAAAATATAACTTAATCTTTTTTATAGAATTTAAAATTTAAAATTTCTCTAAAATTAAAAACAACTATAAAATATATGTCTATTCCCAGAGAAGGAAATGGCAACTCATTCCAGTATTCTTGCCTGGAAAATTCCATGGACAGAGGAGCCACGGGGTCACAAAAAGGCAAGATGGAGCAACTGAACACACACACTCTATACCTGTGTGTTCATATATAGACACATATGATCATGTTATAAAATTTAAACACAATATGTCAATTATATCTCAATAAAGCCAGAAAAAATAAATTTTCATTTTCTTAAAAAAAAAAAACATGTCTATTAATTTCTTTGTCAGTTAGAACTCATGTTAACCTATCCATATAGGCAGTTTTGAAAACATATACAATTCATTTTAAAAATATGAACTATGTATGGCAAGAATAAAGGATACTTATAAATAAATCTATATTTCTGAGACAGTACTTATTTATCTTTGTTATATCAATGTTTACATTATTATACATACACCTAAGTTGGCATAATATCAACAGTCTTATACCAGCTTTGAAATTTAGTCAATATCTATGCTAAATTTATTTTTGAAGTACAGATAAGTATATATTTAAAATTAATAAACTATACAGTTACTTTTCTACAACTGACTATAAGTTCACCAATTAAACAAAACTACTCACCTAAGTACAGCTATTAAAGGTGCATATATTGAATCTCCATCATAAACATACATATGATCCCAGCTACATTCTGTAGCAAAATGATTGAATCTTAATCTTAACACTGCATTTGGACTGAAAAAAATTAAAATATTTTAAAATTAATATGTAATATGTAAAGCATGTCTGAAGAAATCTTATAATATTTTATTAAAACTCTATTTACAGAAATTTAGCTATAAAGCCCTAAGTCATCAGTATAAAAGATTGATAAGCAGTCATATGCAAATTGTAAAAAGACATACAACTTCAAAATCTACTAACCAGCCATAGATATGCATCATCCTTTTCTAAAAATTTAATCAACAGGAAATGTTCTATGTCTTAATTAAGGTAGAGATACATAAACTGTAAACTTCATTGAAACTTTATTGACATGTACACTTAATATATATGCAAACTGTACTTAAATAAAGTTGATTTTTAAATTCAGCACTCAAGACTATTCATATTTCTATCAACCTTTAACTACAGGTACTAATAAGGTCTTCAAATTTAATCAAAACATCTCAGTATGATACACTGCCATTTGTTAACAAATAAAGGAGACCATAGGTACACAGGGAATTAATAACTCTAAAGTTTTAAAAAAGCTTTTAAAGTAACTACAACAACAACAATAACTACTCAGCTTTCCAGACTCTTTAAAAATCATAAAACAGTTAAAAAATAATTAATATCAATTCATCTATGATTCATTCATATGTTTAAATAGATAAATTCAGTCACAACCCTAATTATTGAAAAATGCCTCTAAAAGGACAATTAACTCTTTTACAAAATGTTCTTTTTTTAACACCCTTAGAACTAAAATGATGAACAGTATGAACAAATGGCACAATTCAGCATGGAATATTTTTATACTTTTTATGGAGTCTTCAAATTCTATAACAAGCTATTTAAAATAAGCCAAAAATGCATACTTTATTTAATGCCACAGTGACAGAACTTAAAAATAAAATATATGCAAAAATTAAACTACTGTCACAAGGGTATTGTAATTTATATTAAACATGATATCTAAAATTTATAAATCCCATTTTAAAATATAATGAATAATATTTTCCAACAATAAGCAACAGAATATGTAACTTTGAAGCTGTTATACCTTTATAATGTTTTATATTGGTAAGCATTTATCATTGCAGAATAAATTAATTTAACCCAAATTGTATACTTACTAGCCTTCAATTAGCCATGTACATTTAGTTTTATATTTATAGTTAATTGGACCATCTGTTAAATATCCAGAAGGTTCTGTTAACCTAGAAAACAAAATCACAAAAATACATTTAAAGACACTAATCCAAGCTTCCAAAAAGGAGAATTTGTTTACAACTTAAGAAAATTTTCAAATTACCATTTATCTCTCTAAATCTCAAAAAAAACCTTGTTTTTTTAATTTCCTTAAGTTTTTATATGATTGTTTCATTTTACAAACTGGAGAAACACATTGAAACACTGAACATTATACAGATGGGTTCCATGCTGATGCAAAATGAATTCAGTAACACTTCCTCTGCACAAAAACTAGACGGAGGCAAAAGAAAGATCAAATGCACTTTGAAAGATGCAGATCTATGGAGCAGAAAAATAGTATATGTACCTAGCACTTTGCAGGGAGGTTACACTGTTAGCTCTATTTGTTTTTCATGGAGCAGGACTGCAAAGTAGCTATCACCAGACTTTACCGAATTCAGCTACCTGTTTTTATTATCATTTTCTTTTGCCTACTTTATATCTAGTCCAAGAATTTAATTTTAAAAATAGGGTAAATCAAGGGTTTTTTAATTATCCTCTATTTTAAACACAAAAAAAGAAAAAGATAATTAGAAAAGCTTCAGATTTTCAGACTTTTAACATATTTAAAGAATAACCCAATTCTACTTCATGTTGTTCTTAGCTCTAGCCCATTTATTTTATCAAGAAAAGACAATGTCTTAAATAATTAAGGTATCTTTCCATTTAGCCTTTATATATTTATATAGGCATACATACACACACAGGCTTCCCATGTGGCACTAGCGGTAAAGAACCCGCCTGCCAGTGCAGGAGATAAAAGAGATGCAGATTTGATTCCTGGGTAGGGAAGATCCCCTGGAGGAGGGCATGGCAACCCACTCTAGTATTCTTGCCTTGAGAATCCCATGGACAGAGGAGCCTGGCGGGCTACAGTCCACAGGGTGGCAAAGAGTTGGACATGACTAAACCGACTTAGCTCGCACACACACATACACAGAAACACACCTTGGGGCTTATCAGTCTTTATACATTCACATATAGATACACACACACACATATATATACATGTACACAAAGTTACATGTGTCATCAGGGTCATTATCTAGTTTAAGGCAATATTAAATTCTCCTTATAGCAGTGAGTATTAAAAACATTAGGGGGGAAAAAAGCTTCATTTACCTAAACCAGCATTGACATAAAGGTCAATTAATATAAATGTTACTTATAAATCTTTCAGAATCCCTGAAAATTACTTTGGGCAAAAAAAGGGGGCTAATTCATGCTTGGAAAACTCTAGTGTTCTCAAATTAATCTAACAGTAAATTTCCTATGTATCAGGTGTTACTGTAAGCACACAATGTTTCTGCTGCTGCTAAGGTGCTTCAGTCGTGTCCGACTCTGTGCGACCCCATAGACGGCAGCCCACCAGGCTCCCCCGCCCCTGGGATTCTCCAGGCAAGAACACTGGAGTGGGCTGCCATTTCCTTCTCCAATGCATGAAAGTGAAGAGCGAAAGTGAAGTCGCTCAGCTGTGTCCAACTCTTTGTGACCCCATGGACTGTAGCCCACCAGGCTTCTCTGTCTGTGGGATTTTCCAGGCAAGAGTACTAGAGAGGGATGCCATTGCCTTCTCTGAAGCACACAATGTTACCTCACTTAAAAATCTCAAAAACCCCACGAGACAGTAAACATTATTAATCCCATACTACAGATAAGAAAACTGAAGTACATTTTTAATAACAGGTTAAATAACTTGTCCTGATTTGTCACTTCCAATAATAGCTCCAGATGAAGTAATTCTTCAAACTTCCACTGAAGATAACTGAAAAAGCTAAAAGAAAAATTTTTTAATCTTATAAGAAACAGAATGGTAAGATCTACAAAGCCAAGATCCAGAAGTTGCAAATTCTTTAAGAACTGGGCATCCAGAGTGACTTTTGTTATGGAGAATTTCATCTATTTATTAGAGACTGCCAAAAGGCAGAGAGTGCTTTTAGCAGCCTCAAGGAGGGAGGGGGACAAAAGTTGGAGGCAATAACCTACAGAAGTAGGGGCTCAAATAAACAACGTGGCACTCTGATCTATGACATGATGATTTGCTAGTAGGGTGAAGATGTACCAGAAACGAAATCTGCATGGATTGCAACCCAGCTACAATTCACCGGGATGGCAGAAAACTCTGAGACCTACCACTGGCTTAAGGAGAGACTAGAACTACTATTTGGAGAAGGAAATGGCAACCCATTCCAGTATTCTTGCCTGGAAAAGCCTGTGGACAGAGGAGCCTGGTGGGCTATAGGCCATACTGTATTAGGCCAAGTCTCCTAACAGAAGATACAAAACACGTTCTCTATAAAAAGATAACATGATCCCAGTCCTCAACTTACTCCTAGCAGTAATTTTTCAAATAAGATGTCTACTATAATCAAAGATAATCGGGTATATGGAGATAGAAGACAACAAAATAACAACCAACACAATAGCTTCAGAAACAGATCTGAAGAATTCCCAATATGTGGAGATTATCAGATGTGCCCTACGTAATAAACATGATTTGTTAAGTTCAAAAAGACAACAGACAAGATTTAAAATTTTGGCAGTTAATTGAAGCCATAAAAAGTAACAGTATGTTTGAAAAATAATGTAAATTCTAATTATGAAAGCTATATTAATCAAAATTAAGAATTTGATGGACAGTTTTAACAACACATTGTTGATGTTGTTGCTGTAATTGTTGTTGTTCAGTCGTCCAGTCATGTCCGACTCTTTGTGACCCCATGGACTCTGGCACGCCAGGCCTTCCTTCCTGTCCCTCACCATCTCCCGGAGTTTGCCCAAGTTCATGTTCATTGCATTAAATATATTAAACACAGCTAAAATAAGATAAGCAATCTAGAAGACAAGTCCATAAGAAAATATCCAGACCACAGCAAGATGATTGAGGCTTCAACCCACTGAGTGTGAGTCACTCCAACAAGCAAAACTCCAAGAAGATGAAATCCTAGCTAAGGGCAGGAGAAATATAGAATGGGGACTGGAAGAACAAAATTATATACATCAATTATGGTCTTTTAACACATTAAATAACACATTAAACCCAGATAACCATGAAGGTGTGATCACTCACCTAGAGCCAGACATCCTGGAATGGGAAGTCAAGTGGGCCTTAGGAAGCAGCACTACGAACAAAGCTAGTGGAGGTGATGGAATTCCAGTTGAGCTATTTCAAATCCTAAAAGATGATGCTGTGAAAGTGCTGCACTCACCAGGCCAGCAAATTTGGAAAACTCAGCAGTGGCCACAGGACTAGAAAAGGTCAGTTTTCATTCCAACTCGAAAGAAAGGAAATGCCAAAGAATGCTCAAACTACTGCACAATGGCACTCATCTCACACACTACCAAAGTAATGCTCAAAATTCTCCAAGGTAGGCTTCAACAGTACATGAATTATGAACTTCCAGATGTTCAAGCTGGATTTTAAAAAGGCAGAGGAACCAGAAATCAAATTGCCAACATCTGTTGGATCACAGAAAAAGCAAGAGAGTTCCAGAAAAACATCTACTTCTGCTTTTTTGACTGCAGCAAAGTCTTTGACTATGTGGATCACAACAAACTGTGGAAAACTCTTGAAGAGATGGGAATATCAGATCACCTGACCTGCGTCCTGAGAAATCTGTATGCATATAAAGAAGCAACAGTTAAAACTGGACATGGAACAGACTGGTTCCAAATTGGGAAAAGAGTATGTCAAGGCTGTATATTGTCACCCTGCTTATTTAAATCATATGCAGAGTACATCATGAGAAATGCTGGACTGGATGAAGCACAAGCTGGAATCAAGACTGCTGGGAGAAATATCAATAACCTCAGATATGCAGATGACACCACCCTTATGGCAGAAAGCAAAGAAGAACTAAACATCTTCTTGATGAAAGTGAAAGAGGAGAGTGAAAAAGTTGGCTTAAAATTCAACATTCAGAAAACTAAGATCATGACATCTGGTCCCATCACTTCATGGCAAATAGATGGGGAAATAATGGAAACAGTGACAGACTTTATTTTTCTGGGCTCCAAAATCACTGCAGATGGTAACTGCAGCCATGAAATTAAAAGGTGCTTGCTCCTTGGAAGAAAAGCTATGACCAACCTAGACCGCATATTAAAAAGCAGAGACATTACTTTGCCAACAAAGGTCCATATAGTCAAAGCTATGGTTTTTCCAGTGGTCATATATGGATGTGAGAGTTGGACCATAAAGAAAGCTGAGTGCCTAAGAATTGATGCTTTTAAACTGTGATGTTAGAGAAGACTCTTGAGAGTCCCTTGGACTGCAAAGAGATGGACCCATCCTAAAGGTTCGATCCTAAAGGTTTCCATCCTAAAGGAAATCAGTCCTGAATATTCACTGGAAGGACTGATGCTGAAGCTGAAACTCCCTCCAATACTTTGGCCACCTGATGTGAAGAACTGACTCCTTGGAAAAGACCCTGATGCTGGGAAAGATTGAAGGAAGGAGGAGAAGGGGACGACAGAGAATGAGAAGGTTGGATGGCATCAGTGACTCTATGGACATAAGTTTGACCAAGCTCCAGGAGTTGGTGATGGACAGGGAAGCCTGGCGTGCTGCAGTCCATGGGGTTGCAAAGAGTCAGACATGACTAAGTGACGGAACTGAATTGAACACATTAAATAAGTATCCTAACAGCTTTGAAGTGTCTATTTGATACACACACACCCACATCTTCTCTCTCCTCCACATTTTTATTTACAAGTTGTCGTCAGTTAACTTTACAATTTCAGTTCAGTTCAGTCGCTCAGTCGTGTCTGATTCTTTGCAACCCCATGAATCGCAGCACGCCAGGCCTCCCTGTAAATCACCAACTCCCAGAGTTCACTCAGACGCACGTCCATCGAGTCAGTGATGCCATCCAGCCATCTTATCCTCTGTCGTCCCTTCTCCTCCTGCCCCCAATCCCTCCCAGCATCAGAGTCTTTTCCAATGAGTCAACTCTTCGCATGAGGTGGCCAAAGTACTGGAGTTTCAGCTTTAGCACCTTTCCTTCCAAAGAAATCCCAGGGCTGATCTCCTTTAGAATGGACTGGTTGGATCTCCTTGCAGTCCAAGGGACTCTCAAGAGTCTTCTCCAACACCACAGTTCAAAAGCATCAATTCTTTGGCGCTCAGCCTTCTTCACAGTACAATTCTCACATCCATACATCACCACAGGAAAAACCATAGCCTTGACTAGACGGACCTTAGTCAGCAAAGTAATGTCTCTGCTTTTTAATATAATGTTGTCTAGGTTGGTCATAACTTTTCTTCCAAGGAGTAAGCGTCTTTTAATTTCCTGGCTGCAATCACCATCTGCAGTGATTTTGGAGCCCCCCAAAATAAAGTCTGACATGGTTTCCACTGTTTCTCCATCTATATCCCATGAAGTGATGGGACCAGATGCCATGATCTTCGTTTTCTGAATGTTGAGCTTTGAGCCAACTTTTTCACTCTGCACTTTCACTTTCATCAAGAGGCTTTTTAGTTCCTCTTCACTTTCTGCCATAGACTTTAGTTTCTGCCATTAGACTTTAGTTAATGTGTGCCTATGACTGAATATGAAGAGCAAGTAATATAACCAGTGATGGATACAATGACTCTGGAAACTCTTTCTTTGTTTTGGACAAAAGATGAGAATTTCTTCACTTAGAAAAAGTGTATATTCTTAGGTAGAAACACAGCTTTGTTGGTTGTTGGGGAGCTCATATGTGTTTAGAAGGATGCATACAGAAGAAGCTGACTAATTAAAGGGCAGACTGTATCAGTTATCCATCGACTCCCACTTCAAAATTTTGCCTACTCTGTGAAAATGGATATAGGCCCTTTGAACAATTTTTTTTTCCAGATGGCAGGATACGAAGCCAGCAGGCTTTCTTAACAGAGCACACTGGAGACTGTAGGAGGAAAGAGAGCTGCCTCCTTGGCTCCAATGTACGCACTCAACAAGCCCCTGCACCGTGCTGGCTTCTGCAGCACTGCGCTCCTACAGTGCCTGATGGCCCCCAGCACCCAGCCACCAACAGCCACCCCCAGCACTTCCCCTCAGGTAGTTCTGCAGAGGAGTACCTCCAGGGAGACACCACTCCGTGAACAGTTTTCCCCAGCATCCTGTAAGTAACCACAGCAAGTTACAAAGGGCAAATGTCAAGCACATTTCACAGGTAGAGCTTTCCAGTGACTTTTTTGCCAAACAATAAGCCAAGTTTGCTCTCCCAACAAGGTCTGGATCTCAGGCCAGGTTCCAGGGACTCTCACTTATATGCTCTATCTCAGACATAACGTGGTAGGCACTGATCCTTGTATCTACTATTTCCATATCCTGCAGAGTTCTCTCTATTTCTTGGAAAAGACCCTGATGCTGGGAAAGATTGAGGGCAAGAGGAGAAGGGGATGACAGAGGATGAGATGGTTGGATGGCATCATCAACTCAATGGACATAAGTTTGAACAAACTCCAAGAGATAGAAGGACAGAGAAGCCTGGTGTGCTGCAGTCCATGGGATCGCAAAGAATCAGACACAACTAAGTCACTGAACAACAACAGCAGCCAATTTCTCATTGCTCCAATCCATGTTATAGTCTATAAGCCTTTACATTAAGCTTTTCCTACTAAAATTACTCTGTGATTCTTTCCTGATTGGACCCAAGTTAGTTAGTGTTAGTCGCTCAGTCTTGTCTGACTCTTTGCAACCTATGGACTGAAGCCCTCCAGGCGCCTCTGTCCAGGGGATTTCCCAGGCAAGCATACTGGAGTGGGTTGCCATTTCCTCCTCCAGGGGATCTTCCTGACCCAGGGATGGAACCCACATTTCCTCTGTCTCTGGCATGGCAGGCGGGTTCTTTACCCACTGAGCCATCGGGACCCAAACCAACCAACAATAATAAAGGATATGCAAATTTAAATCACAACAGCATACCACTATGCACCCAACAGGATGGCTACAATTAGAAAGATTAATAATACCTAATACTGGCAAGGATGTGGATATAAAGAATTCTCACAGCATAAATCAGTACAATAAGTTTACAAAGGAATCTGAAATTATCTTACATAGCTGAAAATAGACATATCTTACATAGTAGCCAACAGAGTCAGCATTAACCATATTCTCTTATCATTTCCATACACTCCAGTCTATCTTTTCCAGGCCAGCACCTGCATCTATATTGAAGGGCTCCCTCTATCTACTAAAACCCACTCTTCCTGTGCCTGTGGTGGCTGAAAGTGCCTGTGAATCACCATCCTCCCAGAGTGGGCCTTGGCCAATGAATGACCTGGAAAAACTCCAGGCCTTCTTACCTCTTTGCTGGGATAATAATGAAGTGCACTTCCTTGTGGGATTTGCTCCAGCCACCCAATGTGGCACCTGACTTGCTAATATTCCTTTTTTACTAGCTTCCTCTCTTGTCTCGCTTTACTTTTGTCAGTGTCCCTAAATCTCCCAAATACACTGCTGCTGCTGCTGCTGCTGCTGCTGCTAAGTCGCTTCAGTCGTGTCCAACTCTGTGCGACCCCGGAGACAGCAGCCCACCAGGCTCCCCCGTCCCTGGGATTCTCCAGGCAAGAACACTGGAGTGGGTTGTCATTTCCTTCTCCAATGCATGAAACTGAAAAGTGAAAGTGAAGTCGCTCAGTCATATCCACCTCCTAGCTACCCCATGGACTGCAGCCTACCAGGCTCCTTCATCCTTGGGGTTTTCCAGGCAAGAGTACTGGAGTGGGTTGCAATTGCCTTCTCCCCCAAATATACTGCATGCGCTCAATTTTGGTTTTAGAAACCAGAAAATTCATGTGACTTGCTTTACTGCAATATTGGCTTTATTGCGGTGGTCTGGAACAGAGCCCACAATATCTCTGAGGTATGCCTATACTTCGGAGAAGGCAATGGCAACCCACTCCAGTACTCTTGCCTGGAAAATCCCATGGGCGGAGGAGCCTGATGGGCTACAGCCCACGGGGTCGTGAAGAGTCAGACACGACTGAGCGACTTCATTTTCACTTTCATGCATTGGAGAAGGAAATGGCAACCCACTCCAGTGTTCTTGCCTGGAGAATCCCAAGGATGGCAGAGCCTGGTGGGCTGCCATCTATGGGGTTGCACAGAGTCGGACACAACTGAAGCGACTTAGCAGCAGCAGCAGCAGCAGCATGCCTATACTTGTTCTTAAGTCACGACAAGTAACAGCAGAAATGATTAAATCAATGACAGCTGGCTATAGGAACCATGCATTCAAAAGCCATGTAATTACTGGCAGCCCTATATATATATATATATATATATAGTGACCAAAAATAAATAAATTTAAAATCCCCAAATGTTTGGCAGTTAAACAGACTAGTAAGTCTCAAGGACAATTACAAAACAAAAAATTTAATTGTTAATACTAAAACCACATCATATCAAAATTTATAAGATGAAGCTCAAGCACTGTTCAGAAAGAAATTTATAGCTCTAAACATATATATTAAAAATTTCAAAATCAATTATTTTGACTTGGGAATTTGGGAAGCCACATGCATGCTCAGGGAGATTTTTCTTAACACTGCAAGCTCAGAAAGACCTGAAGAGACTCTACACTTCCACCTCTGGCTGATTTTTAGATTCAGAGCAAGAAGGAAGTGAAGGCTAAGGCAGAGTCATAAATCACTTGCCAAGCACTGCAGGAGTGTCCAAACAGAGTTCATCTGCACACAGTAAGAGAGTTCTTTATTTTTTCTTGATGCCACACACTTGAGGAAATCTATGACAAAACACTAGCTTACCATACACTAAGGAACAGAGACTTCAGAAACCGCACACAACGAAGAATACAGTCATTACAAAAAACAGTTTAGAAAAGTCATTGAACAAATACACTTCTACAACCACATTAAAAAAATACACATCTACACAAATATACATCTACAACCACATCAAACAAACCCTGAACGGGGGAAGAACTCAATTTCTAGAGTTATCATGTTAAAATAATCCAATACCCAGTCTCAACATAAATCACAAAGTATTTATTATAAAAAGACATGAAAGTTTAGCCATTCACAGGAGAAATTAATAGATACTGTCCTTGAGCACACACAGAAATTGTATTTGTTAGACAAACACTTTAAATCAAGTATTCTAAATATACTCAAAAATGCTAAAGGAAATCAAGACAAACAGCTGATGAAAGATGGAAACAGGAAAATGATGTCTTGACAAATAGAGAATATTGATAAATATTTTGAAATTTTACTATCACAACTTCAAAGTCATATATTATTTCCATTCTCTCAAAAATCAAGTGAATAAAAGAGGAAATTCTCTATAAAAGTTTCCTCTGGATTTAAACAAGGCTCAGATCCATCAGTGGGGTCCATTAAGAAATCCTTCTCCCTAGTTTCTGATAGTGTAACAAACCCCTAAAATCAAAATATTGCTACAATTTAAAATGCAAAAATCCCAAATTGGGGCTGAACCTAATGATACAAATTATCAGACATAAATTACACCTGTTCAATAACAGTTTAGAGCCTCAGAGAGTCCATTTTAAAGGAATCCTAATTTGTTCCATGACCCTACACAGCCACTTTTTCCATTTTTTCTCTAATGGAAGAAGAGGAGTATAACATATTCAAAAAATACCTTAATAGTCAAGAAATGTGCAGCTCTTTTATTAATAGTAAGAAAAGAAACCTGGAAATTTAAGAAAAGGCAACTTTGCAACTGCTGTTGTTGTTGTTGCTATACAGTCGTTAAGCCACGTCCGACTCTTTGCAACCCCACGGACTATAGCATCCCAGGCTCCTCGGTTCTCCACTATCTCCGAGTTTGCTCAAATTCATGTCCGTTGAGTCAGTGACGCTATCTAACCATCTCATCCTCTGTGGCCCTCTTCTCCTTTTACCTTCAATCCTCCCTAGCACCAGGGTCTTTTCCAATGAGTCAGCTCTTCAAGTCAGGTGGCCAAAGTATTGGAGCTTCAGCTTCAGCAACAGTCCTTTGCCACTATTATCTACAGTATAATCTATCTTCTGCAAAGAGTTGGACATGACTTAGCAACTAAGCATGCATGCCATCTATCTTCCTAGTTAGGAATACCCCTCCCAAACTGCATATGAGGAAATCTACTGCTACTGGGGACTTCCTTCCCCAAAACCTCTCTATTTCTCTATCACCCACCCTCTCAAACTAACCCAGTCCTGTGCTATGTTCAGAAATTTCATCCCCTTAGCTTAAAATATATTTCCAAACACATACTGTAGGAGTTACCACTATCACCCTTATCTACCACCCATAAAAGGTCATGCAAAAGAACTATTATATTCCCCCACCTCAGCTGCACAACAAGAGCACATGAAACCTACCTACTCTGTCCCACCCTCTTTATCTTCAGAGGCACAATTACACAGACTTAAGAGAAAACGCTACTCACCAGAAATTCTTCTCTACCTTCATCCCCATCCCTAACAAAAGCACCTACCAAGAGCTTTATCTTTTCCCTGGGTTGGAAAGATCCCCTGGAGAAGGAAATGGCAATCCACTCCAGTATTCTTGCCTGGGAAATCCCATGGATGGAGGAGCCTGGTAGGCTACAGTCCATGTGATTGCACAGTCAGACACGACTGAGCGACTTCACTTCACTTCCTTACTGTAAAGAGGTTTCCTTTTTGCCATTTTCACTCTATTAGAAATAAGCAGGGTGCTGACACAAACCAAGACAAAAGGGATGGAAAATCCTTTCTTATCATCAAGAGGTAGGAGGAAAAGGCGGAAAACTCCTACCACTTCCACAATAATGAAGGAGCTCCTGATCTCTTCTCCAGCTGAAAGAATCTCCATCTTTATGCCACTTGAACAAAGCACTCCCATTACACACTTGGGACATCTTCATAATCTGGAACTGTTCCTCTAAAATTCAGAAGTCTTGCACTCCAAGGTCACACTCTGACCACAAACACCTAGTTTCCAACCTACTTCTTGACCTCTTACTCTTAACGTCTATACATTCCAGATGGGTTGAGATTTTTAAAAATTAGGCAGCATATGCTACAGGACCAAAGGTCCATAGCACAGACATTATTTTGCCAACAAAGGTCCGTATAGTCAAAGCTATGGTTTCTCCACTAGTCATGTATGGATGTGAGAGTTGGACCATAAAGAAAGCTGAGCACCAAAGAATTGAAGCTTTTGAACTGTGGTGTTGGAAAAGACTCTTGAGAGTCCCTTGAACTGAAAGAAGATCAAACCAGTTAATCCTGAAGGAAATCAATCCTGAATATTCACTGGAAGGACTGATGCTAAAGCAGAAGCTCCAATACTTTGGCCACCTGATGTGAAGAGCTGACTCATTAGAAAAGACCCTGATGCTGGGAAAGACTGAAGGCAGGAGGAGAAGGGGACGACAGAGGACGAGATGACTGGATGGCATCACTGACTCAATGGACATGAGTTTGAGCAAGCTCCAGGAGATGAAGGACAGCCAAGCCTGGCGCACTGCAGTCCATGGTGTCGCAGAGTAGATGACGGAGCGACTGAACAACAGTTCAGCTCCATAAAAGGTAAAAAAAGGCTGCTTCTGTTTCTCGTGTTGTTTCTACAATGCACTCTAAGTTTCAAGCAATTAACTTCTCTCTTAATTTGTAGCAATTGTGTTCTTGAATTGAGAACCATATTGACATGGTTAATCTAGATCAGGGCTCCACAAACCTGTAGCCTATTGTGTGTCTGTGTAAATGAAGTTTTATTGGAACACAGCTACACGCATTTGTTTACATATATCTAAGACTGCTTACATGCTACAAGAACAGTTGAGTAGTAGCAACAGAGACCAGATGGCCTACAAAGCCTAAAATATCTACTATCTGGCCCTTCACAGAAAAAGTTTGCCAATCTCTGTCTAGATGCCTGCACATGCCCATATGCCTTGCCAATGTCTCACCAGCTGAAACGCTTCAATCCAGAGTCCTTAATCAAATAAGCATGCTAAGATGTTTATAACACAGGAATGGCCACTACTAAATGCAGGAAAACCAGCAGAAACATTAAACAGAATTAACATTTAATCAATTAAAGTGTTATTCTCTACCCTGGCCATGAATACAAAATCTGATTAAGACATTTTAAAAATAAGAAAAATGCAATTGTTTTAATATTATAAAGTATTACAAGAAACAATAAGTCCTGCTTATCAAAGTATATGGGTTTATTGCCAGCATAACCACTCTAGAGAGAAAAAAATCAGATCCACCCAGGGATAGTCTTTACGCAGAGTTGCCTTTGGAAGTCAACTTCACATGCAAGTCTTTTATTAAATAGTGTTTTTAATTAAAATACTACTTACTATTTATTGACTTATTTTTAAATAAAATGAAGAGAGCCTCTAGATTATATTCTTTGGTATTTTTCCCCTCTGCACTCTGATACTTTATTGTATTACACCGTGCTGAGCCTGCACCACTTCTTGCTTTCTTTACAGTGCGCTGTGCATCCTCACTCCCAGGCCTGCACTCTCTGTCCACCTGATCCCTAATAAAAGTTGAGGTGAGATGACTTTGTCCACTACAGTAGAAGTCTCCAAACTTTAATTATCATGTTCTCTCATCAGGAATATTTTTTACTACATAAATATAACATATGTATGTGTGTGCTTATCGTATCTGACTCTTTGTGATCCCATGAACAGCAGCCCACCAGGCTCTTCTGTCGATGGGACTCTCCAGGCAAGAATACTGGAGTGGGTTGCCATTTCCTTCTCTTATATGTATATTTACGTGCTAATAAACGTAGACCATTTAAATATTATGTACGATGAAGCATAAATTTAAGAAATCAAAATTAAAAATAATAGTAACAGAAGTCCTAATGTTTTCTTCCACACTCCAGTAAGTCAGTCACCTTGGGTATCAGCCCACTTTGGAGATCACTAATCTGTATAAGTCATATCCTGGCCACAGCAGTATTGACTTTATTAGCTAATATTTTCCCCCATATAGGTACACTAACTAAGCTGCATATACCAACTGGACTGACCACCAGCACACACTAACTAAAATGTCTATACACTGACCTCAGTGAGAGCAAACAATATGTGCCTGCTTAGCTATCAAGCCTAGTATTGAAGAAAGGCGCTTTTATTCCTCTCTCCCCCAGGATCTGGGGTGGAAAATCACTGACTTCTGGTTGAATGCCACTGGTAGGACCATCACCATCTCCCTCCAGCAAATAAAGAGAACTCTTTTCTATGATCCTTCAAAATACTGTATTCCCATTGCTGAGTGAGAGTTAGTCGTTCAGTTATGTCCAACTCTTTGCAGCCGTATGGACCGTAGCCCACCAGGCTCCTCTGTCTAAGGGATTCTCCAGGCCAGAATACTGTGAGTCGGTAGTCATTCCATTCTCGAGGGGATCTTCTCGGCCCAGGGATAGAACCCAGGTCTCCTGCACTGCAGGCAGATTCTTTACCACTGAGCCACCAGGGAAGCCCCATCCCCATTGTTAATCTTTCCCAATTTAATCTTCAGCCAGACTTCAAACAGTTGCCAGGACAAAACAGTGTCTTCAGGCAGAATGTTACTAAGACCAATCTCAAAAAGATTTCATCATTTCAATCCGTCAGTTATTGTATGTCAATACTTATCAATGGATAAGTTATATTGGACTTGACAACAGTTATTCTGGGTACTCAGAGGCCTCGTTCAAATATTTGAGTATCTGTGGGCCAACTATCATAATTAAGCATTTAATTTACTTTCAGATTTCTGGCCATGTTAAATATGGTTAATGTCAAGTTGAGTTCCACATCAAGCAAGGAAACTGCAAAGATAGGAAGAAAAATTATTAGACAAAGCCATTTCAATTTTGAAGAGGCTGTTCTCAGTCATACTCTTTTTTTTCTTTTTTTTAGTGACTGTAAGAGAGCATACATTGTCCACTCTTCGTGTTTCCACGTGGAAGGATTTTGATGAGACTGACACTCCTGGCCTCTCTTCCCACATCTCACTCCCTCCTCCTTCCCCAGTGGAGAAGCGGTGACTTCTGATTGGTAAGTTAAGAAGAGAAAGCTGGACAAGTGAGGCTCAGCCAGCTCAGAGGTGATCCATTCTGCCTACTTTCCTCTACACAGTAAGGGCTCTGCCTGGAATTATGGACCAGCAATTGTCTAGCGCTGCCTATGGATAAATTATATAATTCAAGTATTTTTTTAGTTACATAGTCCCTTCCACATGCTAAACATTCTTTTCAAACTCATCTACTATCTAATAACACAGACGACCTCTTCCCCTTTGGCTAAACTGATATCACATCTACTAATCAATTCAGAACCTTAATGTGTCTGTAACAACATTTTCTGATTCATTTTTAGGCAGCATATAGTTTAGGTACCTACAGGATAAAACAGGCATCTTTGGCTCAAGCAGTGTTTCAGAAAAACACTGAGGCCAAACTGATGAGACCATCAAAATTGCACAGCATCTTTCTTATCAATTAGTAAACTTATACCAATCACTCAGACTACGAATTCCTCTAAAATCATTCCTCTAAAATAATTTAGAGTGTGAATAACCATTTAAATGATTCCTCTAAAATCATTTAGGGTGTGAATAATCATGGTAGATCAAAGAAAGCCAAGGAAGGTATATAAAGCATTATAAGAAACTAAACCCACAAATTATCCTATATTATTGTTGTTAAAAATAACAAAACTCAATTGTCTACCATGCTTAAAGAAATGATTTAATTTTCTGGTTAATTGAATAATATGATTAACTCAAACAGAATACCTTCTTTCAATGATTTGTTGCTATATGAACTCTTGAATTTGTTTTTATTGCTGTGTTAACAAACTACCATAAACTTAGAAATCCCAAAGAGCATGCTTTTCAACATTATTTTCTCACTGTCCTATAGGTCGGAGTCCCTGGGGACTCAGATGAGAGTTAGCTGAGCTGAGCTCTTATCTGGAGGCTTCTGAAGAGTCCACTTGCCAACTCATTCAGCTTGTTGACAAAGTTCAATTCTTTGAGTCTGCGGGACTGAAATCCCCATTTCTAAATGACTACTGCTAGAAAAAAGTAAATGAAAGCAGGAAAAACAGAAGAGTCATTTTCTAATTTAAAACTGGAAATAAAATCCAAATATTAACTGTTGAGCAACAGTATGTTAAATCCTTCTTGCACCTCCAATCTTTGCCTTTCTCTCCTTCCAGCAATCCTGAGCCACTTTTAAATGGCCCATGTGACTAGATTAAGTCTACTGAGATAGTCTCCCTTTGGCCATACAACATAAAATCATGAGAGTAACACCAGAGAGCAAAGGTCACGAGGGCCATCTTAAATGCCAAGCAATATTCTTGGTGTGGGGGATAAGATTTTGAAAGGTCTTTAGAAAGCAGATTAATATTAACCTAGGGAAAGAAAGGAGAGTGAACGCTCTTGAATACAAGATTGACTCTATGGAATGATAAAATGTTCTAAAATTATAGTCACAGATGCACAACTCTCTAAGTGTATCTTAAAACCCATTAAATTGTATAGTTTAAACTGGTAAGATTTATGTTATGCAAATTACATCTCAATAAAGCTGCTAAAATAGATAACAACAACAAAAAAAAGTAAAAAAAAGTCTTTGCCCTCCTGGACCTTACATTCTGGAACAATGCTGTCCAACAGAACTTCCTGAAATGACAGAAATGTTTTTATATATGTGCAATATGACACCACTCTTATAGCAGAAAGTGAAGAGGAACTAAAAAGCCTCTTGATGAAAGTGAAAGAGGAGAGTGAAAAAGTTGGCTTAAAGCTCAACATTCAGAAAACGAAGATCATGGCATCCAGTCCCACCACTTCATGGGAAATAGATGGGGAAACAGTGGAAACAGTGTCAGATTTTATTTGGGGGGGCTCCAAAATCACTGCAGATGGTGACTGCAGCCATGAAATTAAAAGACGCTTACTCCTTGGAAGGAAAGTTATGACCAACCTAGATAGCATATTCAAAAGCAGAGACATTACTTTGCCGACTAAGGTCCGTTCTAGTCAAGGCTGTGGTTTTTCCTGTGGTCATGTATGGATGTGAGAATTGGACTGTGAAGAAGGCTGAGCGCCGAAGAATTGATGCATTTGAACTGTGGTGTTGGAGAAGACTCTTGAGAGTCCCTTGGACTGCAAGGAGATCCAACCAGTCCATTCTGAAGGAGATCAGCCCTGGGATTTCTTTGGAAGGAATGATGCTAAAGCTGAAGCTCCAGTACTCTGGCCACCTCATGCGAAGAGTTGACTCATTGGAAAAGACTCTGATGCTGGGAGGGATTGGGGGCAGGAGAAGAAGGGGACGACAGGATGAGATGGCTGGATGGCATCACTGACTCGATGGACGTGAGTCTGAGTGAACCCCGGGAGTTGGTGATGGACAGGGAGGCCTGGCGTGCTGTGATTCACAGGGTCGCAAAGAGTCGGAAACAACTGAGCAACTGAACTGAACTGAACTGAATATGGTAATCACTAGGCACATGTGTCTCTTGAGCACTTGAAATGTGACCAGTGCAAAAAGTTAACTGAACCTCTAAACTTTCATTTCAATTAATTTTAATAGCCACACGTGGATAGTGACTGCCACATCGGACAACTTAGGTCTAGAAAGAAGGGAGACAATATACAAATAGCAAATAAATGTAGAACATATAAAGTAATGATACGTATCATATAGACAGAGTGATGGAAAACTTCCCATCACAAAGATGGAGATATATAGAAATATGTCAAGTATATGTATCTATATATATATACACACACAAACATACCTACACCACACACACACACACATATATATATATATATATATAGAGAGAGAGAGAGAGAGAGATTCATTGCATCTATATGTATCTATATGTAATATAGATATTCAGGTAATACAAATATTGAACACTGTAATTCAATCTATAATAGGAAAAATTTTTATCCTCATTGTATAATCTTCCTAAACGTTTTTGAAAAAATAAATTAAAAAACTACTTTTGATAGTTTTTTTTTGATAAATCATTCCATCTGTCGAAAACTATTTTTAATTGTACATACACAGTGACCATTATTATACTTCCTTTCCTACAATACAATGATGCTTACCATTTTGAGATCTGAAATCATTTTTGAGAATCTTGTAAAAGCTATTACCTCCTGCTTAGAAAAATTCATACAAATAATATTTTATATACAAATCTGAGGGCTTCCCTGGTAGCTCAGCTGGTAATGAATCCGCCTGCAATGCAGGAGACCCAGGTTCAATTCCTGGGAAAGATCCCCTGGAGAAGGGATACTCGGGCTTCCCTGGTGGCTCAGACAGTAAAGAATCCGCCTGCAATGCGGGAGACCTGGGTTTGATCCCTGGTTTGGGAAGAGCCCTGGGAGAAATATCAATAATCTCAGATATGCAGATGACACCACCCTTATGGTAGAAAGCTAAGATGAACTAAAGAGCCTCTTGATGAAGGTGAAAGTGAAAAACCTGGCTTAAAACTCAACTTTCAAAAACACTAAGATCATGGCATCCAGTCCTATCACTTCATGGCAAATAGATGGGGAAACAATGGAAACAGTGACAGACTTTAGTTTCTTAGAGCTCCAAAATCACCACAGATAGTGACTGCAGCCATGAAATTAAAAGGCACTTGCTCCTTGGAAGAAAAGCTATGACCAACCTAGACAGCATACTAAAAAGCAGAGACATTCCTTTGCCGACAAAGGTCTGTCTAGGCAAAGCTATGGTTTTTCCAGTAGCCATGTATGGATGTGAGAGTTGGACCATAAAGAAGGCCAAGAACCAAAGAATTGATGCTTTTGAACTGTGGTGTTGGAGAAGACAAGATCTTGAAAATAACTTGGACTGCAAGGAAATCAAACCAGTCAATCCTAAAGGAAATCAATCCTGAATATTCACTGGAGGGACTGATGCTGAGTCTGAAGTTTCAATACTCTGGCCACCTGATGCGAAGAGCCAACTCATTGTAAAAGACCCTGATGTTGGGAAAGATTGAAGTCAGGAGGAGAAGGGGACGACAGAGGACAAGATGGTTGGGTGGCATCACCGACTCAACAGACATGAGTTTGAGCGAGCTCCGGGAGACGGTGCGGGACAGGGAAGCCCGTGCTGCAGTCCATGGGGTCGCAAAGAGCTGGAAGCGACTGAGCGACTGAACAACAACATACAAATCTGAGGATTCACCAACCACTCACAGCTCATCCAGGAACCTGAGATGAAAAGTCCTGTTATAGTACACATTCAAATAATCAATAAGCTTGGAGACACATGAAATACTGCTATATCATGGAGAATTATTTAATGAGCTTAAACATTTCTTTCGGTATCTCTGTGTGCTGTAAAATGCACTCATTCATATTAACTTCATAAAGGACACGTAAGAACTCTGTAGAATATTCTCTTTTCACTCAGGAATAGACACGACTAAGAAACTAGAAGAAACATGAAAAATTTCAGAAGAGCTCCAAGAATCTCAGCCTGGCCACCTGCTGGACATGTCACGCAAACTCCCTAAGCCACAGTCTCTTTGTGTGTAAAATAATTAGAGTAATAACACTTATTTCACAAGATTGTTTTAAAACTATAATGACATAAAACTTAACAAGTGTTCAATAAAGCAACAAAGTAAATCCATGCAACATTCACTGCACAATGGCAGAAACAGATCTCAAATCTGTGTCAGTTTGGTGCCAAAACTCATGATCCTAAGAACCCCTATGCTACCTAGAAATCCAGAAGATTAGAAATTTATATCTAAGGAGAAACTTTATATTGAAGAGTAGAGGATGGCTTGCTATGGAAAAAGACCCAAAAAGACCTGTTTGGCAATGCAGCCATCAATTTAGTAGCTATCAGACTTTGCATAAATAACTGCTTCAGGTTTTTCATTCTCTACTGCAACTGTAAATGAGAATAACAACAGGATTTTTATCAACAATGAAAACGGCAATACATGTAAAAGCTTTTCTCACCACATAATATCGTTTCTCCTCTAAACTCAAAATTTAACTCGGGAAATGCTAGTTTCAATGCCATTAATACTAGTCTTACATGAGATAGCTGGAATAATAAATTCTATTTTCTAGGAAAAAATCATTATTAGCATAATTATAGTGTCATAAAAGTACAAATGAAGCCTGGCATAAAACTTAATACATCAAAATGTGAAAAATGCTCTTAATCTTCTATTTTTTATATGAGACAGAGAATCAACTTAGAAGTTCCTAATTTACACAGTGGCTTTATTTTTTTAATGTTTTATTTTTTAAATGCTTACATTCCCCACATCCTATGGGGGAAAATGGTATCTCTCCCTCCTCACGGGGGTCAGGGAGTGGGTAAATCAGGGTAGAGTCACTTCAACCATCCCCCCTGTACTAAGCAAATAGCAGCAAAGAGGCAACACTGTTGCCTCTCACCCCTGAGGGTGCAGCAGCTACAGAGACTGCAGGGTGGACCATCTCTGCCCTGCACTAAGCAAATGACAGCAGAGTTAGCACCAAGGGAATGGCAAACCATTCCAGTGTTCTTGCCTGGAGAATTCCAAGGACAGAAGCCTGGCAAGCTACAAACCATGAGGTCGCTAAGAGTGGGACACAACTGAGCAACTAATACACACATCCTCCTAACTAGAGAATGGAAAGAAATGACAAAGATAAGAAAGGTGAAACAGGATTCTTTACATCCAGTATGAAATCCTGAACATTCCCACATACAGTTTCACGTGTGTGAAACTAATCAGAATCAAACAGCAAAAACTTACAGAACTGAACTATGGTATGGAATGCCATCTGTGTTTCAGAATGGTCTCTGGGTGGTAGACAAGCAAGGCAGATGAGAATAGCACTGCCAAAGCCGACTAAATTGTAACTGAATGGGTCTTCAAATCTCAGCACAATGAAGAGCCAGCACACTCCTAGGATACACCCAAAAGAAATTAAAACGTGTCCAAAACATGTACACAAAAACTCATAGCAGCATTAACCATAGTAGCCAAAGGGTAGAAATAACCCAAATGTCCACCAGTTGATAAACAGAAAAACAAATGTGGAATACCGATATAATGAAATTTGACAACATGCTAAGCAAGAGAAGTCAGGGACAAAAGATCATAGGATTATATGATTCCACTTATATGAAATGTCCATAAGAAGCAATCTCATAGAGAAAGTAGATCAGCAGCTGCCTAAATTAATGGAACTGGTGGGTAAGAAAATGGAGAGTAACTACAAATGGGTGTGGGTTTTCTTATAGGGTGATGAAAAAGTTCTAAAACTAGAGAGTGCTGATGGCTGCACCACTCTTTGAATATAGTAAAGACCAATGAATCATATATTATAAAATGGTATTGTGGTATATATAAATATTATGGCTATAATTTATAACTCAATAAAGCTGTCACTTTTTAAAAATCAGCTACATCATATATGCCAAAATGAGCTGACTGCCTCCTAGAACAGAATATTTAAATAGGAACAAGAGTCTCATACACAGTACTCAAAATAATTCAGAATACAATCCAAAATTACTTGCCATATAAAATCTCAACTCACCTGAGAAGAGCTCATCAGCAGGTACCATTACTAATATGTCAAAGATCCTGGAATTATCTGTCAAGAATCTTAAAGCAGTTATCAGAAAAATGGCCCAACAACAGATACAAACATTTTTGAAACAAACATAAAAATAAAAGTTTCAGCAAAGAAACAGAAGACATAAAGAACAAAATGTAAAAATATAATAAATTAAACTTCTCATTAAAAATTCACAAGATGGGCCCAGGAGCAAAATAGAGAAGATAGAGGAAAGAATCAGTGAACATAAAGACACATAAATAAAAATCATCCAATCTGAATAGATAGAAGAGACTGAAGGAAATGAACAGAACTGTACTGACCTAAAAGTTAATAACAAAACATTTCACATTTGTCTCATTGGAATCACAGGAGAATTAAAAACTGGAGAGCTGAAAAAAATTTCTGAAGAAATGAACTTTTTGCAAATTTTGAAAAAGATACAAACTTACAAGAAGCTGAGCAAATAATAAAATAAACTCCAAGAACTGCACATCATAACCAAATTTCTGAAAAGCTAAGCGGGGAAAAAAAAGACAAAGGAAGATGACATATTACCTAAAGGAGAATAACAATTTAAATGACAACAGATCCTTCATCAGAATCCTTGGCACCACTCACTATCTTAAATACTCCAGTTCTTAGGCAAAAGAGTGCTCAGTCACTCACTGGAGTCCAACTCTTTGTGACCCCATGAACTGCAGCCCTCCAGGCACCTCTGCCCATGGGATTTTCCAGGCAAGAATACTGGAGTGGGTTGCCATTTCCTTCTCCAAGACAAAAGAGATATGATCAAATTTTTCTTCTATCAAACAAACTCTGGCAGCAGTACAGGATAAATTAGCAAGGAAAAAAAAAAAAGAATCAGAGAGATTAATCACAGGGCTACTGCAACACCTCAAGAAACTTTAGGACCTGCCAAAAATGGCCAGAGAGATGGCAAGGATGGCCAAACCTGGAGAGAACGGCAGCTGTACCTGCAAGTGTAGATCAAATCTTAAGAGAAATTCTGTCTCTTCAGCAGCAAGAATAACTGGTCTAAAGTGTCCTTTCAAGACAAAGAGTGTGGGAGGAATCGTAAGAAAGAGGAGCTGAAGATGGAGATATTCCAATTCTGTATATGAACCCACGGAAGACTCAGGCTCAATCTGAACTGCTAATGTGTGGGACAGACCCAAAAGCAGCTTAACAGAGGCTTTGAGAACTGAAATAAAATTTAAAACATTGCAAAGTTTCAGACTAATCCCTGAGTTGCATGTGTGCATTCAGATCCAAAGGCTTTGAAAACAGCACTAAGATTAGAACCACTGGCCTCTGAAAGCACGATAGAGAATTTGCTGCTGCTGCTGCTGCTAAGTTGCTTCAGTCGTGTCCGACTCTATGTGACCCCATAGACAGCCTCCCACCAGGCTCTCCCGTCCCTGGGATTCTCCAGGCAAGAACAGTGGAGTGGGTTGCCATTTCCTTCTCCAATGCATGAAACTGAAAAGTGAAAGTGAAGTCGCCCAGTCCAGTCCAACTCTTCGAGACCCCATGGACTACAGCCTACCAGACTCCTCCGTCCATGGGATTTTCCAGGCAAGAGTACTGGAGTGGGGTGCCATTGCCTTCTCAGAGAGAATTTGCTACTTGTATCTAACTGGTGGGTTGCCCTACTACATAAATACAAATAAATAGGGCTTTTCAGGTGGCTCAGTGGTAAAGATTCTGCCCACCAAGGCGGGAGATGCAGGTTTCACCCCTGGGTCAGGAAGATCCCCTGGAGGAAGAAATGGTAAGCCACTTCAGTGTTCTTGCCCGGGACATCCCATGGACAGAGGAGCCTGGCGGGCCACCATCCAGTGTTGAAGAGAGTCAGACATGACTGAGCACCACAACCACCATCATCAAATAGCTAAATAAATCAGTATTCTCCAGGACCAGAGCCTACATACCATCCAGAAGACATCCAAAACCACTCAACATCCACAGAACGAGGACCATGTGACAAATTCTCAATGGAAGAGAAAATCAACAGATATCAATCCTAAGAAAATCCAGAAATTGGAATCATCAAAGATGTGAGCTATTATAACTGGACTCCATGAGGTAAAGGCACTTAAATGAAATGGGAAGAAAAGCTTTTAACAGAGAAAAAGAATTCATAAAAAAGAGCACAACAGAAATGTTACAACTGGAAAATATATCTTAAATTTTAAAATGACTAGATGGGTTCAAAAGCAGAGTGACTACAGAGGCAACAGTCAGTGAAGCTGATGATAGAAATTATACGATCTAAAGAAAGGAAAAAAAAAAAAAAGAACAGAGCCTCAAGGATTCGTGGTACTAAAGTCTAACATTAGTATCACTTAAGTCCCAGAAAGAGAAGGGCAAAAGACTGATGCAGAAAAATATCTTTCAAGAAATAATGCTTTTTTTAAAAAAAAATCCTTGTATTTGGTGAAAGACAGAAATATAAATTCAAAATGCTCAGCAAACTCTAACCAGGGTAAATTCAAAGAAAGCTACACCCAGATACATCAGAATCTGAACTGCTAAAAACAAAAGATGTATAAAAAGCTTAAAAGTAAGTAGGAAAAATGGAATTGGACATACAGGGGAAAAACAATTAGAAAAGAATGACTGCAGACTTCTCATCAGAAACCATGAAAGCTAGAAGACAGTCAAGCAACATCTTTAAAACACTGAGAGAAAAGAACTGTCAACCCAGAATTCTGTACTTGGGAAAATATCCTTCAGTAAACAAGGCAAAATAAAGATATTCTCAGAACAGACTACCCACTCCAGTATTCTTGGGCTTCCCTTGTGACTCAGCTGGTAAAGAATCTGCCTGCAATGTGGGAGACCTGGGTTCGATCCCTGGGTTAGGAAGATCCCCTGAGGAAGGGAAAGGTTACCCACTCCAGTATTCTCACCTGGAGAATTCCATGCACTGTATAGTGACCCCATGGGGTCACAAAGAGTCGGACACAACTGAGCAACTTTCACTTTCAGAACAAGGAAAACTAAGATAATCCATCAGCAGTAGTTGTGCTCAAAAAAAGGCAAAAGGAAGCAATTCAAACAAAAGGGAAATGACCCTAGCAGGAAATTTATATCTTGAGAAATAAAGAGCAAAAGAAAGAGCAGATATACGAGAAAATGTAAAAAGACTGTTTTCCCCTTCTTGGATTCTTTAAAATATGTATGATTTTTGAAAGCAAAATTTATACCTTTATCTGATGGGATATGCCATACATGTAGATGTGAGATATATCTGTATATATATCTGTATATATACACCCACTTCAGTATTCTTGCCTGGGACATCCCATGGACAGAGGAGCCTGGCAGGCCACCGTCCACAGGACTGCAAAGAGTTGGACATAACTGAGCATATATATATATATATATATATATATATATATGACAATTATAACAAAGGTCAGTGGATGAGGATAAATGGACCTATGTGATTCCAAAATTTCTTTATTTTCCTAAAGTAATATAAATATTAACTCTGAATAGACTATAAAAAGCTACCTATCCATATTGTAATCAGTAACACACTAGCATAACCACTAGAAAATAATACAAAGACAAACACCCAAAGGGACAATGGAAAATTTAAATGGAATGCTAAAAGATATCTGGATACATTAATGGAAACAGCCTCAACAGACCAATATAAAGACAGAGATTATCAGACTGGATTTTATATATATATTTACATATGCATACATACATATACTTAGGTCAGGAAGATCCCCTGGAAAAGGAAATAGCAACCCACTCCATTATTCTTGCCTGGAAAAGCCCATGGATAGAAGGAGCCTGGTGGGCTACAGCCCACTGGGTCACAAAAAGTTGGACACAACAACTAAACAACACAACCACATACATAAAAACACACATTATTCTTTCCAAATCAAAAAAGATACATAAAGCAAACAATAAGCAAAACTACTGTGGCTCTTAATGTCAAAGTAGACTTCAAAGTAAAAACAATTACCAAAGAAAAACAGGAAATTATATAATGATGAATGGGTCAGTTCACCAAAAAGACATAACAATGCTAATTGTGTATGTGTCTACCAAAAAAGCTTCAAAATACAAGAAGCAAAACAGACAGAAAGGAAACAATTAGATAAATCCATAAATAAAGTTGAAATTTCAACATTCCTCTTTAAGTAATCAACAGAACAAGTGGATAGAGTATCATTAGGGATATAAAAGAGCTGAACAATTTAAACAACCAACTTGACCATCTTGACTTTTCTGTAAAAGACTCCAGTCAACAACAAAACGTGCATTGTTTCAACTGCACATGCAACATTCACCACAACAGACCATATTAAGTCCAAAAAACAAGTCTTAACAAATTTATGAAAACTGGAATCATACAAGGTACATTTTTTTTAACATAGTAGGATTAAACTAAAAATAAATAAGAGAAAAAGATCTTGTAAATTCCCAAATATTTGGAAATTAAACAAAACACTTCTACATAAGCCAAAGAGAACGTCTCAAGGTAAACTATAACTTAGTTTAATGACACTGAATAAAATCAAAGTACTGCATATCACAATATGCGAGATTCAGCTAAAGCAGTACTTAGAAGAACATGTATAGCATTCAAATACTCTTATTGAAAGGAAGAAATATCTCAAATTAATGACCAAAGATTTTCATCTTAAGAAAAGCAAATTAAAACCAAAGGAAGCAGGCAATTCCCTGGTAATCCAGAGTTTAAGATTTGGGGTTTTCACTATTGTGGGCCTAGGTTTAAAAATAACAAAAAAAAAAAAAAAAAGGAAAAAAGGAAGCAGCAAGCAATGAAGCTGAAAACAACCAAAGAAAAACAAACATCAGGAATCAATGAAACCAAACACATATTCTTTGAAAAGATTGACAACATTAATAAATCTCCAGCCAGAAGAAGCAGGAAAAAAGAAGGGAAAAAAACAAAAACTACCAATATCAAAAAATGAAGAAGAAATATTAAAAACCCCACAGACTTTAAAAGGATAAGGAAATATTATGAACTTTATGTCCAGAAATTTGAAAACTTAGATGAAATGCACTCATTTTTGTTAAGGTACAATATGCCAAAACTCATTTAAGGAATAGATAAAAATGAATATCCCTGCACCTATTAAAGAAATTGAGTTCACAGCTGCAAGCCTTCCACAAAGAAATTACAAGCCCAGATGGCATCACTGATGAATCTGTCAAACATTTGTGAAAAAAGTAATACCAATTCTACATAAATATTTCCAGAAAACATGAGAAAAAGCAATTTCTAACTCACTTTATAAGGTTAGCATTATACCATGATAAGGAAACCAAAGATATTACAAGAAAATTACAGAGCAATCTCTCTCATCAACACATAAGCAAAAATCCTCAACAAAATATTATCAAATTAAATCCAGCAATATATAAAAAGTGTTCAGTTTAGTCACTCAGTCGTGTCCGACTCTTTGCAACCCCATGAATCACAGCATGCCAGGCCTCCCTGTCCATCACCAGCTCCCGGAGTTCACTCAAACTCATGTCCAAAGAGTCAGTGATGCCATCCAGCCATCTCATCCTCTGTCGTCCCCCGCTCCTCCTGCCCCCAATCCCTCCCAGCATCAGAGTCTTTTCCAATGAGTCAACTCTTTGCATGAGGTAGCCAAAGTACTGGAGCTTCAGCTTTAGCATCAGTCCTTCCAATGAACACCCAGGATGGATCTCCTTTAGAATGGACTGGTTGGATCTCCTTGCAGTCCAAGGGACTCTCAAGAGTCTTCTCCAACACCACAGTTCAAAAGCATCAATTCTTTGGCGCTCAGCTTTCTTCACAGTCCAACTCTCATGTCCATACGTGACCACTGGAAAAACCATAGCCTTGACTAGATGGACCTTTGTTGGCAAAGTAATGTCTCTGCTTTTTAATATGCTGTCTAGGTTGGTCATAACTTTCCTTCCAAGGAGTAAGTGTCTTTTAATTTCATGGCTGAAATCACCATCTGCAGTGATTTTGGAGCCCAGAAATAAAAGTCTGACACTGTTTCCACTGCTTCCTCATCTATTTCCCATGAAGTGATGGGACCAGTTGCCATGATCTTCGTTTTCTGAATGTTGAGCTTTAAGCCAACTTTTTTGCTCTCCTCTTTCACTTTCATCAAGAGGCTTTTTAGTTCCTCTTCACTTTCTGCCATTATGGTGGTGTCATCTGCATATCTGAGGTTATTGATATTTCTCCCAGCAATCTTGATTTCAGCTTGTGTTTCTTCCAGTCCAGTGTTTCTCATGATGTACTCTGCATATAAGAAAAATAAGCAGAGTGACAATATACAGCCTTGATGTACTCCTTTTCCTATTTGGAACCAGTCTGTTGTTCCATGTCTAGTTCTAACTGTTGCTTCCTGACCTGCATACAGGTTTCTCAAGAGGCAAGTTAGGTAGTCTGGTATTCCCAACTCTTTCAGAATTTTCCACAGTTTATTGTGATCCACACAGTCAAAGACTTTGGCATAGTCAATAGAGCAGAAACAGATGTTTTTCTGGAACTCTCTTGCTTTTTCAATGATCCAGCGGATGTTGGCAATTTGAAATCTGGTTCCTCTGCCTTTTCTAAAACCAGCTTGAACATCTGGAAGTTCACAGTTCACGTATTGCTGAAGCCTGGCTTAGAGAATTTTGAGCATTACTTTACTAGCGTGTGAGACGAATGCAATTGTGCAGTAGTTTGAGCATTCTTTGACATTGCCCTTCTTTATAAAAAGTGTAATACATTGCAAACCAAGGAGTTTACCCCAGGAATGCAAGGTTGATTAAACATTTGAAAATTAGTCAATTTAATTTACCAATATTAACACTCAAAGGAAGAAAAATCAAATGACTATCTCAATAGATGTAGAAAAAATCATGCGACAAAATTCAATACCCACTAGTTAGTTCAGTCGCTCAGTGGTATCTGACTCTGTGACCCCATGAATTGCAGCACACCAGGCCTCCCTGTCCATCACCAACTCCCAAAGTTCACTCAAACTCACATCCATCGACTCAGTGATGCCATCCAGCCATCTCATCCTCTGTCGTCCCCTTCTCCTCCTGCCCCCAATCCCTCCAGCCATGACTGTAAACGGAAAAACTCTCAGTTCCTCTCCTCCTGTGTAGAAAAAAATCCAGTTCTGCCCCACCGTGTACTGTTCCCCCTAAGTCTCCTTTTCTACTCACACCACCTTCTCTTTGGTCACCAAACGTAGGGCAGTTTTCCCCCCATTACCGAGGAATTCAGCTGAAGCTCCAATACTTTCACTCCCTGATGCAAACAGCCGACTCGTTGGAAAAGACCCTGACACTGGGCAAGACTGAAGGCAGAAGGAGAAGGCGACAGAGGATGAGATGATGGGATGGTATTACCGAAGCAATGGACATGAACTTGGGCAAACTCCAGGAGATGGTGAGGGACAGGGAAGCCTGGGGTGCTGCAGTCCATGGGGTTGCGAAGAGTCAGACATGGCTTAGCAACTGAACAAAGATAATAACCAAGGAACTCACAGACACCAGAAGGGTGTCCAAGAATTCAACTCAATTCTGGAGTTCAACAGGAGACAGCATCAGGTTCCACAGGTTAAGGGTTCAGTCCTATAAAGCTCCTCCCTCAACTCTGACACCAACTGCAATCCCATTTAACACCTCGGCTTCTGACCAACTAGCCATAGGCCGGGGGATCCAAACACCCACTCCTTGTATTGGATCAGCTTGCTACAGAGGTTCACAGAACTCAAACATGTTATTGACTAGATCACTGGTTTATTATAAAAGTATATAATTCAGGAACAGCCAGATGGAAGAGCTACACAGGATAACATATGGGTGATGGGGTTCAGAATTTCCCTGCCCTGCCCAGGTACATCACTCTCCCAGCACCTCCAAGTGTTCATCAACCAAGAAGCTCTCCAAACCCCAAACTTTGGGGATTTATGGAGGTTGACCATGGAAAAGAAATGCAAAAAAGCAAAATGGCTGTCTCAGGAGGCCTTACAAATAGCTGTGAAAAGAAGAGAGGCAAAAAGCAAAGGAGAAAAGGAAAGATATAAGCATCTGAATGCAGAGTTGCAAAGAAGAGCAAGAAGAGATAAGAAAGCCTTCTTCAGCGATCAATGCAAAGAAATAGAGGAAAAGAACAGAATGGGAAAGACTAGAGACCTCTTCAAGAAAATTAGAGATACCAAGGGAACATTTCATGCAAAAATGGGCTCAATAAAGGACAGAAATGGTATGGACCTAACAGAAGCAGAAGATATTAAGAACAGGTGGCAAGAATACACAGAAGAACTGTACAAAAAAGATCTTCATGACCCACATAATCATGATGATGTGATCACTAATCTAGAGCCAGACATCTTGGAATGTGAAGTCAAGTGGGCCTTAGAAAGCATCACTACGAACAAAGCTAGTGGGTGTGATGGAATTCCAGTTGAGCTGTTTCAAATCCTGAAAGATGATGCTGTGAAAGTGCTGCACTCAATATGCCAGCAAATCTGGAAAACTCAGCAGTGGCCACAGGACTGGAAAACTGACCTCAGTTTTCATTCCAATCCCAAAGAAAGGCAATGCCAAAGAATGCTCAAACTACCGCACAATTGCACTTATCTCACACACTAGTAAAGTAATGCTCAAAATTCTCCAAGCCAGGCTTCAGCAATACATGAACCGTGAACTCCCTGATGTTCAAGCTGGTTTTCGAAAAGGCAGAGGAATCAGAGATCAAATTGCCAACATCCACTGGATCATGGAAAAAGCAAGAGAGTTCCAGAAAAACATCTATTTCTGCTTTATTGACTATGCCAAAGCCTTTGACTGTGTGGATCACAATAAACTGTGGAAAATTCTGAAAGAGATGGGAATACCAGACCACCTAACTTGCCTCTTGAGAAATCTGTATGCAGGTCAGGAAGCAAGTTAGAACTGGACATGGAACAACAGACTGGTTCCAAATAGGAAAAGGAGTACGTCAAGGCTGTATATTGTCACCCTGCTTATTTAACTTCTATGCAGAGTACATCATGAGAAACACTGGACTGGAAGAAACACAAGCTGAAATCAAGATTGCTGGGAGAAATATCAATAACCTCAGATATGCAGATGACACCACCGTTATGGCAGAAAGTGAAGAGGAACTAAAAAGCCTCTGGATGAAAGTGAAAGAGGAGAGTGAAAACGTTGGCTTAAAGCTCAACATTCAGAAAATGAAGATCATGGCAACTGGTCCCATCACTTCATGGGAAATAGATGGGGAAACAGTGTCAGATTTTATTTTGGGGGGCTCCAAAATCACTGCAGATGGTGACTGAGGCCATGAAATTAAAAGACACTTACTCTTTGGAAGAAAAGTTATGACCAATCTAGATAGTATATTGAAAAGCAGAGACATTACTTTGCTGAGTAAGGTCCGTCTAGTCAAGGCTATGGTTTTTCCAGTGGTCATGTATGGATGTGAGAGTTGGACTGTGAAGAAAGCTGAGCACAGAAGAATTGATGCTTTTGAACTGTGGTGTTGGAGAAGACTCTTGAGAGTCCCTTGGACTGCAAGGAGATCCAACCAGTCCATTCTGAAGGAGATCAACCCTGGGATTTCTTTGGAAGGAATGATGCTAAAGCTGAAACTCCAGTACTTTGGCCACCTCATGAGAAGAGTTGACTCATTGGAAAAGACTCTGATGCTGGGAGGGATTGAGGGCAGGAGGAGAAGGTGACGACCAAGGATGAGATAGCTGGATGGCATCACGGACTCGATGGACGTGAGTCTGAGCGAACTCCGGGAGTTGGTGATGGACAGAGAGGCCTGGCGTGCTGCGATTCATGGGGATGCAAAGAGTCGGACACGACTGAGCGACTGAACTGAACTGAGCTGACCATGTAGACATCATAGATCATTATCTCTATTTTCAGCCATTCTCCCTTCTCAAGAGAATGGGGGACAGGGCTAAAGAGTGCAAGCTTCAAACCATGACTTGGTCTTTCTGGTAACTAGCCCTTATCCAGGAGCCAACCAGGAGCCCACCGTGAGTCACCTCATTGAACAAAACACAGTGTGATCACCAGGGAAATTACAAGGGTTTCAGAAGCTCTGTGTTAGGAACAAAGGTAAAAAAACAACATTAGAACATGAGATGCTTCTAGTACTCTTATCACTTAGGAAATTAGGAGGGTTTTAAGAACTCTATGCCAGGAACCAGGGGCAGATCAATATACATTTTCCGTTATCACATAATGATCAACTCTCAAAATTAGGAACAGCAGAGAACTTCTTTAACCTAATAAAGGGCATTTATTAAAAAAAAAAAAAGCCTGCAGCTAACATGATACTTCATGTTTAAAGATGTTTAAAGACTGAATGTTTTTCACCTAAGATTGGAAACAATACAAGGATATCCACTCTTCTCTTATTCAACATCAGGTTGAAGGTCATAGCTAGTGCACCAGAACAAGAAGAAAAACAGGGGATTATAAGGGGAAAGGAAGAAGTAAAACAGGTATGACTGTAGCTACTGAAACTGAGTTTAGCAACACTGCAGAAAACTAGGTCAATGTACAAAAATCAATTGTTATTTATACATAATGAAAAAGAACAACTGGAAACTGAAATTAAAAGAAACCCTATCAATTATAATAGCATCAAAGAATACAAACTACTTGGGTACAAATCTAACAAAATATGTTCACGATCTGTATCTGAAAAGAAATCAATGAAAACCTAAAGAAATGAAGAAATATATCTGTTGAAGGACTGGAAAACTCAATATTATCTAGATGTCAATACTAACCAAAGTGGTCTCTTGAATCAACACAGTCTCAATCAAAATTCCAGCTTTTTGTAAAAGAAATTGACAACTGACTCTAAAATTTATATGGAAAAAGCAAATGAACTAGAATAAACAAATGGATTTTCAAAAATAAAAACAGTTGAAGAAATCTCACTGTCTAATTTCAAGACTTATTATAAAGATTCAATACTCAAAAAAGGCATCCCCAGAAGGACAGACACATGGATCAATGGAACAGAACAGAATCAAGAAACAGATATAGAGATGACCAACTAATTTTCAACGGAGCAAAACATCAATGAAAACAGGATAGCCTCTTCAACAAATGCTTACTCCATAATGAAAAGGGGATCAATTTACCAATAGAATATAATACAAAATTTCATGCACCTAATAACAGAGGCTCAAAATACATGAAACAAAAATAGATATGACTGCAGAGAAATAGATAATCACAAAGTTATAATTGAAGATTTCAATATGCCTTCTTGATAACTGACAGAAACAGACAGAAAATCAGAAAAGTTTTAGAAATCTTGAACAAAACTATCAACCAACTTGACCTAATTGAAATTTACAGAACACTCCCCCATCAATAGCACAACACACACTCTTTTCACATGCACAAGGAATATTTACCAAAGTGAACAATACTCTAGACAACAAGTTTAAGTGCTATTCCTACAGCCTCATACATATTAAATAAATTGAACTTCTAGCTATAACTATTAAATGAACTGAGTTTATATTAAATAAATTAAATTCAAACTTAAAGAATTAACTCCAAATCTTGAGAGCTTCACCGCTGAATCCTACCAAACATGTAATGAAGAAATAATGTCAGTTCTACACAAACTTTCCTGGCATATTGAACAGGAAGGTCCCAGCTCATTCTATGAGGCCAGCATTACCCTGACTCTGAAACCAGACAAAGTTACTACAAGAAAAGAACAAAACAATATCCTTCCTGAACATATACACAAAAATTCTTTAAAAATTTTAATAAATCAAATCCAAAGAATACATAAAAAGAAAAATATATCATTTCTGATGAGGTTCATCCCAGGAATGTAAGGCTGGTTTAATATTCAAAAATTAACCAATATAATTCATATTAAGCTTAAAATGAAAAACTATCATCTCAACAGATGCAGATTCCAATCTCAAGTCAATTCCAATAAAAACTCTCAGAAAACTAAGAACAGAAGGGAACTTCCTCAATGTGATAAAAGGGATTTACAAGAAACTTACACATACTATCATATTTAATGGTTAAAAATTGAATATTTTCCCCTTAAATCAGGAAGAAGACACAGTCAACTACTCCTTATCACCTGTACATATCACTATAATGGAGGTTCTAGCCAGGGAAATAAGGCAAGGAAAAGAAATGAAAGGCATCCAGATTGCAGAGACAGGGCTTAAGTGTCTTTATTTGCAGACAACATAATCAAGTATGTAGAAAATCATAAGGAATCTACAAAAACTACTACTACTACAAACAAGGAATTTTAGGAAGATTTAAGGATACAAAACCAAAATACAAAAATGGAAGGGGGGTTGTAAAATGAATTGGGAGATTAGGATTGACACATATACACTTTGAGGAGAAGGCAATGGCACCCCACTCCAGTACTCCTGCCTGGAAAATCCCACGGACGGAGAAGCCTGGTGGGCTACAGTCCATGGGGTCGCGAAGAGTCGGACACGACTGAGCAACTTCCCTTTCACTTTTCACTTTCATGCATTGGAGAAGGAAATGGCAACCCACTCCAGTGTTCTTGCCTGGGGAATCCCGGGGACGGGGGAGCCTGGTGGGCTGCCGTCTCTGGGGTCGCACAGAGTCAGACACGACTGAAGAGACTTAGCAGCAGCAGCAGCAGCAGCATATACACTTGGATACTGTGTATAAAATAGACAACTAATGAGAACCTACTATATAACACAGGGAACTCTACTCAATGTTCTGTAGTTATCTAAATGGGAGGAAATCAGAAAAAGAGGGGATATATGTATACATATAGCTGATTCATTTTACTGTACAGCAGAAACTAAATGCAGAAGTAAATCAAAACGGACTCAACTTAAATGCAAAGCGTAAACCTACAAAAATTCTAAAATTAAAAAAAAAAAGAATTAAAGAAAATCTTTCATTTAGGCAAAGGTTTCTTATATACTAACACACACACCAAAAAAATCCATAAAAGGAAAAACTTGAGAAGCTGTAATTCATTAAATTTAAAACTTCCATCCATTGAAAACTGTTAAGAGAATGAAAAGATAAGCCCCAACATGCAAGAAAATATTTGCAAATGATGTATCTTATAAGGAAATAATATGCATAATATGTAAAGAACTTATAAAATCAATAATAAGAAAAAAACAATTTTTTAAATGTGCAAAAGATCTGAACAGACACCTCACCAGTGAAACTACAGATGGCAAGTAAACACATGGCAAGATATTCAACATCATTAGTCACTGAGAGTTAAAGGAAAGTTGCTCAATCGTGTCTGACTCTTTGCAACCCTATGGACTATATAGTTCATGGAATTCTCCAGGCCAGAATACTGGAGTGGGTAGCCCTTCCCTTCTCTAAGGGATCTTCCCAACCCAGGTATCGAACCCAGGTCTCCCGCATTGCAGGCAGATTCTGAGCACGGAAGAACTGATGCCTTCAAACCGTGGTGCTGGAAAGACTCTTTTTATAAAGAGTCCCTTGGACAGTAAGGAGATGAAATCAAGTCAATCCGAAAAGAAATCAACCCTGAATATTCACTGGAAGGACTGATGCTGAAGATCCAACACTTTGGCCACCTGATTCGAAGAGCCCAACTCACTGGAAAAGACCCTGATGCTGAGAAAGATTGGAGGTAGGAGGAGAAAGGGACGGCAGAGGATAAGATGGTTGGATGACATCACCAACTCAATGGACATGAATTTGAGCAGACTCCAGGAGATGGTGAAAGACAGGGAAGCCTGGCATGCTGCCGTCCATGGAGTTGCAAAGAGTTGGACACAACTGAACAACAACAAGGAACTTCTGAGAGTGACTAATATTTTTAGGATCTTGACTGTGATGATAGTGTAAGAGGGGCATACGTACATCAAAAGTTTTTAAATTGTAGTTTACTGCAATTTACTGTAGTTTACTGTGTCAGTTATACCTTGATTAAGCTCTTAAAAATAATTTTTTAGAAAAAAATTTCAACTCTAATTATTCATTTTCAAAGTGCTACAAAGGAAAAACAGTGCTATAAGAGTATATAATGAGGAGTCACGTAGTCTGAAGAGTTAGAAAAGCTTCCTTCAGACACTAGGATATGCTAAAATTTGAAGGATGCTTAGTAATCAGTCAAGCAAAGACCACACAGGAAAGAGGGCTCAGAGAGATGTAAACAGTATGTGTGAAATGCCCTGAGTCCAAAAGCAATGTGGCACTTTGAAGGCACTTTAAAAGGCAGGAAAGCTGGAAGAATGAGTCAGTCATCTGCTAAAGGAACCAAATTATGCAGACACATGGTCTTGAAAACCATGCTACTCCAAGTAACTTATCAGTTGGGGATCGCAGAAACACTCAATTTAAATTATTATAAAATTCCATTGTGTGATTTTCATAGTTTAATAACATGAAAAGAACCCATGCATATAAATTACATATTAGAATCTTAGTTTGAAATAAAGACTTGGGGACAGGGAATATTCAATTTAAACATCATAGTTATTGATAGCCTCTCTATTATTATTAAAAAGGATTCCAAATGATATATGTGTATATACACACATATATTGGGGAGTTTTAGCAATAACTTAGGAAAAATATTTACACATTTAACCCTATTGCTTCCTATTTACAACAGTAACCTCACTCCTGGTAGTATATCTTCATTTTGCTATTAAAATAGAAATAGATTACTTCTATTATAAACATGTGAAATTCATCATCCATATTTGACTGATCAAAGAGGTTCAAAAAAATCTGCATACATTAAACATACAGCAAGATTTAATAGATGATTAGAAGAATATTCAATAAATGTACTTTAACAATAAATTAAATTTATAAAATATTTAGAATATAGTGAGGTATTTGCCAGTCTCAGAACATTAATCTCAGCTATTTTCTTTACCTAAGAGAAATTAGAAGTCTTACCTTCCTAAGTCATATAAGCAAATAAGTGTCCAAGTATGAACTCAAATTATAAATTTATATAAACATAAATCTCAACTACTCTACAAAAATAATTCTAAAGATCTAGCTTACAACAGAGTATTATTCATTCAAATAGAGTTTGTAGCAAAATGCTTTCTAGCCCAATGTTATACAATGCTGCCCAAGTAAATGTAATTCAAATTTGCATATATTTCATATATCATAGCTCTTGCCTGGAAAATCCCATGGACAGAGGAGCCTGGGGGGCTGCAGTCCATGGGATCGAAAAGAGTTGGACACGACTGAGCAACTTCACTTTCAGTTTTCACTTTCACGCACTGGAGAAGGAAATGGCAACCCACTCCAGTGTTCTTGCCTGGAGAATCCCAGGGACAGAGGAGCCTGGTGGGCTGCCGTCTATGGGGTCGCACAGAGTCAGACATGACTAAAGCGGCTTAGCAGCAGCAGCATATATCATATCCTTGATTACTGTATTTCAAATCGGCACTGTCCTTTCTGATTCTCAGTCCTAAGTCTTTCAGTCTAGCTTTGGCTAAAGATGGGTGTTCATTCTGTTTTACCTAGCTGAGGAATGGCCTATAATCTGAGAGTTTTATTCTTTTTAAATGGAAACAGAAGGATGAAATCAATCCTAAGAGAACTGAAGCACCACTTTTGATAACATATTTGCTGCTGCATTTCTCCCCCCAACCATCAATCTTCCCTTCTAAAGTAGCATTTGAAGAATACTCATTCCCTAGTGAAATCCCTACACCAGAAAAAAAGAGCTAAGTTACCATGGAACCAGCCAATTAATTTTGACACCTGCTTACCAAGATTGATCATTTTTGATGTCTGTGTGTAAGGTTGCTATCCTTCAGTTTAGTAAAAGATTTTCAAGATAATTAATGAAGTGAGAATTTCCAGTTAAAAGTCTTTCCCACTGTGTTATTACTTCAAATATTGGATAAAACAAGCCAACATTCTGAAAGAAACCTTTCTTAGCTTAGCAGGTACTTTACCCGGCAGAAATCTTTTCTTCTAAATTCATTCGTCCCTTTAACATTAAATACTTCCTTACCCTAGGAGTATATATAACAAAACACAAAGAGTTGTACCAGTTATATTTACTCTAATTAATAGCTGGTACTCCACAGAGAATGAAAAAGTACTTACTAATAGAGTACAATGAATCATAGGAAATAGCTTCCAAGGAAATGAATATTCAATGATTAGTCCAGGGTTTATTGTTATTTAACTACATCTATATTTTTAAAAAACTATTCCTCTTTTACTCGCTAATGTATTGTTTATGAACAGCAACCATCTCTCTATATTATTTAAGCTGGTTTTAACTTGATCTGTGACCTTTCCTACTAACTGGGACAACATCTGCTAGTGAGGTTACAGGCTGCTGATCTAGCTGATTAACAATTCCACTTCTATACAACGTAGACAGGCTTCTCAGGACTGCAGCAATTTTTGTCCTCTTTAGACAAACAGAGCAATTCCAACAAAAGGCCAATGTCCCTAAATTACATATGAATCAGGCAATCTTTGTAAAAACGGATATAAAAAATGTATGTGGCTTTTTTTATTACTGACTACCAGTTTCTATGTTCAAAATCCTCTCTTGCCAGGTAAAGAGGCTGGGCTGGCTATTTCGATCAAAGCAAAAGTTTAAGAACACTTAAGTAAAAAAGACTACTAACAAGCCCAGTTCAAAACAGTTTCTTTGTGGGTCTTGAAACATTTTTTAAAACTTTTAATTAGTAACTCTACTAAATTTTTTAAAGTATTTTAAAAAACAAGAGTATTACACTAATTTGTGAAATTATGAAGCTAGGAAACATTTCAACTTACTTCTACAAAAGAATTTCATAAAACTTCCTTCTGAGATTTCACTTCCAAAATCTTGCTGTAACTTAAACAGTAAAATCAACTTAAATTTAAAAGCCCCCTTTTAAAAAATACATTTTTACAAGAAGGTTTAGGGACTTGTCTTAACCGGCAAGTTTAAAAAAAAGGAAAATACTCTGTTTAAAACTCCCAGGAAATTTTCTTTTGATACGTAGGTAAAGTGAACCATCGGCTTCCTTGGTGGCTCAGTGGTAAAGAATCCATCTACCAATGCAGGAGGCACAGGTTTGATCCCGGGATGGGGAGGATCCCCTGGAGAAGGAAATGGCAATCTACTCTAGTATTCCTGCCTGGGAAATCTCATGGAAAAAGGAGCCTGGTGGAATATACAGTTCATGGGTTTGCAAAGTCTGGTCACAACTTGGCAAGTAAACGACAACAAAGGGGAACCATCTTCTCATCTTTGCCTTAGAACCCAAGAGACACTCCACTTAGCTTTGGCTATCTCTGTGACAATAAGTAACCCACAGAATGCAATTTCTGAGCCACTAACCCAACCAGCAAAGTTAATCTGAACTATCTGGTTGACACAGAAGTTGACTTACTTAAGGACTGTTCTGTACAAGTTGTCAGATAGATACCCTATTGGTCTCAAGTATTTTATTTGCTGCTGCCCCACACTCATCCATTTCTTTTCATATCAGGCAGCGACGCAATACACATGAACCAATAGGGGACAAGTATTTTTACTGCTGTAAAGCAAGCTCCTTTAGGGCCTTAAGCTTCCGAAAAACCGAAGTGATGCTTCCACACAATAGCTGATAGTTAAATAACCAGTTAGGAATATCTATTATCGCCACCACATTATTAAGTCCAGGTATTTCATCCCTTTATCTAACTCAAAATCACTCCGTATTTCTCAATTCAGCACAGTAATGCTGGCTAAAAGTAAACGTTCTGGAGTTAGGCTGGCTGATCTGGATCACAATTCTGCCATCAGTACTGTGTAATCTTGGGCAAATTACTTAAATTCATTACCACGATTTCTCTCTGTAAAACCCGTATAGGAATCCTAGTAACTCAGGAACTCTTTGAGGAACAAATGAGATAACCCATGTAAGGCACTCAGAACAGTGCCTGGCACATAGTAAGGTCATCATAAATTCGACTTATGATCACTGTTACTAAATACACTAACAAGTTAGCAGGGGTTACCTCTAGAGAAGGGAGTAGGCTGGGGAAGAGGGAGATACCGGCAGACGAGAACTTTTAACCTTTACACTTCTGCACTGTTTGAACGCTTCACAATGCGGAAGTATTTCATGACTTACGTGCATCATTTTTTATCAAAAAATAGTGTCCGCTAACAAAATGGTGTTTGGCACCGTAACTGAGTGAGAAATTTTTGACGATCAGGGAAAAAGACGGGCAGCGGATAGGTGGACCACCCGGAGTGGCTTCGCGTCCACGGCGGTCGGTGCCGGGCGCTGGGCGCAGGGTCGGGATCTCCGAGGCGCGGGGCCCGGAGGAAGTCAGCGCTGGGGGCCGCTCCCAGCCCGGGGACCCCGGTCCAAGAAGGGACGGGGGTCGGGGGGGAGGCCACGACGCTGCGGGGCAAGGCTGAGGTTCGGGGTCCGGCGAAGGCACTTACTTGAACCTCCCCTGGCAGTGCTGGCACTGGTCGCCCACCCAGCCCGGGTCGCAGAGGCAGGTGGAATTGACACAGCGGCCCGAGAAGCAGGAGCCGGTCCTTTCGCAGGGTTTGGACTGGGACACCTGCGCGTAGAGCGCCAGGTAGATAAGGCCGTAGCACAGCAGCCAGCTGTTCCCGTCCAGCAGCCAGGAGGAGGCGCCCCCGCCGCCGCCGCCGCCGCCGCCTGCCGGCCGAGCCCTCCACGGCCCCGGGGCCGCCGGCTGCGGGGGGCCAGTGCGGGCCCGGCCCCCCGGCTCCATCTTCCCCAGCGCCCCGGGCCGGCGGGGCTGCGCTCGCGGGCGCCGACAGGGATGCTCCAGAGGGGAAACCCGGCCGGAGAGGAAAACCCCGCGCCGCCGCCGCCGCTCCTCCTCCTCCTCACCGGCGCCTGCCCCAGTCCCGCTCCCCGGTCCGGACGGGCAGATCCCAGGCGCGCTCGCCTCCGCTCGGCTCCCTGCAGTCGCGCTCGGGCATCGCCTCTCGGTCCGCTGACCTTGTCCGCCGCAGGCCGAGCCCACCGCCGCGGCGCCCCGGACCGGGCCGGAGGCGGGGACCTGCGGGAGGGGGAGGGGACCCCGCGCGCGGCCCCGCCTCGCCCGCCGCTCGGGCCAACAGCCTGGGCGCCCCGCCGCGCGCGCCCCGGAGGGCGGGGGGCCACGGGAGCCCCCCGAGGTGGGCGCGCCCACCGCGGGAAGGGGTACTCGGGAAGCGGGGCTTCAGCCTCGTCCCGCCCGGCCGGCCTTCGGCGGCCCTCCAGCAGCCATCTGCTCTCCGGTGCCGCTTTAGCCAGACGCCAGGGCTGCCTCTAGGGCCCGCAGGGTGCGGGGCCACCTCCCGCTCGCGCGCGGGCCTCCGCTCCTCCCCGCCGGGCCTTGCGCGTGGTCTCGCCCCGCCCCTACAGGGACCCGGGACTGCCCCCCGCGCGCGCTCGCGCGCCCACCCCGCCCGGCCCGCCGCGGGAGCGGAGACCGGCCCTCCCCAGGTGTGGCCCCCGGCGCCCGCAGTGCCTTTCCCCTCGGGGCCCCGGGGATCCCGGCCCCCGCGCCTCCGGATCTCCCCCCCGCACCACCCCCACGACACCCCGCCGCAAACGAAAGATCAGAGCGGGACCGGCTTCGCAGCTTCAGCAGAAAAGAAACCCTTCCCGGCCACTGTCTGTCTACAGCGGTAAAAGTGCAGCGGTTTTCCCCCAGCGCTCCCCCCGCCCCTTCCTCCGTCCCATCCTCCAGCCTATTTCTTCTTTTTTTCTTAAAAGAGAAAAACTCCAACAACACACAAAGAGCTGAGCATGTGCAGCAGGCAAAAGTCTTAAAGGCACCGCAGTCCGACCACGTTGAGGGGTCCACAAGAACTGGGAGGGACGGGGGCGAGGGACGGCGAGGGTCGCGGAGCCGGATCTGCCGAGGGACCTCTCGGGGAGGTGGGGGGGGTGGTCATTTCTTCCCACGAAAATAATGCCCCGCCCGCCCCCAAAAAAGAGGGGGGGGGTTCTAACCCCCCCACTCCGGCGCGCCGCACCCCTCCTACACTGCCTCAGAACCCCAGGTATCTCCTTTTCTGCTTGTCAATGTTTCCTTCTCCATCTGGGACAATATTCTGCCATGAAAAATATTGCAACATCGGGGCTTTTTTTTTTTTCAGAAGGGCAGAAATGATGCCCAGAAAAGAGCCTTTTTTTTTTTTTTTTTAAACTTCCTCTGTGGCAGGCTTTTCTCCTTTAGATGACTTTCCAAGATTTGATGGCATATTGTGAAATTTTTGCTTTGTACCTTCGTACCTTCTCTGAATAGGTTATTTGAACCCTTGAGAAAGATGAAATGCAGCCATGGACACTCGAGTTACAGCAATGTTACTGGATCTCCACCAAAGAGCAGGCAGTATGGAAAAGAATTTGAAATCTACCAAAGGCATTTCTGACAGCAAAAGCAGAAAAAGTTTTTATTGTAACCACACAGTCATAATATTATTGTTTAGATTGAACTCGTGTTTATTTGGGGCATAATGTACCCACATCATCTGTTTTAATCTCTGTTACCCCCACTTTGTAGATGAAATCCTCCATTAACCCCATTTTGCAGATGAGAATAGAAAGACTCAAAAAAGTCCAAAGATTTGTCAATGACATATTAGAAGTAAGCAATGAATCGCACTTTAAACACAAGTCTTCTGACTTCTGTGCTTTTTCAACTGTTTACCAGGCTGTTTCTATTAGCAGATGCTTTGTTCTAGTTTGGTGAATAAAATGTAAGTGTTGGCTTGGTTTGCAAATACCTCAGCAATGACTTAAGGAGGGGAAAAAAGGTCAAGAAAGAGGTGACTCTTTCGGAAGTAAAAAAAAAGAAAAAAAAAAAAAGGAAAATGAAAACCATGATTTTCGTTTATATAACAAACAAATCACAATTCCCCCAAAGTAGCAGAACGAGAAATATCCTCCTCAAACCTAAATATTAGGATAGCTCCTTCAACTCACAACTTTTCCATATTCTGTTTGTCCCTTAGAGATGAGTTGAAATGAGAGGAGAACATTTTGGGAAAAAATTTAAAAGGAGGATATTGTTCTAGATCACACATTTTAATTTCCATGAAGGCAAAATCAGAAGTCTCTAGTATTAGCCATGCATGAACAATCCCTTGTGGCTTTCTCCATTCCTCTTATGCCAGCCAAAGTTTAAAGTCAACCAATCCTTCTCATGTCTGATGTAGAGATGCTTTCAGACACGTGGAAAGTGGCCAAGCTCTTAAAACCATCACTGAGTGCAAAGGTAGCTCAAAGGGTACACAGGAGCCACTTTAACAAGAGAGATCACTGCTCAGCCACTTACTGACTGTAGGTTATATTTAAGCAAAGGGTTTGTCCATTAAAAATACACATCTTTTAATCTTCTAACCACTATAATCAGCTCAGTACTTTACCTTACACTGAAGAACATGCAGCCCTACAGGCCTCCTCTCAACATTGCCTTTAGAATCAAGCTGAATATATTAAATTTATATAAAATTGTTCTCAGAAGGATCTCACAGGATTTTCACTTGCCCTGTATCCTATTTTTCTTTCAAACTCTTTCAGTCAGCATTTACTGAGTAACTTATGAATTTAAGCAAGAGAAAACAAAGATGAATAAAACATGATTTCTACCCCTGGATAAGCTTATCTTTTATTAGGCTTACTAGACTGGGAGTTGCTTATACAGTTGAATGTCACATATTTTACAAATGTAGATACAGAAAACTTAAATGATTTACAGTGGTCTAACAAAATAGTCAGTGATAAAACTTGCCCAGAATCTTGACAAATGTTTCAGTATCTTCTTTGATCAAGAAATTTTAAAACTCCAACATGATGCTATCTCTTTTTTCCAAAGAAGGAGAGTCAGCATCCTAGCTGTGCTACATGACACTACAATAATTCATAGTATTGGTAATAGCAGTCATAAATCCAGCAGAAAGGTGCAAATTTACTCCAAAGAGATAGCAGGGGAAAAGTCACTTTTACTGAAGTAGAATGAAACTGTTAAGATTTTGAAAGTATCTATTAAATTTCCTCCAAGGGGAAAGATAAGAAAGTATATTTGCACAACAATTAGCCTTATATCAGGACCTTTAAATATTAGGGGGAGTGTGTTCCATTTCCATTCATACCACCTAACAATGGGTCTGTAGTATAAAAGGCAAAAGTCAGACTTCATGTTGCCAAACTGAAGGAAATGCAAACGATTTTGCTTTTAAAGAACAAGAGAAATTATAGATCCATTGCTCTGTTGATTGCTATTCACAATAAAGTAAAAGATCCTATTTGAACTTATGAACCAAAGCAGCCCCTTCTCAGTTGCTTGATTGAAGAATGATTACTACTCTGGTTATTGTTCATCATTTGGCTCATGGGAGGCTTCTGAAAGCAGCCGAGGTAATGAGAGCTGTAGCTAGTGTGGCCCCACGAGCCAGAAATGCATTAATTCAAAGGGACCCTTAGTGCAAATAGGGCAGTATTTTAAGACACTGATACAGTATGAGTGGTCTGTGAGTTTTGAGCGTAGTGGGGGGAAAAATCACCTTTAAGTACTCATTAAAGTATATTGATCATATTGAAAATATTGATATGGCTCTGACCTGAAACCTTACCTCCCCTCCACAACCAAAATCAAACACACTGCTTTCTCTTGGATTCATTCTTTTCTTCTAGCAGTTTCTCCTGCTGTTACACTTGCAAACACACACATACAGACTGATCCTGCCAATTTTTCAACTTAACACATTTCAAACATATTGTTATAAGTAAATCCAAGGAAATAAGTCCAACAATTCTAAATATACTCTGCTGGACTAATACATTTTTGTTTAAAACTGGGAAATAAAATGAACATGTCTAAACTTTTTATCCTATTCAGACTTGTTACCCAAAAAAGTTGATTGCCAGCACTCAATTGCAAAAATGTGTCTTTTGTGAAACAATTCAATAAAAATATGGGCTAGGACGTCTTGTTAAACATAGTGGACTAAGTATATGCATTTACTCCTACTCTGAACTTTACCAACATGGGAATAAAAAAGAATTTTTTTTTAATTTTTAAAGGTATAAACTCACAGTCACAAAGAAAATGAGAATAGAACCAAGTAGTAGATGACAGGTATCCATGCATTTGGAAGAGTCAGTTCACTGGAAGGAGGAAAGTGAATGGAGAAATACATTCCTGCAAGGATAAATTATAAGAAGAAGCCTGTTTCTCTTGAATACCCCAGGAAAGTCTCAGGATTCAGAGGCAAGAGTTATCATGGAAAGTAAAGATGGGGCTTTAGAATGAAAATGGGGTAAATGGTTAAGGTAACATAAGGACCCACAGTACCCTTCCTCACCCCCAAGCAGCTAAAACTAACCCAAGCCCAACTGACAGGAGGTTAAAGCTCTTAAGAAATTAAATCAAAGAGGTTTCAGATTTGGGAAACCAGAGATGATGGACGGAGGTAGTGAGGAGGTACACAGTTGAAAATGGAGAGATTAAGTAAAAATCTATGTATTGAATGATATCATTTCCTTGCCTCCTTTGCCTACCTATTCCCAGAACACCAACTGAATAACCTCCAGGCAGAAACCTGAAGGACACTTATCTGCAAAAGTTGAATGGTCCAAGAGAAAAGATACTGTCATTTGGGGTCTCCCAACCAGATGACAAACCTACAAAGAACGAAGTCCAATGGATAACCCTACAATGAAGCCTGCTAGTCAGTAAGCCCAATTCAATCCTTTTTCTTATGACTCTTTCTTAAATATAGACAGCAAAAGTTCATCTGACATAAAATACAGAAACCAAAACGGAGAAAAAGAAATTAGAGAAAACATAGTCAAAGCAATAAAAGAAAGTTTTGCAACCATGAAATAAGTACTGGATAGTCTTAAAAACATAAAAGGACACTCAGAGAATATAAAAAAAAAGAAAATAAAAAGGATAGCCAAAATTAAAATGCAATAGAAAGTTGCATTTTAAATAAATGTAGATAAATATAGGAAATCATCTAGAAATTAGAATAAAAGACAAGTCATCTCCTCTTACGGATAAAGGGAAAACTATGAAAATTAGAAGCTTCATTAATGATGATGTATGATTATAAATTAAGCATTTATCATATGAGTACATTTATTAATGTAATGGTTCATTAATGCACAACTCCAATGTAGGAGCAGAAAAAAATCATCTAGATTAATTTATTCAATATAAGAAAATTTCCCAGAACTAGACAGAGCCTCCAGATTCCTAAAACACTGAGATTAACAGACTCACATATTAGGGGGGAGTGGAGAAGAGAGAGAGGAAGGAGACAGGCAAATGGAATGGAGTCCGCAAGTATGAGGATAAAGACATTTTCAGACATACAAACCTCCATAAATTGTATCTCCTAAGGGACCCTTCTTTAGGAAACTCCTGAAGAATGAAACAAAGGGACAAGAGGCTGAACGTAAGAGAAATGTGAAAGGATATCCTAGGACGGTTCACAGCAGTGCCCCAGCAGAGGCTGGGGAGGGAGGTATCTAGGAAAGTAACGGGTATGAGTGCTTGAAACTGTTGGAGGCATGAGTGCTTGAAACTGTTGGAGCTTTTAGAAAAAAAATATTAACAATATGTGACAGATCTTGGAGTATTTGGGTAGAAGATGGAATAAGCCAACAGAGACCTAAGTAAATGAACAAAATGAACCAATTGTAGGCTAGAGAAAAAAAAGAAAGAATGAGAAAAAGGAAACCTTCATGAGATGGTTCAGCAGGAAATGATACTTACATAGCCATAATAATGCAAACTCTATTGATGTGGGGACTTCCTCCATGGTTTCCCCTGTGTCTCAGATGGTAAAGAATCTACCTGAAATGTGGGAAACCTGACTTAGATCCCTGGCTCCAGAAGATCCCCTAAAGAAGGAAATGGCAACGCGCTCCAGTACGCATGCTGGGAAATCCCGTGTACAGAGGAGCCTGGTGGGCCACAGTCCAGGGAGTAGGACATGACTGAGTGACTAAGACTTTCTTTTCTTTCCCATAGCTCAGCAGGAAAAGAATCTGTGTGCAATACAGGAGACATGAGTTTAATTCCTGGGTCAGGAAGATCCTGGAGGAGGAAGGGTTCTTGCCTGAAAAATCTCATGAACAGAAGAGCCTGGCAGGCTACAGCCCAAAATGTCACAAAGAGTCAGATATGACTGAGTGACTAAGCGCACACACTATTGATTTAACCAAAAATCTATAAAATATCTATATTAAAAAGATGGGAGCAGAGTAAAGGAGGATAGTGCTAAATCTTAATTCTTTAATAAGAAATGATTACAAGTCCAAAGCTGATAAATACAGTAGTCGTAGAATAAGTAAATGACACTGAAGAAAAGAGTTGAAAGCTACTTTCTCTTAGGGAATAGGGAAGAGGAGCAGGAGATCCAACAGTTTATTATAACACTTTCAGTACTCCTTGATTAAAATTTTTAAATTACTTATAAAATATACAGAAATAATAAATAAAAATATAGGTCCCTAAGAAAATAAAGAAGGTACCATGGGACCTAAGACTCACAGACTATTGAGTTTGATTTCGAATTCTGCCACCAATATATTAGTTACCTTTGTGTGACATTAACCTCTGTGACTCAGTTTTGTCACCTGTAAGATGGGAATAATCAAACTACTTGTCAATGCCCATTTCAGAGCTGAGATGACGGTCCAAACAGAATAATATATGAACACACATAGGAAATGGTAAAGTACTATACAGTGTTATACTATATATTAATATAGTATATACTATATTATAAATTAAAATATATTAATCTATATTATTAATATTGATATTTAATTTTCAAAAATTACTTTTAGGAACAGAATTCTAATCTCATGTGAGGGAAAGAATTACTGAGAGATTTGGTCAATACAAAAACACAAAGAGGCAGAGCTATAAGAAAACTACATTATTTTAAAGATGAATCTAGTCCAAGTTCTTCATTTTACCAATGAGATGCTGGGACCCAGAAAAGTGAAGTTTTATGCAAACTCGCACAGTGATGGAGCTTAGTCTAAACCTAGTTTACTTGAAAAGCAGTCCAGTTTTCTTTGTCTTATACCTTAAAAGTTCAGGCTAATAGGAGAAATCTTCAGGTTAGTCATCCATACCTAACTCCATAAAGGCCTTCCAAGGCTTTAATGAAGTTAACTGATTTGCCCAACATCACATAAATTAGTGACATCAGAGGCAAAACTAAGCCAAGGGGCAGACAAAAAATGAACCTTGAATCAAACACTTAGAACCAAATGAAAAGTTGCCAGCAGAGCTAAAGGCAGCCCTTGAAAGCCCAGCTCAGACACTGCAGCATACAGATTATCAATTAGTATCAATTAACTGTCTGAAGGTAAGAGGTTTCTCTTACCCCACGTCCAAGGTAAGAGAAACCCAAGTAAGACGGTAGGTGTTGCAAGAGGGCATCAGAGGGCAGACACTGAAACCATAATCACAGAAAGCTAAATCTGATCAACGGACCACAGCCTTGTCTAACTCAATGAAACCAAGCCATGCTGTGTGGGGCCACCCAAGATGGGTGGGTCAAGGTGGAGAGGTCTGACAGAATGTGGTCCACTAAAGAAGGGAATGGCAAACCACTTCAGTATTCTTGCTTTGAGAACCCCATGAACAGTATGAAAAGGCAAAATGATACGATACTGAAACAGGAACTCCCCAGGTCAGTAGGTGCCCAATATGCTACTGGAGATCAGTGGAGAAATAACTCCAGAAAGAATGAAGGGATGGAGCCAAAGCAAAAACAATACCCAGTTGTGGATATGACTGGTGATAGAAGCAAGGTCTGATGCTGTAAAGAGCAATATTGCATAGGAACCTGGAATGTCAGATCCATGAATCAAGGCAAATTGGAAGTGGTCAAACAGGAGATGGCAAGAGTGAACGTTGACATTCTAGGAATCAGCGAACTCAAATGGACTGGAATGGGTGAATTTAACTCAGATGACCATTATATCTACTGCTGCGGGCAGGAATCCCTTAGAAGAAATGAAGTAGCCATCATGGTCAACAAAAGAGTCTGAAATGCAGTACCTGAATGCAATCTTAAAAATGACAGAATGACCTCTGTTTGTTTCCAAGGCAAACCATTCAATATCACAGTAATCCAAGTCTATGCTCCAACCAGTAAGGCTGAAGAAGCTGAAGTTGAACAGTTCTATGAAGACCTACAAGACCTTTTAGAACTAACACACAAAAAAGATGTCCTTTTCATTATAGGGGACTGGAATGCAAAAGTAGGAAGTCAAGAAATACCTGGAGTAACACGCAAATTTGGCCTTGGAATGCGGAATGAAGCAAGGCAAAGGCTAACAGAGTTTTCCCAAGAGAATGCACTGGTCATAGCAAACACTCTCTTCCAACAACACAAGAGAAGACTCTACACATGGACATCACCAGATAGTCAACACCGAAATCAGATTGATTATATTCTTTGCAGCCAAAGATGGAGAAGCTCTATACAGTCAGCAAAAACAAGACCAGGAGCTGACTGTGGCTCAGATCATGAACTCCTTATTGCAAAATTCAGACTTAAATTGAAAAAAGTAGGGAAAATCACTAGCCCATTCAGGTATGACCTAAATCAAATCCCTTATGATTATATAATGGAAGTGAGAAATAGATTTAAGGGCCTAGATCTGATAGATAGAGTGCCTGATGAACTATGGATGGAGATTCGTGACATTGTACAGGAGACAGGGATCAAAACCATCCCCATGGAAAAGAAATGCAAAAAAGCAAAATGGCTGTCTCAGGAGGCCTTACAAATAGCTGTGAAAAGAAGAGAAGCAAAAAGCAAAGGAGAAAAGGAAAGATATAAGCATCTGAATGCAAAGTTGCAAAGAATAGCAAGAAGAGATAAGAAAGCCTTCTTCAGCGATCAGTGCAAAGAAATAGAGGAAAAGAACAGAATGGGAAAGACTAGAGATCTCTTCAAGAAAATTAGAGATACCAAGGGAACATTTCATGCAAAGATGGGCTTGATAAAGGACAGAAATGGTCTGGACCTAACAGAAGCAGAAGATATTAAGAAGAGGTGGCAAGAATACACAGAAGAACTGTACAAAAAAGATCTTCACAACCAAGATAATCACAATGGTGTGATCACTCACCTAGAGCCAGACATCCTGGAATGTGAAGTCAAGTGGGCCTTAGAAAGCATCACTACGAACAAAGCTACTAGAGGTGATGGAATTCCAGTTGAGCTGTTCCAAATCCTGAAAGATGATGCTGTGAAAGTGCTGCACTCAATATGCCAGCAAATTTGGAAAACTCAACAGTGGCCACAGGACTGGAAAAGGTCCGTTTTCATTCCAATCCCAAAGAAAGGCAATGCCAAAGAATGCTCAAACTACCGCACAATTGCACTCATCTCACACGCTAGTAATGTAATGCTCAAAATTCTCCAAGCCAGGCTTCAGCAATATGTGAACCGTGAACTTCCAGATGTTCAAGCTGGTTTTCGAAAAGGCAGAGGAACCAGAGATCAAATTGCCAACATCCGCTGGATCATTGAAAAGGCAAGAAAGTTCCAGAAAAAACATCTATTTCTGCTTTATTGACTATGCCAAAGCCTTTGACTGTGTGGATCACAATAAACTGTGGAAAATTCTGAGAGAGATGGGAATACCAGACCACCTGACCTGCCTCTTGAGAAATCTGTATGCAGGTCAGGAAGCAACAGTTAGAACTGGACATGGAACAACAGACTGGTTCCAAATAGGAAAAGGAGTACGTCAAGGCTGTATATTGTCACCCTGCTTATTTAACCTCTATGCAGAGTACATCACGAGAAACACTGGGCTGGAAGAAGCACATGCTGGAATCAAGATTGCTGGGAGAAATATCAATAACCTCAGATATGCAGATGACACCACCCTTATGGCAGAAAGTGAAGAGGAACTAAAAAGCCTCTTGATGAAAGTGAAAGTGGAGAGTGAAAAAGTTGGCTTAAAGCTCAACATTCAGAAAACGAAGATCATAGCATCTGGTCCCATCACTTCATAGCAGATAGATGGGGAAGCAGTGGAAACAGTGTCAGACTTTATTTTGGGGGGCTCCAAAATCATTGCTGATGGTGATAGCAACCATGAAATTAAAAGACGCTTACTCCTTGGAAGGAAAGTTATGACCAACCTAGACAGCATGTTAAAAAGCAGAGACATTACTTTGCCAACAAAGGTAGTCAAGGCTACGGTTTTTCCTGTGGTCATGTATGGATGTGAGAGTTGGACTGTGAAGAAAGCTGAGCGCAGAAGAATTGATGCTTTTGAACTGTGGTGTTGGAGAAGACTCTTGAGAGTCCCTTGGATTGCAAGGAGATCCAACCAGTCCATTCTAAAGGATGTCGGTCCTGGATGTTCTTTGGAAGGACTGATGCTGAAGCTGAAACTCCAGTACTTTAGTCACCTCATGTGAAGAGTTGACTCATTGGAAAAGACTCTGATGCTGGGAAGGATTGGGGGCAGGAGGAAAAGGGGATGACAGAGGATGAGATGGCTGGATGGCATCACCGACTCGATGGACTTGAGTTTGAGTGAACTCTGGGAGTTGATGATGGACAGGGAGGCCTGGCATGCTGTGATTCATGGGGTCACAAAGAGTCGAACACAACTGAGCGACTGAACTGAACTGAACTGGCTGAATAAAGGTCCTGCCAAAGTATGCAGAGAAAAGCCAGAAAGGAAACAGGCACACTTAAAAAAAAAAAAAAAAAAAGCTGCAATTAACATAAGCCAAGTCAGCAACAAAATTTCTCTTGAAAATGGAAATGTAAGAATTTGACTTACTGAATGAGAGAAAGATGTGAGAAAGTTGGTGGAAAACGAAGAGAGGGTATGGCCCGTGATGTACAAAACATGTCAAGAAATGGTACCTAAATTTAGGATTCTCCAAAATACTCCAAGATAACTCATAGGTCTCCCTATCTTCTCCTTTTTGAGACTGTGTTGAAAAAATGAAGGCAGAGGACAGTTTCTCTATTGGATACTCAGTATCTCATTTGCTGGTACTTTCCTTCATGCAAAAGAACAAAACCCCCTTTCAAAAAAAAACCATACTGTCTTATTAATAGAAATATTAAAAACTTCAATTTGCATGAGGTAGCAAAAAAGGAAATATTATATAGTCTTTTATTTTCAAAAGTCATAATTTTTCTCCAATAGATAATTCTGATTTCTCCAGATGACTCTTATTAGTAATCACTGCATTATGCTGTATCACCTTACTTCCAAATGAACCAACTTTAAGAAAGGTCATACACTGAAAAAATAGTGTCATTGAATACAAATGACTTTGAGTAATAGAAAGAATTGCTCTAGTTGTGAGAAAAATCCAACAACTGCTACACACTGCTAAGCCACTGTCCACAGTGTAGAATTTCTATAGGTAGAATTTCTATAAACCTTAGTTAAGTTGGGATTTGCCTCATGTTCTCTCTGTTTTAAGAAAAAGGGAGTCACTGTAAGCAAAACAGGAAGTACTTCAAAAACAAAAGCTCCCAAGCAAAATAAACAATTCATATGAACAGTAACATACTAGCTTTAGAAAGCTGGGGTTCTGACATCAGAAAATATGTTTATGTTTACAAGGAAAAGAACATGAAAGAGAATTATGGACATTCTGATCAGGAGAGAACAAGCCATCAGGATGCAGCGAGGTTTCCTCGAACAGAGCTCAGACACACAGAAGAACCGCAAAACAGCACACATGAAAAAAGAAAAATATCTGACAAACGATAGCCAGGCCCCACAACTCCCGATAACACGACATTCTGCTTATTAAAAACATCAGTCTTGGAAGACTCCAGGCACAGTAATTTTGAAAATATACAGAAGTAAATTAAAACCAGGCTTATGATTCTTCCTATTGTAAGGCCCTCACCCATATCCCTCTGCAAAGCTGATGTGAAATTTAAAATGCAATGAAAAAAAAAATCAACTTGAACATTGCTGATTTTAAGCAAGAACCCCAAGTTTTCTATTTTTAAACCAGAATGTAGTTGGAGAGACTTTCTGCACGTGAAGAGGATATATATTTTTCCAGGAAAATTCCTTCTACAGTCAACAGAGAAAATGCTATATCCACAACTAGGAAGAACATGCAAGAGTTGTATTTATTAAATTATCTAATCCACTTGACAGCAGACGTTTTTGGACATGCTTCGTGGCCATGCTCTTCCTTACTGGACACGGGCCTTTAGTTTTTTGGAGGTAGCACACAATAGTGCCAAGAGGATGGAATGAAGAGCCAGGAGACACAAACTCTAAGCACTATGTGCCTCACTTGCTGTCAGTTCTTTCGTTTGTAAAACCGCAAAAAAAATATTAGCCATCCCTGAATGTTAATGGGAGAATCAAAGTTCCAAATGAGATAAAATGTCAAAGTTTTTTAAAAACTGCAAAGCCCTATTTGTGCCTCCTTTTATTCTCTCTGGGCAAACACTGTGGGGGGTACCCATAGGAGCCATGTGACACTGCAGAGTCAAAGAGCAAACTCAGCAGCTCCTCAGCATCTTGATTCCCATTGCAGTAACCTAGCCCATTGCCTTATGCCTGGGTAAAGTAAATGACCACACCTGTACAGTGACCACTGGACAGGCCCAGAGAACAAAACATACTACCCCCACACTCTGGTTAAACCCTGGAACTCAAGCTCAGTGCTTTTGTCTTTTAGCTTCAGTTCAGTTCAGTTCAGTGCAGTCACTCAGTCGTGTCCGACTCTTTGCGACCCCATGAATCACAGCACGCCAGGCCTCCCTGTCCATCACCAACTCCCAGAGTTCCCTCAGACTCAAGTCCATCGAGTCAGTGATGCCATCCAGCCATCTCATCCTCTGCCGTCCCCTTCTTCTCCTGCCCCTAGTCCCTCCCAGAATCAAAGTCTTTTCCAATGAGTCAACTCTTCGCATGAGGTGACTAAAGTACTGGAGTTTCAGCTTTAGCATCATTCCTTCCAAAGAAATCCCAGGGCTGATCTCCTTCAGAATGGACTGGTTGGATCTCCTTGCAGTCCAAGGGACTCTCAAGAGTCTTCTCCAACACCACAGTTCAAAACCATCAATTCTTCTGCGCTCAGCCTTCTTCAAAGTCCAACTCTCACATCCATACATGACCACAGGAAAAACCATAGCCTTGACTACATGGACCTTAGTCAGCAAAGTAATGTCTCTGCTTTTGAATATGCTATCTAGGTTGGTCATAACTTTTCTTCCAAGGAGTAAGCATCTTTTAATTTCATGGCTGCAGTCACCATCTGCAGTAATTTTGGAGCCCAAAAAAACAAAGTCTGACACTGTTTCCACTGTTTCCCATCTATTTCCCGTGAAGTGATAGGACCAGATGCCATGATCTTTGTTTTCTGAATGTTGAGCTTTAAGCCAACTTTTTCACTCTCCTCTTTCACTTTCATCAAGAGGCTTTTTAGCTCCTCTTCACTTTCTGCCATAAGGGTGGTGTCATCTGCATATCTGAGGTTATTGATATTTCTCCCGGCAATCTTGATTCCAGCTTGTGCTTCTTCCAGCCCAGCGTCTCCCATGGTGCTTCTGGGCACTTGCACTAATGCAAATGCCTTCCACAGGTTAAAGTATTTAGTTTGTACCAGTCAATAACATCTTAGTATGAATGACTTTGTACCTATTCCTGAGACTAGTTTTGATAATAACTATAAGAAAAGTATAAAGATGTATCATCTTCCCAACCACCCCTCCCTACTACTCAAATACATGGCACACAGGGCTACTACCCAGTCTGTTCTTAAGAAAATTAATTTAAGAAAATAGTAACACTCTTTAGGAATTTAGTATAACATGGTGTCAATGGGCTGGTAGGCAGGGGCGGGGTGGGGTGGGAAAGGGCAGGGAGGGCTGGAGGATTGTTCTCCTGTCTCCTCTCTCTTCTAAACTCTCTCTTTGCTGCAGACCTCAGCATTTCAGAGAGGGCAAAAAAAAAAAAAAAATATATATATATATATATATAATGTCCATGGAGAGCATGTTTATATGTTTTAAAAGAAGTCTAACGAATTCCCAAGCAGTCCAGTGGTTAGGACTCCATGCTTTCATTGCAGGGGTCATGGATTTGATCCCTAGTCAGAGAACTAAGATCCTGCACCGTGTGGCATGGCCAATAATTTTTTAAAAATTAATAAAGTCCAGTGAGAGAACAAACACAAATGAATTAAATGCTAATGGCAGGATTTTAGACAGTGGCTCTGGATGAAAAATTTGACACGGGCTGTATGGTGGGTAGCTAACCTACTTCTAAATGGCAATTGGACTAGCAGTAGGATTTTGGCATCTCTGACTACACGATGAATGAATTTAAGGGAAGAATTAGAATGAAAGGTTGGGTGTTCGCTTGTCCTCCCCAGACTCAATTCTGGTAGGAATCATCAGCAAAAATCCTGACTGTTTTTAACGGCTAGGAGGATGCTTAGGGAAATGTCAGTCTCTGAGATTACCCCAAGTCTCCTCTGCATAAATAATAACATCACTGCCGACAGATTCTTGGCTCAACTGATCTTCTTTTAAACATGCAGACTAGTCAAAATGAAATACTTATTAGAGAAAGATTGGAAAGGATGAAACTGGAAATGATCACTCAAAATAAAGAAAAACATCAGCCTCATTAATAAGGGGGAAAATCTGGGCATTCTGAGCTAGCCAGACACCAAAAATTATGTAGGAATAAACAGCAAAGCAGCAGTACTGTTGGTATGATACTTTGAGTGTAGAGTAACTCAAGGAAACCACTGAAAAAGCTGATGCCAGCACCCAAGCACATGCTCAGAAGGCTTAAAGGTACCAGACCGTCCCACTGGGTGAACAGTGTTACATCAAGTGGAAACATTTCCTCTGGCTTCTGATCAGTGTATGCCCTGAAACCCCAGGACTTGCTGGTGCTCATTATTTTTATTCTAACTCTGTTGCTGCAAACCCTATCCTCATTCACATGAATGCTTGATCTTGCTAAATCATCCTAAGCTATCTGCAGCAATTATCCCATGATTAAATTTCTAAAGTTAATTGTTAAGTTAAAAAAAAAAAAGACTCTTTTATTAGTTTAAAATTTTTCTGCTTTTTCATTTTACCAAGTGTCCTTTTAGTCCTTAATTATTAGAAAACATAAATAAAAGTGTCCAATTATCCTTCTCTTTAACCTTTATCATTTTATAGCTCTTATCAGATTTCTGCTTCCTTTTCTCTCGACTAGAAATTCCTCACCATTCATCTGTGGGTTCTATCTTCCTATACAAGCTGTAATTATTTTACTTGAACTTGTCTAATTTATTTCTGATCTGGCTCAGTCATTTTTGAGATAAAAATGGAAAGAAGCCATTCAAAATTAGGATATGCCCTTTGTAAAAATGAACATAAATTTATTACAATATTTTCTATAACCCTTTTAACCAGAATGGTTTCTTATTACTTATTTGGCTACCACTACTCTTTTAAGATGTACTCTTTGAACAGTTCTTAATGGTGTCTACATACTTTTCCAATACAGTTTAGAAAAAATTCAGTACCGATGGGGATATTATTGAAATTATTCCTTTCTCAGACTCATTAGACTCAAAGAATTTCAAGATAAATTTCTATCTTTGGTGTGATCCTCTACTTAGCTAAGTAAAATGTGTAGGTACTTCTAGATTTCCACAACTGTGGATTTTGAGTGATCCACTATTTCTTTCCATCTGCACTAGATAATTATAATTAGAGATAAAGCCCTCGACTTCTTTTGAGAAAAAGAAGCGATTTAGCATGCATGCATGCATCCTTTCCCAGGCGGCCCTAACGGTAAAGAATCTACCTGCCAATGCAGGAGACATCGGATTCGGTCGCTGTGTTCGGAAGATGCCCTGGAGGAGGTCATGGCAACCCACTTCAGTATTCCTGCCTGAGAAATTCCATGGACAGAAAAGCCTGACAGGCTATAGCCCACAGCATTGTGCAGAGTTGGACATGACTGAAGCAACTTAACACGCACATCTTTCTGATATCCTCCTCCACTGATAAAGCCTACTTAGGCAGCCCTATTTTGCACACATGATTGAATGACTGAATGTGTTAGTCACTCAGTCGTGTCCTATTCTTTGCGACACCATGGACTGTAGCCCCCCAGGCTCCTCTGTCCACAGAATCTCCAGGCAAGCATACTGGAATGGGCTGCCATTTCCTTCTCCATGGAATCTTCCTGACGGAGGGATCGAACCTGGGTTTCCTGCATTGCAGGAAGATTCTTTTCTGTCTATGCTACCAGAGAAGCAGCTCTACTTAATTACTAAAGACACTTCCCAGATGGCTCAGATAGTAAATAATTTGTCTGCAACATAGGAGACCTGGGTTTAATCCCTGGGTCGGGAAGACCCCCTGCAGAAGGGAATGGCAGCCCACTTCAGTATTCTTGCCTGGAGAATTTCATAGACAGAGGAGCCTGGCGGGCTACAGTCCATCGGATAGCAAAGAGTTGAACACAACTGACCGACTAACTACTGGTAATTAGCACAGACACACGCGCCAACCTAGGGGCAGCCAATCCTTAGGCTCACCAGTGCTAATCAAACAGAGATGAACTAGGGCAATCAAATTCTCACATTTGGGCATTTGAATTAGGAAATATAAAAAGGATTAAGCAATTAAGAGCAGCAACTAAAGTTGAAAATTTGTGCAGAAAAAGAGAAACTGTTGGGTAGAGGAGGAGCCAAAAAGGTATAACTCAAGTTATGAGAAGGTCAGAGTTACGAAGAAGAAAAAATTGTAGATAAGTAGCAACTCTGACATAGAGAAATAATAAAGTAGAAGATAAGGAGATTTTTCTCTCTAGTAATTAGACAAAGAAACAAACCCATGGAGAGTTGTTGAATCATATTGCCAGCAGAAGAGTGATGAGCCATGAACTCCTGTGGCTGAGGATTCTAGAGCTGCCTTGAAATGACCACTGAATTCCTATCTCCATGACTCCCTGTCATAGATTTTGATGAGAGCCAAACTTGTACTGGTATTTATCCAATAACTCCATTACTTGAGCTGGCTTGAGTGAGTCTCATCCTAGAAACTCTGAAAGCCTAATCATGAGCGTCATTCTCATCCATATTTTTGCTCAGATCTTCCATTGGGCTTCCCTGAGAGCTCAGTTCATAAAGCTCAGTTGGTCGCCTGCAATGCAGGAGACCCTTGTTCGATTCCTGGGTTGGGAAGATCCGCTGGAGAAGGGATAGGCTACCCACTCCAGTATTCTTGGGCTTCCCTGTTGGCTCAGCTGGTAAAGAATCTGCCCGCAATGTGGGAGACCTGGGTTCGATACCTGGGTTGGGAAGATTCTTTGGAGAAAGGAAAGGCTACACACTCCAATATTCTGGCCTAGAGAATTCCATGGACTATACAGTTGCAAAGAGTTGGACACAACTGAGCGACTTTCACTTTCACATCTCCCATTACAAGCATTTTCTCCAGTTTATGTCACCTGTCCTTGCCTTGTGCTCCCACCCTGAAATCCCATGATGTCTTCGACATACCTCTCTGATAAGATCTACATCACTGCATGTTACATAGTCTCCTTTCCTAGACGGTGAGCCTATCAGAGGCAGAGACTGCTTTGTTCCAGAGGTAGGAGATAGTTGGTACTTGATAAACATCTGTTAAGCTAAATGAATAAGTGAATGACTCTGCAATCTATACTATAATATTTATTCTCTCCTCAAGATCCCTAATGAATATATTAAACTTGGAAGTGAACATTGGGTATATAAACAATCCAACTGAAAATGGGCTTGAATAGATATTTCATAAATGAGAACATCCAAATGGCCAGTAAGCACATGAAAAGGTGCCTAACATCAATAGTGATGAGGGAAATGCTAACTGAAGCCACAGTAAAATACCACAAGGCAGTGATCAAAATAGCCAAAATGTAAAAGGTCAATGACATCAAACATTTCCAAGGATGCTGAGCAACCAGAATTTTCATACCTTGTTGATTAGAGTATAAATTGGTACAAGAGTAGTTTAAATACCTACCTACATACATATATACATATATATATATACACATATATATTTATTAATCATGGTATACTCATGTCACAGAACATTATAAAGCAATAAAAAAAAGGAATGCAGATATAAGCAATACCATGGCTGACTCTCACAGATATACTATTGAGCAAAAGAAGCCAGGCACAGCCAACATTGTCATATATTATTCCTTTTAAATGAAGTTAAAGAATGGGCAAAACTGATACGTGTATAGACATCAAAATCATGGCAACCTCAAGGTAGGGGATTACCAAGTGCTGAAAATGTTCTATAACCTGGTCTGAGCAGAGGTTATAAGGAAGCATACAAATATAAAAATTCATTGAGCTATATATATATTTAACATTTGAGCACTAAACTGTATGTATGTTATAACTCAGTAAAAAAAGAAAAGGGAGCACTGGGAAGCAGAAAATACACTTTCCTAGAAATGTACTCTTCTCTGGTTTACTTTGTAGATTTACTACATATATTAATATTTAAACCTTGTGTAGTATGCTGCTGCTAAGTCGCTTCCGTCATGTCTGACTCTGTGTGACCCCATAGACAGCAGCCCATCAGGCTCCGCCGTCCCTGGGATTCTCCAAGCAAGAACACTGGAGTGGGTTACCATTTCCTTCTCCAATGCAGGAAAGTGAAAAGTGAAAGTGAAGTCGTTCAGTCATGTCCAACTCTTCGAGACCCCATGGACTGCAGCCTACCAGGCTCCTCCGTGCAAGGGATTTTCCAGGCAAGAGTGGGTTGCCATTGACTTCTCCTTGTATAGCATGTTTTGCTCAGTAATAGCACCAAAGTTTATAGCCAATAGCATGGTATATTTGAGAGATTTGGGGTTAGAAGACTGGGTTCCCCTAGATACATAAACTGACCAAGTGAATGAATCCAAACTTCATTTTTTTCTGCTCTTACTTCTCTGCTCTAATGAGAGGAGGTAACAAACAAGTAAGATATACAGAGTGCTAATGAGAAAAAGAAGTCAAGAAAGGTCAACGGAGAAGGCAGGAGGGAATTGTCATTTTAAAAAGAGTCATCTTGAAAGTGCCCACTGACTTTTGAACAGGGGTGACAGAAGCAGAGAGTTAGAAGAGGGGCCCAGGTGGAAAAAAAAAAAAAAAAGCAGCAAGTGCCAAGACTCTGAGGCAGAAATGTTGGTGGCATGTTTGAAGAGAAGGCCAGAGTCCCTGGATCAGATTGAATTGAGGGACAGCATAGAGGGGATGAGATCAGAAGGGTGGAGGGTATGGGCAGATGACACAGGGTCTTACAGACCAAATCCAGGGACTTTGACATTCATGAGAAGCCACAGGGAGGTTTTAATAAACCTACGACATGATCTGGTTTAGGATTTTAAAGTTTTTTAGGCAGTCCATCTACATGTTTCATTAAGAGTAGGCTGTATTAGGCACAAGGATAGAAGAATGAAGATAAATTAAGGAGGCTATTACAATAATCCAGTTAAGAAATAATGGACAAAAATTGTAACTGCAGAGGTGGAGGAAAGTGGTCACATTCTGGCTATGTTTTGAAATTAAAGGCTTCAGAATATGCTAGTTGATTGAATGTGGGGTTTGAGAAAGAAAGTAATCAGGAATAATGCCCAGGTTTTTTAGTAACCCTGGGAGGATGGAATTTCCATTTACTGGGATGAGGAAAACTGTGGGAAAGGCAGCTTTAGGAGGGAAGATTAGAACTTCACTTCCGGACATGGCACGTTTGAGATGCCTATCACAGATCCAAGTGAAGATATGGAATAGGCAGCTGGATATCCAAGGCTGAGCTTAGGAGACTGATCAGGAATGAAGGTATATGTTTGAGAATTGTATACAATTGAGAAAATCACTGCAGATGGTGATTGCAGCCATGAAATTAAGACACTTACTCCTTGGAAGGAAAGTTATGACCAACCTAGATAGTATATTGAAAAGCAGAGATATTACTTTGCCAACAAAGGTCCGTCTAGTCAAGGCTATGGTTTTTCTTATGGTCATGTATGGATGTGAGTTGGACTGTGAAGAAAGCTGAGCGCCGAAGAATTGATGCTTTTGAATTGTGGTGTTGGAGAAGACTTGAGGGTCCCTTGGACTGCAAGGAGATCCAACCAGTCCATTCTAAAGGAGATCAGTCCTGGGTGTTCATTGGAAGGACTGATGCTGAAGCTGAAACTCCAATACTTTGGCTACCTCATGCGAAGAGTTGACTCATTGGAAAAGACTCTGATGCTGGGAGGGATTGGGGGCAGGATGAGAAGGGGATGACAGAGGATGAGATGACTGGATGGCATCACTGACTCGATGGACATGAGTGTGAGTGAACTCCAGGAGTAGGTGATGGACAGGGAGGCCTGTGGTGCTGTGATTCATGGGGTTGCAAAGAGTTGGACACGACTGAGCGACTGAACTGAACTGAGAAGTATATAGATACAGCATATATCCATTATATAATGCAGAGTAGGATATTTAGATTAGCATTTACATTTAAATTTTTTAAAAAGATAACACTGGATGAGGTTACTCAAGAATGAAAATAGAGAAGTTTTCCAAAGATTATAGAAAATAATATGCTTAAAATATCAATATAGTAAGTGTAGACTTCTGGGGACTTGACATACTTCCCAACACCCTTTAAAAAATCAAGAATGGTCATCTGATGGATCAGGTTCCAGGACACTGATGGATTATTTATACTCGTGTTCAAGATCCCTGTGTGTGTTAAACACTGCATGCATGGAGGTGGCAGGTTGTTTTTCCCCCCTGCTTCATCTGATCAAGTAGCTAGAGCAATAAGAGGACAGCCCCCTTGAGGTCATCATCTCCCTCTCCTCTCTGACCAAGTGTGCTGGGAGTCTCTTGTCCTTCTTTATCTCAGTGGAGTGGCTGTAAGATTTAGATTTGGGCTTAGCAGGAAAGAGAGATTTCCTTCTCTGCCTCCCAAACTACCCCCTTGGGTCTCGTCCATTGTCCCTGAAATCCAGTCCATTTTAACAGCAAGTTGACATAGAATTTTGCGAGCAGACCCAGATAACAATAAAGTGGCACTTTGATTTTCTAGACTTTCCATTAGTCCTTGTACATCTATCCATCCCACTTTAGGAACTTCAAGGGGAGAGGTGGATGTAGGTTAAGGTAGGATTTTAGCATTCCTGGATCCCAGGCCATAATGTCATCAAACCAGTAGTAACCTCTATCAGTAGGTACTTAATATCTATTCATTCTTTTCCTTTAACATTCCAGTAATTCCTATTACATAGACATTGACCTACACATCAAAGAGAAAGCTTGCTCATAAATGGAAAACTTACTATTGCTTTAGTCCTTCATTGTTAGAGCAACCCCATTTCCAACTTCCAGGGCTGCACACCAGAGACAAGAGTGAGGGAGCAGAGTGATGGGCACAAGTGAAAAAATTATAGGAAAAATAGGGAGGTGAATAGAGACAGGCTGCCAGCTTGTCTGATAAACACTTCTAGTTACTTACACACATGTGCATATGTGCTAAGTTGCTCCAGGCAAGAATACTGGAGTGGGTTGCTGTGCCCTCCTCCAGGGATCAAACTTCCTGACCCAGGGATCAAACTCGCATCTCTTTTGTCTCCTGCATTGGCAAGTGGGTTCTTTACCACTAGTGCCCCTGAAATGTGATCAAATCTAGATGCAATGACGTCTAGGTGCAATGACGGGGGAGGAGGAAGGAAGATTCTGAGGCATGCTTCTTTTAGGAAAAGGCTCCCATCATGTGTCATGATGGTGTGGGCATGGACAGTGAGCAGAGGGAGGGCAAACCCTTGCTGTTCTTGCTCGCCTCTTTCAGGCTGCAACTCCCAGCATAGGTCTCATGCCACCTTCTGAGGTTGTGTCACCGAACACTGAACTGCCTTCATTCCGTGCAAGCAGAATACATCAAGGTCCTCACCAGGGTGCCCAGCATTGCTGCAGAGCTACCTGAGCCATTTTCAGAACTGGTTCAATTTTCTATTGTTCTGTAGAGTCATCAAGTCTACATTTTTATCCTCCGTGGGCTACCAGAAAGCAAACTAGTTTAATATGTCCTTTCTAAAAAGGCAAATAAAAATCTGCTAGATGCTGAGAATACGAAATAATGAAGATATGATCCTGCAGTCCCACTCCTGGGCATATAACTGGAGAAAATGTTCGCTTGAAAAGATTCATGCACCCCAGTATTCACTGCAGCACTGTTTACAATAGCCAAGACATACAAACAACCTAAATGGCCATTGACAGAAGAACATTTAGAAGAAGATATAATACATTTATACACTGGAACACTGCTCAGTCATAAAAAAATAATAAAATTACGCCGTTTGCAGCAGCATGGATAGACCTAGAGATTAGTCTACTAAGTGAAATAAGTCAAAGAGAGAAAGACAAATGCCCCACGATGGCAGTCATATATGAAATCTAAAATATGACACAAGGGAACTTATCTGCAGACTTGCAGACGTAGAGAACAGTCTTGTCGTTGCCGAGGAGAAATGGAGATTGCAGAGCGATGGATTGGGAATTTGGGATTAGTGGCTGCAGACTAGTATACAGAGAGCAGATAGACAAAGTCCTCCTGTGTAGCACAGGGAACTATATTCAATATCCTGTGATAAACCACAGTGGAAAAGAATATTTTGCTGTACAGCAGAAATTAATATGACATTGTAAATCAACTATACTTCAATAAAAATAAATTTAAAGAAAAAAGGCAATAATGAACCCAAGTTTTTCTTTTTATGAAAAATTTGAATGTTGGTCAAAATGTCAATATTTTTCATCCAAGACTTAGGGAGCTGGATGAGGCTGTTTCCTCGTCTTTTCTATAAAAAAAGGAAAAAAAAAAGTGGTTTACTTGTGAAATAATGGAGTTTTAAGTCATATTTATTAATTTAAAAAACTAAAAATTTAGCACATGGAAACCCCTATATGACCAAAAGTTATCTTGCAATTAGAAAGAACATTTCAATTATTTAAACTTAGAATTTTGCACAGATGAGTATTCAGTTATTCCAGGTTCCTTTTAAATAAATTCTATTTAGATTTCTATCATCAGATGCCATAGTTAGAAACATCTTAGGCAAACATTCCCAGTATAAGTAGCATTCTTTAAATGCAACTTAAGATAGTGTATTTGAAAAGCATTAATAAACACAGTGCGCTCACAAAGAATTCTTTAATTTTACTACTTGCTGTCAGCTCTTTGCTTGTTGATCAAACCCATGGTGAAGGGCCTTAGACACAGTTTACAAAGAATGTTTAAGAGTATCCAGCTGATTGATGGTCCATTTTGCCTTTGATATTTAAGATCTTTGCTTCTTTGTCAACACAGAGAACATTTTCCAGTCAAGTTAGAATATGTCAGAACTCAGCTAAAAGTAACATTTTAGATCAAATTCAACAAATAACAAGAATCTTTTGTTTTGCTAAAAATAGAGGTGCCCAGAACTGTTCCAATAAATTTTATAAAAATCTTCATATGTAAACTTGACTTCAGAATACAGTCTGTTCCTAAGCTTAAGCATTTGATTTGTTTTGCTTGTTCTACTGGAGAAACAAATTTCCCCTGGCAATCAGCGTTGATACCTTCCTAAATTATTTTTTTTCTTAATTTTTCCTGTGAAGGGAAACTATTTTAATTGACATTTATCAAAAAACAGGATAAGAATCATTTCAGTTCTAAAAATTTGGAAGAAACATTTCCCATCTGTTTCAATAACCCAACTGGCTAATTACATTGCCAAGAATAATTTGTCAGAAACAGAAAGACCATTCTTTGGAGAAAAATGCTTACTGCTTTATCTTACATTACATACTGATTGATGAGCAATTTATAGAAAATGCATGATTCTAACTTATGCTGTGAGTTTATTTCACAAATTAGAGTCCAGAAAGAATCTCAGAATTCTGGTCAATAATTGACATTGCTTTAAAAACAGAGGATGGAGTCTCTTGGTTAGATCAAATTATATCAGAGAAGTTGCATATATTAATATTAGCCACATTCTGCTTTTAAAGTGTAGCCCACTGGCATATGAATGGATAGTCCTAAAAAGGAGGAAACAAATACCAGAGGTGTGTCTAATAAGATGACCACTCTTTGTAGTAAAGTATAAGCACTGATCCTAGACAGTATTTGGATCCCAGCTTGAGCACTCACTTTCTTGGCAAGTTATTTAAATTCTGGGTGCTTTGGATTCCTCATCTGTAAAGTGGGTATATTTCTAAAATTTTATTTCATTTATTTATTTTGTATTGGTGTTTAATTGCTTTATATTGTTGTGTTTGCTTCTGCTGTACAGCAGCGTGAATTGGCCATATGTGTGTGTATATCCCTTCCCTCCTAAAATGCCCTCCACTCCCCCCATACCCCTCTAGGTCACCACAGAGCACAAAGCTGAGCTCCCTGTGCTACACAGCAGCTTCCTGTTAGCTATCTATGTTACACACAGCAGTGTGTATATATGTCAGTCCTACCCTCCCAATTCATCTCACCCTCCCCTTCCCCTTGCTGTGTCCATATGTTCGTTCTCTGTTCTTCCCTGCAGATAGGTTCATCAGTATCATTTTCCTAGATTCCATATATATATGTTAATATACAGTATTTGTTTTTCTGTTTCTGACTCACTTCACTCTATATGACAGACTCTAGATCCATCCATATCACTACAAATGACCCCAGTTTCATTTCCTTTTATGGCTGAGTAATATTAAAATGGGCACATTAACAATAATAGTAACTATCTCACAGAGTTGTTGAAAATTAAATTGGATTACTATTATTACTGCTATTGTTCATATTGTTTTTATCTTCTTTTAAGTGTTAACAGTTTTCTGGTCTCCCAAATCCCCAAGAAAAGCAAATTCTCCCTGGAAAAGTTCACCTCTTAAGCTTTAATTATCCGTATGGTTCTCAACTTTGGCTGCACATTAGAAACGCCTAAAAAGGGGCAAGAGGCAGAGGAGGGAGGGAGGGAGGAGAAGGGATACTCAGGATCCGCAGGAAGAGATTCTAAATTAAAGGGGCTTAGATAGGGCCCTGGCACTCATTTAAACAAATTTTCCTAAGAGTTTTCTATGTACAATCAGAGTTGAGAGCTACTGCTGGATCTTAGCAGGGAAGCTGAAAGTGTGCAAGGGACAAACCCTAGGATCAAGCACACTAACACCAGTGAGGCAGACACAAAAGAGGTGCTGAAGTCCAGGAGAGCAAGAGAAATTGCAGGGAGGACTTTTTGCCCACAAAGTTATGCTGTTTGCATAGCTATGCTGTTTTCATTGCTTACATCTCAGAGCTTGTTCTAGTATAATTATTTCTTTAAAAAAAATTACTAATTTATTTCTTTGGCTGTGTTGAGTCTTAGTTGTGGCACGGGGGCGTCTCTCTGGTGGGATCTCAGTTCCCCAACCAGGGATGGAACTGTGTCCCCTGCATTGGAACGTGGATTCTTAATCCCTGGACCACCAAGGAAGTCCCCATAATTATTTCTTGATATGGCCCTAAGATTAAACTTAATAACCAAGTCTCCTGGTGACTTCTGGCTTTTCCTTTCCTTCCAACCAAGCATCTTGCTGTTATCTTTTTGTGCCCCCCATTTAAAAAGCACCAGAATCCTTCTTTGGATATTTGATTTATAAATTCCAACAAAGAGCCTCATTTCTTTAGTGATAACTTAAATTTCAGACAGATGGAGTATAGTTAGGATGATGAATAGTTTCAGCTCAAGGGACTTTTAGCCACTAAATGGATGTGCTTGTTCTTTCGAAGGAATGAGAGGCCCAAAACCTTGAGGATGAACTAGGTTATTGTTCTTGTTTTGTAATAGCTTCAATAGCTCACTTTACTCAAGTGAAAAGAGAGACAGGAGGGGAAGGTGATAAGCATTGATACTCAAAGAGTCAGAGAAATGGGCCAAGTGGAAGAAGCAGGAAAATAGTCTTGTATTTATGAAGTTCTAAAAACCTGAAATTTTGAGTGATGTTATCATTTCATTTCCGTCTCTACTCCACAACATTCATTTTAGAAAATTTTCAAAAAGTAATGAAAGGTACAAAAAGGATGTTAAAAATGACTTACAATTCCAATACTTTTTTCCTTGCTTTATTTTTAGAATTATAATATACCTTCCTCCATTTCTCCAAAGATAAACCCTTCCCCAAATGTTTTATATTTATGTGTTTCATAAAGACATCTTAGCACGCTTATGTTTCAGAAACGTGATAAACTCTTCAAGGGAATTAGCTCACTTAGTCCCCATGATAACTCTCAAAGGTGGATATTAATATCGCCATCCCCTAACATCCATTTTAAGGGTGAGGAAACAGAGCCTTGGAGAAGTCACCTTACCCAAATTTATTTCTTATTTATTCATTCACTCAGCAAATATTTATCGAGTCCCTATTATGTGCCAAGTACTATATGCCACATACCCTAGACATAAGGGGGGTAAGAGTGAATCAGCTAGCTAGCCATGTCCATCATCCAACTCCTACCTCCCTTACTGCTATCATCCAAGCCTAAACAACCATCACCTCTCACCTGGATTGTTATAATAGCTGCTAGCTGGTTTTCCCACTTCCACTCTTGTTCCCCCGCTGTCTACTCTAAACACAAGGAAACCTCAGGTTGAGAACCATAAATGTTTGTGCTTGATGCCCAACATAAAAAGCACAGCATTAGGTCTCAATACTTGACTTTTCAGTGAAGTTAAAAGCACTGTTTAATGCCATGGAGCAGGAACAGAAGATTAAATTTAATGCCCAAAACAGAGTGAATGTTACAATGATGGTACAGATAGTTCTGAGAACTTTCTACTGAAACAACTTGACATTGTGCAAGGGGTGAATCACAGTTTGAATCACAGTTTGCTTCTAATATTTTGAGATAAGCCAAGGCTGGTGAACATACAGAGGAGGTTTAGGTCCATCGGCTGTGAAGTCTTTTAGCTCTGATACCTTTCTTTTACTGTTTTCTTTCTATAGAGGATTTTCAGTTGCTGACTATAATAAAAATACTTTTAACAAATATACTGTAAATAGACAGCAGAAGAGAAATTGGGTATTCTACTTTTCTGCTGAATTTTTATTTCTTCTAGAAACCAGATTAACATATGTAGAAACAAGCTGTTCAAATTAAAAAAAAAAAATACTATCCCTATTTCCCTACTGTACTATCAAAGCACAGTATTTCTCATTTTTCTTGATACCTGTCGAGTTTTTAAAATTTACTTTTAATTGGAAGATAATTGCTTTACAATATTGTGTTGGTTTCTGCCATATGAATCAGCCATAGACATATATACGTCCCTTCCCTGTTGACCTCCCTCCCACCACCCACCCCATCCCACCCCGTCCCACCCCTCTTGATTGTCACAGAGCACTGGGTGGGTGTGGTGCCTTAGAGCAAGTTCCCACAGGCTCTCTCTTTTACATATGGTAATGCATATGTGTGAACGGCTACTCTCTCAATTCCTTCTGCCCTCTCCTTCCCCCACTGTGTCCAGAAGTCTGTTCTCTGTGTCTTCAGGGCAGCAATGTACCTGTCTAGTTTTCATCTCCAGGCTCACTCTTAAAACTACACAAATTCTGTTTAAAGGAGAATTAGGTCACTCATATAGTTGAGCTAAGTTGCTGCCACATTCTTTCTAGGAATCTCTCCAAATAGAAACTACCCGATATGCTAAAATAACAGCTTCATAGGGCTGGAAGGGACCTTAGAGATTATCTGGTTCAGCCTCTGCATCTCAGTGGTGCCTACATTGTCCGAGTGGTTGGCCTTAGTAGTTAGTTTTAAGAGCTGCTGCCGTTCATTCATCAGAAATATGTGTTGGATACTTCCGCTGTATTACCTCTAATTTACCTGACAATTCTGCAAAGAAGGAATGAATACAAATGACTTGGCTTTGAGTCCTATAACACAGGGACAAGAATAGCACAATTTCCTGGGTTTATAGGAAGGATTAACTGAAGTAATGTATGTAAGTTGCTCAGCATCGTGCCTAGCTATTTTCATCATTATTGCCTGTGTTTCAGTTAAAGAAACCGAGGCTCAGAAAGGTTAAATAACTTTGTCACATCATTTTTGTGCTTCAGTTTCTTACACATCCACCTCAGCTAGCGCCTAGGACAATGTTTCACAAAATCACCTAGAATACAGGACAAAAATCAAGCATCCAGGGCCCTTCCCAATCAGCCACTCAATCGGACACACTGGAAGTCGAGAACAGGAACATCCATTTTAGAAGTCTGGTAGGTGCTTCTGTGCATTAGAGTTAAGAGCTAGCTAATGCTCTGCTTTCCAAACTCACCAGCCAAGGGCTCTAGCTGAAGTTTTTCCCTCTGTGAAATGGGAATACGATTACTGCTCCTCAAACTGGTTGAGAGGATTAAACTAGGAAAATGTTTTGTAGACTGTACAAGCGTGATTGTTTCTATCTCAACCAGGCCCTTGCCAAATAGGAAAGGACAGTGTCCAACATCTTCAGCTAAACAGTACCATCACAGACACAGCCCATGCTGGGCCCAATCGAACACCCAGTGAAACTGTACTTCATTTGTTTTTCTGTCATTATTTAACCTTTGCTCTATAAACACTTTTCTGAAGACTTGATGTCAGGGACTTCCTTGGCAGTCCAGTGGTTAAGACTCTGAATTTCCAATGCAGTGGTGCAGGTTTGATCCCTAGTTAGGGAACTAAGATCTCACATGCGATGCAGCCAAAAAAAAAAAAAGACGATGTCATTTCTTTCTATCCCCCATTACCGTGGTCTTCCCAGATAAAATCAGACATTGCTACAATTGGCATTGTCACCCTCCTTGTTTAACTTATACACAGAGTACATCATGTGAAATCCTGGGCTGGATGAATCACAAGCTGGAGTCAAGATGGCCAAGGGAAATATAAACAACCTCTTGATGAGGGTGGAATGAGGAGAGTGGAAAACTTCCTTAAAATTCAACACTAAAATAACTAAGGTCATGGCATCCAGTTCCATCACTTCATGGCAAATATAAGGGAAAAAAGGGAAACAGTGGCAGATTTTTTTTTTCTTGGGCTCCAAAATCACTGTGAATGGTGACTGCAGTCACGAAATTAAAAGATGCTTGCTCCTTGGAAGGAAAGCAATGAGAAACCCAGACAGTGTATTCAAAAGCAGAGACATCACTTTGCTGACAAAGGTCCATATAGTCAAAGCTACGGTTTTTCTAGTAGTCAAGCACAGATGTGAGAGTTGGACCATAAAGGAGGCTGAGCACCAAAGAACTGATGCTTTTTAATTGTAACGCTAGAGAAGACTCTCGCAGGTCCTTTCAACTGCAAGGAGATCGAACCAGTTAATTCTAAAGGAAATCAACTCTGATTTCCTTTGGAAGGATTGATGCTGAAGCTGAAGCTCCAATACTTTGGCCACCTGATGTGAAGAGTCAATTCACTGTAAAAGACCCTGATGCTGGGAAAGATCAAAGGCAGGAGAAGAGGGTGTCAGAGGATGAGATGGTTGAATAGCACCACCGACTCGACAGACATGGATTTCGGCAAACTGTGGCAGATAGTGAAGGACAGGGGAGCCTGGACAGTCCATGGTGTCACAAAGAGTTGGACACAACCTAACAATAGAACAACAACAGCAGTTGCTATTAAGTACTATCCTTCAGCATGTTCTTTCCTTGCCTATTCCATTAGTCTGTGAGCAATGAGAAAGCCTGCAATTTGCTTTGTCCTCCATGTTTTATATCTTGAACTATTAAAGGGTGTCTGACATTTTCTTTCCCAGGTTTATGATTATGAGTATATTCAAACCAGCCCACTTGACTAATCTCCCTCTCAATAGAGTTGATTTTAGAGGAGGGAACATGAGCAGTAGGCAAAGAGAAGAGAAAAAGTTCAGAAGCCACAAGTGTAAGGAATGACATGTGGACCGGGGGAAGGACAGGACTAGACTGCCAGGAGGATGTAGGTGCTTCCAAAGAGAAACAGCTTGAGTTGTCTTCTTCCTTCTCTCCCACGAAGCTCGCCTCTCCATGGAAACTCCTCACAAAGAATATGGAAATATTTTTAGCTGGAAGAATGTGGATTTTCATCTGCCTAAAAGAAGATGTGTAGGCCACATCGGCTCTGGATATCTGCTCTCTTAGACCCACATACTATAAACTCTGGGGAGGTTTGTTTTTTTCACTTAACTAGTTCCTACTTTGCTCTGTTCTTGTGAGTCTTGTGGAATTACCAATGCTGGTTGAATTCTCCCTCTCAGAAGCCAGGGTGTACAGGCTGAGTCAATGCATGTTCTGGCCTGGGATTCTCTTCAAAATTTGAAGCCAGGAGAAAAACAGTCTTGCACTTTTGGTCACAGATGTGAAAAGATATATTGTTGGTTGTCATTACCATCATGGATAAAAGCCTGTTTACAGAGAGAATATAAAGCCTTGTGGAATTCAAGAGAATTGGAAGTGAGAGAGACACCTGCTTCCCCGCAGTTACCCTTCTGATAAGCTTTCTTTGACTTGAACTAGCCTGAATTCTGAAAAAGCAATGGCACCCCATTCCAGTACTCTTGCCTGGAAAATCCCATGGATGGAGGAGCCTGGTAGGCTGCAGTCCATGGGGTCCCTATGAGTCAGACACGACTGAGTGACTTCCCTTTCACTTTTCACTTTCATACATTGGAGAAGGAAATGGCAACCCACTCCAGTGTTCTTGCCTAGAGAATCCCAGGGTCGGGGGAACCTGGTGGGCTGCCGTCTATGGGGTCTCACAGAGTTGGACATGACTGAAGAGACTTAGCAGCAGCAGCAGCAGCCTGAATTAGCCAAAGGGTTCTCACTGCCCCTGCCTGGGTCTCCCCTGTCTCCTCACACTGCACCTGAAATACCCAACATTCCTCATTTCCAGACTCCAGATTTACCGTAAGTCTTTTCTGTCTGTTTCTCATCTTGATGAACCATCCATTGGGGAAATGGCATGAAAAGGCTAGTAAACTAATCCCCTCGAGGTAGCTCATGGCTAATCCTGGCTTAATGTGCTGCTTTTCCCAGGTTATGACGCTACTGGGCAATTGAAAATAGTCGGCTTCCTGGATGACTCACACGGTATGGAATCTGCCTGCAATGCAAGAGACTCAGGTTTGATCCCTGGGTCAGGAAGATCTCCTGGTGAAGGGAATGTCTACCCACTCCAGTATTCTTTCCTGGAGAATTCCATGGACAGAGGAGCCTGGCGAGCTATAGTCCATGGTGTTGCAGACTCGGACACCACTGAGTGACTAACACTCACACACATTGGATATAATAACAACTACACCAGCAACAGTAATTACTATTTATTGAGTGGAGGTACTGTGCTAGGCACATGTAGGTATTAAAACATTTAAAACTTATCACGACCTTACTAGCTCTATTAGGGATGTAAGGAAGTAGGAGAGGAAAGAGAGGAGACTCTTAAAGCAAAGGGATAATTTTCAACAATGTAATTTCAGGGATTGTAGGTACTCCTTGTGTGCCTGCTTAGTACAGTCTTGTCCAACTCTTTGTGACCCTATGGACTGTAGCCTGCCAGGCTCCTCTGTCCATTTGATTCTCCAGGCAGGAATACTGGAGTGAGTTGCCATGCCTTCCTCCAGGGGATCTTCTTGACCCAGGGATCAAACCCACTCTCTTACATCTCTTGCATTGGCAAGCAGGTTCTCTACCACCTGGGAAGCCTGTAGCTACTGCTTACTCATCCTTAAAACTATATCACCACCCATATTCTACAGCTCCCATGTCTAACTGGTTGGGGTACAGGGTAGGCGGGCCCAAGCAGGGAATCCCATCTTTTTCTTTTGATTTGGAGACTTGGTGGCTAAGAGAGGCCAAATGTCAGCATTTGCCAGTAGAAAGGAAGGCCGTATACCATCTGTTTAAAGCAAGCAGGGTGCAGGCTGGAAGCCAAGGAACCCTGGCCAAAGAGACCAGGGCAAGAGGAATATTTATTATCAACTATCACCCACACAGCAAACACATGATTGAAAACTCCCCAGAGGAAAGGGATCAATGACATTGAGAATGTGGTTCAGAAAGATGAGCCAGGGTTTTCTAGCCAAGCCCCTTGCAAGACTGAATCTTGCCAAGTTTAGTAACAGGACAAGCTCTGCCCCAAAGTTTCTTCACCCGTAGTTGCTTCTCTCCCTCCCTTCCTACATGAGACAGGCACTTTATCTTTCCATTCTTTAATAGATTTTTAGTGAGCCTCTACCACATATTAAGACAAGATTCCTCCCCCTGAGGAAGTTATAATTCATAGGAAAATCAGGCAAGAAAGCTAGCAATAACAATAGAGTATGAAGTGTGTGGTGATAGAATATAAAGAACATAGGTTTAAGGAATTCTGAGCCAAATAGATTTAGCTCAGAATCATTATTCTGCCTTCTACTGATATGCACATGGACAAGTTATTCACCTGCATGTGCCTGCATTTCCTCATTTGTGACAGGAGGATAATCATCATTTCTATTGGATAGGGTTGTTGGAATGATTAAATGAGGTCTATAATCCATGTAGAGCTTCCCTGGTGGCTCAGACGGCAAAGAATCTGCCTGTAGTGCAGGAAATACAGGTTCGATCCCTGGGTCAGGAAGACTCCCTGGAGAAGGAAATGGCTACTCATGCCAGTATTCTTGCCTGGAGAATTCGGAGCCTGGCAGGCTACAGTCTATGGGGTCACAAAGAGTTGGACACAACTGAACTACTGAACACTTCATATAATCCGTGTAGGACACTTGGCATATCTGGCAAATACTGAGTATTCAATAAATGGTTCTACTACTTCTCTACAGGTGTTTGTCCTGAAGAGGCAAGCTGGTAAAGCAGCCCTCCGTTGCTTCTGATTTTATTCAACAAGCATTATTAAGAGCCTATTAAGAGTATGGTATCTGGTAGGTTGTTGTTGTTGAGTCACTCAATCATGTCCAATTCTTTGAGACCCCATGGCGTGCAGCACACCAGACTTCTGTGCCCCTCACCATCTCCCAGAGCTTGCTCAAACTCAGGTCCACTGAGTCAGTGATGCCATCCAACCATCTCGTCCTCTGTAGGTAATTCAGGAAAAATCAAACAATATAAGACTCAATCTCTATCATCAAACACTTTGCACACTAGCAAATGAACAGTTTGGATACATAAGAAACTGTGCATTTAAGTACTAAGAAGTGTGATTCTACTAATAAATGTCCTTGGAGAAATAGAGTGGTCAGAAAATGTTTCATGGAAGAGGTGGGCCTGGAAATGGACTTTGAATGAGAGAGAAGATGTGATCAGCAGAGGAAGATATTCAAGGGGCGGGGCGGAGGGGGGGTGCGGATTGCTTAAGTACTATTGGGAATCCGTAGGTCAGAAGCTCAGAAAGGTCCCATAGGTCCTGTTTACCATATTGGGGAGTGGAACTTGATCCTGAATTCAATGAGTAGCCATGAAAGTCTGTATAGCGGGAGAAAGGCAGAATTTGAGTGCAGGTTGAGGAATATAAATTGCTCCATGCAAATAGGGTAGATTGCTGGGGATCAGCTTCAAGGGGGTGGAGGAGGGGCGACTAATCTGATAACAACAATTGTCCATACTTGGGGCAACAGAACCTGAATAAGACTGTAGTTAGTGAGGAAGACAAGGAAGCAGAACTAAAAAATATTTTTAAACTGTTTTTTTTTCTTTTAAATTGTGAAAAAAATACACATAACATAAAATTGACCTTCCTATCATTTTCAAGCATACAGTTCAGTAGTCTTAAATACTTTCCTATTGTTGTGTAATCCATCTCCAACTTTATCAACTTGCAAAATAGAAACTATACCCATCAACTTCCCATTTTCCCCTTCTCACAGCCTCTAGTTACCACCATTCTACTTTCTGCATAACAGATATTTTTATATTGTTTAGAACTGTTGATTTCAAGAGCAAAAGAATTTAAACTAACATGCAAAGGGGGTAGAAAGGGATGTATTAAAGATTTATACAAGCTGATCATGATGCTCCCGGAAGTGAATGCATCTGGGCCTCTGCACTGGCTAGAATCTAACCAGAAAGGTATCAGGCTTCTCTGAACTCGTGTCTTCTTCTCTGTGCTACTTCATTCTCTCTATGCAGGCTGACTTCCTTGCCGTCTTTCTCCACTTCTTAGCATCTTCTGTTCCTCCAGCTCTGAGTTTATGTTTCAGTTCTACCCTCATGCAGAGACTAAATAGCTATTTCTGAATCTCAATTCAAAACCCAAGAGAGAGAATTTGATAGGTTCAGTTAGCGGCCATTGTGCATCAGTGTTCCAATCAGTTACTGCCTCCAAAAGTATCACGTAGTACAAACATGGCTGGTAAGGCTGATTTCAAGAGAGAACGGCGGTCTTTGGAAACTGGCGGATATTCAAAAAGGAATTTCAGAGAAAGGATTAAGATGGCTTGGTGACAGATGGTTGGAATCCTGTGGCACAGAAGTGGCTGAGGAGATCAGGAAGGAGTGAAGAGATAGGGGGGAGGCGGCCTTAAGGAGCTCACAACCTAATTGGGAAGATGAGTTATTCAAGGAGCCTTCAACTCAGAGTGGACTGCAAAGAATTCTGCTGTTTTCTAAAGTAGCCACTGTGACAGCCACCTTCCAGAAAAGCTGCCATAATCTCATAAATTTAAAAAGATACCATAGGAAAGGAGGCTATTAATATCACTTACATTCTGTGGTGAAAAACAGAAGGGAGACCTTTTCCTCTAGGGTCACTCATTGCAGAGGAGAGCTGACAGACAGACTTCGAGTTATAGCTTATGAATTCTGTAGCCTATGAACTATGCGTTAGTTGCTCAGACATGCCTGACTCTTTGCGACCGCGTGCACTGTTGCCCACCAGACTCCTCTCTCCCTGGGATTTTCCAGGCATGGATACTGGAGTGTGTTGCCATTTCCTTCTCCAGGGGATCTTCATGACCCAGGGATTGAATCTGGGTCTCCTGCACTGCAGGCAGATTCTTTACTGACTGAGCTTCCAGGGAAGCCCATGAGAGTTATGTGTCCTGATTTATGAAACCACCTCCAAGGTCAGGGTAGTTCCAGTTGTTTTTTTTTGTAGCTAAGCTCCCAGGATATTTCTGCAAAGATGATTTGTTTCTACTACTGAGGATTAAAAAGACAAAAAATAGAAAGCATCGTTCAGAGAGAGCTCAAAATTAAAAATAAAATTCAAATCAAATCAGCATCTGAAACATCCTGAAAACCTCCCACCAATGATTCCAGACTTTGTTATCAGGAGATCAGTGACTCCAGCTGTACACAAAATACAATAAGCAAATAAATACAGGATGCCAAAGGAAAAAATGATATAGTCACGAAGCTACTGGAGCCTTCCTTTCTTCAAAATATTTAAACTCTAGCTTCTTTAAATTTAATTTCACTTAAAAATTTCAAGAGACTAGTTGACTTCTCTGAGATTATATATTCTGTTTTAGATGAAAGCTGAGCAGTTCAGCGAATTGTATTTCAACTCATTTCTCTAGACATCAGTTACCAGAAACCTTTTTAATGAAAGCTTTGAGGACTGTCTGTCCATTATGCTGCTAAGGAGCCTGAGTCAGCAAGCTCATTCAGATTTAAAAATTTAACTGGCCCTCTTCCAATCTTTAATCAAAAGCTAATGTACTTTTCCAACCTAAGTCTTTTGCATTCACTGTCTATGGAGGATACTGGATAAAACATTCTTGGGAAACAGCTGGTTCAGTCTGTAAACTCCCATCACCACTGTTTTGCAGAAATATTGTGTGTGCGTGTGTGTGTGCTTAAAGAAATGACCTATAGAAGGTCCTTAATGTCATCCAGCATTAATGTACCTTTGTAAAGTCAGTTTTGCCACAAACACATTTTCCAGTACAGAAAATGGACTAGGAGCATTTTCTTCTTGCCTGTCTTCCAGAACTTAGGGACAGAATAAGCAATTGAATGAATCTGAGTGATGGAAGAGATGATAGAGATTCTGCAGAAATCTAAACACCTTCCCTAGATCTTTGACATAAGGCTGAGTATATCCTAGAAGGCAAGGTGAACTTTTGTTTACAAATTTTGAACTGTATTGCCATACACCTGAGACTCAAATAATGAAAAAATAAAAGGAAGTTGAACACTTAATTCCATGTATTTAAGTTGATCCCAAATAAGAGAAAAATGAGCAGTGTCAGGGTCTGGGAAAACATGTAATGAATTAGAAAAGGTAACTACTATTAATAGATAGAACTCTGGCAGAATGACTTCCCCAAGGATGGAAGAGGTATTCTCACAGAGGGATTTGTTTATTCTCTTTCATTCACTGAAAGATTAAAATATAATCCAGAGTGCTTTTAAAAGCAAGCCAGGGCACTTATTTCAGTGCTAGATGAGATTTTATGACAAAGCCACCATTCTATGTAAATACAACAGGTCAGAGAGGTTATCACTGACCACTGGAATCAAGATAGTTCTCATAATAGACTCTCAGTGACCTGATTAAAGAAATACTGTCTTTCATGCAGTTTCTTTTGTCTTATTTTTGTATCAGGGAAAGTCAGTCTGTTCATTTAACTGTATGGATTTTATTTTTTTCCTGAGCTGATGATGCCTTTGTTACATATGAGCATAGAAATGGATAAATCAGTCTATCTCAGCAATCCCATGAATTCTTGACATGTGTAGAGAAAAGATCTTGGTTATCAGAGTACTCAATAGCCTTTGCATGTCAGCCAAGATCCATAACACATATAAAACATTTACACTTGAGAAACACAGCTCTCATTAATACATGTGTATTAGCAAAGCCAAGTGCTGCATGAGAGAGAATTGTGTGTGAATGACTTACAGGAAAATTGTACAAATTATCAGTGGATTCAGAATAATTATGCAATAAAATGGGAGACTTGTAAAAACGAGGTTTATCTGAAGAGCTCGGCTTTCTCATTTCACTCCTATAATCTATCACAGGTCCTGCAGCTTGAACACTGAATGCTTCTGGGACTGTCAGGATTACTTACTACTCCAGGTGATGGTTTTGAGGATCCAGGCACTGTTTTTCCTGTGGAGAGTCGGCAGATACCACAGCTGACTTCTGAAGGAAGGAAGGCTGGCCAAACAGAAGAGATTGGTTTCACTTCTGAAGCTGGCCAAACAGAAGAGATTGGTTTCACTTCTGAAGCTGTGTTGCATGAGACCAGCCCCATGGATATGACAGACATAGGAGTGTTAATTTCCAGTGCTGTGCCCTAAGCAAAGCTTTTGGAGAATACATTATGTGCCCAAAATACTGCTCTCCAGAACATTCCACATTTAGCCCTCCCTACAGTTCAGGGGCAGACAGTAAAGAAGCTGCCTGCAATGCAGGAGCCCTGGGTTCAGTCCCTGGGTTGGAAAGATCCTCTGGAGAAGGAAATGGCTACCCGCTCCAGTATTCTTGCCTGGAGAATTCCATGGACAGAGGAACCTGGCAGGCTACAGTTCATGGGGTCACAAAGAGTCAGACACGACTGAGTGACAAACACAGTTCAGGGGCAGTCTGGCTGGTGTTGCTTTAAGTGGGGGCATGTTTCAGTTTCAAAGTGTGAATCACTTTTACTACATATCAAGAACAATCGGATTTTAGAATGTCTACTGTGAGCTAGGTTTTTCCCTATCCAGGAATGCTTGACTTAAGCTAGACCTAAGCATGCTCCCCAACTGGGAGCATGGCCCAGCTGGAGCAAGGGGGAGACTAGCCCCCTTTGCTACGGTTCATTTGGTTTAAGGTAATCTGAAGACTGCCCTCCAGGATCAAAACAAAAGCAAAGTTAGGCAGTTCATGCCAACAAGTCATCAGTCCCAGGGGTCAGGAAATGAGGGAGCTCACTAGTATAAAGCAGGGAAAGGGCAGAACCATATGAGGAACCCAGCATGGGAACCACTTTGTAGAAGCTTTTTACAGGCAACATATCAACCCACTCCACTATTCCTGCCTGGAGAATCTCATGGACAGAGAAGCCTGGTGGGCTACAGTCCATAGCGTCGCAAAGAGTTGGACACAGCTGAAGTGGCTTAGCATGCACACAGGCATAGCCTCAGGCAAGGCAGTGAGTGAGCTGTTCAAGGCCAGCATGAGGCTCAAGATACAAAAACAGCAACCACAACCCTGTGTTCTTTCCCCTGTGTGCTACTTTGTTGGACGTATTTGCACAATTTAAGAAGATACCAAAAGCACCATTTTAAAAATGGTACGGTGGCCCTTACCCTTGTCTGCTCACCCCCACCCTAGCATATACCTCTTCCTCTAAGAAGCCTCCGCTATCAGCCTACCAACTCTGGAGCAGGTAGGCAATCCACCCTGGATTAATGCGAGTACCCCAGTCTTTTGTCCCTGAGGCTCGGGTTGGTTGGAACTGAGTATCTGTCACTTGCAACCTGAGAGTTCTGAATAATATACATGATAGTCTAGTTTTTACTTTTTCTTTATCTCGCATACCAAGAAAGATGGGCTTTCCACAAACACACACCAGAGTACTCAATATTTATACTGCTATGATTAAGTAATAATTTTGCCTACATCTGGCTCCCAAACTCGTGCAGTTTACTCCCTGCAGAGTCCAGAGTGGGTCCATAGTGTGAACAGAAGAGAAGATGATCAAAAATAGCCCCCACAGTTCAGTTCAGTTCAGTTCAGTTGCTCAGTTGTGTCCCACTCTTTGTGACCCCATGGACAGCAGCATGCCAGGCTTCCCTGTCCATCACCAACTCCCAGAGCTTGCTTAAACTCATATCCATTGAGTCGGTGATGCCATCCAACCATCTCATCCTCCGTTGACCCCTTCTCTTCTCTCCTTCAATCTTTCCCAGCATCAGGGTCTTTTCCAGTCAGTTCTTCGCATCAGGTGGCCAAAATATTGGAGTTTCAGCTTCAGGATCAGTCCTTCCAAAGAATATTTAGGACTGATTTCCTTTAGGACTGACTGGTTGGATCTCCTTTCAGTCAAAGGGATTCTAAAGAGTCTTCTCCAACACCGCAGTTCAAAAGCATCAATTCTTTGGCACTCAACTTTCTTTATAGTCCAACTCTCACATCCGTACATGACTACTGGAAAAACAATAGCTTTGACTAGACAGACTTTTGTTGGCAAAGTAATGTCTCTGCTTTTGAATATGCTGTTCATAGCTTTTCTTCCAAGGAGCAAGCGTCTTGTAATTTCATGGCAGCAATCACCATCTGCAGTGATTTTGGAGCCCCCAAAAAACAGTCTGTCACCGTTTCCACTGTTTCCCCATCTATTTGCCATGAAGGGATGGGACCAGATACCATGATCTTAGTCTTCTGAATGTTGAGTTCTAAGCCAGTGTTATCACTCTCTTCTTTCGCTTTCATCAAGAAGCTCGTCAGTTCTTCTTCACTTTCTGCCATAAAGGTGGTGTTATCTGCATATCTGAGATTATTGATATTTCTCCTGAAACCTCGATTCCAGCTTGTGCTTCATACAGCCTGGCATTTCACACAATGTACTCTGCCTATAAGTTAAATATAGACAGCCTTGATGTACTTCTTTCCTGATTTGGAACCAGTCTGTTGTTCCATGTCCAGTTCTAACTGTCGCTTCTTGACCTGCCTATGATTTCTCAGGAGGCAGGCTCTGCTACTTGCCAGCGGGCCTCACAAAACTGAGGGCCTGATACCAGGGCAGGATTACATTTTCCTCTCTGTGTTCTCCTTTAGCTGCTGCAGGGATGGAACCAGAGTTTCAGGTAAAGCTAAGTATTTCTCTGGTACTCTGTGGAGATGTTTGATGTGAGTGGGGAGCAGCTGGAGATAAGGAAGGTGGAAATAGAACAATCAAATCAATCAATGTCTGTTGTACACTTCGTTTGTCAAAGGCACCGCCAGGTGCTATGCAACAACTACGGATGGATGGAACATGGATCAACACCCTTGAGAAGACTACATTCTATCTGGGGAGAAAAGACATGCACACAAGCATACACTCAACAACAAAAGCTGCATAAATTCAGCAGCAACATAGGTCAATACAGACTGGTGTGTTTTTAGTCTTTTGGTTGCAGGAAGACTCTGGCTAACTTAAGCCAAAATAGGAATACGGTGGAAGGGCTGGTCATTGAACGGGAGAAAGGGTTGAGCAACAGACCTCTGGAGGGACAGGGACTGGGCTGGCCCTAGATGACCTCCTTAGCGGCCATCGTAGTGGTGAAGGTGAAGAGAAGGGTCTCACTGGTAGGGAGGCAGTAAGAAAGAAAAGGGAGCAAGGAGAGAGACACTTAGAAGTTCTCCTGTCCTCTAAACCTGGTAGAATCCATATGTGTCACTCTTGGCGACTTGAAAGAGACCGTTCATCAGATATAGCTGACTCAGGGAGCTAAGAAACTGGAAAAAGATTTATGTATATTAAGGGCAAAAATGTCATAGCAGCATCTCAGCCATAACTAAGATTTCTTTGGATCCGGATAAGAGACCAGCTGGGGATTTTAATCACTTAAGAACTAAGACTAACATTCTAAAACTGACTGCCTGAAAAGTACTTCTGTCCTGAGAAATCTGATCCAGCCATTAGCATGCAGAAGGGAACGCTTGGCCTGGTGGCTTTATTGAGCACTATTGACAGGACCAGGGATCCATGACACCGAATCACAAAACCCCAATCAGCTCTTGTGATTGATCGGCCCTACTGCCCCTTCCACGGGCTTCTGCCCCCAGAGAAGGCTGGCACACGCTTGGACCTGAAGGGGACCCCACAGAGAAAGCAGGAGGCTCAAATGCTGTCCGGGAGTTACATCAGAGAGTGAACAATACAAGCCTCCTGACAGTGGTCTGTATTTCACAGGAGAAGGAACACATTTTATTTTTTTTTAAGGAACAATTTGAAGGCCACATGGTGGGGAGTTAGGAAGTGGGTGTGGAATTATAAAGTTGACAAAATCATATGCAGCCGCCACAGATGGCTCCCTTCAGCTCAGCCACGTGGGAGGCAGAAAGAGCTGAGGAAAGATACCCTCTGATCCTTGTTTTCCTATTACTAATAAGGATGTGATTCTTCACTGCTGAGAGGGAAACTTTCTTCTCCCAAAGCTCAGATTTCCATATTCCCATAAAGACACCCAGGAGGTAAAGATGGGGAGGAACTCTTGCCCCTTTTGTCTCCACACCCACCCACTGGCTTTGTCCAGACTGAGTGATGTGTGTTGACTCAGTAAGGAGGACCTGACCAGCTGTGGCTGAGGGCCATCTGTGCTCTGCTCTTTGGAGTAGCCCATCCTTGGCCAGTTTTCTCCTCCATCACTGAGCAGGAAGACACTGCCCTGTGAGAGAGACACAAAGTGTCCAGATCTGTCAATGACAGGTCAGTAGGTCTGCATCCTTATTCAGTTATGAAGTGTTAGGGAGCCTGCTGTGCTCACACTTACACCTTCTCCCAATCCAGATGATAGCTCATTTTCATCTGTTAGACTTGTGCAAGTATTGCAACTGGTTCAAAATGCAAGGCAGAAAAAGAGGAGTGGGTATCCCAAGGCCCCAGTACTCTTTATGATCTTCTGCAGAGGTCTGAGAGATTTCTCCATGGTGTTCACTACTGTAAGCAACCGTGCTAATATTTTACATTTGCAGAGAACTTTCCCACATAATCTCTATGTGTTTCACAAAATCCTATGAGGTAAGTAGAGAAGGTATGACTCTTTCAGTTTTATAGGTTAGAAAACTAAAATTCACAGAAGTTGAGTAAATTCCCCAAGGCTATGCAATTACTATGTAGTGGAATCAGGAGTCCAACCTGGTTTTCTGACCCAGGTTCTATAGGAAGAGATGGTTGAGATTCAGTTTTATAGCGGGGTTAAAAGTCACATGGATTTGGATTCTGGCCCTAGTACAACCTGTGGGTGAGTTAACCAGTTCTCTAAGTCTTCCTTTCCTTATCTATAAGATAGGGATAATAGTAATGTCATTTTGAGAAGTACATGGAATAATGCAAAGCCATTTGCAAAGTGTATATCAAACGTTCAGTAAGTGTCCATCTTTTTTACAGATTTAAGTTCGTTTAAAAGGCAACCTGTTTACAAATATCCTATGTGTGGTTCAGATCAACCTATAAATGCCTGTTTTGCCATACTGCTTTACAATCTCATAAACAACTCAATAAAATTGTTTAAAAGTTAAACTGAAAGCACTCAATGTTCCTACATCAAGTGCTTTCAACATATTATCTATTACAAGGTCCTTCTGAACAGAGAAACAGATTATTGTAGTGTTTTTCAATAGTACTTTCAGTAACATATACAAAATGTAAATTGGTATAATCCTCTTAAGAAACATTTAAGTAATTTATATTAAGAATCAGAAAAATGTTCATATCTTTTGACTAAGTAATTCCACCTCTAGCAGATTACTTAAAATATGTAAAAAGCCATTAGACACACATACAAGCTTGCATACAAAGATGTTTATCAGAGAAGTATTCGAAATAGTAAAAATAACTAAAGATGCCTAGCAACAAGTTTACCATTTGGAATTCCTTGGTTGTAAGAACAGAAAACAACTCTAACAATCTTCAGCAAAAAAGAATATTGAGAAGTTTGAGTAGTTTCTCAAATCAATGGCATCAGGAAGGATAGGAACCAGGGTAACTCCAGGAATCTAAGTTAGCAGATGATGTTTCTCAGGCATGCTGTGATTAGGATGACCTAACTTCAACTGACTGTATAGCACAGGGAACTCTACTCAGTGCTCCAAGGTGACCTAAATGCGAGGGAAATCCAGAAGAGAGGGGATATGTGTAAACATATAGGTGATTCACTTTGCTGTACAGCAGAAAGTAACACAACGTTGTAAAGCAACTCTGTAAATGTAAATATTTTGGTCGCTTAATTGTGCCTGACTCTTCATGACCCCACGGACTGTAGTCCGTCAGGGTCCCCTGTCCATGGAACTCTCCAGGCAAGAATACTGGAGTGGGTTGCCATTTCCTTCTCCAGGGGATCTTGCTGACCCAGGGACTGAACCCAGGCCTCCTGCATTGCGGGTAGATTCTTTACTGTCTGAGCCGCCAGGGAAGCCCTATAATCCAATATAAAGCAACTATACTCCAATAAAAATCAATTTTAAAAGACATGTAACACCTCCTCAAAAAGTAAGTCCTAAAACATGAAAAGAAAAAGAGAATGACCCAATGTCAGTCAGAACTTTTAATTTAAAAATTAAAAGTTTATGTAAATAAGGAGAATAACAAAAATACATTTTAAGTTGTTGGCTCATCAAGGAAACTTTGAGTGGGGTGATATTTTGCTCAGTGCTATCTGGAGAACATATCTAACCAGCCTGGCTTGGGTCATCTGCTTATCTCTTAGTGAGGCAAAATGAGGAATGAAAATACTGTGATCAAGAAAATCTTATCCACGGGCTTCCCTGGTGGCTCAGTGGTAAAGAATCTGCCTGCCAGTGCAGGAGACTCGGGTTCAATCCCTGTTCTGGGAAGATTCCCACAGGCCTCGGAGCAGCTAAGCCTGTGTGCCACAACTACTGAGCCTGTGCTTTAGAGCCCGAGAGTTGCAACTACTGAGCCTGTGAACTGCAACTAACTCTGTAAGTCCTAGAGCCCATACTCCACAGTCAGAGAAGCCACTACAATGAGAAACGTGCACAGCAGAACTAGAGAGCAGCTCCTGCTCTGCACGACTAGGGAAAAGCCCGCACAGCAACAAGGACCCAGCCCAGAAAATAAACATAAATAAATAAATAAACTTAGGGAAAAAATCTTATCCAGAGGAGGAGTGGCATTTCCAGAGAGGAAAGAGAGATGCTGAGAAGAAAGAACAGATGTTCACTCTTGTGACAGAATGACCCAATAAATTGTTATATACCATTTGGAGAGTATTTTCCTACATTAAAAATGATATTTATAGAGATGATGTTAAATACTTATAATGTAACTTTAAAGAAAAAGACAGGCTATTCAATTGTATGGGAGTGTCCTATAACTATGAAGGAAAAATGATACTAGAAAAGGACTGGAAGAAAACTCAAGCAGATCCTTGGGTTTCTGAGGGATTTAGGCCCACCGGATAGGAGTGCCTGCCTTATGGACTGAAGCCAGAGGGAGGTCTAGGTCTTAGAGTCCATTTGGTTCTGAATGAGGGGTCTGGAGGTAGCAGAAGGGGCTAGACCAACCAGAGGGAAAGGAGGAGCTTTATCCATCAATAAGCCATTCAGGTCCTAGGGATTGAACTGCAACAATTACCAAAAGTCAAGAGCAGAGATCAGGTTGGAGGAGAGAGAGTGGGAGGGTCAACAGCTTTGGTCTGATCAGGACCAGGTTACCTAGACACTCCTCTTGTGAAACAGGGGCTGCACACTAACCAACCCCTGTGCCTGAGGAAAGGGGCTTCCCTCATAGCTCAGTTGGTAAAGAGTCTGCCTGCAATGCAGGAGACCCAGGTTTGATTCCTGGGTTGGGAAGATCCCTTGGAGATCGAAATGGCAACCCACTCCAGTATTCTTGCATGGAGAATCCCATGGATGGGGGAGCTTGGCAGGTTACAGTCTATGGGGTTGCAAGAGTCGGACACGACTAACTAAAGCGCATGCGCGGTGTGCACACGGACACACACACACACACACACACACGCGCGCGCGCGCGCGCCTGAGGAAAAGGCATAGATTTGAAGGAGATGGTTGGGGAGAGAGAAAGTGAGTGATCTTTTGCTCCCTCCTTCTTTCAAATCTTTTGTGGGGATTTAAAAATTTCATATAAGGACTTCCTTCGTGGTCCAGTAGCTAAGACTCTGTGCTCCCAATGGAGGGGACTCAGGTTCAATCCCTGATCAGGGAACTAGATCCTGCATGCTACGAATAAGACTTGACCTGGCACAGTCCAGTAAATAAATGTAAATATTTTAAAAAATTAAAAATTAATACAAATAAAGAGAATGAAAAAACACATTCTAATTTTTAATTGTTGGTTCGTTCTATTTATTTTCTTCTTAAAGGCAGGACCTCTATTAGCCCAGTAAAGGAAGTTTTAAATTTGGAATGGGAGAAGTCTATTAAACTAAACTGCTGATAATACCCTTGACTTGTAATATTTTACTTGTCTGACTTAAAGTTATCTAGCTTTATCTGAATCTCAAAAGGCAATCTTTCTCTTCTTCTATAACTTAATGATCCAAGAGGAAATTTTGCTTATACTTAAATGTAATGACTTCACGAATTGTTTCTCCTGTAGGTTCAGTAATCTATTTGCTTTTATAACTCTCCAAAGATTCAGGAATGAAAACATTGCCTAGAGCTTTCTTTAAAATTTCTACAATTTGTCCCTTGATAATATGAGGACAAGGAAACTGTGAATAACAAATTACCTTTCCAGAAAGGAAGGGCCTTTTCACAAAACAATGTAAAAAAAGCAGGGCCTTCATAATTTTGTATGCCTGGGTGGGGATATGGCCCTCCTTTTTCATCTCTATATAGTAATAATAATAAAAAAGACATTGGTCTTGGTGTCATGCAAAGAAACATCTCAGCTTCTGGAAGGGGAAAAAAAATCTGTGGAGAAAAATAAATTTATGATTAGGAACAGTTTTCGAGGACATTGAAAAAGAAGTAAATATATATATATATGGTTTTATAACTGCTGATATGAACATTTTGAAATACATATTCTTTAGAGCAGGAAGAAAAACACCTGTATTTTACAGAAAGACTGTCAGCCTTATTATACAGAGCTATTTAATGCTTCCTTGAGGAAAGATGGGCCATAAGTCAAGTGAGCTTCTAAAGCCAAACATATCATGAAACTTCTTTTGATTTAAAACTGTATCTTCTCTTCTTTGACATGTCCTTCAACCACAGAAGTCTTTCTTTTTCTTTTAAAAAAATCTTACAGAATATAAAGAGCATATTGAGAAATACAGGTGATGAGAGAGGAAAGAAACCTGAATATGCACAGAATCGTTTGCTGGGCTGAGAACATCTTGAGAAGAATCACACACTTTAATCTCCCATGCTGTCATCTTTTCATGATGAAAGCTTAAAACGTTAAAACCTGAACCAAAGTTTCTAAGGAAAATTAATTTATTACATTAGAAGGAAAAAACCCCCACAGCTTGTCATTTGAAGTGATGGGTGCCACAATTCAGTGCTTACATGATTATGTCTTAGACCTAAATATGCAAATACACCCATGGGCTTTTGAATTGGGCTTTTATGCTAGTTGAGCTTTCTTCTCTAAAAAAGGGTAGGAAAGGTAGAAAAAAATATTTTTGTGGTCTATAAGTCGGCATAGGTAAGAATTACATTGTCAAGTTTAAAAAAGTTCTTGCTACCCTTTATTTGTTTGTTTTAAATTTTTTAAAGATTTCTTTTTTTTATGTGGACCATTTTTAAAGTCCTTATTGAATTTGTTACAATATTCTCCCTGTTTTATGTTTTGGCTTTTGGGGATATGGGATCTTAGCTCTCCGACCAGGGATTGAACCCATAAGCCCTGCATTGAAAGGGGAAGTCTTAACCACTAGACAACCAGGGAAGTCCCTCTTTCTACCCTTTAAATCTGCTCTAGGACCTCATTTTTCTCCTGCCCCAGCATAAACACTCTGTCAGGCCCCTCAAATTTTCTATATGCTCTTAAGAAATGAGAAGAATTCTTTTTATCGCTTCAAGCTTCAAAACATGGTCTTGTTTTAATAATTAAAATAGTCCCACTATTATCAAGATATAAAATGCTTTTGAATTAAATAATAACACCAAGTTTTTCATTTTCAACCGAACGTTTCTTTCCCTCCCCCAACTCGACCCTGTGGCAAAGAAGAAGCTTGCAGCTGAGGACGGAGGGAAAGCTGCCCACCTGTCTTCCCACCCCGAGTTTCTACCCCTCCTCCCCTCTTCTTATGAACCCTAAGATTAGAGAAAACAGAAAATGGAGGAGGAAAAGGGAGGGGAGGAGCAAAGCGCTTACTGCCAGGTATCCTGGTAGTGATTTAGTATCTGAGTTTTTAAAGGCTTGGCATGTGTTTACAACTGAATGGTTAACTAGCTTTGTGTGTGTGTGTGTGTGTCTGGGGGCCATGGAATTGTTAGAGGTATCCCCATTTCCCATGACTGGCAGTCTTATCTTTTCCAAGTCACTCTTACATGGGGTGAATGAATTCAGGCCCCACTGATTACTCATTCTTCTTCCTTCAGCCCCGAAGGTACTTCTGGCCTCTCTCTGCTGCTGTGTGTTGCTTCCTCCAAGGGCATCTCTTGGCCAACACCCAAGGAAACATTTTTTTTTTAATGAAAATAATAAATGATTTTTTTAAAGTTTTTTATTGGAGTATAATTGCTTTATAACATTGTGTTAGTTTCTGCTGTACAATGAAATGAATTAGCCATATATATATATACACACATATATATACACACACACACACATATATATATACACACACACATATATATATATATACACATATATCCGCTCCCTCTTGAACCTCCCTCTTACAGCCCACTCCCGCCTCCCCACCCCCATCCCACTTCTCTAGATCATGACAGAGCACTGAGCTCATCTCCCTGAACCATACAGCAGAGCCCCAAGGTAACATTTAAGAGGCCCTCCAGCGCAGTTGATCTTCACTCCACCATCAAAGCAGCCAACCAGTGTCTCTTCCTTTCCTTGGGAGTCAGCAACCAGAGCCCTTTGTTTCCTGAAGCACAGTTTTCCCGCAATAGGCTCTTGAAAGTCCTGTTGAAGGCCCTTTCCAAGCATGTTGGAAGGGAAGGACAGGCCTCTCCCTATCCTATCTCCATGGTGGTGGGGCGGGGGGGAGGTTCTAGAAGGGGTGGGATTCATTCACAGCAAATACCTCTTCCAAACACGCTCTCTTCCTGATTTCCAAATTCCACACTTCCATCCTCTTATCAAGGATGAAATATTTAGAAGTTGTAAGACTGATATTTCTTTCATCTCTCCCCACCACACTCCACCAACACACTTAAAAAAAATCTATGTGGTGGTCTGATATTCATTTTGCAATCTGGTATTTTTATTGTGTTTATACGTGCATGCTATGTCACTTCAATCGTGTCCAACTCTTTGCAACACCATGGACTATAGCCCGCCAGGCTCCTCTGTCCACGGGCTTCTCCAGGCAAGAATACTGGCGTGGGTAGCCATTTCCTCCTCCAGGGGATCTTCCTAACCCAGGGATTGAACATGTCTCCTGCATTGCGGGCAGATTTTTTTTTATTGCTGAGGCACCAGGAAAGTCTTAGATAAAACTTCCATTTTGATATTTGATATTGATGTTTACTAGGTGGCTCAGTGGTAAATCTTCTGCCTGCCAATGCTGGAGATGCAAGAGACCTGGGTTCAATCCCTGGGTCGGGAAGATTCCTCTGGAGAAGAAAACGGCAACCCACTCCAGTATTCTTGTTTGGAAAATTCCATGGACAGAGGAGCCTGGCAGGCTACAGTCCATGCAGTTGCAAATAGTCAGACATGCCTGAGTAACTGAGCACATTAATGTTCACAAGAATATTCTAGTTCAGTCCTCAGACTTCAGAAACTTCAGATATATGTCAGCTATTGGAAGCTCCAGATTATTATAAAGTCACAGATCCTCAGTGCCACCCAAATGTAATATAAATGTGAGTGATTATAATTTCAATAACGCAAAATAAAAATACCAGAAAGGCAATGCCTACAAGCTACATATGGTTCTGTTATTGTCTTATTAAGCAAGTCAGTATCAAAGAAAATAAGTCGAGAACATGTTAGCTGCAGAAATTATTTACTTTTATCAAAGAGCCATTGTTTTCATGCCTGTTCCTCTTCTTAACACTGTATTTGCTGCCTCCCCAGAGATAGCCTAGTCAATTACATGGTCTTCCTTTCACACTTACATCAAGGCCAAGAGTAAACTGTTCCAAGCACAATGCAACAGCCTGTTTCTTTGGAAGCAAATAAAATAGGGCCATCGTTTTCAATCTTTTTTTTTTTTTTTCTTCTTCTGAAAAGTGACAGGATAAGAATTAGGCTAAAGAGAAGCATGAAGAAACATTTTCTTCCAGTAGGCTGAACAGCACTCACTATATTCACAATACACTTCCTGATGGGTAAGCAGTGAATCCTTTTGTTTACTAAAAATACCTCAATCAATTTTTCTTTTAATGACTTGCATCACCACTACCTACATCTCAGTCCCGACTCTTATCTTTCCTCCTGTTCTTTATTGTTCAGAACAAGCACATACACTGTGGTCATGTGATATACCTTATTAGCTGTAACTGAAGCTTAACGGATATAATTAATGGATTATTCCAACCCTCCCTTTAGTTCCTTGGTTCCTTTTATTCTTAAACAGATGAATTCTAATAGTGGCATTATCAGATTCTACATATAGTAGAGACATATTAGAAGAATAAAATGCCCCTTAGGACTTACCATGTGGCTTATTGTAGTTAATAGAATAAATGTCCATCCAGAGAGAGACTGTTAGCTTTTTAGTGCTTCTTTCTTAACCATTTCCTGGAGACTAGATATCTGTGTTCCAATATCTTTTCCAAGCCCTTATTAGCATGGGATTGGCAAATCACTTACCTTCTCAGTCATATCATCTGCAAAATAACCCCAGCAAGGAGATGCCTAGCCTAGATAATTTCTTAAGTCAAATATGCTTCTCCAAACTGTAACCTTCGATGCTATACTGAATTCCTAGCATTTGTTATTGTTTAGTCGCTAAGTCGTGTCCAACTCTTTTGGGGACCCCACGGACTGTAGCCTGCCAGGCTCCTCTGTCCATGGAATTTCTCAGGCAAGAATACTGGAGTGGGTTGCTATTTCTTTCTCGAGGGGAATCTCCCTGATCCAGAGATCAAAGCCGTGTCTCCTGCATTGACAGGCAGGTCCTTTACCACTGAGCCACCAGGGAAGCTCATTCCTAGCATTTACTCAAAGCTTAATAAAATCAGAATGTATGGTACAATTACGGCTGGAATCAAGATTGCTGAGAGAAATATCAATAACCTCAGATATGCAGATGATGCCACCCTTATGGCGTGAAGTGACCCTTATGAAAATGAAGAACTGAAGAGCCTCTTGATGAAGTGAAAGAGAGTAAAAAAGCTGACTTATAACTTAACATTCAAAAAGCGAAGATCATGGCATCCAGTTCCATCACTTCATGGCAAATAGATGGGGAAACAATGGAAACAGTGAAAGACTTTATTTTGGGGAGCTCCAAAATCATTGCAGATAATGACTAAAGCCATGACATTAAAAGACGCTTGCTCCTTGGAAGAAAAGCTATGACCAACCTAGACAGCATATTAAAAAGCAGAGACATTACTTTGCTGACAAAGATCCATCTAGTCAATGCTATTGTTTTTCCAATAGTCATGTATGGATGTGAGAGTTGGACTATAAACAAAGCTGAGCACCAAAGAATTGATGCTTCTGAACTGTGGTGTTGGAGAAGACTCTTGAGAGTCCCTTGGACAGCAAGGAGATCCAACCAGTCCATCCTAAAGGAAATCAATCCTGAATATTTATTGGAAGGACTGATGCTGAAGCTGAAACTCCAATACTTTGGCCACCTGATGTGAAGAACTGACTCATTGAAAAAGACCCTGATGCTGGGAAAGATTGAAGGCAGAAGGAGAAGGGGACAACAGAGGATGAGATGGTTGGATGACATCACTGACTCAATGGACAAGGGTTTGAGCAAGCTCCGGGAGTTGATGATGGACAGGGAAGCCTGGCATGCTGCAGTCCATGGGGTTGCAAAGAGTTGGACACGACTGAGCAACTGAACTGATGCATTTTATTCCTTTACTATGTTTAAGGTTTCCACAATGAACAGGAATTATTTTAATAATAAGATAAAAGTTATCTAAAAAGAACAAAAAGAAAATAAAAATTAACAAAAATATGTTTTGGCATCTAACGCATCCCCAGACCTCACCCAGTTGCATTATAAAATGCAAAACAACTTGATGTGTAAAGATCACTGTGACACATTTAAGAAATCTAATCAGATGAGTTTAAATGTAGCATTGTATCAGATTTGAATAACATTTGTAGAACATCACATGGAAAAAGTATATGAACAATAAAGCAAAAAAAAAAGCTTAAGGGCAAATGACATGTGACCCTAGTTTCCAGTGCACCACACTATGATTGGGAAACCTGGGCTCAACTCAGTTTGGTTCAACCAGTATTTATTGAGTCCAAGACACTGGAGAATAAAGATGAATGAGGGGATTATGATACAGTTGAAGGGACAGATATTTAAACAACTCCCAAACTAGTCAGACTGGCAACTGTTCTGAGAAAGGCAGAAACGAGACTCTGTCAAGTGTGAGTTCCTGCTGACTGGGGCACATCAAAAACCTTGCAAGTTTATGTTAATTAAGGAGTTCGCACTGCAGGGTGAGTTGTGCTCTGCGTTCTTAGACCAGTTATTTAGCCTCTCTGACCATCTGTTTTCCCAGCTGAAAACTAAAGAAACTGGATTTTTAAAAATTTCAAGTCATATCTGTTTTTCTAAGGGGCCGTGATTTTATGTTAGGACAATAACGAATGAGACTCCTTATTGGCGCTTCTTTCGACTTCTCTCTGCAGTCCGCCTCATCACAACTGTTGTCACTCTCTATAATTAAATCCATCTAGGGTTATTCCTCTCCCTCTGTTCCCATTTCTCTGTGACGGCAAAACTACAAAAGCACCCAAATTGCCGATGGAAACTCCAGTGTTTGTCCTGAGGGTACACAATAAAGAAAATTTGGTTCACAGCTTCCCACTCTTCATTATTTCTCTTTAAGGCTTATTGATTAGCAAGGTGGGGCAGGAGGCAAATATGAAAACCTGTTAAATTAGCTTGGGCTGTCATTCTGATTTAAAGGCATGCAAAGAGCTCTTTTTTTTTTTTTGTCATAGTGATATTTTTCAGTTTTTGTGAATCTTACACATTAACCTTGAAGCCACATGACATTCTCTGGGGGGGTTGGATTCATGGCTGGCTTTTATTAGCATTACACTTTCAGCAAATAATAGCTACTTTGTTTTCTCTTTTAAAGAGCATTATTCTCGGATCCATTCAAAGGGAACTGCATGTAGCCTGCGTTTGATGATTCACTCAAGACAAATAGAAGTTCTATGTCTAAGTAGCCATTTTCCTGTTATTTATTAAAATCTGTATGAAAGCAATATTTTAATCTGTTCATCCATTTAATTAAAAAATATTTATTGAGCTTCTGCTATGTGAAAGGCAAAGACATCATTAAGTGAAATGATCCATCCTTTTATGTGAATTTATTCTTTTCTTGTGATATTAAAATGATTCAAACCTTTAAAAATTCTCCAGAAACTACTGGGGCAACTGATTGTGGGATGAATCCTAAAAGCTGAAACAGTTGACTAGAATGTAAAAGGGAAAAGGAAAACAGGGTTTCTTAACTTCAGACCAATTGACATTTGGGGCTTCGTGGTTCCTTGTGGGGAGACTGTCCTGTGCTTTGCAGGATGCTTAACAGCATCCCTGGTCTCTACCCACTAAATGCCAATAGCATCTCACCACCACCCCCCATACCCAATTAGAGTGACAACCAGAAATGTCTCCAAATCTTGCCACCAATTCCCTGGAGTCACATTCACCTCTAGTGAAGAACCAATGAGCTAGAATGACTTTCCCTCTGATAAAGTGCCAGTCTCTACTCATGAAAGTTTATTCTTTTTGTTCTTAGAGATGATATCTAAACATATGCACTTCAACCTGTGTACCCTGAGATTGCACATAAAGCAAATTCCATTCGTATGTTTCTCCCTCTGTCACCAGGGGTAATAATAATAGGTGGTCCCTTCTTGGAAATGACTGAAAAGATGACTACTGACCTAAAGTCAGGGCTAGAACTTTGTTTTCCAAAACTGGGGTAAATTTTTACTAATATATGTATTCTTATAATGGGGGAAAGCCTTTGTATCCTATTATAAGTTAATCACTAAATTTGTGTTGGCAAATTTTAGCAGATAGCACTCCGGGAAAACAAACAAACAAACAAACAAGAACCAATCTCCATGGTACAAATATTCACACTTCTACTGGAGTCAATTTCCAGCTACTAGCCCAGTGTTAGTTTATGTGGAGTTATGGAGAGAACCCCATTATAAAATATTATAACCATATCTGTACAACAAATGAAAGGAAGAGTATGGAGTAACCGTTGCTTTGGTTTTTATTTAATAAATGTATTTATATAAGTTAATTTAAAATAGTAACTGTTCTGGGACTTCCCTGGCAGTCCAGTGGTTAAGAGTCTGCTTCCAGTGCAGGGGGCACAGGTTCAATCCCTGGTTGAGGAACTAAGATCCCACATGCTACACGGCCAAAAGGAAAACAAAGCAAGCAAACAAAGAATCCCATTTTTAGCAACCAGTTTACAAAATTTCTAAAAATTTAACAACTGGCTCTCATGAGCTTCTACAAGCTGGCTCCAGCACACCACTGAAGGACTAACCTATCACCTACCCCAAATGGTACCTCTATTTCAAATGTGCATATTTCTCAGAGTTTCTATGTGGACACAGAAAAGGGTAGTAAGCTCAGTCTTACTACCTACTTGAGCTAAAAATCTCATCTTTTAAAGTGTACAAAAAGCCCTCGTGCATATAATTTCAACTGATTTTTTAGATCACTTTATGCATGGAATATAACAGATATTTCCCTCATTTTACAGATGGAGAAACTAAACTGAGAATAGCTAAATTACTTGCTCACACTTAACAAGCTACGATATGGCAGAGCAGAGAAACAAGGAAACTACCATTTGTTGAATGTCAACCATAGACTAAACATGGACATTGTGGCTAATCCTCAAAGCAATCCTATGAAATAAATAGAATTGGGCCTATTTTAAATACTAGGAAACTGAACTCGGTGAGATTATGTAACCTTTTCAAAGATCACATCTCTAGTGTGTCTAGAAAGTGAAGTCGCTTAGTCGTGTCCAACTCTTCGCGACCCCCATGGACTGTAGCCTACTAGGCTTCTCCATCCATGGGATTTTCCAGGCAAGAGTACTGGAGTGGGGTGCCATTTCCTTCTCCAGGGGATCTTCCCTACCCAGAGATCAAACCCGGGTCTCCCGCGTTGTAGGCGGATGCTTTTACCATCTGAGTCACTAGTATTTCTAAGTTAGGATCAACTACACAGTGTTTCTCAAGCTCTAATGCACATCAGAAGCACAGGAGAGCCTATGAAAAGAGAGATTTCAGAGCTCACACCTACTGATTCTGATTCACTGGGGTTAGGATCAGACCCAAGAGTTTGTATTTCTAACAGGTTTCCTGGGGAGACCCTGATGCTACTCTGGGCACCCACTTTGAATACCTCTGAGTGTACCATGCAGCCTATTAATTCCTGGGAGCCCAAGGGTTCTGACTTCTAGCCCTACACTCTGTCCATTTCAGCAGTGTTCACCACATATTATGGTAGTTTATTTTGACTTCTAAACCAGGCAAAAGGTGATATTGTGTATATAAATGTTTATTACACATACTAAATAAATGTTCTCATTAATAATATATTCATACATTTAATCCATCAATGTGTGGTGGTTCTGAGCTTTTGTGTGAACTGATATTACATAGAAAAAAAAGGTTAATTTTCATGAAAGTCATTAGGTAAATACCTAATGACTAATTTTAAAAACCTCTCATTGGGGTTTATTATTAAGGTTCTGAACATTCCTGGAAACAAAATTTTTAGGTCAAATTTTGTTGTCAATATTCCACATAGGAAAAAATTACGTATGTGTTGCACAAACTTTGGGATCATATAAGGCAAAATAAGCCACCAAACTTGCATTTTCTGGTTTTATTTTTGTTTCAGGGAAAACTGACTTCTTACGCAGCTGATATTTATACTTAGAAGATCTGCACTGAAGCAATACTTAAGGATAACATATATTATAATATTTATAAGACATCTTTCCACGAGGCTCTTAAGTAACTACCTACAACCATGTAATCTTTTTCCCAGTTGGGCTTAGAATAGAGAGAGAATTATCAACTCCATCTTAAAGATGACAAGCCTGCAGTTCTGTGCACATCTCAGGTGTCTTGCTGAAGGTCATTCGCAGACTTAACAGTAAAGAGAGAATTAGAACCCAGGCTTTGGAAATCCTGGCTCGGGATAGTTACATAATCATTCTTTATTTTAACAGAGGAAAAGTCTCTGCACAGGAGGGTCAGGGAAATGGTGAACACAACGGTGAGACTCAAGCCAACCTGTGTGGTTACTGGGTAATGACCTAGGCAAGAGGTAAGGAGAGGAAACGAGTCAAGCTATGGCTAAATGTAAACCATTAGTTTGAATTACTCCTTTCTCTTTATTTCCCATTATCACAGGAAAAAATATGAGTTGACATTGTTCTTTATGGCTTATCAAATGTGACCTGGGAGAACCTCTTAGCGCTTCTAAAAATTGATGCTTTATTCAAATAGATTTAATGTATTGGATTTGCACATAAACAGTTAGGAGGCAATTCATTTTCAAATAATAAGGGCTCCAAGAGTACTTAATTAAAATTATAATTTGATTGTTTTCAATTGCAGTATATGATTGGGGGAAACGTATTTGAAGCATTTGCCCCACCCCCACTCTTCTTTCCTTTGCCATCCTTGGAAAATGCCGTGTATGCCTGGCGAGCACTCTTTTTGCCCTGCTCCAGGTGACACAGCAACTTACTGTACCTCCCAGAATGTTCATTTCACGGATGACTGAAAATAGTGTTTTCATTGCATCGCGGGTGCTTTACCCCTTCCAAATGATGAGTGGCTTTATGAGTTGAGGAACTTGTTTTCATGAGTAACATCCAGGGGGTTCCAGGGCCTAGGCATTACACTGCTGGGAAAGTTCTCCATGTATTAGGACCTCGGGCCAGTCCCTGGAGGCCCAGGAGGCGCCTGGAAGCACGTCCACAGGTGCCGCACTGAGTATGAATTTGTGAGAAGGCTGAGTTGTCAAGATTTGGTGAAATGTCTCTCTCCATTCCAGCCTCGCCTTTCACTCCATAGACACTGAACTAGTTCAGGCTTCCACTGCATCTGACCCCTTACTCATTCCCTGGCCCAGCACAAGTGCTCATATGTTAACTGTTGTTGCTATTGTTTCGCAGTCTTTTAAGACCGCCCAGTTTCTCCCACATCTTATCAAATCTCCTCTGCTGTATCATAGATGTCCTCTGGTTTCCACTCTGCTTATGTGTATGCTAAGTCACTTCAGTCATGTCTGATTCTTTGCAAGCCCATGGATTGTAGCCTGGGCTTCCCTGGTGGTTTAGCAGTAAAGAATCTGTCTGCAATGCAGGAGTCACAGGAGATGCAGGTTTGGTCCTTGGGTTGCGATGATCGCCTGGAGGAGGAAATGGCAATCCATGCCAATACTATTGCATGGAGAAGCCCATGGACAGAGGAGCCTGGTGAACTACAGTCCATGGAATTCTCAAACAGTCACACAGGACCTACGTGACTTGGCACACATGGACTGTAGCCTGCCAAGCTCCTCTGGGATGCCATAACTTCCTCCAGGGGAGCTTTCCAATCAAGGGGCTGAACCCATGCCTCCTGTGTCCTCTGCATTGGCCGGAGAGTTCTTTACTACTAGTGCTTCCTGGGAAGCCCCCACCCTGCTTAAAAACCTTCACTGTCTCTCTATTAATTTCCCCTGTATGTCTCAAAATACATCAGAATCACTTTGGGATGCTTTTTTATACAACTGCAGACTTGTAGGTTTCCCCTACAGTATACTGTGTCAGACCCTTTTGGAGCCAAGCCTGGGAATGAATTTGTAACAAGCTCTACAAGTGTTCCTTATACACTCTATTAATAATTAGAGACTCACTGACCTGTAAGATAGTGTCCACAGACTTTTGTGTGGCTCTTTCTCCCTTAAAACTTGGCCCAACTCTTTCCCCAGTCTCACTTCCTGCCACACAAAATCAATGATACAACTGAAAAATTGTGAAAGACTTTGAAATGAGAAAAAAAATCCTGGGCGTACTGTCTAGCACACCCTTCTGTGTTATCTCTGCCTTTCACTGTTTTTGAGCTACTGCACAACTCCGTTAGTTATAGAAAATTGAAAATGATGCAAATAATCCCTGACTGTAGAAATGTAACAGAATCATGTCTCATGGAATGTGATTGGTTATTGTTCTATGGATAAACCAGCTATGCATCCATTTGCAAATTCATTTCAGCATTCTTCATTGCCTGTATTTGAATAGTTCTTAAATTCTCCTTTGAACTGGTTATGACTTGAACCATTTGAACTAGTTGAATCTTACTGGGGTTCCTCATTAATAAATTAATAAACAAAATCTTTGGCAAGTGTTCACTTTACATTTGTATGAGGTCACGATTTGACCTTTAAAAATTATCCTTTAACATGCTGAACATGCTCTAGCATCTTCGGTTTCTCCATTGTAGGATGGTTTCTTGTGCCTCCTTGCCTCCTCCACTCCTCTGCCCTACCCACCAGTTTCTGTGAAGTCCCTCATACTTTTCAAGGCTCCATAAAAGCTGTGAAGCATGAGCTTCTCCATCAAACTTTAAGTCCAATCCATCTGTCCATCCAAACATCCATCTATCCATCCCCAAGTGCCCAACTTAGGCTCAGTGCCCTTGCTCACACCTTATTAGACTATTTTGCACACCACATTCCAGGTGATATTGTAGTAACTGCTCTAAAACTGAGGGTGCATATATGGCCCCTTCTCTCCTAAACCTCTTTGCATTTCAGTTTCCTCATCTATAAAGTGGGGATTATGACAGCACTGACTTCATAGGGCTGTTGTAAGGATTAAATGACTTAATCCACATCTGTTACAGACGACCCTGAACAACATGGAGGTGAGGGACCCAGACCCTCCTCACAGTCGAAAATCTGCCTATAATTTATAGTCCACTGGCCCAGTTCTCCTGTATCCGAGTTTCCTCCATATCCATGGTTCTGAATTCACATCAGAATTCATGTAGCTTGGATTCAACCAACCTTGGATCATGCAGCACCATCATGTTTACTACTGGAAAAATCTACCTATAGGTAGACCTGCACAATTTAAACCCATGTTGTTCAAAAGGGTCAACTATATGAAGTTCTGAATAAATTTTAGTTATCACCATTTTTCATTATATTTTTCTCATTAGCTTCTTGAGATTCCCCATATCCTAGGTAGCAGACACTACTAACTGTCCAAAAAATCCATCTTCCTTAGATTACATTTTCTAGCCTCCCTTCCAGCTGGGTATGATCAGAAATGGAATATACACATTTCAGGTCTGGCCCATAAAAATTTCCACACATACTCCTCCAAGCTACCTTCTCTTTCATCAGGGCCACGGTAGAGATGTCAATGACCAAAGTCACCTTGGAAACCAGATGTCAAATGGCAGCTTTGCTTTCAGCCTAGGTTCCTGAATGACCTCCTGAAGCAGTACTCACCCTTCTTCTCCCCAGCCCAACATCCCAGAGGGAGCAGTACACGCCTCATTAGACTGCCTTCTCCCAGGAGTTACTGGGTTTGCTGAACACAAAGATCAATCAGTCTTCTTCCAACACCAAACGGAGATGGAGACTCTTTGGGGCACCACTTTTACAAGGCGTGACAGTCTCTCTCATAATGTCTTTTTACTAGTCTGATCATGCCCTTTCTAGCCTAGATGGAAGCACTCATGCAATGATCCTTTACAAATGTATAGCCCTCTCTGCTGGAGCTCACCTTAGCCAATGATGTGTACACTTGCTCTGAAAGTTACAGCTGCTAGTGCTTAGTTCTTACAGCTCAAAGTCAAGGACATATGGGGTCCAAGTGTCAATCTCATGTCAGTGTCTGCCACCTCACAGAACCACATAAAACAGGTCCCCTTTACCCGGACAGTTGTCACCTGGCCATCCTTCACCCAAAGAGTGAGGCTGCCTTTTGAGTGCCAGAAAACACAAAGATCTCTTTACACTTTTCTTGAAGCCTGCTCATCCAACCTTCATATAACAAAGAGTAGCCATTTACCTGGCTTTTCCTTGAGCCAGGCCATCTACACTCTGGGATGCTGGAGAAGCTGGGATTTTTAGCCCAGCCTTCAATAAGCACCACATTTGATCATTCGATCACTGTCTTGACTAGCACCCTGATACACAATCACTTTCTAAATCTCCATTCTATAATGCATATCTCAGACATAGAAGCAATAGGTGGGGTTTGGAGACAAGAAGACACATTCTTATGTTTGCAGGGATCTGAAGAGGGTACCTCTCCTGTTGTTGTTTAGTTAAGTCATGTCCAACTCTTTGATACCCTGTGGACTGTAGACCACCAGTCTCCTCTGTCCATGGGATTTCCCAGACAATAATACTGGAGTGGGTTGCCATTTCCTTCTTTCCAATGGAGTGAGAAACTTCCTGACTCAGGGATTGAACCTGTGTCTCTTGTGTCTCCTGCATCGACAGGAGGATTCTTTTCCACCAGCCACCAGGGAAACCAGGGGAACCTCTTCTAGATTGTCCTTATTGCTTTTGCTCCATGCCTACTCCCTTCTGATAACCATGAGGACTAGATGTGATTACACAGTAGAGCTCTTAGCACAGCAGTTGGCACACAGCGAACATGAGGAGATGTAACCTTCCATTATAATTCTGGGAGGACAGCCATGCCCTCCAGTCCTCCCCTCCACCATTGTCAGAGCAAGAATGCTGAGCAATACACAAAGTACATGTGTCTCTGCAGGAATAAATATACCTCAGCCTTAAGAAGTTCTTCTAATACTTAAAATAGGTCCTTGTAGATTTTGCCAAGTTATTTCAGAGCAGTTAGCAAAGTGACAAAGCAGTTACTAGAGGGGTAGACCCTTTATTTCATGGTCAGCACTATAGCCTGACCTCCACACATATTTCATCACCCATCACATCTTCAAGTGGCCCTGCTCATGGGTGACCCTCACCCAAACTCCCTTTCTGCTTCAGAATCTGTGGGGTGGGGGCGGGGGGTTAAGGGGAGAAGCCTGCAGCATTGCCAGCTCTTGGCAGGAATCCTTCTATTTCATTTGGAGGACTGCTTCTAGAGATCTTTCAGCTGTGCAAAGATAAAGGCATAAAGCATTGTCGTCACCATTAAGAGCAAGGTTAGTAGGCATGGTTTTCATCAGAATGAGGTTTCTTTCCAAGAGAGAGAGAAGCAACTCTATTACTCTTGGCAGTGAATAAGTAAACGTGTGCAAGTGTGGGTCAGAGAGACAAAGATAGGCAGGTGGCAGGGGGATGGAGGGTGAAATGTGTTTCCTGCAATGCCTATCGAAGATGTGAACCTCTTTTCACAACGCAGTTCTACACTGAAACAACATGTTAGGAGAAGTCAGACTTTCTGTGCTTTTCTCCTCTGTGAGCATTTCGTTTCCTCAGTTTGCTGGGCAGTTACTTGAAGAGCATTTTCCAAAGAGGATGATGCAGCATAGTGAGTGGCCCTGGGGACTGCTCTGTTCAAACCTAAATCAAAAGTCGCTAACACTGTCTGATGGCTACTTGGCAGTCCTTGTGAAAGGCGTTCACAGCAGCAGCTCCACACCCCGTGGGTTTCTGAGAGCTCCAGCCAACTGACCAATCAGAACTGAGCTGGCTGCTGTGCAAGTACCATTAAAGGCGGCCAGGTGAATCCTGATCTACATGGCAACCCTGGGGAGGGAGGGGGTCACAGCCTCAGAAACCACACACTCTGAACAGGACCCAGGACCTGACATGGCCAGGCTGGAGTGTGTGCCAGAGAGTTGGGTGTGTAGGAACAGCAGACTGCCCAGTCATCACACGCAGCAGACCTCCTGTAGTGTCTGCTTTGAATCATTTGAAAGTGAAAGTCACTCAGTCGTATCTGACTCTTTGCGACTCCAAGGACTATATGGTCCGTGGAATTCTCCAGGCCAGAATACTGGAGTGGGTAGCCATTCTCTTCTCCAGGGGATCTTCCCAACCCAGGGATTGAACCCAGGTCTCCCACATTGCAGGTAGATTCCAGCTGAGCCACAAGGGAAGCCTTTGCATCATTTAGTACATCAATAGGTAAGAATAGATGAACAAATGCTCTTGTTCTTTTCATATCATAATATAATTAAAATAAATTTGTCAACTCAGGATGAACCAAAATTATATACAGTTATTTACAGGAGCATGTCAGATAAATATTAACTGACTTTAAGGACTTCCCAGGCCAACCAGTGGTTAAGACTTTGCCTTCCAATGCAGGAGGTACGGGTTCAATCCTTGGTGGGAGAGCCAAGGCCCCACATGCCTCGCAGCCAAAAACTCAAACCCTGAAACGGAAACAATATTGTAACAAATTAAAAAAAACAACTTTAAAAATGGTCCACCTATAAAAATCTTTTAAAAAATTAACTGAATTTAAATTACTGGCTTATGAAGGCATACAGAGACAAGGAAGACACGGGAGAGAGAATCCACGTACAAGTAACAAATGTAATTTAAAAATTAAAGTAAATATAAGTTATGGTGAGCGCTAGAAGGAAATATACAGGGTAAAAAGAAAGAGTGAAGGGGTCACTTGAAGCAGGGTGAGAAGACAGCTGAGCTGAGTCCCACAAGATGAGAAGGAGGCGGCTTTAGGAGGAGGTGGGACAGCTGGGTCAGGGCTTGGAGACAGGAAGCAGTTTGGTTTGTTAAGGACCAGAGAAGAGGCTCCAGTGTGGCTGGGATGAAGTGATCAGGAGGAAGGAGGTTAAGCCATGAAGGTAACACATACTAAGACACAGAGGGAGAGGTAGGAGGAACAGAGCACACAAGCCTTCCAGACCATGGCAAGAATGGATGGCAGGTGAGCACTTCCAGCTGGCCAAATGGAATGGACTGCTTTGCCTGGAAGAGAGATTCTCATCAACCAAAGCTTAACTCTGATGCTCTCAAAACTATGATGCAAGACTCTCTGGGTCTAGAGTCTGGTTACACAATTATCCTCATCACGTATCATATTATTGGATTCATTTCCTCCTTCTTGCCTGAGAAGCTCTTTTCAGATAACTATGCCTCCAGTGTTCTCATCTGAGAGCCATAGATAAAAACTGATGAGGGTAAGACTGAGGACACGGCCACCACCAGCTGGCAGCTAAACCTGCCTGCCAGCAGGGGCTAGAAGCCATTCTTAGGGATTTCATGTAGGGAATACCCCTTAGACGGGAAGAAGATGACCTTTACTATCTCTGCCATTCCTGAGAGGTAATGAGATCTGTGTGAATACATTACAAAGCATAGCACACTTCCTGGTGTTAGTGGATATTTAGGGGAATATCGGCTTCATGAAAATTTAAGATGTAGATCTGTGGAAAGCAAATCTTTTTTATTTTATTTTTTGGTAGTATATAATGAAGACAATTTTTATTATAACTGATAAATATTTCTTTTTATGCCAACAAAATGCCTCTGTCAAGTATGCATGCTATCTTTTCAGCAATTGCTTCATCACTTGGACCCTGGGAGATATTTTGAAATACACAGGCCATCCATCATCTTCATGTTCTAAGGAGAAAGTTATTGACCATCACTGTGCACCTGGTCCCTTTTTAACCTCACTCAGTGTTAGTCACTCAACTGTGTCCGACTCTTTGCAACCCCACGGACTGTCGCCCACCAGGTTCCTCTGTCCACGGAATTCTCCAGGCAAGAATACTGGAGCGGGTTGCCTTCCCTTCCCCAGCTTTTTGACTTAGATCATTTTCTATGTTTGCCACAATTAGAATGTTCCTACTTGCGGAAGCTAGGCTAAAAGATCCAGCCTTTTGAAGAACCACTTACCTTAAGCACTGAAGTACAGCAGGCAGAACCAATTCTTTTTGGAAAATGCAGAGCATCCCACAACCGATTGATATTTTTGCCCTGTGACCACCACAATCCACCTCCATCTCCACTGCTGTAAATCACTTGGAGCTGAGAACTTTCAGCTTTGGTAACTTGTTCCTCTAAGTGCAGTGTTTTTCCTTATTTTCAGAATTAGTGAGATGGGATTCATCTCATAATAAAAATGTTCATGTTTAAAAAATCCATCTCCTGAAACTACTGAAGAGTTCGAGAGGGAAGGTGCTAAGTGTTCCCAACAAAAGCCACATTTACCCACGACAGGGACACACAGCCCTGCCTCTGAGGAGACGGCCGTGCTACTCGGGGTTCTCACTGCCTGTCACAGAAGAGGCCCAAATCCCAGAAAAACACCTTTGACCAAAGGCCTTCATACCTTCTTCTCTCCTGTTACAGATATACCAGGTAAAAAATGGGCTGCTTCCTTGAGACTGTTTCTCAAAGCTTGGTCCTTGGAATCACATGGGGTGGGGTTGGGGAGAGGCTTGTTTAGAGTGATGAATCCTGGGCTCTGAAAGTGAAAAAGTTGCTCAGTTGTGTCTGACTCTTTGTGACCCCATGGACTATAGTCCATGGAATCCTCCAGGCCAGAATACTGGAGTGGGTAGCCTTTCCCTTCTCCAGGGGATCTTCCCAACCCAGGGATCGAACTCAGGTCTCCCACATTGTGGGTGGATTCTTAACCAGCCGAGCCACCGAAGAAGTCCAAGAAGACTGGAGTGGGTAGCCTATCCCTTCCCCAGCAGATCTTCCCAAACCAGGAATCGAACTGGGGTCTCCTGCATTGCAGGCAGATTCTTTACCAGCTGAGCCACCAGGGAAGCTCCACCCTGGACTTTAGTCCAACCTAGTTAATGAAAATCTCTCAGGATGGAACCCAGGACTTTATCTGAGACGTTACCCTTGTGACTGTCAAGTGTGGGGACCCCTGGTATTGCTTTTCTTGGATAGACTTTTTGTTCATTTTTTGTCAAGTAATAACAATAGTGGCAATAGTGCTTAGTCACCACTCTAAATACTTCCATTTACATATTTATTAATTTGACACTTATGACAACTTTGTGGCAGAAGTATATTTACAATCTCCATTTATAGAAGAGTAGGAAAAAGCACAGAGAGGTTAAGAAACTTGCCTGAGATCACACAGCCAGGATTCAAATCTAGGCAGAGTCTGGTTTCAGAATCTACACTGTTAATCCTAGATGAGTCTGTTTTCATACCTTGGCTTTTTATAATGTGAGCATAGCCCCCATGTCCCATTTATCTGGCCAACACGTCTTCTTACAAGACTAACTTAGCACTTCTGCCTCTGTGAACTCTTTTCTCACCCCCTGTGAAGTAGAATACTTCTTTTCACTGTGAGAGGAGAGATGAAAGCCCAGGCAAGGGGCAAAGCTGCCACTTGCTTCTCCCTCTCCCCGCCACACTCTTGTTAGGGAACCATTGACCAAAACTGCCCACCCTGGCCAGAAAATTGAGAATTACTTGCCTGAGTTTTCTCACAACAGGAGGTCCCAATAAGGAACACAGTGCTGCTGCTGCTGCAAAAAAAAACAAAACAAAAAACACAACAACAACCAACCAGGGGAATTTGGGAGAGGCCAAAAGGAGGGAGGAGACGCCAGCCCAAAATATGTCCTGCCAACCTCCCAGAAACCCTCACGCTGGAATCCATCTTGGCTGAGAGATAACATGCCACCAGGAGAGGCCTGAATTGGGCAAAATAGGGGCACAAGCAAGATGACTGTCCAGAGATGACCTGGAAACTAACCCCATTGCCATAACACCTGAGACTGTAAGCCACATGGCAGAGCAGTCCTCCTGGTTTCCTAAGCCTGCCGCTGTCTACCTGGGTGCCCCTTTCCAGTGAAGTCTTTCCCTGTGTCAGCATCTGTGTCTCCTTGGACAATTCATTTCTAAGAGTTAGACAAGGCCCTGGGAGGGGTCCTCCTTCCAATATCTCTGTGACATCCACCACTTGGCAGCATGGAATAAAAACCACAGTTCTTAGGTTAATAAAAGGAACCATACCCAGCAAGTCACTGGCACTGAATTTACCTAACAACTGAACCTTAGAAACTCATATCAGATTTCCATATGTGAGGTGAAAGTTCTCATTTACTAATAAGAGCAGGTCCAGGTAAATGGCTGACCCAGGCCAAGGTACCAGTGACCTCCTAAGGCAAGACAAATGTTTCTAAATGCCCAGCAGAGAGCAGGAGTTCTATAGGAGTTTATGGAATGAATGAACAAATTCAGTGTAACTATATGCCACTTTGTTTTCTCATCAGTGGAAACACCAGGGCCCAGGGTCTTCTCAGACCTCACCAGCCTCCAAGCCAGGGGTCCTGCTTTGCTATGAGGATGCTAACCTTTCCTTACCAATTGGAAATGAGCTGATGGACATGAAAATGCTTCATATTTATGTAGTGCATTTATCCCAAAATAGACTGCAAATCCTCTTGAATTGTCTGATCCACCCTATAATAGTAGAAGGAATTGGGCTTTGTTATCATCCTCATTGGGTGTGTAGAAGGAGTCGAACTGGAGGAAGGTTAAGGACTAGCACAGGGTCAGCACATGTGAGAAGCTCAGCCATCTTTAGAAGCAGGTTCCCTGACTCACAAGCTGGCCTGTGAGTTCCTTCCTGGGGTCCTTCCTGCTCTTTGACTCCTAATGACATCTGCTTCACTGCATATCTGCAAGCTCTGGTCACTTACATGTTCTCTCTCATTCTCCATCAAGAATATTTCCAATGTGACCATTACTCCATCAGCCACTCCAAGCAGGAGGATTTGAAAGGAGGGCCGCTATTTTCCATGAGCACAATTATTTATGTGGACAAATGATTGTGCACATAATTGGCTAATGGAGAGTGCAATCGGCCACATGTGGGCATAATTAGCCACTTGGCCCTCATTTGGAGGGTGTAATTATCAAAGCTGGCAATTTTATATCTGCAGATAATTGTACATGCAGAAGAGAATGATGGGTAGGAAATCCGGTCCTTAATTACTTTTCACATCATTATTTCCAGAAAAACATTTAAAGGTAAAGGTAACTTTCTGTTTTCAATTTCTTGTTTGGATCCACCGATCTAGTTGTTGGGGTGAGAGCAAGGCCTAAGGGAGAATGAGCCAGGATCTGTGTCCCAATCTGAAGTGTGAATGGTCCTCGCCAAAAAACCCCAGCAGCCAATTACCCTGGACGTTACACTGAGGCCCACCTAGTGGTCAGCCATCTGCCTCTGCAGACAATAGAGCTCAATTTTTATCCTTCTTCATTGCTGTGTATCATTTTTGCTTTAGCAGTTTTAACGTTTTCCTCACTTTGTGGTTTTATAATCTCAGATACGCCAGTTGGCTTGGCATAGTAAGTGATTTTGTTCACTGCTGGAAATGGGTCATTTAAAATGCTTTAACAATACCTTTAGCTAGTCATTCATCTGGGGATGAACATAGAATAATAAATTGAGAGCACGTCTCTCTGTGGTTTTTCCGAGACCTTAGATGGTAGCGATTTTACATTCTCTGCTGTGCCCCCTGCATTCTGGCTTAAACAGCTCTGCAAAACTTTTCCCACTCTCCCACTCAATCACACAAAAATACACTTGCTAACAGCAGATCCTAAAAATACATGTCACATGCGAGCACAAGGGAAATTATTTCTTAACATGAATTGACTCTTTAGGAATATGCCAACTGAGGAATTTTTAAAAAAGAAATTCCAAATCTCCTATTACACCATCCTGCACCTCCATCAGAGTATTATCTGTATGGGTGAGGAGGGCAGTATGCACAGTGGTTAGAGGACAGACTTTTGGACATTAGAAAGACCCGTGTTCCAGGCTTGGTTCTGCCACTTGCGAAGTATGTGACCTTGGACTCAATTTCCTCATCTATGAGTTGGGCTGGTCTAAAGATTAAATGGAATGCAAGGAAAGTGCTTGACACAATGTCAGGCACAGTTTAAGGACTCTAGTAAATGACATCTATCATTAATATTAAGAGCCTCATTTTTTAATCCATAGTATACTCTATCTGTGGGCTTCCCAAGTGGCATTAGTGTAAAGAACCCACCTTCCAGTGCAGGAGATGCAAGAGACGTGGGTTCAATCCCTGGGTTGGGAAGATCCCCTGGAGGAGGTCATGCAACCCACTCCAGCATTCTTCCTGGAGAATCTCATGGACAGAGGAACCTGGTGGGCTACAGTCCATAGGGTAACAAAGAGTCAGATATGACTGGAGTGACTTAGCATGCACATCTTGTCTGTAGCAGTCACATGACCCTCCAATTACCGGTGCACTGGCCACATTCCCTACTAATTGGATCGGAATGTCTTCTGCATCTTTATAATAATCCACACACTATCAGACCCATAGAAGAGGCTCAATAACAGGTGATGAATAATGGTGACATCACAAGAAGTCTGTCTCCAACATCCACTGGTCTCGAGCACCATGTCACACGTCCTTTATGGCTTCTGGACCTGGAAGCCACAGAAGACTTCTATAAACTCCATCTTCTACCCCATCTATGCTCATCTGCACAGATTTAGGGATCTTCCTAACCTCCGTTTCCACCTCGTCAGCTTCATAGCCTCTGCAGTCACTCCTACACCCACCCTTAACATAGCCATCCTGTAGTGGTTCATCATCCCTCAGACCTGAGCCACCTCAAGATCTGGAATTTGCTTTGATCTTGTTGATTTCACCTTCCTTACCTTCCTCCTTGGCTGGGAACCAGTCATGTGCAATCTCTTCCCAGCTCTGCTTTTAGGGCGATGGCTTGAAACCAGTCATAGTGGGAATATTTATACCACAAAGATAAAAAATGCTGCAAGTCAGGATTTCCCTCCATACCTAGGAAAGCCAGGTGCTAACCATTTTCCACTGCTGCACTGCGTGTGTTTACATATAACATCATAAGAATCCCTTCACACCTAACTGTTCCCCATCATCCCCTATTGGCATTATTTACCTTCCTGTTTGGTACCCCAAAGTCAGCTCTCGCAACAATACATGTAGCACCACTCTTCAACTCCAAGCCCTTTGATCCTCTGCTGATTCTACTGTCCTATCTCTGCTTATGGTTCTCTGGACCCAATCTCTTCCCCTGATTCCTTTCATTCCTCCTGTTACCCATCTCTCACTGACTCCTAACATGCTCCCACAATGGATATTCTTAACCTTCAGCTCCTGTGCATGCTAAGTTGCCATGTCCAACTCTGTGTGACCCCATGGACTGTAGCCTACCAGGCTCCTCTGTCCATGGGATTCTCTGGGCAAGTATACAGAGTGGGTTGCCAGGCCCTCCTCCAAGGGATCTTCCTGGCCCAGGGATTGAACCCGCATCTCTTGCATCTCCTGCATTGGCAGGCGGGTTCTTGACCATTAGTACCACCTAGGAAGCCCTCAACTCCTGATACCTATATAATTTTAAATACGATAGACAACTGTCTGTCTGCACTCTTACTCATCATTCTGATAGTCTCATCTTTTTTGAGAAACAGTGGGGGAGGGAGAGGGAAAAAAGAGCTCACATGCCGGTCTTTTCATGGCTGGCCCATAAGTCCCTTTAGAATTTTTTTAAACCCTGTTTTAATACTAATGTAACCCTTCAGGCAGTGACTTTCATGTGGCATTTGATGTTTTTTTTTTTTTCATTCATTTCAAAATGGAATTTGTTACTGTGGATCCTTGCACAACTCTCTCAGTGCATCTTAGCCTCGAAGTGTTTATCAAAACTGACAGAGCTCTTCCTTGAAAGAAACAAATTATAAATATTGCCTTTTATAAAATTAAAAATCTACAGTGCGGTGCTTACCATAAGTCATGCATCTCAATGCTGTTTATACTGCTCCCGCAAATAACACACAGTGTTCCTCTCCGGAATGCTCACTGGACAGGAGCCCTCAGGGGGCTGGAGGGAGAAGAAAGGTTACAGGGAGGCGGGAAGGAGGAAGGAAAGGGAACGCTTACAAGGGCTTTGTGCACTGCTGTCTGTGACCGTCCTGCACGCGGCTAAGTGAGAGCCTGAAGACGGAGCTGCGTGCATTTGGCCTGCGCGGTCCTTTTGGAAATTTAAGAGATTTTACACACAGATCAAGATTTCTGGCCTTTCTTGAGAAATCGTCGGCATTGGCCATCCCCAGCCAGCATTTCTACGTGGGAAGACAACTGGCTGGAAAATGAGAAGCAGCTGCCCCTTTAAAGCAGGCGTGCTCTCCAGCTGGAATCAGCCCTCACGCCCCACCCACTGGCCCATAATTGTTTTACATTCAGCTGGGCCTCTGCAGGCATGTGAGTTGGTGACTTCTAGCCTAAAGAAGCCCTGGAGCTTATGGAAATTTTACAAATTTCCCAACGTGTTGGTTTATAGGATGCGGTGGAATCTCAGGACTTCATTCATCTCTGATGAATCTTTGTGCATCTCCGTGAAACTGAAAGTTGCTCACTTGTGTCTGACTCTTTGTGACCCCATGGGCTCTACAGTCCATGGAATTCTCCAGGCCAGAATACTGGAGTGGGTAGCCTTTCCCTTCTCCAGGGGCTCTTCCCAACCCTGGGATCGAACCCAGGTCTCCCACATTGCAGGTGGATTCTTTACCAGCTGAACCACAAGGGAACCATGGCAGCTTATAGATAAAGCAGGTGCTCAGTTAACTAGAAGGAAGTACTCAGTGAATGAGAGGGATCGAACATCTGAGCAAGACAGATTCCAGGTAGCCTTGCTGAAGCTCAGTTACATGAGTATGCCTGGGACAAGAGCCACAGAATGTCACCCATAATGTTGTAGGCTTTGCTCTCTTGGCAGTTGTTGCTTTTAAATTATGGTGCTAGAGAAGATCTTCAGAGTTTCTTGAACTGCAAGGAGATCAAACCAGTCAATCTAAAGGAAATCAACCCTGAATATTCATTGGAAGGACTGATGCTGAAGCTCCAATACTATGGCCACCTGATGTGAAGAGCCCACTCACTGGAAAAGACTATGCTGCTGGGAAAGATTGAAGGCGAGATGATGAAGGAGCAACAGAGGATGAGATGCTTGAATGGCATCACTGACTAATGGATATGAATTTGAGCAAACTCTGGGAGATAGGGGAGCCTGGTGTGCCGCAATCCATGGGGTCGCAAAGAGTCGGACACAACTTATCGACTGAACAACTACAGCTCTGAGCAGTGGAGGTGAAATTCCCTCCAGATGTGTGAACAGAATGTGTAAGCCCTTGGAAGAACACCAGTTAGAACCAATAGGGCAGGGGAGCTTCTTTCAATAAACAAATTTATTACCGAGTCAAGACTTCAGTGCTTAATAAAAGGACCAGAGCTCTACTTAGTCATTTAATCCACAGTTTACCACTGTGAGCCTTGGCCTCTGTTTCCTCATTAGAGCAGCAAGCGTTTGATGGTGGAGTGAACTTCTACCTGATTCCATCTGGCTTCCTCCAGAAGAGGGATTGGTGAACTAGTTAATCTCAGTGCTTTCACAGTAAATGTCTTTATAATTAAGCTTGTTACTGATGTTAAGGGCTTCCCTGGTGGCTTAGACGGTAAAGAATCCACCTGCAATGCAGGAGACCTGGGTTCGATCCCTGGGTTGGGAAGATCCCCTGGAGAAGGGAACGGCTACCCACTCCAGTATTCTGGCCTGGAGAATCCCCAAGGACAGAGGAGCCCGGCAGGCTACAGTCCATTTGGTCTCAAGTAGTCGGACACGACTGAAGTGACTTAGCACACACTGACTTTAAAATAAATTTTTAAAAATTTCTGAATTCCAATTAAAATCATCAGTGTTGTTTTTCTGATGTATAAGGAAGTGGGAGATGGTGAGAATGCTATTTTCTAACCATCTTGACTTGTTCTTTTTAAACCCTGGGTGGGTTGGTGGGGGCTTCGAGATTGCTTGTCTTCCTGAGAGTTGTTACCTCCAGCCTCAAAGTTTAGAAGCAAAAATCTTGCACGGAGATTAATGAAGACCTGTGTCACCCTGCCTTCAAAGCATGTGCCGGCTCTCAGAAAAGTCATGCACTGGCTCTAATACTAGTTTAGAGCAGAACAAAATGGGTGCCTTTCCTTCTCAGTTGAAAATTTAAAACCAAGAAACTGTTCCCCCCTGTCTTGATGTAACCTGACACCACTGTGTATGAGAAGCATCTCTGGTATTGAAATGAAGGATAAAGAAAACACCAAGGTGCTAATTGAATTCATATCTCCTCCTCTCCCAGATGCTAGAAAAACAGAACTCACAAAGTACTTTCAGTTCTCAGAATCTAAATAGCCCAAATGGACCCCTTCACAAGTTAAAATCCTTTTAAAGCATCTGAAACTGTTGCCAATTAGATTTGATGCTTAATACTGCTGTGTACAAACTGTCTCAGTGGAGGACATTCCCCAAAAGGAAACAAGAATGTTATTTCACCAAATAATGTGTTTATCACATAAACAATGATATAAAATCTATGGGGGCTTAATTAAGAACTGCCAGAAGCACTCATATCAAGTCAAAATAAATGAACAAGGATGAATTTCTTAGATGAAGACCGAGATGCACATTTAAATCAATGCAAAGCTTTTGAATCATTATCAATATTTATGGGTTTTAGTTTTTAAATATTTAATAATTTGTAGTACAAAACAATAACTCTTAAATAAACCTTCAATAGCAGCTGTTATTGTTAAGTATCTATTTCATATTAGATTCTATCTTGACACTTCATAAGTTTGTTCCTCAATGCAAACCATTACTATTCTATCTTACATGTGAAGAAACAGATGCTGAGAGAGGCAAAGTCATTTGAGGTCATTCAGCAAGTGGCTTTATTAGGATTTGAATCCAGGTCTAACTAATCCTACCACCTATGCTTTAAATTATAAAAGCATTTAAGATTATGAGTTTGACAATAAGCACAGCTTTGACCACATCCAGTAAGTTAAACATTCACTGTTCTTGTTATTTTCTAAATTGTTTATTATAGTTTTATTTTTTCCTTTTCAGACACATCTCTTGAAGTCAGAAAATGTTTTTACATGTATGGCTGGAAGTTGTCATACTATAAAATTATTAGCTTTTTGTTGTTGTTCACCATATCTGTCTTGACTATTTCCTTCTACCTCTGAATACTGCCTATCTCCATAGTTGGACATTCTGCTATTTTTGTTTCATTTTGGTCAGGAGAATTAATGGATAGGAATGAATAATTAAGAGATGATGGAAGGATGTGAGGTTTAACAAAACTAAGCAGTGAAGAAAACAACAGTGTTTGTGTGGGTAAAGAAATCTGCAAAATAAAATAAAAGGTCTTAAAAGAAGTAGTGAGGCAGGATTCTATGAGTTTCTGGGTTTCTAGTAACTCTTAACAGCTATTTATAAAAATGCCAAACATTTAATTTACTTATTCATGTGTTTGTGAAAAGCAATAACACTTCTCCAATAAAATATCTAATAAGTCCCATATCAAACCCTTGAAAGAACACCTGATTTTTAAAAGTTAGTAATGTTGACCTCCATGGCCGGTGTTAAACACCATTGCCACATTGCATTTTTCTGTATATATTTTTTGCATTTTTCTGGTCACTTTTCCATCTCTTTACTTTCCCTGTCAGAAACTTTGGGAAAGCGACTGAGTTTACTTCTCCTAGCATTCCCTGTGCCTAGCACAATGTCTAACATGGAATTGACCTGTGGTAAATTCTCATTGAACGAATAGAGGTATTGCCTGGAAATGCCTAATGGACACTGACTAGATTGGACCCGGTCCAGCACAAGTTTTCCAAGACTTTTTGAATACTAAGTGTTAAGTTGCCAGGTCCCCAGCCTGGGAGATGAGTCAATTTCCCTAGCTTTGGTTTGACCAACTTCAGCTTCCTCTTCTCCATCAATGTCTTAGCAAGCCCATATACAATACATGAATTATGATACTAAATGTCCAACTAATCTGAAGACATCCTAGATGAAGGGATTCTTGACCACTGATGAGAGTGCAAAGTGAAAAGCATGGCATAAAAACTGGGAACATAGACAGGAGACAATCAATTAAAAAGAAAACTTGAAAAATTCCTTTAAATTTGCCAGTGAGATTGGAGGTCATTGGCAAATCTTTGTCATATAATTTCAGACATGAGAAAATGGAGACAGTGTGCACAGACTTGCTAAAAATCTTTTGTGCCAAGGAAAAGAGAAATAGTATGGTAGCTAGTGGGGAAATTAGCATGGAGGATTTGGTTTGCTTTCGGCTTTTGTTTTTACTGCTTGGTGACAATGCAATAGACAAAATCTGAAACAAAGGGAAGACAGAGCCCCCCACCCTTAGAACTCACACTGAAAGGAGGTCACTATAATTTTAGAAGGGATCTAAGTCAGCCATGACATAACCTTCAAAGATTACAAGAAATCAGGAGGAGAAGCAAAGGCCTTAGAGAATGTGACTGTACAAGTAAATGTCATTTTGACAGTTTCTTTCTTGGAGGTACATTTAAGATTATTCGAGTTGTCATTTTCTCTAAGAAGACTTAACTTTAATTATACAAATATTGAATATTTTTCAAGATAAAAATGGTAAAGAATTTGCTTTGAAGTCCTTAGCCTTCAAACACTATTATGTGAAATTCTCATTGGAGAAACAGTGAGGAATATGGAAATAAGTGCAACCCGGCCTCATAAATGAGGAACTGTGAACGTTAATGGTGCAGTTTTACCACGAACCTTTTAAAGGGCCAACGGAGAGGCTTTATTATTTCAAATATCACAGATCTGAGGACTCCCTGAGGGAAATCATGATAAATATTGGTAAAATGCCTATAAAGACCGCAAGGCAAAAAATAAGCCAAAAGTTTGAGTTGGCCATTTAAAAAGCCACCTAACCTTTCATTTAATTGCCTTTTTGCAGCAAACCAGACATCAGATTCAAACACAATATGTTCTGGTTGCCCTGAATATGCTCTGAAATACCTGCTATAAGAGGATTTAAAGTGCAATTGCTTTGCTCTCAGCTTGAGAGCAACCAACTGGGGACAAATTGAATTTTGGTGGTGGACTGTGGACATGTGTGTCTCCTGCAGGGGTGGGGGTAGAGGGTGAAGAGGAAACCAAAGACATGCTATTGAGTGATGGGCAGCCTGATACAGTGGAAAGAGCCAGACATCATTTGAATGGCAGCTTTTTATAGCTGAGTGATCCTGCCAAATTTACCAAGCCTTCCTGAACTTCATATTGCTCATCTGTAAAATGGTTGCATTAACATCTAATTTGGAGACCTATTGTTAGGGTTGGTAGACTTCAATTCATTCATTCGATAAGCACTTACTGAATACTGTGTGCCAGGCACTGTTCTTGGCTCCAGGATTAGAACTCTGAACAAAACAGGCTGGCATTTTAGTGTAGGAAGACAGGCAATGTAGAAGACAAATAAGTCAATTAAGTAGCATGCTAAGTGAGAAAGAGAAAGCAAAGGAGAGGGGGCCAGTTGAATTGTTGATAGGCAGTGTCAACAATATCTCCCATCCCACAGGCTCTTATTACAATGCTACTCGGACTCTTCTCCAATAAAATGATGGCTTCTTTGTTTTCTCCCCTTGAAACTGGATGGGGGTTTCTGTCTTTCCAACCAATAGAACAGAAGTGGCAGTGATGCTATGTGAATTCCAAGGCTAGAGGCTAGATCATAAAAGACAGTGAAGCTCCCACCTCACTGGCTGGAATGCTCACCTACAAAGCCTCAGACACCATATAAACAGCCCACTGCCCTGAGACCACCATGAGGCAAGGTAGTTAAAACTAACCCACATGGAAAGACTCCATGGAAGGGTGCTGAGACTGTATGGAGAGAGAGACAGAGATAGGCAGGTGTCCCCGCTACTTGCACCCTGCTTTGTTCCAGTTCTAACTGCCATTTGTGTGTTCTTCATTGCTCAGTTGTGTCTGACTCTTTGCACCCCTTTGGAATGTAGCCCACCAGGCTCCTCTGTCTATGGGATTCTCCAGGCAAGAATATCAGAGTGGGTTGCCATTTTCCTCCTCCAGGGGACCTTCCAGGAATCGAACCTGTGTCTCTTGTGTCTCCTGCACTGTAGGCAGATTCTTTACCCGCTGAGCCATCAGGGAAGCCCCAACCACCATCTGCTTACAACCATATAAGGGATTCCAAAACCAGAACCTGTAGCTGAGCCCTTCCAGAATTCCTGATCCTCAGAAACCATGAGAATAAAATGTTTGTTGACATTTTAACCCACTAAATTTGGGGGAAGACTTGTTACATGGCAAAAGAGGACTAGAGTGGGGGATAAAGGACTAGAGTACAATTTCATGTTGGGGAGAGAGAGAGAAGACTTCACTGAGGCACTCAGTCAATGAACTGGGGACTGAGGGAACAAACTAAGATATCTGAGGGAAAGCGTCCCAGGCAAAGACAGTGCCTGGTGTCTTCAAGGAACAGCTAGGAGATCCAAATGCGACTGGAGCAAGTAAGGGAGAGAACTAGAAACAGCAGGTGAGGTCAAAGACTAGACAGTCTAGGGTCTTGCTGGCCATGGTAAAGATCAGTTTTCACTCTGAGTTCAGAAGCTACTGGATGCTTTTGAGCAGAGTGATGCCAGGATGTGATTTATGTTTTAATAGAAACACTCCAGGTGCTCTGCTAAAACTGGTACCTTGATTAGTACCTTCATTACAGCATCTCTGTAGAAAGCAAAGGTCAGTTCCGTAAGATTAAAAAAATTTATGCTGTCACTAAACTACTAATAGCAGAGACGGGACGCAAACCCTCATTATCTTTTCAAGTCTTAAGGGGTCAGTTTTACAGACACTAAACACACGACCATAACTTTCGGGCTGGTCACTGCCATCACCTCAGTTCTTCTTGGGCTGACCCTTTTGGTAGAGAATATAAAGCATAGAGTCACAAGTTTGGACTCTGGAGTCAGATGGGGTTCAAAACCTGACTATGCCACTTACGAGCTCTACAATATTGAGTAAGTTATTTAACCTCCCTGTGCCTCTATTTCTTCATCTGAAAAATGAGGATAACTGTACCAGCTTCAGGGAGACCTGGCGAGGGGAAAGAGACAAGCCTCTCAGGCACTTAGCCCAGTAACTGGCACATAGTCATGTCATACTGGTCATAAGCACAGGCATCCAGTGACTCCCCGAATTCTGCCTCCTTCTCTTCTGCATTCAGGAAAGTACCATCCTACACTTAGCCCCACCCTCCTTTGCCACCTCCAGCCACATTTCCTTCTGGGCTCATCAGCACCTTTCCTCGTGTTCCCCCAGTCAGAGCTGCTAACCTCATACTCTATGTCCTGGGTTTTCCCTCTCGGTGTTTCTAACTCCTCTCTATGACAACCTTGTCAATTGCGCCTTAGGAGACCCCAGCGGACCTGCTTTCCCATCACCCCTTTCATGCTCTCCTCCCACCTCTGGTTTGCAGTCACGACTGCTCTTAGTCATTATCCTCATCAGCATATTCCACCCATTCCCTGTTCTCTTCTACCTCTGGAATCCTTTCTCATCTTCCTGGATGATTCCCAGAGCATGGTTCACAGCCTTTTTCTCTAGTGTTTTTCTAGACTTTCCAACATTGGTGCTAATCGTGTTCCCCAAACACTCTGGGCTCATAGTTCATCAGACTCTTCATTTTCAGCACCTTTAGCTTGCCCTTCTGTCACTCACTGCAATGCAGGAGACCCTGATTTGATTCCTGAGTCAGGAAGAATCTGTTGGAGAAGGGATAGGCTACCCACTCCAGTATTCTTGGGCTTCCCTGGTGGCTCAGCTGGTAAAGAATCCGCCTGCAGTATGGGAGACCTGGGTTTGATCCCTAGGTTGGGAAAATTCCTTGGAGAAGGGAATGGCTACCCACTCCAGTTTTCTGGCCTGGAGAATTCGATGGACTCTATATCCGTGGGATCACAAAGAGTTGGGCATGACTGAGCTACTCTGACTTTCACTTCTCTGTCAGTCACATCATAGGCATGCCGCACGACTTCTCAGCCATTCCACCTCTGTGATTATGTTAGTTCTGTTTGGGCTGTTATAACAGAATTCCATAGGCTTATGAACAACAGAAATGTATTTCCCACAGTTTTGGAGACTAAGAAGTCTAAGATCAGAGTGCCTGCATGTTTGGTGTCTGATGAGAGCCCGTTCCCTGGTTCATAGATGACTAAGACCTCACTGGGTCCTCATGTGGTCGAAGGGGTGAGGGAGCGCCTGGGGCCTCTCTTTTAAGGGCATGAACCCGTTCATGACACTGTGCCCTCATGACCTACCTGTTGTTCAGTTGTTAAGTTGTGTCTGACTCTTTGCGACGCCAGGGACTGTAGCATGTTGCCAGACTTCTCTGTCCTTCACTGTCTCCCGGAGTTTGCTCATATTCATATCCATTGAGTCGGTGATACCATCCAACCATCTCATCCTCTGCCACCCCCTTCTCCTCTTACCCTCAATCTTTCCCATCATCAGGGTCTTTTCCAATGAGTCTACTTTTCACATCAGGTGACCAAAGTATTCGAGTTTCAACTTCAGCATCTGTCCTCGTGGCCTAACCACCCCCCACAGGCACCACTTTCAAATACTCTCACATTGATTAGGTTTCAACATATGGATACTGGGGGGACAGATTTAGTCTGCAGCAGTGATCTGGTGCAGGGGTGGAGGAAAGAATACCAAGAATCTAAACATGCTGACAGATTGGTGACTCGAGCAAGTCACTCTCCTCTTCTGAGTCTTAGTTTTCTTCACTGAGGACATGGGAACTTGGACATTAATCTGGGAACTTTAGTTATAGCTTTTCTGTGTGACCTTGAGCAAACCACCTAAACTTTATGGGCTTTATTTATTTATCTGTAAATCAAGGTGGCTGGAGAAGAATGACCTTTGATGGCTACTATAAGCATGAAAAATTTATGTTCTCTAAGACTGAAATTCCATTTCTGATTCCCTCCGTTCCTCCCTGGTCTCCCACTTCCTTACTTCATCTGGAGCCATTTTTTTGTTCTTATTATGGTCCAGCCTTCACCTTGGCATTTGCACCCTCCCAGCCCCCTCACAAGGAATCCTGGTGGCTCGGCAGTAAAGAACCCTTCTGCCAATGCAGGAGACATGGGTTCAATTCCTGGGTTGGGAAGATCTCCTGGGTAAGGAAATGGCAACCCACTCCAGTATTCTTGCCTGGGAAATCCCATGGACAGAGGAGCCTGGTGGGCAACAGTCCATGGGGTCGCAAAGAGTCGGACATAACTGAGCAATTAAACAACAACAGTCTCCTCATTGTCCCACCCGCAGTTTCCCAGGTATCCATCCCATCTCCTTCTCTGCATTTGCTGATGCTATTTCCTCAATGTGGGAGACCCTCACTCACTTCTTCTCCAACAAAGCTCTGAGTCCCCCTTGACAATCTGGCTCAGGGTCACCTCCTCCCTGGAAGCTTCTCTGGACACCCTTGTCCCACCACTTTCTACCATCTCTACAGCGTCAACTGTTTATCTCCATCAGAGCCCTTGTGCCATAAGATCATCTATTCAACTTTGAGAACTAGGATGGTATTAGTCATTTCCATATCCTCAGTTCCTAAAGTACAGGGTACTTGGTGAACTGCCACTCAGCGAGTGAAGAGATCCCAGCACACCAATGAGGCTTTATGTGCCTTTTGTACATGTGCTGTGGGATGTGCCTACTAAAGAAAGATCAAAATTAGAACCTCTATACCCCACCCCCTCTTTTTTTTTGGCTGTGCAACATGCAAGACCAGGGATCCCAGGACCAGGGATCAAACTCTCAAGAACCTACACCCCCTGGAAGTCCCTCTATCTCCTCATTTTAAAAGGCAGATACTTTCAATGGGATATCTCTTTAAAACACATAATCAAGACATTATGCCCTATATTTCCAATGCTGAACTCACTTTCCCTCCCAGACCAGACTTTTTTTTTCTTTTTTTAAAGACACACTGTGTCCTGAAGGCTTAAACCTTGGAACCATCTTTTGCTCCTACCAATGTCCTTATCTCACTCTTTCTTGAACTTTCCTACTGGTTTTCTAATGGGCCTCTGATTCTCCTCTATCACCTTTGAATATACCCTACAGATTAATCTTCCAAAAGTTCAATCCCAATTGTGTCATTCTTCTTTTAAAAGAAAAGTCCTCATGGCTTACTAAATATGATCTAAGCTCCTCCGGCTTTCATTCAAGCCTTTTATGATCTTATGCTAACCTCACTTTCCCAGATCAATGATCCATCAGTGGATGGCAAAAAATACTTTCTTCAAATTTCAGAGTTTTCATCTGGATTTTGGAAAAGATGGATGGAATTCAACGTGGTCTGGTGATCAGAGCTATGAAGATATGAAAATTCTTAATCACAGTTCTATCACTTATTGTTTGAGTGACCTGGACAGCCACTTCACTTCTCTGAATCTCAATTTTCTTAATTAAAAACAAGAGTTCTGACAGTTTTCCAGAATGCTATTGGGGCGGAAAAGCAAGGAAAAGCTCCCATTTGGTACGAGAGGCCTTGCATTCATATAGCTAGTTTCTTTGATCAACCAAGTCTAATTATGATACTGGGGTGAAATTTACTTAGTTTTCTCCCAAGAGAAATTCTCTGTACAGGTAGTAACAGGAAGTCCCGGTGCGGAGGACCTTGCTTGTCTTATGTTGAGTTTCTTGGGTGGTTCTGTGGCTTATGAAAGTGCAGCCAAGCAGCGACCTATTATCTTAGGTAAGGATTATATAACATGGTGTTTTTGCCTCTTAGTCATGCGAAGAGTTGACTCATTGGAAAAGACTCTGATGCTGGGAGGGATTGGGGGCAGGAGGAGAAGGGGATGACAGAGGATGAGATGGCTGGATGACATCACTGACTCAATGGACGTGAGTTTGAGTGAACTCCGGGAGTTGGTGATGGACAGGGAGGCCTGGCGTGCTGCAATTCATGGAGTCGCAAAGAGTTGGACACAACTGAGCGACTGAACTGAACTGAACTGAACTGATAGAAATTGCTTCCAATTATGAAGAACTTTGGGAAGGGGAGGTGTATGTATTTGCAAACTAGTACAGGAGCTCCTATGGGTTGGGTTGTGTCTCTCCAGAAGATACGTTGAAGTTGTAACTTCAGTAAGAATGTGACCATATTTAGAAATAGCATCATCACAGATGGGATTATTAAAATGAAGTCATACAGGAGTAGGGTGGATACTTAATCCAACATAGCAATTGTTCTTATAAGAAGTTTAGGAGAGACACAGAGACACTGGAGAGGAGAACACTTTGATGATAGAGACAAAGATTAAAGGGCTGCAGGCAAGACATTCCAAGGATTGCCAGCAAACCACCAGATGCCAGGAAGGATTCTCCTCTACAGGTTTCAGAGGGAATGTGGCCCTGCCGACACCTTGACTTTGGACTTCTAACCTCCAGAACTATGAAAGAATAAATGTCAGTTGTTTTAAGCCACCCAGTGGTGCTTTGTTGTGGCAGCCTGGCAACACTAGTACAGGGGCATTCTGGAGGTAAAGGAACTTGATTTCTGCTCCCCAAGATTCTAAAGAATCCCATGGCTGATAAAAGTAAAAATATTGGTGAAATAAAAGACCTTGAAGAAAGAGGATATTGGGAGCAGTGACCCAGCTTTTCCATAGCTCTGGAGGTGGGCAGGTTCTGGTACAGCATGTGGTCCAGGCTGGAGGCTCTTCCAGACTCAACCACTTCAGTGTGGTGGCGGTTCTCGGGGATGAAAGGACTGACCATGTGCATAGGGACTGGAAAGGGCTGTTACTCAGGACTCATAACAAGCTGCTAGTCTCCACCAAGGGCTTCCTTAGCGGCTCAGTGGTAAAGAATCCACCTGCCAATGCAAGAGATGTGCGTTCAATTTCTGGGTTGGGAAGATCTCTTGGAGAAGAAAATGGCAACCCATTACAGTAGTGTTACCTGGAAAATCTCATGAACAGAGGAGCTTGGTGGACTATAGTTCATGGAGCCATGAAAGAGTTGGACACAACTTAGCAACTAAACAGGAATTCCCTGGTGGCTCAGACAGTAAAGACTCCGCCTGCAATGTGGGAGACCAGGGCTCGGTCCCTGGATTGAGAAGATCCCCTGGAGGAGGGCATGGCAGCCCACTCCAGTATTCTTGCCTGGAGAATCCCATGGACAGAGGAACCTGGCAAGCTACAGTCCATGGGGTTGCAAAGAGATGGGGGCACGACTGAGCGACTAACACACACACTGCTCTACCAGTGGCTGATGGTTGATTATTCAATGCCTGCTGTAACTCGTAAGTTCAACAGGAGCACAGCTGCAGCTCGAACAGGAACCTTGCCCGGTCAGCATGCCATCATCAAGAGGACATGGGTCCACAGATCGACACAGGAGCAGTTTTCCAAAGTGAGCCTTTGTGGAAGACAATGGTTACAGTTCTTTCCCCCTGGATATTTAGAAATAAGACTGACACTTTACAGAACAAGTATGTTTCTGGATTGAGAAAAGGACGTTCTCAAGAAGATACTGAACTTCCTGCTGAGAAGGGAAAAGTGGGAAATCAAGTAATTACTTAGAAAAATAAAAAGAAATTGTATTCTTTTGTATCCCAAGTTGAAAATGTAGATCATAATGGCAAACACAGAACACAGTGAACAACAAAGCTGGCCACATGCTTGGCTGTGAAGGATAAAGTGTTCCAGGAATAATAGATGAGAAAGTCTATTATTGGAAGGTTCAAAAGACATTTTGTGAGAACTGTAGTCCAGCTTGTTGAACCAAATCTCTGAATGGACTTCAAATAAAATCTCCTCTCTGCAGAAGTGAAGCTATTACTCACAATCAACCAAGAGCAAAAGAGCCACATTACAGCAATGAAAATTGGTCAACTGTTTCTACGCAGAACTGAATTCAGAAAAATTTTCATTTCCTCCACACCAGCTTGTCATTAGCTATGAGTTCTGCTTGGAAAAAGCCAAGTAATGCTCATAGTCTGACATTACATGGATATAACATAGATGCGAGAGCCCCTCCTCCATGGGCAAAATAAATAAGTTGGCAAAAAAATGATGAAAGAAAGCATGTGCACCTCTGAGTGCTCAAGATCAGCATGAGGGTGCTTAGCTCTTCCTGCCACCTGCTTCAGTGGGGTCTTGGTGGGACCTGCTGAGAGTACAGTGCTGTGTTAAAGTGGGAACTGTGTGTGCACATAACGATGAACAGTTAGGACATGCTCAAAGAACACGACTGCTGATGTTACTGAATGTATAAAGGGGACTTTACAGGGCTGTTATAATCCTAAGGAGTACGGGAAACAAACATGATTTTCTGCTGCACAAGAGAAGATCATAACTTTGCAAAGAGAGACAAAAGGTGACAGGTCACAAGCTGGGAACCTGAGTCCTATCACCAGCACCTGGAGGTTTATACTTCATTTCTATGTTACAAGTCCCTATTTAAGTCAGTGATGATGAGCCATCCCATCTATATAATGGACACAGAAGCCTTTCTCATCTACAGGGATACTAGAAAGTTTGATGAGCCAATGGCTCCTATGTTAATTCACCAAAACTAAGGTGCAAAAAAAGGTGAACTAAATACAAAGTGAAAAAAGATTATTATGTACCCAGTTAATGGCACCCCACTCCAGTACTCTTGCCTGGAAAATCCCATGGATGGAGGAGCTTGGTGGGCTACAGTCCGTGGGGTCACGAAGAGTCGGACACGACTAAGCAACTTTACTTTCACTTTTCACTTTCATGCACTGGAGAAGGAAATGGCAACCCACTCCAGTGTTCTTGCCTGGAGAATCCCAGGGATGGGGGAGCCTGGTGGGCTGCGGTCTATGGGGTCACACAGAGTCAGCCACGACTGAAGTGACTTAGCAGCAGTAGCACCATACTACGGAATAAGGAAGGATGGTTTTTCTGTATGTTATTCTTACTTGACCCCCATTTTCATGGTTCCTCTTTTTCTTTTCTCTTGGTCTCCTTTACATGAAAACACACATAAGACAGACTACAATTTTTTTCTTTTTGACAGGATCCATCACAGCAAGACCATAGGGAAATAGATTTGTTCATTCTATAAACATCTATCCCTTGCTTTCGATAGATAAAGTATAATATGTTAGCTACTAGGGAAGCTAGAACATCACTTTTGCCTTCAAGGGGTCAAAAACTCTTTGAGGAGTCTAAAATCATAAGGGGAAGTAAGGAGTGAATTTACAAAGAACAAAATCAAGCAAGTATTTTGCCAAAAAGATTTGTAAAACCAAGTTTATGGATTTTCAGAAAAAGGAAAACTCTTCTTGGAATTTGACCTAGCATTTAAAAGTCAGGTATGGAATTCAGCATGGGAAGATGAGCACAGGACGTTCCAGGAAAAGGCAATGGTGGAATGAAGGCTTGGAGGGTTGGTGGATGACTTGATTCCACAGGTGACAACTCAGTAGTCTAGTTTGATTAAAAAGTGGGTTGTCCGTGGGTGGCTAGTCCTATATTAAGCTGGAAGGTCATTCAGAGTTTGATTGAAGGGGGAACTAAGTGTCAGGCTGAATCTAAAACAGTGTTGAGAACATTTTTTTGAGCTTTTAAAGATTATTATTATTAATAGCATTGGGATTATTATTTCATTATTTATTATTATTATAAATGATTATTAATTGGGGCAGATGGAGCTGCTATGGCTGAAGTGCTTCTTCTCATCACACTCACATACTTCGGTGCCTTTAAGGAGCCCCATGGAACTCAGAGTACCTTTGTATTTTGCAGTAGGCAAAGGGCAGTCATTAAATGTTTTTTGTTCTTAAAATTTTTATTGGAGTGTAGTTGCTTTACAATGTTGTATTAGTTTCTGCTGTACAGCACAGTGAATCAGCTGTATGTATACATGGATCTCCTCTTTTTCATGTTACCCTCTCATTTAGATCATCACAGAGCACTGAGCAGAGTTCCCTGCGCTATGCAGTAGGCTTTCACTAGTTACTACTTTATACATAGCAGTGTATATCTGTCAACACCAATCTCCCAATTCATCCCACCCCCGCTTTCCCTCCTTAGTATCCATATGTTTATCCTCTATGACTGCTCTGTTTCTGCTTTGCAAGTAGGTTCATCTCTTCTAAGCATGGAGATGGCATAATCAGAACAGAATATTCTGAATATACACCTGGTAGGACTTTTGAATTGATTGACAGGGGATGGACTAGAGACAGGAAAAACAAAACAAAAATGTGCTGGCAGAATGTTTGGTATATAGTAGGTGTTGCAGAAGACTCTTGAGAGTCCCTTGGACTGCAAGGAGATCCAACCAGTCCATTCTGAAGGAGATCAGCCCTGGGATTTCTTTGGAAGGAATGATGCTAAAACTGAAACTCCAGTACTTTGGCCATCTCATGCTAAGAGTCGACTCATTGGAAAAGACTCTGATGCTGGGAGGGATTGGGGGCAGGAGGAGAAGGGGATGACAGAGGATGAGATGGCTAGATGGCATCACCGACTCAATGGACATGAGTCTGTGTGAACTCCAGGAGTTGGTGATGGACAGGGAGGCCTGGTGTGCTGCAGTCCATGGGGTCGCAATAGTCGGACACGACTGAGCGAATGAACTGAACTGAATTGAACTGAAGCACTAATAAATGTTTGCTGAATGAGTGAATTATAATAGGAAAGGAAACAGATTTTTTTCAAGGAAATCAACACTGTTTGCAGATTGATTATGGGAGACAAAAGGGAAGTTGTGAAAACATTCACAGTTTCAGGTCTGGGTTCCTAGAAGTGTGGTATCATGAATAGGACAGGGAAAGCTTAAGCAGAACGGATTTGATGGGAAAGATTATCTGTTAGGTATTCAACAGGCTAAGCGCAGAATATATTAGAGGGATATTCAATTGGAAACACCTAAGGACTTCTGTAATGGAAGCTAATGGGAGACTGGGGCTTTAGAGAAAGACCAGGGTAACTGACATAGATAGAATAATGTGATAAAGACACGTGTGCACAGGATGGGCTTGGGAAGTCAAAGAGGTGAGGCTGATCCTGGGAAAAAATGACATTGAGGACAAGAGGAGGGGGGAGGAAGCTGAAAAGATAATAGCGTGGCTGGAGAGGGAATTAAAAAAAAAACTCATCACTTCATATCCTGAAAACCAAGTGAGAGACACTTTAAAGGAGAAAATAACACGGTCAGATGCTCCAAGAGCGTAAGAAGGAAGAGAACGAGAAAAGGTCACTAGATGTGGAGCTTATTAGTCACCCTCAGAGAGAAGTTTCAAGCAGTAAGAAAGGAGGCCTGATTATCCTAGATTAAGGAATAAAAAATGGTGGAACAAGGGAATCAGACAGTAACTGGATAGTAAGAGAATTTTTTCTTCGTTTCTTAAAGCTTGGAGAATCCTGAGTGTGTTTATATAAGCACATTGGCAAAAGGGAAAGAGTTGATGGAGGGGAAGCTGATAGAAAAAAAAGAAAATTACAATCACGTTAAATTTTCTGAGTGATTAAAACCATACTTTCCAAATTTGGAGATACAATCAGTGAGAAGAGAATGGATGAAATGTGGACATAAGTCTTGTAATTGGATACTTATTGCATATTACAGCTGCATCTTAAGAAATCCCAGGAAATATACTTTACCTGGAAAAATGCTCTAGCATACCCAATTAGTCATCTGGCAAGAGAATAAGCAGCAGTGTTTTCAGTTGGCCCAGAAAACAGAGATGTTTAGTACCTTTAAACACTGCTATGAGCCATCATAACATGAGGCTGTTTGTTCACTGCATGAAAATATGGAGCTGTGATGCTTCAAAGAAACTAAGCTAACGTCCTCATACTTTGCCTAAGGCAGATTAAAATTCAGTCCAAGCCAACAGGAACCTAGGGAGCCATGAAAATCAAATGTCATGTGGCATCCTGTGGGTTCTTGGAAGAGAAGCAGACATTAGGTGAAAAATAAGGAAATGTCAATGAAGGATGTGTGTGTTAGTCACTCAGTCGTGTCTGATTCTTTGCAACCCAATGGACTGCAGCCTGCCAGGCTCCTCTGTCCATGGGATTTCCCAGGCAAGAATACTGAAGTAGGTTGCCATTTCCTTCTCCAGGGGATCGTTCCAACCCAGGATCGAAACGAGGTCTCCTGCACTGCAGGCAGATTCCTTACCATCTGAGCCACCAGAGAAGCCTGAATGAAGGATGGTCTTGAGCTAATAATGATGTATCACTATCGGTTCATTAATCATAATAAATGTAGCGCACTAAGGGAAAATGTCAATAATCATGGACACTGATGGCATGCGTGGGAACTGTTGTCTCAATTTTCCTGTATTCTAAAACTGTTCTAAGAAATAAAGTCTAAAGCAAAAAAAAAACTCTCTCAACCTCAGGGCCTGGAAACCACACCTTAACTCTGGCCGTTTTTAATGTGTAAGACGTTAGAGCATAAATGCATGAGCCAGCTGGAAAATATCAGTGAGGTTAGTATGCACAAACACACCTAGCAGGGAGAGTTCATCAAGAACACTAGCTCTCTGCCTTGAGATTCTTTTTTTTAATTAAAGTGAGATATGATCACACTTCCTGTTTCGGCTACTGGAAAACACAGAGGCAGATTTGGGCCACTTATGCCAAGCTTGATACTCACTTTAGTGCAATGATTGAAAACATGGAACCGAGTCAACTCTCAGGTTCAAATCCTGCCTCCACCACACATCAGCTATGAAAATTGGATCAGTTGCTCAGCCACTATGGGTCTGTACCTCATCTATTAAATGGGGATGATAATGCCTCCCCCAGAGGGGCAATGAAATGAGTTACTGAATTCCAAGAGATCAGAATGGTTACATTGTAAGACCTTAGCTATATTTGTGGTACTTCTCTGTGTTAGTCATATCCTTTTCTTTCATTCAAAAGCAAATTTATTTCCCAGCCCTCATGGTGGCTGTGCCCCAATGTCCTCATTTATTACTTTTTTTTTTTACTGCTGTAGGCAGAATGCTGGATCTTAATTGACCAGGGATCGAACCTGTGCCCCCTGCACTGGGAGCATGGTGTCTTAACCACTGGACTGCCAGGGAAATCCTTCATTTATTGTTATTACTTTATTCCATCCTTTTGACTATATTTCATCATGTCATTTTGAGTTTTTAACCACATTAATTTTCCTTTAGGTAACTTAGGGTTGATTGTGGAACTACTGATATTTTTCTTACTAGCATTTCTTTTACAATTATCAAAACTGTAAAATACACATAGAATTTATCTTGAAGAAGTGAAGTGAAGTGAAGTCGCTTAGTCGTGTCCGACTCTTTGCAACCCCGTGGACTGTATGTAGCCTGCCAGGCTCCTCTGTCCATGGGATTTTCCAGGCAAGAATATTGGAGTGGGTTGCCATTTCCTTCTCCAGTGGATCTTCCCAACCCAGGGATCGAACCCAGGTCTCCCGCATTGTAAGCGGATGCTTTTACCATCTGAGCCACCAGGGAAGTCTAATTTATCTTAGTGGGTTTTAAGTATACAGTTCAGTGATTTTAAGCACATTGTGCAATCATTACCACCATCCATCTTCAGAACTTTTTTCATCTTGTAAAACTGAAACTCTGTACCCACTAAGCAGTAATTTCTGCTTTTCCCCTCCCCACAGCCTCAAGTGACTACCATTACACTTTCTGTCTGTTACGATTCTGACTACGCCAAGTCCCTCAACTAAGGGGAATCGTATGGCACTTGAGTTTTGTGACTAGCTTGTTTCACTTAGTATAATATCTTTCACGTTTCATCCATGTGGTTGCATATATTAGAGAGGCTTCCCCAGTGGCTCAGATGTAAAGAATTCACCTGAAATGCGGGAGCTACGGGTTTGATCCCTGGGTTGGGAAGATCCCCTGGAGAAGGGAATGGCAACCCACTCCAGTATTCTTGCCTGGAGAATTCCATGGACAGAGGAGCCTGGTGGCTATAGTCCATGGGTCGAAAAGAGTTGAACACGACTGAGTGACTAACACTTTCCCTTCACTTCCTTATCTATTCATCTGTCAACAGACACTTGGATTGCTTCCACATTTTAGCTATGTATTGTGAATAATGCTGCTATGAACACAAGTACATGGATATCTCTTTAAGATTCTGTTTTCAATTCTTTTGTGTATATACCTAGATGTGGAATTCCTGGATCTGATGGGAGCTCTATTTTCAGTTTTTTGAGCTACCTCCATACTGTCTTCCACGGCAACTATACTATTTTACATTCCCATCCAACAGTGCACAAGGGAGCTAATTTCTCCATATACTAGCCAACACTTGCTAGTTTCTGGTTTTGCCTTTGTCTATCCTAGAGGAGATGAGATGTCTAACGGATATAAGATGGATCCTTATGGATATAAGGCTATTTTTATGGATATAAGGATATAGGATGTCTATATATCTGAGAGGATATATATGCCTATCCTAATGGATATGAGATGGCATTTCATTGTAGTTTTGATTTACATTTCCCTTGCTATTAGTGATGTTGAACATCTTTTCATGTGTTTATTGGTCATTTGACTGTCTTCTTTGGAGAAATGTCTCTTCAAGTCCTTTGTCCATTTTTGAATTGGGTAATTTGTTTCTTTGTCGCTGAGTTTTAGGAATTCTCCGTATATTTTGGATATTAATTTCTTATCAAGTGTATGATTTTCAAACATTCTTTCCCATTCTGTGGGATGATTTTTTATTTTGTTGAAAGTGTTGTGCTGCAAAAAAATTAAAAAAACTTTAATGAAGTCCTGCTTGTCTTCTTATTTCTTCTGTTGCCTGTGCCTTTGGTTTCATGTCCAGGAAATCATTATCACATTATGAGTAATTTTTGAAACACAAAAGTACAAACTTTATATGCATGACAGTTGTTAGGATTTAGGTTGTTTGACATTTAGGACTGAATTTTAATATAATTTCTAAATGTCTGTGTTTCTGCGTATATATTTTATCTAAGCAACTAAAATCAGTCTGTTGAGGAAAATAGTTAACATAAATGAAATGTATTATTTTGTGAGGCTAAGCCAAGATCATTTTGATACGCTAAAAATTCCCAATATAAACTGCATCTGTTGGTTCCGTAAATAAATTTAATCATAAAAGCGTCTAAGCAGTATACTTGACTAATTTTGCTTGGTGTTAATAGATGTCAGAATTAGCTCAACTTTAACTCTGACCTCCCGATATGCAAAGAACTGTCAGTCTCCTGGTCCTTCAGGTATAATGTTTATTTTTAACAGGGTTGAAAAAAGAGAAACTGGTCCATCACTTGTTTTTTAAAATATAAGAGGTTCCTATATTGAACGGGATGATTGAACTCATCATATGATAAGCCAACTTCCATATTAATACTCAATCAGGGAGTCAGTGCAGAATGTTAAAAATAAAATTCTTTTTAGGAAGAGGGAAGGGTGGAGAGGTAAGATAGGGGTACAGGATTAAGAGATACAATCTACTATGTATAAAATAAATAAGCCATATGGACATATTGTACAACAGAAAATACAGCTAATATTTTATAACTATAAATGGAGTATGGGGCTTCCCTGGTTGATCTGACAGTAAAGAATCTGCCTGAAATGCAGGAGATGTGGCTTCGATCCCTAGGCCAGGAAGATCCTCTGGAGAAGGGAATGGCTGGCCACTCCAGTATTCTCACCTGGAGAATTCCATGAACAGAGAAGCCTGGTGGGCTACAGTCCACGGGGTCACAAAGAGTCAGACACAACTAAGCGACTAAGACTTTCACTTTCTCACTTTCATAAATGGAGTATAAACTTGAAAAACTATGAATTACTATGTTGTACACCTGAAACCTATATAATGTTATAAATCAACTATACCTCAATAATTTTTAAAGTAAAAAAAATTTACTTAAAAAAAATTTTAAAGACAAACATGTGAACTATCAATAAATAACACCCAGACCTTCTAAAAAAAATTTCATAACAATGCTTTGATAAACTGGATCTGTTTTACAGTTCTGCAACTGTAGTTCATCAGTGGCATGGTTGGGTCCAGAAGATATTAAAAAATATATATTTTCAATGTATTAAGCTTATATAGGTGTCTTTTGCATACATGCTTAGTTGCTCAGTTGTGTCCAACTCTCTGCAAACCCACAGACTGTAGTCTGCCAGGGTCCTCTGTCCATGGGATTCTCCAGGCAGGAATACTGGAGTGGGTATCCATGCCCTCCTTATAGATGTCTTTTCTCCATCTCCAATTCATTTAGTATAAGGGATGAGGTAGAGAATAAGTTTACTTCTCTCCTAGTGACAAGGCAATTATCTCAATATCAATTATTCCATGGTCAATTTTCTTCCACTGGTTCACCATATTAGCTCTATTTTATATTAAATTACTTTATGCATTTGAGTCTATTCCTGGACTTGATGTCTGCCTTATTGATCTGTTTTTTTTTTTTTCCCCTGCACCAGTTCAGATTTAATAACTATTGCTTGTGGCTTCATAGCCCATTTTGATATCCTGTATTTTATGTTACAGATATGCAATTTAACACTTCCTGGGAGCAGGATCCTTTGCTGTGTAACACTGGGAAGGTTTTCAGTGGTGGAGATGGGTCAGCAGCACATTGTAAACCTCTTAGAACACCACACTTCTCTGTCACAGAGCTGCTTTTTTCTTTTTCATCCGACACTTGTGATTTCAGAGTGTGAGTAGTAAGAAATCCCGGGTGTTCTGCCAGGGAACTGCCTGCTCCCTCTTGCTCTCATTCTCGGTTTATAGTCTTTTCCTCCAGTTTTATTGAGATATAATCGACATGTAACATCATATTCATTGAAGGTATGTAGTATAATGATTTGTTATCTGTCTGTTTTGCACAATGATTACAACAGTAAATTAACACCTAGCACGTCACACAGTTACAGATGTTTCTTCTTATGATGAGAACTTTTAAACTTTACTCAGTGGCATTCAAATATACAGTGCAGTATTGTTAACTGTAGTCACCATGATGCTTCACATTACACCTGCAGAACTTTATTGTATAACTAAAACTTTATACCTTTTGTTACCTTTATCCATTTCTTCTGCCTCCCATGCCTGCCTCTGGAAACCACTAATCCGTTCTCTGTTTCTATGAGTTCAGTCTTTCAATGTTCCATGTGTAAGTGAGATAAGTATTTTGCCACTGTTTGTCTTTCTGTCTGACTCCTTTCACTTAGCATAATGCTCTCGAAGTCCATTCATGTTGTTGCAAATGGCAGGATTTCCTCTTTTTTATGGTCGATTCATATTTCATTGTGTATGTACCATATTTTCTTTGTCCATTCATCCATCAGGGGACACTTAGGTTGTCTCCATGTCTTGAATATTGTAAATAATGCTGCAGTGAACGTGGAGGTGTAGGTATTTCTCTGAGACAGTGATTTAATTTCCTTTGGATACACACACAGAAGTGAGATTGATGGATCATATGGTTAGTTCTATTTTTAATTTTTTGAGGAAACGCCATACTATTTTCCACAGTGGCTGCACCAGTTTACATTTTGAAATTTACATAGTATATAAACTTACATGTAAATACAGCTTATGTATATTAATTACATTAAAGCTGAGTCCTAAATACTGCATAGTTTAAAAGAGATGAATAACCATTCTGGGTAGATAGAGCATCTGCTACGGTTTTACATTTCTTTGAATCTCTTCTTGATTCTACTTGGGGGTCTCTTTATTCAGAAAGGATCAGATATGATCTCCCTAAATTTTACTCTATAGAAATACACATGAGTATAAACTATGTCAACTTTCTTTGATGCTATTTTCCTAACAAATAAGTCATTTAAGTTATTATTTTGGTTCTCTTCCCTCTTTTCTTTTCCCCTCCCTGTCAGTTTCTAATTGAGTCAAGTATCTTCTCCTTACTAACAGTATGCTGCCTAATGTATGCTTTCATTTTTACTATCAGTTGTTATACTTTCATTCCTTGTTAAGCAAAAGGTAAGCAGCTTCCTTGTCTTTCCATCTCTAACAGAGAAGAGGGAGAAGGAGACATGACAGCATAGTCAGAATCGACTCTGAAGACACGAAACTCAGAAAAAGGAAAGAAGGGGAAGACGAAGAGGAAGGAAGAAAGCCAGTTTATGTTTTCCTTGTTGGGCTGGCTGCCAGACGGGGTGTCAACTTTTTCCAGGCTGCCAGAGAGCCTATCCACACGAAGAAGAATCTTCCATCCACGCTTCTTCCTGCTGGGAAAGGCCCTTAAGTCTTGCCCTGCAAGGATGGGATGTCTTTTTGGCCTGTCATGTGCTCCGAACTCTGATTCGAAGGAAGAGAAGGAGAAAAGGAGACCTGGCGATGGGAAGGCCCATGGGCCTCTGGCCTCAGAGTCTTCTCGTAAGAATGATCAGGATGGACTGAGTGGCTCACAGGTCCTACCAGTGAACCAGTTTCTGAGTAGGATGTGGTGACAGCCCTTTCCTAGGGCCTGGTTCTGTGTTAGTGTGACTGCTCTAGAGAAGAGGACCCAGCAGACTTGTGGGTCCCTGAAGGCGGTCACACCCCAGGGTCAGCGAGTGGATGCGCGAAAGCAGCCCTAGGAAGCCAGAACAGCTGACTGAGTGTGGGGCCCTAAACGGGAAACCTTAAAAAAGAAGGGCTAGCTTTGCGGTTTAGCGCTAAGATGGCGCCTGGCGGAAGAGATGAGGGCGCGGCCTAAGTTGTCTGTCAAAACTTTTGATTGGCTCTCTTGATTTCTGTGCATGTAGACAGCACGTGATCACCATAGACTCCTGTTATAATGATGGCACGTGATGATTTGACTTTTAATGTGATTGGTGCAACTATGGAAAGTCCCTCGCAAACCCCTCCCTGCTTGCCTTTAAAAACCAAGAGCTTACAACAATAAAGCGGAAGTGCTTAGAGGGAACCCCTGTCGCGTCTGATTGTCTCTCGCTCGCCGAGGGGCTGGGTTGGCGGACAGCAGGCTCACCTCTCCTCGGGACCCCTCGGCTTTGCTGAGGGAAGTTCCACTGCCTCTCTCTTTCTGCGGAGCGCCCCCCGCAACTGAGAGTCGCCCCAGCAGCTGGCAGCTCACAGGCTGCTCTCTACAGGAGCCCTCCCTGAGCCCCAGGTTACACAGGGCAGCTCCAAACTCCTCCCCAATATGGATCAAGCTTCATCAGGCGTGTCTCTTGGATGCCTGTGCTTTGTGGGTACAGACTGTGTCGGTTTCCCCTCAGGGCCTTTCAGAGCCTAGATCCATGACCCTATCGTCTATGGCTCAAGCCCACAGGGCCCTCTTTCCTTCCAATTTTTTCTATGTCCATGCTGGTATGCATTATCTTATCGCATCATACTTTGGCATTACTTTCAGAAGAGAGAAGTAGTCGGTGTGCTCTGTGAAATATTCTAAAGAATCATAACAGTGGAGTTTGTTACCGGCATTCAGTTGAAAGATAAGCCATACAAGAAAAAAGAATCTGTTAGAAGTTCTTTATTCTACTAGCCAATTTGATCTACAAGGTAATAAGACACTTGAAGTTTGACGACCAGAAGTGAAAATTAGCACCAAGTTAGAGGCATGCTTTAAATCCTTAGTTAAAGAAACAAACAATTTGAAAGAAATACAGTATCAGAGAATTTTCTAAAATTCCATCTTTGGAAGTTTTACTTAAATGCATTACTTCTACAATGAACAATAAGGTAGAAATGAAGGCTTGAGAAACAAAATATAAGATCGAGAAAACATAATTAAATACTTCTTTGAAGAATTTCAACACTGAAGTAAGCTCTTTTATCACACATGGTTAAAGATCTCCCTATATTGGGGTTCTGGAGCATTTTCATGGAGTCTGATTTGGGAGTTACATTGGATATACTGCAATTGTTTGTTCTACCAGATTCATGTGGGAATCGAGATGTAAAAGACAACCCTTTGGCCATAGTCATGCAAGAGTTCATATCTCGCATAAAGAGGCTACTAATTTTTACACACTTAGGATCTGAAGTCACAGCTTCTAGCCTCTTATATGAGATTGTTAGACAACACACAGTGACACACGCCACCTCTCTCCATCCCACCCTAGAAAAGGAGGCAAATGAGATCACAAACAATAGTCTGTTTACCCAACTGGTTATACCACTAAAGATGCATATCCTGTTCTGAAGCTCAAAATCTCTGTAATTTCCTATTGGAACACTAGGCTTGAGCCTGGGCTGAGCACACTATGTTTAAGGGGCACGAAAGCCACCCTCAGCTTCCATAAAATTATTCTTTCCAGAGAATTTACATGGATTTCAGTGCTTGTTATAGCTCCTTTGAACCTCAGTTTCCTCATCTGTAAAGTGGGGACAACAGTATCCTCCAGATTAGGTTGCTGGGGACACACAGGAAGGCTGTGTGAGGTGAGCTGGGCACTCAAGGGCACTGACCCATGGATGCTGACCATTCATGTCCTGGCTGCCTGGCAGGCTCAGCCCTGCCCCCACACCTCCCCTCCCAGCTTGGGTCGGCCCAGGGTCTGTAGGATCCCCACAGGTTCCCCAAGAGTGTCCTGTCTGAGAACTCAGCTAGGGGTCAGTGCATCACCCGTCAGGGAGGTGGATGGTGGACTGACCCATGGAGGTGACCACCATATCTGTCACGTGGTCCAGAGTCACGGCCCCGCACCCACCAGCTAGAGACCACAAAGGCATGCATCTCTTTAAAGTTCCCCTCTTAACTCAGGAAACTGAAGTAACTTTCAAGGGCAAATTTTCAAATAAATAAAAGGAAGACAAGAAAACTTACCTGTAGTTTTCTCTCCCAGAGACGGCTGTTGGCACTTCCAGTCTCTTCTCCTATGCCTGTGTGTATCTATATTTAGACAAAAGGGACCAAGCTGTTTTTCTTTTTAATGGAATATAGTGTATGTCCTGGGTATTAGGTGGTTCCCAAGAATTATTTGCCGAAATCATGAGTTGAAATCAGCAGTATTTTGAGGCCAATAGAAGAGATGAAGCAAGTTGAGGCTGCTAGAGTTTGCAGCCCCTGAGTTATGTTGAGCAAATGCTACCAGCTCCAGGCACACTGGCCTCACTCTACTGAATCCCCTGTCGTGATTCTGATTTGTTCCACTCAGTTTGATGATCTGGCCAAAATTACAGTACCCTGTTCCTGGGCTGTTGGTAAGATCAAATGAGATCATGCATCTAAAACACTTAATATAGAACCTAGTATATAGGTTCTATATTAAGAACCAAATGGAGAGATAAGAACTGTGGAATATTCTGCAGCAATTAGAATCAATACATGTGATATGCACACAGCAACAAGGATAAATCTTAGAAACCTAGTGAAGTAAAAAAAGAAAAAGATACACAACACAGTAAGTATCATTATGTAGATTGATAGTACAGGTTTACACCATTTGTAAGAATGCACACAAATAAATAAATACACAGTAAACACATTAGAGCAATTACCTATGGGGGCAAGCAGGGAGTGGTTAGTGAGAGAACAGGAATGTGCAATAAATACATGAAGGAGGAGCAGGCACTGGGAAATTGGCACTGAATGTGCCATGGGACTTCTCTGGTGGTCCAGTGGTTAAGAATCTGCTTGCCAATTCAGGGGACATGGGTTCAATCTGTGGTCTGGGAAGATTCTACATGTCGCAGGGCAACTAAGCCTGTGTGCCGCAACTACTGAGCCTGTGAGCAGCAACTACTGAGCCTGTGTGCCTAGAGCCCATGTTCTGCAACGAGAAGCCCCCGCACAACTAGAGAGTAGTTCCCACTCATTGCAACTAGAGAAAAGCCTGGGAAGTAACAAAGACCCAGCACAGCCAAAAATAAATTAGAAAAAAAAAAGTGTGCCATGAACTGAGCAGTATAATTAACTCCATTCCCTGCATCTGAGGTTAAAAATAAAAACGATAATAATAGTTATTATTAATACTCTCAGACCTCCCACATCCTTTCAACTGTAAAACATCGGAATATCCTTCAGACAGCATCCTTTTCGCCCCTGCTCAGGAAGGAAAGCGTTTTCCTCCAGCTTTCTGGGTGATTTAACACATCAGGGAATAAGTATCTGAAAAGACATGGAGCTCCCGTGTAGCCATTTCTGGACCTCAGAGCTAAATTGCAAAGTCGGTTCTACACATGTGGTTTCATCTATGAAATTAGGGCAAGGTAGGAAACTGACACGGAAAAAAAAGGATTTCTTATAGTGTTTCTATCCCTTTCAGTGGAAGGTCAGCTGCCTCTTTTTTTTTCCATTAGTTCAAGGCAAGATTGACTGAATGTGGCTGCTATAGCATCCCTTCAAAAGCACAGCCTGTGAATAACGCTTCAGCAAACATGGGAGTGCATATTCACATTGGCCAGAAATGGAAACAGCTCAAACACCCATCAACAGATGCATGGAAAAAACACATGTGGTACACATACATAACAGTTTAGTCATGAGAAAGGAGGATATCCTGCCAGTTGTGACAATGTGGATGGACCTTAAATATATTATGCTAAGTAAGATAAATCAAAAGACAAGTGCTGTATGATAGCACTTATACATGGAATCTAAAAAAGTCAAACCTGTAAAAAACTAAATAGAGTAAAATGCTGGTTACTAGGGAGGTGGGGAGTGCCAAGTAGCAAATAAACCATAGAGATCTAATGCACAGTATAACGGATGCAGACAATAATGTGCTGTACTTATGCAATGTGATAAATATCACTTAACATCATATTACAATACATAAATGTATCAAATTAGCACATGGCATACCTTCAGCATACACAATATTAGGCATCCCTGGTGGCTCAGATGATAAGAGTCTGCCTGCAACGCAGGAGACCCAGGTTTGATCCCTGGGTCAGGAAGATCCCCTGGAGAAGGGAACGACAACCCACTCCAGTATTCTTGCCTAGAGAATTCCATGGACAGAGGAGGGAGTCTGGGGGGCTACAGCCCTTGGGTCACAAAGATTTGGACTTGACTGAGCAACTAACAACACTATACAATGTTACATGATAAATTAATTCAATAAAAACTTTTTTGAAGTAAGAAAAGAAAACCTACGGACTGGAAAGAAAACTATTGCAAATCATATATTTGACAAGGGGCTAGCATCCCAAATATATAGAGAACTTCTACAAATAAGAGAAAGAAGCCCAAAACCCACAGCCTGATCCAGGAGCTGTGCTGTCCCCATCTGCATGGCCAGTTGCACAGTGAGTAGTCGTGGCATCTTGATGGTGCAGACTTGCACTTAGCTTGATCAGTGCTGGCGCAGCAGAAAAGAAGGGATAGGGCAATGTTCGGATTTTAGAGGTAACAGAAGTTAGAAAACAATTACTGGCCAAGCCTGAGAGCTCTGGTGGAGGCTGGTGTGGGACTGTATTTTTCTGCTGACAGCTGAAAGTGAGCCCAGCTTTAATGGAGCTGTTTTTCTTCCTTTTTCAAGGTTCCCTCAATTCTAATGATCAGTTCTCTCAAGAAAGAAAGAAAATGGATTGGGGAAGGGGAAGTTCGGTTCGTTGTTTTATTATCCATAACAGGACTGAAAACATGTTTCCCCCCCAAGTGTCTGCTCGTAAACACACGACTGCAGGCACACTAGTGCTTTTACGAAGGTGAACAGGTCTCAGCAGTCCCGGAAGGAACCCTGTTTCTGCAGCTCTGCCAGGACTGCCACCCTCTTCTTATATGAGACATCTCACCCCCTCCCCAGGCTTCACTACGAAGTCCGGTCCAATTCTCCTCCCTTGGCCTCTGACTGATCCTCTCTCGGATGGCTCATTCTGTTCAACTTTCTCTTCCCATCTGCCAACTCAGGGATGCACAAGTGTGTCTGCATGTTGTCAGCCCGTGTATAGGCACATTTCAGAGTCTGGGAGTAAGGGCTGAGTTCAAAAACAAAGTGGCATTTTGTCCTGTTGCTTTGATTTCATTCCCCACATTTAATGGGACTTGCTGGCTCAGAAGGTAAAGAATCTGCCTGCAATGCAGGAGACCTGGGTTCGATCCCTGGGTTGGGAAGATCCTCTGGAGAAGGAAATGGCAATGCACTCCAATATTCTTGCCTAGAGAATTCCATAGCCAGAGGAGCCTGGCAGGCTACAGTCCTGGGTCGCAGAGTCAGACACGACTGGAGCAACTAACACAGGGCATTATAAATAACATCACGGGTGGATATGAAGTTCTTGTGCTCATCACAGGGGGATGTGAGTTTTTGAGAGTCTAAGAAACATGACTCCATCGGTAGATATTTTCAAGCGTCTAAGCACAGCCAGTGACCAGCTCACCATCCCTGCCCCTGTTACCGGTGTGTCTCTCTCTCTTCCGTACACTTAATTTCACTCTCCTCACTGACCTCATTTACTGTTACAGCTTTAAGTTTTATTTCTCTGTAAACAACTCCTGATTCTCTAGTCCAGAGGTGCTCCCTCTCTCCCTCCCCCTCCCCTGCCTCCTTCCCTTCCCTTCCTTTCTCTTCTCTCTTTCTCTCCCTCTCTCTCTCACAATCTTCTATGAGTATCAGCCTAGTAACTAAGAGCAGGGGCTCTGGGGTCACAGTGCCTGAATTGAAATCTTTGCTCTGCAGTAATCAACTGGTATAACAGGCAAGCTACTTAATTTCTCTATGACTCAACGTTGTCATCTGTAAGATGGGCACATGGTACTTACCTTAGAGGGCTGCTGGGAGCATGGCCTGCAGTAACTACTGGTTGTTTTTTCTGGTCCCTTGGTTTGGAGTAATGCACACACCCAATAAGTCTTACAAATAATTTTGAATGGCCTCTGAACCTACTCTTTTCAAGAACACCAACAAACCTGGGGGCTCCAGGTTCAGTGGTCACTGGTCCTGATCCGACTAATTCCCTAAGCAGCACCGACCAGTCCCCTCTTCAGCCCCCCTGGGCTTCCTCCTACCACACTGGCCCGATTTGGGATGCCTAAGGACCCAGGAGTCATTTAGCTTCTCCATCTGCACTCTCCTTAGAAGGATGACTGGTCCTGCCCCATGGTTTGGAGCATCTGTCATACGCTAAAGAAACTCAGCTCCTCAGCCTCTGTCTCTCCTTTGAGACCAAGCCACCTGCCAACTCCTGAATATCAGACGCTTCTCAAAGCAGCACAGTGGGGTCTCACTGTCCTCCAGACTTCCACACTTGCTTATCCCTCACTCTCACTTCTCCCAAGTGCTCAGAGAGGAGACCTGCGTAGGGAGAGAAAGAAACCCACTGTGGAATCCAGGCAAGAGTGGTGTGTGGCTTGGACTGGAGCTGTGCTATGGGGAAGGTGAGCGGTGGGCATATACCAGCTTGCCTTGGCAAAGGGTGGGGTGAGGAGAGGAGAAGCCTTGGAGGCAGATGCCAACACGCAGTGCATGTGAGACAGGCAAGGTTGAGAGAGAGTGAACTTCACATCAAAGACAGTTCGAGGCAAAGGACAAGGCACATTCTGGGCACCTGAAAGAACGTGTATTGTGCTGCCTACCATCGGATAGGTGTGGGAGAAAGAAGACTCGTTCATGAGAGAATTTTTAGGGAAGCTAAGTTACAGCTAAAGGGAATGGAATGTTGCAGAAAAGGGTAGATAAAGGCAACACAGAGCCTTATAACCAGATATAATTGCCCAGTTCCCTAAATTAATTCTCCTAGTATATACAATGCTATATACATTAAAAAAACAACAACTTTTAAATGGACATTTCAAACATGAAGGAAACTATAGACTTGTGTTATAAATATCCTTATATCCAACACTCTGTTGTGATATATATATGTATATATTTCAATTTTTAAAGTTTTAATATATTAAATTTTTTTTTACAGTGTTGTATTGGTTTCTGCAGAACGACAATGCCAATCAGCTGTAATTATACTTTCATCACCTTCCTTCTCCACATCCCATCTCTCCAGGTCATCACGGAGTGCCAGACTGGGATCCCTGGGCAACACAGCAACTTCTCACCAGCTATCAGCAAATATACACCATGAGGTGTAAGATGTAATCTATATATCTTTCTGGGCTTCCTAGGGTGGTGCTAGTGATAACGAACCCACCCGCCAATGCAGAAGACAGAAGAGATGCTAGTTTGATCCCTGGGAAGATCCCCTAGAGAAGAAAATGGCAACCCACTCCAGTATTCTTGTCTGAAGAATCCCAGGGACAGAGGAACCTGAGGGACTGCAGTCCGTAGGGTCACAAAGAGTCAGACACAGCTGAAGGGGTGTGTCTTTTTAATGGCACTTGCCTCTGTAGTATTATTGTGTTGCTATGCATTCACTTTATTTTCTTGTATTATAGAAGATGCCTTGAGGGCAGAGGCTCACCCTCCTCTTTGTATCGTAAAGGCATCTTATACGAAGCCTCACACACACAGTAGGTCTTCTAATCTTTGCTAAGTTAAACTGAATTCTTGAAAGACCTCGAAGGGATCTTCAGGAAAAAAGAAATTGTGGCAAGCAGCGTATACTATTCTTACAGGTTTGAGAATCTGCAGCTATTTTTAAGAGTTATTAATTCAGAAGGAAGGCTATAAGAGAAAATAGGGCAGTCGCTGCATCTCATGACATAAAACTAAGAAAATGTATTTCATTTGCTGACATCCTTGGCTAACATTTCTGACTCTGGAATCAAAGGCACAGGTAACCCAAATCTCAACTTTCCCCTGTAGGCTTTCAATATCTGTGCCCTCCTACAAATGCTAAGTATATTTGATTTATTAAGAGAGATGTTTAGGCATGTAATATGGTAACAGTTGACTATCAGCTATGGCGGGTTTACTGTTAGGCAATGTTAAAGGTTTTGTCAAGTCCCAGTTGCTGTGTCTTCCGCCCTGATATGTCTTTTACCTCCTACACATTCAGGAAAAGCGTTGTACTGACTGATACATTAGAACCTTCCATTGCACTCCTCGACACAGAGGTACATCACTGACTTACCAGAATTCCTGGCAGAACTTGCTGTATACCATGGTAAATGAGACTTTTAATAGCCGTGGCAAGTACTTAGGGTGACAGTGGTATCTGGGTCTCCTGGATAATCTCGGTTTAGACCTGTTGTAGATCAATAACGTCTCAATTATTATTAGGAATCCCATGTCACTCTCAAAAGCATCTGGGTTGAGATAATAAATTATCTTTACCTAAACTTTTTACACCACATGACTGCCATATGTGAATGAGGCTTCCATTTTTTAAATTTATGCATTGTCCTAACAGATGGATTAAATAAGACTTTTTGCTTTGTTTTAGGAAGCCACGCTAGACATCAGAAACAAGACTATTTGGGGCAAGCTTTCTGAACAGAACACAAACTGAAATAAATCCGTTCACCCAGATGTTTCCATCACAAATTGTGCCGACACGGCACAACTGCCTTTCCACAGGGAAAGAGCAAAGCGTCAAAAGACAGTAGGAACTAAAACTTAAATTACACAGTAAAAATGTTCAACATTTAAAGTCTAGGGCTGTGGTTACAGAATTTAAGTCAAAACCAGCTTAAATTTCAAAAACAACAACAAAGATCCAGGATGGCTTTTTATTAGAGAAATGATCTCTCTCTTTTATTTCATCTGCATCAACTTCAAAAAAGGAAAAATCATACAACATTAGAGTAAAATGTAGTTATAACTGTATTTTAAGCCTAGCAATTTCAGCTCAATTTTCAGCAGCATCGTTTCACTAGAATCAAAGATTTCCTAGATGGTTTAAAAACACTGAAAATTTGGCACTTTGAAATCTTACGTGAATACAGCTTTAACTTCCTATTTTCAAAGAAAAATGAGATTTAACATAAAAAAAACTAAGGCAATGCCCCTTAAGGTCCTTAAAAAAAGAAAGAAAAAAAATTCAACCTGCTGTACACATTAAATTATTCAAATCAATGATCCTTTTAAGCCCTTAGCAATGCATGAACCAATGGGGAAAAGCAATCTAATACTTCATGCATTTAGGGGATTGCATTAGAAAGACTCTTAGCCTGCTTCTGCTTTTATAAATGCAAATATATGCAGAGCAGACAGATTGGGATCTGTACAATTTAGCAATGATCGAAACTTGTAATTTTTGAAAATGGGACAGATGTCCAGACTAGTTATATTAAGATGTTGCTTATTGAAGAAGAAACCAAACAAACAATCCAATTCCACCTCCTCCTTAAAAAGGAAACAAATAAACAATGCTACCACAAATTCAAATAAGCTGTATGTCATCTTGTTTCTTTTATAGAATCTGAAAGCTGAAAGACAGCTTAGGGTAGAGGAATAAATATTTCCCGACTGTATCATTCACTGCATTACTCATCTTCCTGTCCCTAAAACACAGAAATGGGGGGAAATGCTCCCCCATTCAAGGGCCACTGAGGTCAGAGATCAGCTAGATCTCCGGTCAACAAATAAGGGCTGAATGAATGCCATCTTTATTCACTCAAAGTTGTTGAGTGCTTACTGTCTTCCTATACTTGGACTATAATGGCTCCCAGGGCTTATTTGATGATATTGAGCACCTAGAACGTGCCAGGCACTGAGGAAATATGAGAACATAGTAATTGCCTTAAGTCTCATGGGGAAGACAAGTAAATAAATACATGATTTAAATGGGGTGCTAAGTATGGTAATGAATGTATATGAGGTACCACGGCAAATGAGATGAGGATGGATTGATTCTGACTGGGTCATGAAAAAAGACTTTATTACTATACACTTGGGCTTTCCTGGGTGGTGCAGTGGTAAAGAATCTGCCTGCCAATGCAGGAGATGCAAGAGATGTGGGTTTGATCCCTGGGTCAGAAGATCCCCTTGAAGTAGGAAATGGCAGCCCCCTCCAGGATTCTTGGGTAGAGGAGCCTGGTGGGCTACAGTTCATGGGGACACAAAGAGTCAGACATGACTGAGCAACTGAGCATTCTTGGACTATACGCTTCGAGACTTGAAAAATTGCTGAGTATATTTCCTAAGAGTTTAAATAGAGAAATGACATGATCAGTCGTGTTACAAAACAGCCACTCTGGAGGCAAAGTGGAGTATAGTAGCATAGGGAAGAGGCTAGTGGTGAAGAAGTCTGATTGTGGCAGCTGCATAGCCCAGGTAAGAGATGACAAGGGTGTGAGCTAACAGAATGATGCTGGGCCTGGAGAAAGGATGTCTAGACACGAGATTCAACCAAACATGTCCACCACTGAGCCTCAGCTACATTTCCAGACAGCTCCAACGGCTACAGGATCCACTCTTACGCTGAACTGGAATCAATGTCACTCCAACTACCATTTGCTGGCCTAGTTGTGCACTCTGGAGAAATTCAGACAGGACAGATCCTCAAATGCTGGCTCTGTGTTCATGCTTGATTGCCATCAGTGAAATTCAGATAAAATATTTATATTCTTCTAACTAAAAAAACAGCAGAGTCAGGACACACATTTCAAATGTGCCCTAAAGCTCCTGCCCTAAACATTCACCTTCAAGGTAAGCTGAGATCTGCTCTGAGAGGTAAAGTAGAGCAGTTGGTTTTTTAAAATCTTTAAAAAAAAAAAAAAACCAACAAACTTCAGCTTCATAGATGTTTGCTGGGTTTTGAAATCATTCACCTTATGAGTTACCCCTCTCCTTGCTTTACAGACTCTACAAATGAGGTTCTTCATTCAAGAGAATAGGATATGGCCATTCTGAAGGCACCTGCTTCTCTGATCAATGGCCGGTACTTTACATGAATAAGGGACAGGCATGCAGGAGAGGTCATTCATGGTTCTACAACCCTGCTCTCTGCACTTTCACTGTAGCAATTCAACCTGCTGAAGCTACCACTAGAAGCCTACAATTCCAAGAATTCTCCTGGATTTCCCTCCGCAGTTTTAGAGAGTCCTTCAGCCCAGCCCAATCTGCCTCCCAGAGCAAGATGGTGAGCAGAAGTCCTGGTCAAGCAGGTCTCTGTGTGTGTCGTCGGCAAGGTTTTCTATTCAGGGAGGCCAGGGATTAATATACTATTGAGTTTTGTTCAGGGAAAAAGATATTTTTTTTATTATGAAAGTTTTCAAATATATATAAAACAAACTCACATACGACCTTCCTTCAGATTCAACATTACCAACATCTGCGCTCTTGCTTCATTTATCCTTTTCACCCTTTTTCTTTCCCCCTTTCTTGACTTCCTTTTTTCTTTCCCTCCCTCCCTTTCTTCCTCCCTTTCTTTTGTGTAGTATTGTTAAGCAAATTTCTTGTATTGTGTTGTTCTATCCCTATGCTGCTGCTGCTAAGTGGCTTCAGTCGTGTCCGACTCTGTGCGACCCTATAGACAGCAGCCCACCAGGCTCCGCCGTCCCTGGGATTCTCCAGGCAAGAACACTGGAGTGGGTTGCCATTTCCTTCTCCAATGCGTGAGAGTGAAAAGTGAAAGTGAAGTTGCTCAGTCGTATCCGACTCTTAGCGACACCATGGACTGCAGCCTACTAGGCTCCTCCACCCATGGGATTTGCCAGGCAAGAGTACTGGAATGGGGTGCCATTGCCTTCTCCGTTCTATCCCTATATGTCAGAGTAACTGTAAAACATACTTTCTAGTGACTTCCCTGACTGTCCAGTGGTTAAGCCTCTGAGCTTCCACTGCAGTGGGCACAGGTTTGATCCCTCATCAGAGAATTAAGATCCCACATCCCACAGCCAAAAAAAAAAAAAGAAAAAAAGAAAAAAGGACATTTTCTTATATAAACACACTGACCAAATTCACTATTACACCTGACCAAATTAATGATCAGTCTTTAAAACCATCTAGGATCTAGTTCACAGGAAAGTTTTAGAAGAAGCCTTGTAATCTCTGTTGCTTCTCTAGGGAAAGACTATGCCACAGAGCTTTCTTAGATTATCAGGATATTTCCCTTTATACTCAGCTTACATTTGCATCCTATCACTATATATTATATCTTCATGTATCATGTTAAATAATTAATCTACCTTTTTAGGGTCTACACATTTTAAGTATTTGTATATAGTTAGCTGGGTTTTCCCTAGTCTTTACTTAACTGAGCTATACATATTTAATTCTAACCTTCTCTTATTCATTGATGCCCTCAGCCCCGTAAGCATTTCGGTGCTTTGCTTTGAACCTCGTCCAGCTGGTTTCCATAAGCCCGGTGATGAGTAGCCCAGAACCAGATGCAGTGTTCCAGGAGCGTTTGCACCCAAATGAAACTGCTCCCCATTTTCCCCCCTGAATGTTCAATCCCAAACCACAAGAGCCGTGCTCTCCGTCATATCATAACAGAAACAAATGTCTTATTTTCTGCTTTTATTCCCAGTTATTTTTTGGCATTACAGCATGTGTTTCATTCCTCCCACTAAACATCTGTGCTTCAGATCACTTTCCTCCAGATGTAATACAAACAGCATCTGGGAATCAAAAGAGTACAGAGACCCAGCTCTGCCACTCTAGCGATGCGACTCTGGCAAGTCACTCAGTGCCACTTCAGGTCCTTCACCTAAATAACAGATAAAGACATTCTTTCTAATTCACAGGATTGCCGGAGGGTCAAATGAGATGATGTAAATGAAAAATGTTTATTAACCATTTTTTAAAAAAAAGATTGTTTTAAAAATTAACGAATTTATTTATAGCTGTGTTGGGTCTTCATTGCTGCATGCAGGCTTTCTTTAGTGGTGGAGAGCCAAGGCTCCTCTCCACCTGCAGTGCATGGGCTTCTCACCGCGGTGGCTTCTCCTATTGTGGAGCACAGGTTCTAGGTGCATGGGCTTCAACAGCACCCAGGATCAGCAGTTGCGGCTTGCTGGCTGCAAAGCATGGGCTTCGTTAGTGGCAGCGCAGGGGCTCATCAGTTGTGGCTCATGGGCCCTAAAGCATGCAGGCTTCAGCAGTTGCGGTGCATGGGCTTGGCTGCTCTGCAGCATGTGGAATCTTCCAGGAATTGAACCCACGTCCCCTGCATTGGCAGGCAGATTTCTAAACCTTGGGAAGTCCATGGTTTACTATTAATAACTTTAATGGCATATGTGTTTATGTGCGTGTGTGTGTATCTATCTATATTAGTGCATGAAATATAGAAAAGGTGAGCACTGACATTCGCTAAAGACTTTTTCTACTTGTATCAATAACTTATTGTACCACTTAATAATCTCCGCTATCAGGAATTTTTTTCTTCCAGCCCCGTTCTCATCAAAACAGAATCGTATAAAGCATCTTATATACCTGGACTACATAAGCCATAAGAATTTCAGGTTTATCCTTCACTTACATGTAAATCAGGTACAGGACATTTGCTTCTGTTTACTACTTACTGAGTTGTAGGGAAGTATGCTAAACACTTTACCTGAAAAATGACCTCTTTTAAGACTTCATAATTTCATGAAATAGTCACCATTGATATACCCAATTTACATATGAGGAAACTGGGGCTCAGGAAAGTTAATTAACTTTCTTAAGGTGAATAGTTGAAGATAAGCAGTAGAGCTTAGTAAACCTAACAACTCCAGAACCCTTGCTTCAACAACGGGCATGAGTTAATATTTTAAATAATAATTACGAACCCCTAACTACAGATGAAATTCAACAAACCTACTATATGCCAGACACTTAGAGAAGTGAAAAGGAATAATTCTTTTCAGGAGGCTTATTGTTTGATCACAGAACTTATAGCTGTTATAAAGGAACAAGTAACCATGGCTGTTATAATGAGGACTCACGGCCATCGTTATCAGAGGCAACCGTACCAACTATCCAATGCCTAAGAAAATGCTTGAAAGTGTTAGTCCCTCAGTCATGTCCAGCTCTTTGCCATCCCATGGACTGTAACCTGCAAGCTCCTCTGTTCATGGGATTCTCCAGGCAAGAATACTGAAGTGGGTAGCCATTCCCTTCTCCAGGGGATCTTTCTGACCCAGGATTGAACATGGGTCTCCTGCACTGCAGGCAGATTCATTACCATCTGAGCCACACTCTTATGCAAAAAATCAGATTAGTTTAAGAAAATCTGTTTGATGACTATTGCTAATCATTTTTCCTCCAATTCTCTGGCTGTCAATTATCTAATAAATCACTGAATAAAATCTCTTTCTTTAAACTGTCCATTCAAAGATGTATTATCTGAGAAGGCTCTAGTTCAGACTTTTTATTACCTCAGTCCTGGATTACAGCATTAGACTCAGTTCCAACTGACTTTCTGCCTATTTCCACCTACTTTGGGCTTCCCTGGTGGCTCAGTGGTAAAGAATTTCCTTGCCAATGCGGGAGATACAGGTTCAATCCCTGGGTCGAAAAGATCTGCTGGAGAAGGAAACGCCAACACACTCCAGTATTCTTGCCTAGGAAATTCCATGGACAGATGTGCCTGGAGGGCTACAGTCCGTAGATTTCAAAAGAGTTGGACACGACTTAGCAATTAAACAACATTTCTACCTCTTTAGTTCCTGCCAGACACCACTGCCAGGTAAATCTCTTTAAAATAAAGCTTCCATATGAACCAGTCCCTCCTCTGAAGCTTTACTCAGTTCTGCCTTTCAAGGCTCCAAATGATATCATGACAATTTGCTTTTCTAACCACAACATAAATTCTCCTCTCCACCCAGACCATCCTCTTCTTTGCTGATTGAATGTGCCTTGTATACCACCGTCTTTGCCGGAACTCTTCTCCCCTCCGACTTGTTTCCTCTTCGAATAGTATCTATTGTTCAAGGCCCAACTCAGGTCTTCCTTCTTGAGGCAGCTGTCCTGGTCACTGAATGTCCATGTTCTCCTTCCTCTGTTCTCAGTAGGAGCTCAGCAAGTGTTTGCAGAAATTAATTACAGCTCCACTGAACATCAATAGCATTTTGGGGGCAATATCACTCACTGATACAAAATTAAGTACTGTCGTGTGGCACCGCATGTGTGTGCTCAGGCGCCCAGTCATGTCTGCCTGTTTGTAACCCCATGGATTGTAGCATGCCAGTCCCTTCTATCCATGGAATTTTCCAGTCAAGGATACTGGAGTGGGTTGCCATTTTCTTCTCCAGAGGATCTTCCCAACCCAGGGATCGTAGCCAGTTCTCCTGCATTGGTAGGCACATTCTTTCCCACTGAGCCGCCTGGGAAGCTCAGTGGTGCTACTTAACTTTCTATATGTACATTTCTTGAGTTTCTATTTGAAGTAAAGTGAAAGCTTCTTAAAGGCCTGAACCATGTCTTCAAAACTTCTTTTGTATACCATATATTGTTCCCCAGGCAAAGGCATTGTATACTTAAACTGACATACAACTGACCCTGATGCTGGGAAAGATTAAAGGCAGCAGGAGAAGGGGGCAACAGAAGATGAGCTGGTTGGACGGCATCACCGACTCAATGAACATGAGTTTGAGCAAACTCCAGGAGATGGTAAAGGACGGGGAAGTATGGCATGCTGCAGTCCATGGGGTTGCAAAGAGTCAGACACAACTTAGTGACTAAACAACAACAAATACTTAAATAATAGGGAATAAAATCACCTAGTCAACACCTTTAGATAATATAGCCAGTTTGGCAGGCCAAAAGAACAGTCACGACTTAAGAAATCTGGCCTCTAAGTCTTAGCCTTACTAATGCATTAATTTGGAGCTGACGAAAATAAACTGAAAATGCAAGAAATTCAGATGCCCTCAAAAGGATAACTGCAAAGGAAACGACGTAGACACATCAGACACAAACTGCTGCAAGTCAAAGATAAAACCCTGAAGGCAGCTACAGAAAACTATGCAAGCCAGAGGATAACTGAATGACGCCAAAGTGCTTAATGGAAAGAAAAAAAAGTTAGCGAATCAAGATTTATATATCCAGGAAAACTGTAATTCAAAACAAAAGGTAAAATAAACACTGTTCAGACAAACAAAAGTAAAGAAAATTCATTGCTCTCAGACTTGTGTTATCAGAAATGTTAAAGGAAATTATTCAGAAAGGAGTATGATACCAGACAGAAATTTAGATCTACATTAAAAAATGAAAAACACCAGGATGTAGATAAATATAAAAGTTTTAAAAAACTTTCTAGATTTAGAGGTGTTCAGAAGATAACTAACAGTCAGGGGTCAGCAAGCTACAACATGAAGATAAATATAGTTTTATTGAAACATAACCACATCCATTCATTTATGTGTAGTGTCAAGAGTTGCGATCTCTGGTCTAAAGCACCAAACTAAAGAACAATTTTAAAAAACCCAATATATTATAAAGTTTATAATGTAAAGTATATAATGTAAAAGCTTATAATGTAAAAGTATGAAAATAGCCCAAAATATAGAAGATATTTGAAGGTAATCTGTGATAAGGACATGTATCATAAACATAAAAAAATTTTAGAGAGGTAATATTAACAAGTCAATAGGGAGATATAACGGAATACTGCTGCTGCTGCTAAGTCGCTTCAGACGTGTCCGACTCTGTGCGACCCCGTAGACAGCAGCCCACCAGACTCCTCTGTCCCTGGGATTCTCCAGGCAAGAATACTGGAGTGGGTTGCCATTTCCTTCTCCAATATTCAAAACTGAAAGCTAATCAAGTGCCCATCATTCAGAAAAACGGATAAATGTAGGTATATTCACACAATGGAATGCTAAACAATAATGAGAATGATTTATGACTGTATACAAGACAATGGAAGAACCTCACAAATGTAATTGTGAGCAAAAGAAGCCAAACATAAAAGAGTACACACTGTTCACTTTATTTATAGAAAGCATAAAGGCAGACAAAATACCCTTGGCGGTGGGGTGGGATTAGAGGGCTAGTGACTGGAAAGAACTTTCTGGAGGACCTCCAATGAATTAGTAACCTTCTGTTTTTTTAATTTAGTTGTTGGTTACACATGCTTGCTTTATGAAAATTTAGTGGGTGATATATTTATGATATATGCAATTTTCTATATGGATATTAAATCTGTAAAAATTACAAATATACATATATTAACTTTTACTGATACTTATGTAAATATTTATGATATGCTGCTGCTGCTAAGTCACTTCAGTCATGTCCGACTGTGTGTGACCCCACAGACGGCAGCCCACCAGGCTCCCCGTCCCTGGGACTGATATATACTTAAACTAAACCCTGATGAAAGAATATGACAACACACACCAAAAGAGAGATTTTGGGGAAAAGTTGATGTTCTATAAACTTTAAAAAGTCACAGTAATTTTGAAATAAATATATAGGTAAACAGTAAATTAAAATAGCAGAAGAATGAATTCATCATCTGGGGAAAAGGTTAAAGGAAATTCTCTAAGAAGAGGCACTGAGATAAAGAGCTGGAAATATGAAAGAGTAATTAGACACAGAATAAAATGAAAAGACATAAATCCAACAGGACTGCTGGATGGAACAGATGTGACATTCAAAGAGATAAAGGATGAGGACTTTCCAAAATTGATGAACAACATGAAAGTTCAGGCTCAAAACGAACGGGCTCTGAACAGAATAAACACAAATCATCTATACTCCAAGGCCTATGTTAGTGCTGCAAAAATTCTTAAAGATAGACTAGCTGTCTCCTTTATTTTAAAGAATAGAATACCGAGGCCTAAAAAGATTAGGTGATTTGCCTCAATCAAAAAGCTAATAGTAGAGATGGAAATAATCTTTAATATGTTACAGTTTAAGGCTTACTTACAGATAAGAGGAGCAAAATCATAATTTCTGACTTCAACTTTCCTACTGGAATCATCACTTATAATAGCAATCTGAGTTATTACTGTTCACAGAGAGAACTTAACTCAAGTTGAAACTATGAAGAGATTAAGGATTCAAGTGCATGCAGTGTTTAACAAGTGATACTCAATAAATGATTAGGCCAGGCTACCACTGCCCACATATACCTTAAAGCAGCAGTTTCAAGATAAATTTCCTATTTCAATTAACTACAAGACCAATATAATCATTTCAACCCCCCAAAACTTATATTTTTCATATTCCTCTATTTAAATGTTTCAATGTTTTAGAGTGCTTTTGAATTACAATTTTTCTGTTATATGCACCAACATATAAGGTAAATTACTTTCTTCCTTTGAAACAGAACTAATTAAACCTCTAAATGCCCACTGTAAGTCTGATACAAATTTCAAACTGGTCAGAAAGACAGAAAATGTACTAAAGACCTGATATAAAGCATTCTTCTCTTATGTAGTACAGTGAATAATTTCTGACGGTGGATCTGGAATAGGTATTAATTCAAGTATTAAAGAAGAAAAGATCTAGTTAGTGTTAAGTTTAGTTCTTATTCAAATTTTATAATTTTGAATTATCAGAGAAAAAAATTATATTATTTTAATGATCCTGGATCTTAAAGCTATAATAAAAAAATTCTATGGCCAAGTCTGTTGACTTTTCAGACAATATTTTTCAGAAACATAAAAAAATTAAATGTCAAAATGAAATGATCTGTATATTCCAGGTGGAAGCATTTTCAGAAATTTCTAACACATGTTTTCTTACAAATAAGACAACTTTATTATGACATGAAATACACAGGCACAGATATTTCTTTAATATTTTGACTAAAGTGAAAAAAACAAAGCAATTGGTCCATAACTACCAGACTCAGGAGAAAACTGATTCGTTTTATGGGCGAGTCAAACTTTTCAGAGCATCTTGATCAGTTACAGCTGCTTATGAAAGTTAATAATGTTTTTAATTTTCAATAAATTTTAACTATCATACTCATAAATCTGGCAGCTATAAAAGAATTCTTAAAATTAGTTAGCAAATTTAGTCAGTAAAAATGAAAAATGAAACTAAAATAAGACAACAGACCATGAAAATACTTCTACCAAGTATTTACAGCACAAATAACTCACACAAATGTATAAAGAAACCATTAAGACATTTATTTATACAAGTGACAAAGTATATGAAAAAGTCACACAGGAAAATCAGCAATTTTGAACTCTTTTAACTTAATAAATTAGTAACAATAACATATAAAACCCCCACCCAAAGCTGTAAACTTCTGGTGAACTGATATACTCAAATGGTAACACTATAAAATGTTACAACTCTCTGGGAAAGCAATAAGGCAAACTTATTAAGAACCATAATACTGTTTATATTACTTCATTTAATAATTCCACTTCCAGGAACTTATCTTAATAAAACTGATAATAACCTAAGAATTTAGCAATAGGGAAATGGTTTAAATAAAGTAAAAAGATTAAATAATCATTATCAAAACTAAATACAAATAGTCAAATAATATGAAATTTAAAAATAGTTAAAAAAAGAGTAATACAAAATGAAAGTTCTGAAGTCACTGTATCAGGGTGGGGAGGATTATGGGTAATTTTTCCATTTGGCAAAATTTTCTTCGGTGTTTTCAATAAAAGAAAAAGATCGGTTACCGTTTCAGAAAGTCACTTGTCTTTTCAAAACATTTCCACGCTTTACCATTAGCAAACTAAACGTGCCAAACTTTAAGTTGCGAAACAGAGCCAAGGTGCCCCAGGTGCTTTCTATTCCTTACCAGGCAACGTGTGAAGGCGGACTGTCACCCGTCCCATTCCAACAGGAAGAGGCAACCACGGCCACCTTTGGTTACACAAACCACAGGGCACTAGCCACGGACAAGCAAAGCTGTAAAAGTTTCCATTTACAACTCTGTATGTCTGAAGTTTTATTTAAGGCATTATGATAACTAGCTCTTTTCCTTATCATTTTCTGTGTCACTTAAGAAAGTTCTAACATTTTTGTTTTAAAAATGTTGACAATACGCTGAAAGTGCTCTACTGAAGCATATAACTGTTTAGACCGAGTTTATATGAGGTTCACCACAAATACGACCATTTTTCTTTACATATTTAAAATTTCGAGGTTAGAGGTTACAAAACAACCACCTCTGCAAGAAAGACAATCCATATGTACACCTGTGGTGGATTCATGTCAATCTATGCCAAAACCAATACAGAATTGTAAAGTAAAAATTAAAAATAAATAAATAAATTAAAAAAAAATCTAAAAATTCTTATTTGATGAAAATTTAACAACTCTTCCCTTTGAAACTGTATTTATTTGAATAAATGCAGTGGGATTTGAACAGACTGGCTGCATTATATATTGCTTTCCCACAACAAAAGTATGAAGCACTCATTACACATGAAATTTATTCTTTTGGAATGTGACTGTTTTCAAAACTATGGTAAAGAGGGACAGGGACCTGTCAGTAGGCCACTTGAATGAAAATGTTTGAGAACAACTGTTTTTCAACATTTAAAGAGAAGGGATAAACTGCAAATATAGGGTAAACCTCAGCGTTTGTAAATATCACTTGAAAAAGCAAACTGAAAACAAAATACCAGGGGCTTGATACCCTAGAAAAAGGTATAAATAAATACTAAAAAATAAAGAAAAGTTTTTAATTGAAGACACATTTTTTAGCTTAATTTAAAAAAATTAGGTTATTTAGTATATTGGCACGGGGTGATCAACTGTATTACCAGGAGAACACATGCCAAAACATATAAGCCATAGGAGCAGTCCTATGCTAATGGTAGCGTAGAGGTGAATTTAATTAAACATTTAGTTTTCTCTTTACATTCCATTAGTGGTAGCAGCAATAATTTGGTTCATTTACAAATATTTATTATAAAAGTTTATTGGTTTCCAAGATCTAAACAGTCACAGCTATTACCAAGATAAGTATAACATTATTAAAGAAAGGTTCTTAATAATCATAAACTCTCTCTAAAACGTAAGAGTTAAATAATGGCTTTTTCAAACATAGTTAAGGAGTTTCATTAACCAGAGCCACCAGGAAGCCAAAATAAAGTCAAAGAAACAAATATACATTCACTTCATGACACCAAAGAAACATGTAGCTCATTGTTTTTCCCCTCTGATTAGAAAATATGGTCAACTTTTTCATACAAGAAGACTTTTAAGAGAGATCAAAATCAGAAAGTTGCTTTTCCTGAATCTGATCTAACAGCATGACAATATTCTATAGTACAGCAAGAAATGAACAAGTGCAGGGCTATTTATAATGTACAGTAAATAAACTGTGCACCATAGAAACCATAAATGATGGACATTTTTCTTCATGCAAAAGAAGAAAAAAACCCATAGGCATCATTTGTCTTTTGCATGAAGCCTGTCATTCTGCACACAGGATTCAAATGTCAACCAGGAAATGATAGCAATCCCAAGCCAGTCTTAAAGTGTCTTAATTACATCGTCTTCTCCCTTTGTCTCATTCAGAGTTATATACTCACAGCTCAAAACTTGCTCATTAGACTCCTCAGGTTTTGATTTTTTAAGTGCCAGCTCTGCTGGGAAAAGAGATGAGCACCGCTCGAGAGACTGTGCAATGTCATCAATCGTCCACTTGTCTTCGGGCAGGGCATGCTCCTCCAGGGTGAATGGTCCCTGCTTGGTTCGCGTCAGCTCTAGCACATTGGCACAGGAAGAGAGTTCTGTGGCAACAAAAAGGGAAAAGAAAATGCACAATAAATGATTTAGTATTTCATAGTCTATCATTTTTCAAATGACTGAGGGACTCAATTCAAACCTTTCAAAACTACCCTAAATGTAAAGTTGTAATCATCCAAAATAATAACCAGAAGCCTTGAGATTAAGAAATGATTAAGTAGCCAAATAATATTTAATAGCTCGTCTAATAAACTGGTTTAAAGTTAGAAGGAACTGGCACTCATTTTTCTTTTTTTTTTTTTTTCACTTTTCTTATTTAACCCATGAAGCAACCTCCTGAGGTAATATTACTCTCACTTTGCAGATGAGGTGATGAGGCCTGTCCGACGACACCACAGCCAGCCAATGGCAGGGCCAGATCTCCCAACTCCCTGGTTGTTAGTAAGACGATGGCTTCTAGGTTGTTTGAAAAAATTTGACGTGTAGCAATGAAAACAATTTTTTTTTGAAAGGAGTAATCTTTTCTTTTTGTCCTTACTTTTGAGTTAAAACATTTTATGCTTGAAAAAAAAAATTGTTGGTCCTTAGATTCACTATTCACATCTCATTTTCTGTTCCTCTTTTCTCCTCTCTCCCATTACAAGCATTTCACTGCAGCTGTGGATGCTGATAACTGTCTGCCATAAACCTAGAATGCTTTTAAGGCTGAAAGCACAGCCTTCAGTACTGGCACAGTACTGGCACAGTTCCTAAGGCCAGTACTCAGAGACATGAAAAATGGAAAATTCCGTCTTCCCATCAAAAAGGAATACTACTCTCTAAATGGTAATTCATAATTCACCCTTAGGCTTACCTTTGCCAATGTCACTGACCAAGCTTCTGATATAAAAACCTCCTCCACATTCGACATCTGGAATGTTAATAGTGACATGGTGAATTGCTAAGCTCCTATGAAATCCACTTTACATAGAAATGATGCCCCTAAACAAATGTAAAAATGCACTATGCAAACAATCGTGTGATAAAATATTTATGTGCTAAAACATAAATTATTCATCCAGTAGCATATGTGTGAGACTGAAAAGTCAGAGTATGGAGAAAGCAAATAGCAGGAACTCATGAGCATGTTTTAAATTACATGGCAAGTCATACCACTTTAATACTTCAGCCTTGTTCATTTAATAGGTTTTAAATAGTTAGAAATCTCAGCTTTGCTATCATGAGCTGCAGACTTAAAAAAAAATTTTTCAGATTTGCACATCTTATTCATTTAGTAGGTTTCAAATGGTTAAACATCTCAGCCTTGCTATCATAAGCTGTAGATTTAAAAAATATTTCCAGATTTACATACTCAAAAAATATAACAAACAAACAAAAATTCCCTTTTCAGTGGCAGGAATTAGGTTTGGGGTAATATATTACAGAGAGAACTCAGCATATTTAAATGTTCTTTTGGAAATATTCCTGAAAAAAATCATGAAATAACTTAAAATTACACAATGTACCAGAACTGACTGCATGTCTAAACAGCTTCTTAGCTTAGCCAGTATAATACACATTTATTGGTTAAGAGCAAGCCTCTGGATTATTTTTATTCATCCACAAGACATCTTGAAAAGAACTGTATTTCCACACAAAAAGACCACATTCCACCTGTTTCTAGCTTAGCATACAAATAAAGTTATTTGAGGGAATTAATCAAAATTTCCCACCTAGGTATTTTAATTTCTTTTTTCCCCATCAGCTCGAGGTGGGAGCCACTGCTGAGATTAAAAAAAAAAAAAAAAAAATGAGCACTAGGACCAAATGAAGGTGTGCTACATTCCTGCACTATATTTGACTTTGATGAAGAGAGTCAAATGTGGCCTATTATAAACTCCAATGAACAAATGCAACTGGAAAAATTTGAGGGTTGTTTTTTTTTTTACTTTCATAGATAATATCTGCTTTGCCAACACAGCTGCTGCTTTTTCATGGAACATAGTAAAACACTTTTTAGCATATTTGTTTCATTGTTTGTCTAATATTTTAGAATCAGGAAACTTAAGGAGTGACTTCCTAAAAAAATTGTACAAAACTCACAATCTACAGGAACTTACACTAAATAATAATGTCAAAAAGAGAAAAAAGAGCAACAAAGTTTAGAAAAAAAGATTTGGGAAATTATTTCTAAAAGTCAACCTATTCAGAATGCACCATGAAATTAAGAACAGGGTCAATTTCAGGGAGCAGGTTCAATTTCAGGGAGACTGAAGATTAAGAAGAACTACAGCTTTTGATTTTTCACAACTCTTACACATTCAGGGCTTTAGCCAGGAGATCATAAAATTTTCAAACAATAGAAAAAGCCTTTTTGGGTTTTAAATTTGTTTCAAATATGGATTATAGATAAATTCAATTTGTTAATTTGAATTAAACTTGACCACATGTCCAGGAATACATTTCTGCATTACCCATTACTCCTACATTTTCATGATCTTTAGCAGTAATTTGCTGGTGACAAAGAGAAAGAAAAATCACTCAACTTTTAGAATTTCTTGTTCAAAAACTGAAAAAGCATTGTTTTACAAGGACAAATAAATGTTAATTAAAAAAACTGAGTATAAACTATCAGGTACTAGCCAAAATGGAAAACAAGTATTCATAAGACAATAAAATAGAAAACACAAAATTTTGAAAATATGTATTCCTTACCTACTCTTCTCTATAGAGATCCAAAGCATGTTACTTACAACTTTATAGTAAGGTAATATAAGAAACTCAGATGATTTAGGACAACTCTGAACCCCTATAGAGTCATAGGTATTCTCATCATATGTGTTGTCAAAAAGTTATTAACAAATTCTAACCTTCTTTAAATTCAAACTTTAAAAAATTTCCAATATCCTCGGGATCCATTAAAATTACAGAAAAGTAGCCAACTATAAAATAAAGGCACATGTAAATACAAATGATTTCCAATTTCTCCATCTTACCTAGTGTGAAAAATGGTGGCTGGAATTTCTGAAGGGAGAGACTGTATACAGTAACCGGCCTGGCGGGCTTTGCTTCCACTTCTTCACCTCTCTTCATCAAAGCTGAAAGCCTCTGGCCATCTTTCTTCAATGCAGAATAGCTTGCAAAGTAGAGGAGGGAGACAGAGAGAGAAGAAGGGAGCAAGAATAGAGAGAGATTGAGAAAGCAAGAGAAAAATTCCAGACTACAGCGTGGAAAGAGAAGATGATTAGCAGCCCTTTCAACTGAAAATCCTTCTAAGAATGAACTCTTTTTTCTTCTAATCTACTCCACACTGGTGTCGGGATAGAGTTCCTAAATATCTTTGAGGCTAATACAGTTCATTCTGGCACTCAGTGAGCAATGTTGTCAATATTCCTCTTTAACCATCTTCCTGGAGAAGGTCTATTCATGTCTTCACTAGTCCTCATTCTGGGTAAAGGGTACAAGGCATCCAGTAACAATGACCTCAGCTATATTTCCTTGAAACAATGTATTTCCATTGTAATTATATTCATTTTCATATAAAAGTTACCAAAATGTTTCCAAAGAAAAAATAAGCAAATAATCTATTTAATAGCACTTAACTTTGTGTGATTAAGTGTGATTGGTCCACAAAAACCCTTGGAACAATCACAGGGAAGAAAATCCTAAGATGACTCTTAAATATATAAATGTTTACTATATCTTAACAATAGTGATCCAAAATAATGTTTGTTCAGATCTTGCTACAATTTCTAAGTTTTCCCATTCGAGGCAAAATTATAAAGAAACATTTCCCCATAGATATTTCCATGTTCTTAAAAAAAAACTAAGATTTTAAAAAACAAAATTCTAAAAGAATTTTTAGTAACATATCCTGACACATTCTATATGCCATCTGAAAAAAAAGGAAGCAATTTGCTTGAAATTATAATGTGCACAAAAATATGGCTTAGGTGGTAAATCAATATATTTTTAATAAGTTATATTTCTCATCTGATTCATTTGTTGCAGAGAATTGTGAAATATAAGACTCTGGGCCCAAAAAGAATGGTCCCAACACTGGACAGGAAGTGTCAACTGGACTCTAAAGCATAACTCTGATGCCTGTACCAGACGGGACTGGTCTCTTTTCCTGCTGTTCTGGGAAAAGCAACACGTCTTCTGCTCTCCATAACTGCCCTGATGACTACAGGTAGAATCAGAAAAACCAACAAACCCTGGAAGAGCACAGATGTTAGGCTGGGGCAATACCCAGGGACAAAGGAGACTACATCCCGCGTGTGTATGCGCTGTGCTCAGTCGTGTCTGACTCTTTGTGACCCCATGACTGGAGCCCACCAGGCTCCTCTTAAAGACATCAGAGGCTCTGTATCCTGTCTGAATCAGGGTCACCTCACTTGATTAGTTGCTAGGTCTAACATGCCATGCCATAAAGTAAAAGGAAGCCCCTCTCCTTTTTCTTCATTAATGAGATGTCAGCCACTGGAAAATAAAATTAAACATTTATTCAACTTCAACAATTGAACTTACAGGGGAGGTACTTGCATTATATTCCCAGTGAATTTCTGTAGAATGCTTTCAATATCTTCTTGTGTTATTTTATCTGCCAAAAATGAACCCAAAAAAGTGACACTAAAACAATCACAGAAGTACATATGCTATTTTCACAGTACTAACAACTCTGAAAATTTAAAAAAAAAAAAATTTCAACAAAGCACTTATTACAGTATACATTTTGTAGGTCAAATTCTACCTTGTTGAGATGGATAAAATACACAATAATGAGATAAAAGGGGGAAAGTCTTATACTGTCCAATATTAAGACTAAATTCAACTTCCTATGCTTCATTTTTTTCTCCATTAAAAAGAATCCAATCATTTTATGTGCATTGACTACATAGTCACTAGGGCCTTCAGAAGACCTAAGAGAAATGCCGCATTAGCTACAGAAATGGTCCTGCAGTGATCAAAAATAATGTGATCACAAGTTAAGTAGAAAAATACCCACAAAGTTATATCTAAGGTTCTCCAGGGTTCCGATATTATAAATAACTAAATAAGTTATTGAAAGCTATCAAATACCAATCACATTTAAAATTTTACCTGATAGATTTCAAAACTATTGTATGTATGGCATGGTATGAATTTTCTACACTCACATGTTAACTCTCTCCCCAAATAAAGCTGTATTTTATCTGTCTCCTTTCTTCCCTTCACTGCTCTTAGAATTTCAGTCAGGAGTCTGGTCTCAAATATAAGCCAGTGTAAGATAGGAAATGTATTGGGTTGGTTCGGGTTTTGATGGTATGGAAAATCTGAATGAACTTTTTGGCCATTCCAATACATAACAAAGATTTTATCTGTCTTAAGTCATGTTTTCAGCTTTTGCTTGATACTCTTTCAAACAAAATGATACAATATTAAAATACTGTTCTATAATTTTAACAACTGGAAACTAACACACTGAAATTCAATATTGGGAATTTTCACATATAGATAACTATACAAATTTCATATTCAGTAAAAAACTAGGTTACAGAAATATTCTATAACTTCTATAAATTATAGTCAATGGAAAGAAATTAGTCTTCTATTTTCACTCGGTAGGAAATTTACTTGAACTTTTTATCCTGGTATATACATGTTGCATTTGATCTTATTTGAACAATATTAAACAAAAACTAATTGTTGTGTTTTGAACTACTGTACTAACACCAGAATAAAAATTAAAAGACAGCAAGGAACACTGTCCAGATTTTAATATCGGTGCAGCAAGAGAGCTTTAATCTCTGTGTGACCTTGATCCTTACGAGCTAAATATGAAGAAAATATCTACAAGACTCAAATTGAGAACACCTACAAAACTCAAAAGAATAGCACCTAGAAGCTCCAAAAAGGTAGAGCTGAAATGCCCATCTTGTTCAAATTGTTTTACAAACAGATGTATCTCATGATATGAATGAGGATTTTTTTCCATGAAAAATGTTTACTTTCTTGAAACATTAATACATAATTACTGTTGATATTTTAGTTATGCAAGACTTCTAAATCTAGACAGCCAATGCTTCCACCATGCTGGCAATTGCTGAAAGAAATGCCACAGCTGATAAAATTGCTACAGTTCATAATTTAGTCATCCATACATTTTAAAAATAAGAGTAAACAGCTTTCTAGTTCCACCAAGCTGGTCTCTTTACTGACATTTCTGCCAAGGCCAATTCCGCTGTCCTGCCTGGGTGACTCTTTTACTGATATTTTCCCACACAAGGTGACGAGATGTATTCTTTCTCATTCTACTTCTGCCATGGTGTCGCCTTCTCTGACTTAACAGCCTAGGCAGGTATGGTTTTGCTGTTCATTCTGCAATTAATCATTCACAATTTTTAACAGCAATTTATTTTATATATATGTGTGTGTGTGTGTGTAGGTATTATCTCACCAATGGAATTCTAATCTCCTAAAAGGCAAAGATAGCTTTTCTTCTTATATGATGCACACAATTAAGATGGTGCTCGAGACATTCTTGTTGAATTTAATTTGCTGAGGAATAATAGAATCTCAAGGTCAAAAGAGCATTCCTAGTCACCTAGGAATCATTTATTTGATGCTTGAATCACCAGACAGAAAGCCTATGCAGCAAAAAATTTTTTTTATAAAATTCAATAGTTGCTCATGATTAAAAAAACAAACAAATGGCAAATTAGGAATAGAAAGCAATTTCCTTACTTTGGTAAGAAAACTAAAAAGCCTACAGAAAAAAAATCTATAAAAATAAGACACAAAATTTGCTCTTTCAGATAACAAAACTTATTCTAAAACTACAGCAATTAACATAGTTTGGTGTTAACACAAGGATAAACAGACCAAATGCAACAAAATATATTCCAAACAAACCCACGCTTATAAGATGCTTGATTTGTGATCCAAGAAACAAGGTAGCGGGGAAAAGTGCTGAGTGAACTGGATACCCATACAGAAAAAAACAGTAGACTGTAGATGTAATGTGAAAGGCAGAGCGATAAAGCTGCCAGAATGTAGAAAAATATCTTAATGCTTTTGGCATGGGAAAAGTTTTCTTGAACAGGACGCTAAAAAATTAACCACAGACTAAAGTAAAATCAGCAACTTCTGTTTTCCAAAAGACACAGCTAAGAGAGTTTTGTAAAAGACAAGCTACAGAGAAGACAATATCTGTAACACACGTGATCAAACAGGAGAGCACATATCCAGAGTTGTTTGTTTGTTTTTTTTCCCATAAAACTCATACAAATCAATCTTAAAAAAAAAAAAAAAAGGTGACTCAATAGCGAGGGAAAGAAGAAACAAAACAAAGAAGTGGGCAAGAGACCTGGACAATAAACAAAGACGGCTTAGTACCCAAAAAACATACGATAATACTGCTGGTTCTCATGGTGTATGTATGCTAGTTGCTCAGTCGTGTCTGACTCTTTGCGACCCCACGGACTGTAGCCTGCCAGGCTTCTCTGTCCATGGGATTCTCCAGGCAAGAATACTGGAGTGGGTTGCCATTCCTTCTGCAGAGAATCTTTCTGACCCAGGGATCAAACCCTGGTCTCCTGCATTGCAGGCAGATTCTTTACAGTTTGAGCTGAATCTCATTAGTAATGAAATTAAAGCCACAATGAAACACCATGACCTACTGATCAGAATGGCCAAAACGAAAAACACTACTCATTACCATGTGCTGCCAAGGGTGTGGTACAAGTAAAACGCTTATACACTGCTGGTAGAAATGCAAGGTTGTACAACCACTTTAAGAATTACTTGTCAATTTCTGGTACAGTAAAATATGCACTAACCCTATGACCCAGCAATCCCACTTGGGTATATATCAAGGAGAAATTATTGCACATGTCTATCAAAAGACAGGCATAAAAGAGCAGCTTTATTCATAAAGACACAGCAGCTTTATTCATGAAGTCTCAACCTGGAGTCAACACAAATATCTCAGGACAGAAGAATATGTATGTATACACACACACATCTCGCTACATATTTTATATAGATGCACATAAATGTATGAGTGTGTGGGTGCTAAGTCACTTTAGTCAGGTCTGACTCTTTGCAGCCCTATGGACTGTAGCTTGCCAGCGTCCTCTGCCCATGGGGATTCTCCGGGCCAGAATACTGGAGTGGGTTGCCAAGCCCTCCTCCTGGGGATCTTCCCAACCCAGGGATCGAACCTGCGTCTCTTAGGTCTCCCGAATTCACAGGTGGCTTCTTTACCACTGATGCCACCTGGAAGCCCACATAAATGTCTATGTCTATGTATATATATGGGCTTCCCAGATGGCGCTAGTGGTGTAAGAACTCACCTGCCAATGCAGGAGATGTAAGAGAGGCAGGTTCGATCTCTGGGCTGGAAAGATCCCCTGGAGGAGGGCATGGCAGCCCACTCCGGTATTCTTGCCTGGAGAATCCCATGGACAGAGGCTTTGGTGGACTACTGTCCAAAGGGTCACAGAGTCAGACACGACTGAAGCAACTTAGCACATGTACATATACGTACCTTTTTCACACAGTAGCATAGGCAAAGCTATACTATAGTTTTAGGATTATCAGCAAAGTGTTGGATGTTAGAATAGTAGTTATATTTAGAAAAGAGAGATGTTATAGTCACTGGGATGGGGCAGGAAGGGGGCTTCTAAGAATTTTTCTTTTTTTTTCAAGGATTTAAAAATATTTATTTATATTTTTGCTGTGCTGGGTCTTCATTGCTACACACGGGCTTTCTTTAGTTGCGGCAAGTGGAGGCTACTCTCTAGTTGCGGTGTGTGGACTTCTTACTGCGGTGCCTTCTCTTGCGCCATGGGCTCTAGAGAGAGTGGGCTTCAGCAGCTGAGGCATGTAGGTTCAGTAGTTGTGGCTCCTGGGCTCTGGAGTGTGGGCTCAGTAGTTGGGTCTCAAGGGCTTAGTTGCCCCATGCCATGTGGAATCTTCCCAGACCAGGGATCGAATGGGTCATCCCTCTCCACAACTGGACCACCAAGGCAGCCCCCTCTATTTCTTGACTAGACTGGGAGCTGCATGAATGTTTGTTTGGTGATAGTTCATGAAGTTGTAAACTTACACTTTCTTCACTTTCCTTTATTTGCATAATACTTTATAAGAAAAAAGTTTCAGTGTAAATAAAAGGTACCATGGGATGTCTGATGCCCAGCTACACCCTAGCCCCAATACAGTGTGTGCCTTATTTGTTTAAATGACAACTGGAGACCCAATTCAACTTTTCAGCTTCCTCTAGGAAATGTGGGCAAGCCAGACCACAATCCAGGAGGAACCACTTGCATCAGATACAACATTAGCGTCATCCATTCAGGAAGAACTGGCAACATTCTATTACAGGACCAAGAGGTGGTGGTGTTTAGAACAGAAGATTAGCAAGAGATGGCACTTACAGTTTACATTTCTTGCCTCCCAGTAACAAAGCCACAGGAGGCATAGAAAAAAGCTATTCCCATCACCAGAGCAGTAAGGCCTTCCCAGAAGCTTGGCTCACAGCCAAGACAGCTTGGGAAGCCACAGCCTCAATGTCCCGAGCTCCCTGAAGAACAGATGAGCACACCGGAGCCGTGTATCCTCAGAGATACACTGTACCTGAAACGTAATACCTCACTGTGGCTGAGAAAAGAGCAGCAGAAGGTAGGAAGATATTTTGTCTTTCCTGGGACTTCCCTGCAGTCTTTTCAAGGCCTCTATCACCAGCTTGGTTTATTCATACCCACTAAATACTTTATTCTATATGCCACGCATTGCTCTAAGCACCAAAAACCAAGAGAGACATGGTCTCAGCCCAGCTTAGGAATTAATATATAAAAATATATTAAATAAATGGCAAAAAATACTGTTTAGAAATAACAGAAGGTGTCAGGATAGAGAATAAAAGGGCCCTATTAACAGGGTTTGAAGGTTGAGTCTGAGCTAGAGACTCATTTTGTATGGCTAAAAATAGTAATTTGTCTAGATAGGATAAAGTGACCCAAGGTCATTCAGGTGCTATTTACTGCATAACCCCTTGTTTTACCCAGATGGCGGCTGTTTTCAACAGGTCAATTAAAAGCTGTATTTTTTATTGCTGTGATGACTGGTGGGCAGCAACAGCAGCAGCACTTAATAGGAGGCCCAGAGACGCCAGAGTGCCTGTGACGTGCACGGGCGGCACAGCGAGGAGCTGTCCACACTCTGCACGAGTGCTGGGCAGCTGCCAGATGCTCAAGTGGGCAATCTTCTGTTTAGAGTTACTTTAGGCTAGCGCTGGGCTTCCCTTGTGGCTCAGGTGGTGAAGAGAATCCGCCTGCAATGCAGGAGACCGGGGTTCGATCCCTGGGTTGGGAAGATCCCCCGGGGAAGGGAAAGGCTGCCCACTCCAGTATTCTGGCCTGGAGAATTCCATGGCTCGTATAGTCCACAGGGTCGCAAAGAGTCAGACACAACTGAGCGACTTTCACTTCTTTTAGGCTAGAATCGAAGTCCATTTTCCACTTAAATACAGAATTTTTTGTACAGTCTTGTTGCTTAGTTGCCAAGTTGTGTCTGACTCTTTTGCGACCCCTTGGACTGTAGCCCACCTGCCTCCTCTGTCCATGGGATTTCCCAGGCAAGAATACTGGAGAAAGTTGCCTTTCCTTCTACAGGGAATCTTCCGGACCCAGGGATTGAATCTGCGTCTCCTGCGCTGCAGGTGGATTCTTTACCACTGAGCCACTGGGGAAGCCCCCAAATCATTCTCTCCTTCAGTCGCTCCCACGAGGAGATACTGAACTTTCCAGTACTGAGCCATGAACACAACACACCTGTCTGTCTGCAGTTGATGTGTAAGTATCTGTTATATACACGTATCTGGTTACTTCATGAAGACTTTCAGTGTAGTAATATCTGTGCATTTACATACCGATGTGACTATTTTACTATAAATTACCTTTATTTCTTCTTTATAGTCCATTTACTATAGTACATTGATTTTTTTTTTTTTTAATGTGTAGGTAGGGGAGAAAACCTCTGAGTTTTATTTCAGCATAATAAAGAAGGCATTACAAAATACTGGTTACAGGTCTTAGGATTAAGTCTCGGAGGGTTGAGAACACAGGTCCCAGTTCTCCATATGACACAAGTTTCTTAAGGATACAAGGTAGGTTTTATATTTATTTCCCCCTTGGTACCTGCTGTGCAGCTTAAACAGATGACAAACTATGCTGACTTACCAAAATCATACTGAAAAATCATGTCAATCAGCAAAACTCTCTGAGGTCTCATTTTCTGGGACTACAAACAGTGTTCAGTCAACTATAGGGAGCTCTCCTTTTGAGGGCCTAAAGAAAGTTGTTTAATTTCTTAGATTCTCAGATTTCAAGATTATAAAGACATGATTTTAACACACTAACTTACTTTCCTTAAGCTAAGTAAGGTCATAAATGATACAATACAAAGTATAGTTTTTAAAAATTCCAAAATGCTTCAGGGTAGTCCTTCCTACCAGTGTATATTTAAGTGGTTCATTACCCTGGTCCTCTTGTAATATTCCCTACTCAAAGAACTGCACCATCATATAACAGTTTTAAAACCCAGAAACCTAGATCTTTTTTAACAACTTCCTCTCTGTCCCCATCCAACCAATGAGTCTCACCAATTTTACCGCCTCACCATTCTTCTAACTATATATAAACTGACATATAATGTAGGATACTCTGGAAATCTCTGACATCCTCCTAGGCCTCTTTAATCTTACGAGCATTCTGGCTGAAGATTAAGTGGGCATACGCTGTTATTCCATAATAATAATAATAATAATAATGATTTCAAGGTTAATTCAACATTTATTTTTTCCATTAAGTGGGCATACGCTGTTATTCCATAATAATAATAATGATTTCAAGGTTAATTCAACATTTATTTTTTAAAAGACTCAAAATAAATTGGTGATTTTTCTCTTCATTGTGGTGCTTAATTAATCATGCAAGACACTAAGCCACATATAAATGTTAACAGGACAAGAGAAGCCATTATGAACAAGGAGACGGTTGGTCTCTCCACTGGGGGAATATGTAATATACATTAAGACTACTCAACACAAAAACACAGGGAAGCAGATGTTAAACCGCCTAAAGCTACATTTAAAAAGGTAACATTAAGCACAGGCAGAAAACAAAACAAAAAGCTTACAAATAATTCAGTTGATGACATAATAATTTAGGTGAACTGACGGTACAAAAACCACAACTGCTGCATTATAAATAGCATAAGCACTATGAGAGTTGCTAGGAAACCATTTCATTTATCTCTCCTTTCTTCAAGAAGTGAAAGAAGGGATGGTAGAAAAATTAAAGTGTGCCTCTGTGAATTCTGTTTATTTCCAGAGAAATAGCTTTCCTTTTGTTATATCTTTTTGTATACTCCAAAAGCACAGGAATATGATCAATTTTAAAGTATTAAACCTAGTACATTTATTTCAACAGCTATGAGATAATTATATACACCCAAACCAAAACAATAACAATGACAAGATGCAGGTAAAATTGAGCAAGAGAATTTCTCTGCTTTGTTTCACCTAAGACTAGGAGGACTGTCCTAGATCCTATCTATTGTATAAGTGGTTTTTGCCAAGGGAGTTATTCGGAAGAATTCTGCATGTTAAAATAATATTGATTATAGGAAAAGGCAATTACTGCAATTCTTTACTAATAGGCATACCATATAAGCAACAATGTGATAAACAATTTCCAACCTTTTTAACCTATAGAAATGTACTGACAATTAAAATCACCAGAAACATAAGAGGCTTATTTTTAAATTCCAAATTCAGAGAAACTTCCTTTAAATATTAGAAACAAGGACTACATATGATGAGCTTCATACCATAAGGTTTTTCTTCTGTTACTTTCCCTGTAGAATCTAGCGTGTCAGTAGCCTTCCCCAGTTCCCCAATGGCAATATATCTCTAGAGGAAGAGACACAAGAGAGGGAAACAGGCCATAAGGTAAAGAACTGTTATGCATATCTTAAAGCTTATACAGAACCTTACTAATAAACCTAACTGATACAAAATAAAGGCAAAATCAATAGACTGTAACTGCTTGGTTAGTTGTTGATATGTGGGAAGCATTGTATAAAGTGAGGAACGGGCACAAACTTTCCAAACCAGCCAACATGACAAGGAAAAATCTGATTTTATTGATAATCATTGCTTATAAATATACAGTTCTTGTTGTTCAGTCACTAAGTTGTGTTCACCTCTTTGCTACCCCATGGACTTCAGCATGCCAGGCTTCCCTGTCCTTCACTATCTCCTGGGGTTTGCTCAAACTCATGTCCATTAAGCTGGTGATGCCATCCAACACTGTACAAAGAGTTTTAAAAATCAGTTTTCTACTGGGCAGTGTAGACTGTGAAGGAAAAAATTTAAATATACCTAGGAGTAGAGATAATGGTACAGTAATCCCCTACTTAGTCATCACAAGATTCAATAATCTGTTGCTGTTGCTCAGTTGCTAAGTTGTGTCCGACTCTGTGACCCCATGGACTGCAATAATTTTACTCCACATGCAATTAAAATTAATTTTTAATTATTATTTCTTATATGAAATACCAAGCTCAGTCTTAGGAACTTGATTATGCATTTAAACAAAAGCTAAACACGTAAAAACTAGTATAGCAGAGATAATGTACATATGTGTTTCTTGTAAGAAGAAATGCTACGTCTTAAGCTCTCTGAAAGGATAAAAATCACTTCTCAGAACTTCTCATTACTCACAAGTGAAGAATTAGATCACTCCTAGTTAACTGAGGATTGTTCTGCTTTTTGTCTTGGGTCTCACTGGTACTACATATTCTTTATTCTCCTCTCGTTTGGTCAAATTCAAATTTCATTTCGAGGATCACAGGAATTAGCGAAAAAAAATGCAAGGAACAGAATTCTCACTGAAAAGAATCGGCAATTATGTGAGCAATTTAGCTGGAGTACTTTGCAGAAAAATGAGTTTATTAATGATAAGCTTATTATGCTACCACACTGAAACATGGTTTTGAATATCTTCATTAACAAGGAACAGCTCTATACAGTGCATAAAATGTAAGTCCTTCAAAATTTTCAATATAGTACTTATGAAATATAATGAATATTAATAGAGTGCAAAGAAAAGGTACAAACTGGACGAACCTCTGGAGAAAGTGGATTAGAGATGCTCCAACTTTAGACAGTTGCTAAGTTTCACAGGAGGAGCTTTATTCAAGTCACACTTCACAGTTGACACTGATTAGTTAACCTAAAAATGCTTGTGTACACCTGGGGGAAATTACTGTCCTCTGAACACATCTTGGGGGGAACATCTGTAGACCCCAGTGACGATACCTGTTCAATGGCTGGAGGGGATACGAAGACTGCTTTCTGCTGAAATGCTGGCTTTGCCTACAGGCACTATGGTTTTTCTCCACATAGACACCAGAGTAGCTTTATACCTGGGAAATGCTAGTTAAGAGCATTTTCACAGCACCAGCAATCTCGTAACAGAACATCAACCCTTCCATGGCTCATCTGGTTTCAAAAGCACATATAAATAACCAACTTTTAATCAGCAATATAGGAAGCTAATAAAGATAACACTCCAAAACCTCATCAAAGCCTGTTACTTCAAGGTACATCTGCCATCCAGATTCTCCTGAATGACTGGCTCAAGGAAAGTGTAATTTAGGGAAGACAGTAAAGGGACTGTGAATCTATTGCTTTCTTCTGGGTAAGCTATATTCCATACTTAGATCAAGTTAAGTCAAAGGGATGTGTTCACCTAACCCCCTTAGAATCATTTTACCTGTTGTATTTCATACACAGCCACTTCTACACATGTTGTAGAACTATTTTTGAGAACCACTATCTATCATTCAATCTCCCTTACTGTAAAAAATTTCTTTTTGACTTTAATACCCAGAGTCAAGTTTCTTCCTTAAATAACTGGCATGCTTCCTCTTTCTCATCAATGTCATATTTTTGCCTAGGCCATCAAAAAGTCAGAGATAGAAATAAAAGGAATGAAATTAACTGCCTTCAAGATTTCCAACAGAAATTGCTTGAATAAAATTAATGTCTATGGCATCTGTAGTCAGAGTGATCCAACCCGCCTGTAACTCAGGAGAGAGAGATTTGGGGATAGATGAAACACATGGAAACAGTAATAACAGTATTTACTGAGCGACTTTTGTATAACAGGCACTGTTCAGAAAACCTATGTGCCTTTTTTACATAATACACTCAGAACCCCAAAAGAGAATGCAGCGAGAGAAAAAAATGACTCAAGAGAAAGTTGATCATTGGCAGAGCAAAGCCTGACAGGAGAGAAAGCTAATGATAAAGACAGGAAAGGCTCTTTTCTTAAACCTTGCTCTGATCTGACTGGGTAGGAATGCATATAAGGAGTGGTGGTGGTGTAGTTGCTGAGTCGCATCTGACTCTTGCCACCCCATGGGCTGTAGCCCACCAGCCTCCTCTGTCTAAGGGATTTCCCAAGCAAGAATACTGGAGTGGGTTGCCATTTCCTTCTCCAGGGGATCTTCCAGACCCAGGAATCAAACCCGAGTCTCCTGCATTGCAGGCAGATTCTTTACCTCCGAGCCACCCAGCGAGTGGGGTGCTCTAAATAATCTGTGGTCTTTACAAAATGAAGGCTAATTAATCCAGTGGCCTAAAGATTCTAATGAAGAGGTTAGTTCTCTACTCATTAATTGCTAGTGTTGCATGGACTGGTATTTAGCACACTGAACAGGATTCTAAGGATGTCTCTTGGTTCAGCAGGAAAGAGTGTTAGGCCCTGTTCCAGTAGCAACCTCTTTCATTAGGACTGGATGGTAAGGGAATGGGGTATATGATATCGTTGTTACCTGAACACTGAGTATCTGCCATCCCAGAACTAGATATCTCTACTCTTGTGGTGACTCCCCTCTATACATACTAAGATATATTATGGGTCCTGGTCAAAAGATTTTTTAAAGTCACTGCTTAAGAAAAAAGATCTCCAAGATTCTAGCCAGTGTGAAAACAAAGGCTATTGAAAAAAATTCATTAACAGCTTCTAACTACTTTGATAAAAGTGTCATCTTCAACATGAAAGTGAAAGTGAGTCGCTCAGTCGTGTCTGACTCTCTGCGACCACATGGACTGTAGTCTACTAGGCTCCTCTGTCCATGGGATTTTCCAGGCAAGAGTACTAGAGTGGGTTGCCATTTCCTTCTCCAGGGGATCTTCCCAAGCCAGGGATCGAACCCGAGTCTCCCGCATTGCAGGCAGACGCTTTACCCTCTGAGCCACCAGGAGCACTGATACTTAAAGGTAAAATATAAAAGATTTAAATTTTTCAACAAGTGAGTGAAAGTCGCTTAGTCGTGTCCGAGTCTTTGCGACCCCATGGATTATGCGGTCCATGGAATTCTCTAGGCCAGAATGCTGGAGTGGGTAGCTTTTCCTTTCTCCAGGGGATCTTCCCAAACCAGGGATCAAACCCAGGTCTCCTGCATTGCAAGTGGATTCTTTACCAGCTGAGCCACATGTACATAATCTAAAATTAAAAGTATAAGAAATACAAATAGCTACCAAGATAATAATAGTGCTTATTTTGCAAAGGTGAAGTACCCAAGAACTAGGTCCCTATAATAAGACACACCTGGAGTTTTCTACTTACATTACAGTCATCTGAAGATCAGTGATTTCACTGCATGACATTCAGCTTTCCTAACTGAATACCAAAATGATTTGTGATAAATAAAATTTAAACAAGAGCCAATGATGTATGTATTTTTCCAGTCATCATACTTCTGAAAATGTGTCTGGAAGTTACATGTAAAACCTTTCAAAAACATATAATGTGTTACATATACTTATGGGTTTTGGGGGGAGTGGATAATGAATATTTCAATAAACTTAACATATTTTATCTTGGTGGAGAAAACAAACAAATGCCTTAATGTAAAATATATCTTTTGTTTTTATTAAAAAGTGACTTTTCATTGTAAAGATTTTGAAAATAGTATGAAAAAAGTATGAAAAAAGAAAATAAAATCATCCATAATCTTGTATCAAAATAACCACAGTTTATATTTTAGAATTAAACATATATTAAGCAATTGGAAAATTCTGTACCAGAAAGAGATTCTAACCTCCACATGTCAGCATTTAAATACACTGTTCAAATTACTGTACAACTGTCAAATTCCTCCATTTTAACACAATTGCTATATACTATGATTTTGGAGATTCTTCCATTTATCTAAGGCATGAAGATCCTTCCCAACTGAAAGACAGGCTTTTATGCCAGTTAGTAACTAAAATGAGATGTTAAAGGCAATAGGCTTTCCAGGGCTTTTCATTTTAAGAAACACTTACTTAGACCCCTGGCCCTCAGAGTCTGGCCCAAGGGCCAATACCCACCATGAAATAAGTTCAGAAAATGAATGTGGTTAGAAACTTATTTAGCAATTTGATATTAATTACATTTTTATAAGTTTGCAGTGAAATAGTAAGTATTTTAAATGGTCTTTGACCACATTTTCTTTTCTAAGAAAAAATTTAGACGGAAAGCACCTTACCAACTATTTATAACCTGCTTGCAACAAGGGTTTTAAAACAAATAAAAAGTTTAGTCCAGGAACTTGCTGAAATTCTCCCCTTCCTAATGGCATATTAATCTTCCTTCCACATTTTCCACATTTCCTATCTTCTTCATTTTCACTGGTCCCAAATCCAAGCTATTATAACCAGCATATAGCTGCTAATTAGAATACAGATATTATATCTCTTTTAAAGCTGGAAGAGGCCCAGAGAGGTGAAACACTGACATCTAGACTTGTCTCAGGGCTCCTTCCACCTTGCCAGTTCAGTGAGGGTTCTCATTCAAGGCCTAAAGCCCAGGTTTAGAACCTCTCCTGTCCCCACTTAATCCCTCCTCCCTCTCTTATTCAAAGCCTTAAAGATGCTTTTGGATGCAGTCAAGGAATGATGTAACATCATCTTTAAGAAGCCCCATTCTTTTAGTTAGTAAACATTTTGTAAACACTGAACAAAACATGTCTTTTGTTGGAAACTGCATGGTTTACCAAATGATATTGTTTCTACAAAAATTCTAAGGTTTAAAAAAAATTGTCTAATAGAATTTATGATCTGTAAGTTTTCTTTAAGAACTATAACTATACAAACAAAAAGAAACATACAAAAAACACCCTCACAAAAACTAAACACATAGATTTTAAAAGTATAGGTACCACAAAATTTTTGCTTCTCTAAGTCAAATTTATTTTTCAATTATGAATTTACAGTCTCAATATTTTGAATCTCAGATTTCATGATTATAGACACTGAAATTAATACCCAGGGTTGACACTCATTTAAGCAAGTTATACAGTTTATTTTTTAACTGATAAAATCCAACACATAGGTCATTAAGAAAACATTCAAGAAAAACAGAACCATTCCAGTATTCTTACCTTGGACCCTGATAACATGCTGGTCAACATTTTTGTTCCCCTTCCAATTCCAACCACTACAAATCAAAGAAAGAGATATTATGACATCCTATTGAGAAAACTAGGTTTTAGAAATATGCTTTATGACATACGCTGGGCACAGCTTCCTGGCATATGTAAAGTCAGGAAAAGCACTTATTTAGCATAATATCAGGCCTCCTATTACTCCAATTGAGCTTGTCATGCAAGTAAGACATCCTGAAGTGGGGGTGGGGGAGAGACCTTCTTTCTCTAAGTGTGAAACATAATATTAGAAACCTCAATCCAGACAATCAGATAACAAAAAGTTTTGAAAAAAATCTCCAAGGACTCACTGGAATTTTATACGGGCATCAGTGAAAAAAAAAAAGCTACAGTTAATCTTGGTATGATAAAGTCTCTGACAGAGTTCACTATTAAACAAAGCAAAAGCTATCATCGTAACTAATGAACCATTTAAAGATGATTAGTGCCCAGCAGTATACAATCAAGAAAATAGAAACATAACAAATCAACCCAACACAAAGAATAATACAGGGTAAGATGTGAATCTGGAGAGTATATGTTTGCATGGACCAAATAAAAAGTACAATGGCCCACTTGTCTCCTCAGTTTCAAACATTATCCTTGTAACAACACATTTCACCAGCCAAAGATGAGAGGATGTAATCATTTCTTCACTTACCAGCAAGCAAAGTTTCATAAGAATCGAAGTTTTTCTCATTAGTGGATACAATTTTGTAAAAGAACACACACAATACAACCGTCACAATTCAGAATTATAAGAAAGAGAAATGACTGGCAAGTTGAATGAGTTATCATGAATATTTACGGCAGATATCATCCACTGAGTTTACCATGTATCAAATTCTACTCTACGTGCTTTCCATTCATTAGTTCATTTAATCCTTAAAACAAGAGGATACGATTATCCCTAAATGATAGCTGAGGAAACTGAGGCTTAAGAGTCTAAGAACTTTGCCCAGTATCTCACAACCAGTAAATGCTGGAATTAAAATTCCAACCAAACTAACAGCAGACCTCCTTCCTTTCACCCCCCCGCCAACTTACTCATCCAGGCTTTCCTCTCACCGCCACCAGCCTAAATCAACCTCTCTGTTCCACATCCTAGCTCTTCTTCTCCCAATTCATACCATTTCATAACCATTTCTGAAAACTCCACTGCACAAAGCTCCTGAACAATCCTCAATAGGGTCCCAATGCCTACAGTATCAACTTCTTAGTAAAATATTCAAAGTCTGTCCTTTGAAACACAGCTCACATCCCCATTCGTTCATAAAGTCTATCCCAAAGCCCCTCTCAGCTTCTTTAATAGTCATAGTGGTTCAAGGACTAACATAAAAACGGTCTGCCTTAGGGATCCTCTGTTGAGCAGAGCACTCTTCAAATAAGAGCACCTGCTACTAAGGCAAAAACTTTGTATAATGATAACAAAGATTCAATTCAATTTTATTCCATTCAAGAAACCCCAATCAATATTTTGCAAGCAGCTACCAGGCACTCCATCCCAAGAACACTTTTAATGGAATAGCACATATCCTGACTTTGAAAGGGCTTATAATCTCGTGGGCAAAATACAATACAGACGAGGGAAACTGCAAATGCGCAAAAAAAAAAAAGGTTGCCTGAATTAATGAAAGAATAACATTAAATAACAATACAACAGTACATGATTGTGTCAAAATGAACACAGGGATGATAACTACTGTAGGAGGCAACGGAGTCCAGAGAATGCTTCATTGAGGCATTCAGAGTTAGGCCTTAAAGGAGGTACAAGATTTGAACATGCAGACAAGAGAGAAGTGTGTTCTAAAGAAGGAACAAATCGACAAATTCTCAGACACAAGGATGAGCACAGTGGGTTTATCAACCAGAATGCAGGGTGTCTTAAGAGCAGGCTGATGTGTCTGAGTCTATCATAGTTAAAAGGCTAGACTGATGACGATTTCTCTGCTGGTTCAGTGATCCACAGTGAAACAAGAAGGCTTCTGAGAGTAACCCAGCTCGTACATGTACACTGTCGAGTGCTCAGTTGCTTCTGACTCTTTGCGACCCCGCCAGGCTCCTCTGTCCGTGGGAATTCTCCAGGCAAGAATGCTGGAGTGGCTTGCCATTTCCTCCTCCAGGGAATCTTCCCAGCCCAGGGACTGAAGCCACGTCTCCTGTGTCTCCTGAACTGTAGGTGGATTCTTTACCCACTGAGCTCCCGGGAAAGCCCAGAGTATGTATAAAAGCACTCAATTAAAAAAAAAAATCTGCATAGACAAAAAGCTAGGGAGAAATAGAACCACAATGTTGACAATAATTATTGCTGGAAGGTGGATAATTTTTACTTTCAATTGGATGTTTTCTTGTATTTTCTAACCTTTTTCACCATAATTTTCTAAGTTTTAAAGTTAAACTTCAAAATAGTATATCAAAACTTAGTTCCGTTTTAAGTAATTTTTACTGAATATCACCTTCCTACTGTTTGTGCAACAAATTACCAACACAGTGGTTTAAAACAACACAAACTTATTATCCTACAGTTTGGAGGTCAGAAATCTGAGGCAGCTTTTACTATGGTAAAAATCAAGGGGTCAACACACTGCCTTCTTTTCTGGAGGCCTGAGGGGAGAATCTTTATCCAGAGGCTTCCCAGGAGAAGTTCCTTGCCTTTTCCAGTTTCTGGAGGCTCTTTATCTTCCTTGGCTCAGGACCCCTTTCCTCACCAAGGCCAGCAAGCGCATCACTGCAATCTCCGCTTCCACTGCCACATCTTCTCTGGCACTCTTCTGCCTTCTCTTCCAATTTAAAGACCCTTGTGATTACATTGCATCCACCAGGATATTCCAGGATCTCTCTTAAAGTCAGCTGATCAACAACATTAATTCCATGTGCAACTTCAATGCATCCTTGTTATGTAACCTAACATACTCATAGGTTCTGGAGACGGGGACATAGACATCTTTAGCGAAGTCATTATTCTGCTTACCACAGCATTTTTCAGAATTTTGTAAGCCCTCTTTATAGAATTATATATGCTTTATATAACATATATGTATTATATGTAATAATTATTTAATATTTGAAAACATTTTATAAATATTTCTAGTACTTATATAAAATATAGATGAATAGAATTATAAACCTGAATTTCAGATTATATTTTAAATTGTCAGCTAAATTCTTAAATCTTTACCATCAATATTTCCCCCTCAAAACAGCAAAAACAGCCTAAAATGTTGAAAGTAAAAGTTTATTTTTCCACTAGGTCCAGTTTTGTTAAAAACAACAACAAAGATACAAAAATGCCCTTTTATAAAGCTCTTCACAGGGTAGAGTATATATCACTATACTATAGACATTTCCTAAGATGTTTCAATAAACCTTCTGAGAATTACAGTAGATGTTATCACTTTTTAAGAGATAAACTGAAATTCTGGGAGGTTATAGGATTTGCTCAGGGTGTATGTACTTAGTAAATAAAGTAGCCAGTATGCAACTCATGATGATTACAGCCCGGTGTTCATTTCACCAGACACCAAAAATCAACTTTGCTCAACAGTCTGTAGAATTTAGACAACAAACTTCCCTTACTCTGTGACTAAATGTCTACTTTTTAAAAAACTATTCTTAATAGAAATCACAGGTATTAGGAAAAAAGTTAATAATTTTGACATATGAACACACTATATCATCACTGAAGGACATATGTGATCAAATATAAATTAAGCCTCCAAATAGAAAATTATTTCCAATGCAATTTCTTCCACTCACACATATCTCTGCCAAATACCACCCCTTCACAATATTAAAATCAAAGCTTTCAACAAGATCCCTTAGATTTAGGGTAAAAAATAAACTTCTTTACTCAGTGCCCTGAATATCACTGTTTTTTGCATGCCAGTGAATAACAACAATCATAAATTAATACAATTGGTCTATTCATAAATAAGTGCACATTTTATCCCCTTTCTTCTTGGACTTCTGTTCTTATGCTTTAGAAAGGGACTTCCCAGGTGGCTGGGTGGTAACAAATCTACCCACCAGTGCAGGAGACACAGGAGACATGGGTTCAATCCCTGGGTCAGGAAGATCCCCTGGAGGAGAAAATGACAACCCACTCCAGTATTCTTGCCTGGAGAATCCCATGGACAGAGGAGCCTGGTGGGCTACAGTCCATGGGGTCACAGTCAGATACCACTGAGCGACAGAGCAAGCATGGATGCTTTAGAAAATGGGAGGTTGTAATAGGCTTCAACTCAGGAAGAGCTGAACTGCTAAGAATCATGAACCCACTTCTGGAAGCAATGGTAAAGAATGCTGTGACTGATTAGTAATTTCTGCTGTGGACATGGGGAACAAGGGCAGGAGTACCAGCTATTTGCCATCCCAGATTAGGGCAGAGACTTTTAACACTCAGCACATCCAGGTCCAACTCTTGATCTCACCACTCACTAACTACGGGACCTCACATACAATAAGTGCTCAATAAATGATTATCAATTATTATGGTAAGAAACAGTAGTTAAGGTGTCCGAATTTGCCTATTCAAGTTCTCTGCTGCTGCTAAGGCACTTCAGTCGACGGCAGCCCACCAGGGTCTCCCGTCCCTGGGATTCTCCAGGCAAGAACACTGGAGTGGGTTGTCATTTCCTTCTCCAACGCATGAAAGTGAAAGTGAAGACGCTCAGTCGTGTCTGACTCTTAGCGACCCCATGGACTGCAGCCCACTAGGCTCCCCCGTCCATGGGATTTTCCAGGCAAGAGTACTGGAGTGGGATTCAAGTTCTCTAACTCAGGAAAATGAATTTTCATGTGTTTTTTCCTGTTTTAACCTCAAGTAAAGATGTTTCTGCCAACATGCATCACATAAAATCTGTAAATTTTAGAAAATGCAAATCATACACTGTTTCCAATTTTCTTGAAAAATATAATTTTATTCACCAATTTTATCCTTTTCTTCTAAATAAGCATTCATTTCCTCTGGCTGGCTTAGATCAGGTTTGTTTTTATTTGCATCTAATTTTAGCTCTAATAAAATGGACTGGATGCTGTAGCACAGTATTTTTCAAGCATGAGTCACATTCCATTAGGGCAGCACGAAATCAGTTTAGGGGATTATGATCAACATTGTAAAAAAATGGAATAGAGTAAAACAAAAAAACCCCAGGGCATGTAAAAAGGTAGGCTTGTTCCATAAAAGTTTGTTTCTAGTATGTGGGGCAGGGGGAAATGGGGAGAATTCCAAATGTGTATTTCTGTGACTATGGATACAGTTATAAAAAGGTGTCTAGAAGCATACCCCATCCTGCGGATACACACTTTGGCAGTCTAAAAAGACAGATTTCAGGATCTCTGCATGTGTGCTAAGTCATTTCAGGCGTGTCTGACTCTGCGACCCTATGGACTGTTGCCTGCCAGGCTCCTCTGTCCATGGGAGTCTCCAGTCCAGAATACTGGAGTGGGCTGCCATTCCCTCCTCCAGAGGGTCTTCCCCACCCAGAGACTGAACCTGCATCTCCTGCAGACCCTGCACTGCAGGCGGATTCTCTACCACAGAGCCACCGGGGTGTTCCCTCAGAACCTCTACTAGATGCCAAAAAAACAAACAAATTAAAAAGGTGGAAGAAAAAAGGGCAAATGACCCTTTTTCCCTCAATCAATTCCATCAATCTTCTTCCACATGCAGTAAGACACTCAACTAATGTCCCCAAAGAAAGTGACTTCCTCTGAGGAACTATAAGGTTCATTTTCTGCAGATATAGGCAAAAAACCAAAATGAGTCATATACCGTGTCAGGAGTCCCCAAGACTCTCCCATGCTGAAGGATTCATCCATGGCTAAGATTTACCTACAGTGACATCCTAAGGTTACACAGCTGGATCCTCTTTCCTTCCATAACTGAAAAAGGAATAACATGTGTACAATGTTCCTGCTCAAGGGAGTCCATTGGAAACCCAGCATCCAAAATTTTATTGGAGGGGATGAGAGGAATGGCTATCCATGCACCCTCTCACTGCATGGTGGGACAAAAATCTCAGACTCCAAGATGGACAGCAGGTGTCCAGCATAAACCACACTGTTTACACAAACCAGTGAGGCACACCAAACTGCGCTTATCGGATGAGGAAGGGTTCAACCCCAAATCCAGGTCCCCAGATGCAGGCAGGCCTTCAGAAAGATAGTGAACTCAGGCCTGCTGTGTTAATTCTTTTCTGGGCAGATACAAACCCTTTCTCAAGGTCCAAGCACACTCCACACATGAAAGTGGCTATTTCTAATAGCCTTCTATACCTTGTAGAAGGGCTTCTTGAGAAGATGGCACTGTAAATCTAGTAGATTTGAAATATTCCAAGTAGAGTGAAAATGACATGGCTTTAGTCGATTTTGTCTGTTCTTAATATTTCTTTCTAATATAAGTGGCATTTACATCAAATTTCCATTCATATCTCTTACCCAGGACTCCTCGGGCTGCACTGTCTAGGGTCCCTCCATGCCCAATTTTCAAAGTCTGCTTTTTCCTCTTGGTCCATTCTGGAGAAGGCATTCCAGCTTCTTTAAGAGCAATTGGGATTAAAAAAAAAAAAAGGTAATTACTTAGAGAAATGAAGTAGAATCTCCATTACTATGGGATGAGGCAGTGTGGATGGAGTACTCAAAACAAATAAAAAGTACTATACAAACTTAATATATTAAGGTTATAAGAATTCACTCATTTGAAAAGACCCTGATGCTGGAAAGATTGAAGGCGGGATGAGAAAGGGACAATAGAGGATGAGATGGTTGGATGGTATCACCGACTCGATGGACCTGAGTTTGAGTAAGCCCCGGGAGTTGGTGATGGACAGGGAGGCCTGGCGTGCTGCAGTCCATGGGGTCGCAGCTGCAGTCCATGGGGTCGCAAAGAGTCAGACACAACTGAGTGACTGAACTGATAACAACATTACTGACAAGGACAGACTTTAAAATATACAGACACTATCTAAATTACAAAGAAACGGTATTCCCAAATTAGTTGTCGAAAACCTAGAACTCATTTTGTAAGGGAAAAAATATATATTTTTTTAAACTGGGTAAATATCCACACTAATCCACAAAGATCCAGTAAATTCCTGGCAGTAGTGGGCTGGTAGATGGAGGATGATGAGCAGAAGTTTTTATATAGGCAGCTAGTTTTAGAAGTCCTCAATTCCACCTCTAAAATCTCTTTTGTTCCCTGGTGTTCTCTGCTGGTCACTCCAGCTACCTAAACATCTGGAGTATATCTCATACAGGGTTACTTCTGAGAACACTAAGTCCCCAAACTATCTGTACATCTGCCCTCCTCTCCTAATCAAAAGTCACCAATTCCTTAAAGAAGCTAATCTCAACAAAAGGTTACATGGGAAGAAGGTAACAGTTTAAGATGCCACTTATATGCCAAAGCATTTAGATTTTTAAAAGAGAAAAGGAAAAAAACAAAAGATGCCAGCCTGGCCCATCTCATATTCCTATTGTAAAGAATAAAATGAAATAATGCTATCTGAATGTGCTTTGGAAACTCAAAGCTCTATACCAATGTGCTGTTAGCATCATCATCGTGGTATATAACAATATATTGACAGACTACTGGCTATCGGACTTCAAATGAGAATGGAGAGAAGCAGGAAGAGCTGTATTGATCTGTATCATTCCAAACCCATAAAACTTTCCCTACTTCCCAGGTGACGCTAGTGGTAAAGAACTTGCCTGCCAACACAGGAGATGTAAAAGACCAGGGTTCAATCCCTGGGTTGGGAAGATCCACTAGAGAAGGAAACGGCTACCCACTCCAGCATTCTTGCCTGGAGAACGTATGGACAGAGGAGCCTGGTGGGCTACAGTCCATAGGGTTGCAAAGAGCCCGACACAACTGAAGCGACTGAGCATGCATACATTACCAATGACACATTACCACAGAGAAGATGGGAAACAGAGTACAAGAAACTGAGAAGCAAGGGCAGAGCAAGGCGAGGAGAGAAGGCAGAGCAACAGTGGAGAAGCCAGGTGAAATGGCCAAAAGGATGTGCTGGGTTGTAATCACCACTTAATTACCACCTTAGTGAGTTGGAGGAAAGGCAATGGCACCCACTCCAGTACTCTTGCCTGGAAAATCCCTGGACAGAGGAGCCTGATAGGCTGCAGTCCATGGGGTCGCAAAGAGTCGGACACGACTGAGCAACTTCCCTTTCACTTGTCACTTTCTTGCATTGGAGAAGGAAATGGCAACCCACTCCAATGCTCTTGCCTGGAGAATCCCAGCAACAGGGGAGCCTGGTGGGCTGCCATCTATGGGGTCACACAGAGTCGGATACAACTAAAGCGACTTAGCAACAGCAGCAGCAGCAGTGAGTTAGAACTCCGCAGTGTCTGGAACACAATCCTAATGTTATTCTCTGATTACGGTATCACCATGCTTGGAAAGAGATGAGGATATGCTTTAACATGAACCTGTAAGGCTAGGCCTAGACTTCAAACTCTTCACCTTGACCTGTAACCCATTATGACTCTCTCATACTATATTTATAGAAACATTTTGGCATCTCTTTTGTATTTTTAACTTAACAGTGCTTGGAGAATGGAGGCCCTAAAGTTTACTGTCTTCCCTTTCTCCAAGTTTGAAGACACCTGACCTCTACTATGTTGGAATCTGGTTCCCCCATTGGCATCATGGATGAATATTTACTAAGATCTTTTCTAGCTATAAAATTCTGCTATGTTTTAGGCCTTGAAGGATTCAAAAAGACAGAAGAGCAGAGATTTTAGTGCCAGATGAATCAATGTAAGGAAAGGCAAGGAATATTAATAAGGGCCATGACAACTGACTGTGGCCTAAATCAGCAATTGGCAAACCTGGCTGGCATTAGAATGTTGTGTTCTGGAATCTGTATCTTTAAGAGAACCTTCCAGGTAAATTCTGACAACCAGTCAGAATAGCATTTAGAAAGCCCTGGTCTAGCTAACAGAAATATAGAATCGGCCAATCACAAGCAATATAGAAATGGAGAGTAATGAGAATGTCTACTTCTCAGTGAGTGGCTTCCAGAAGACAGTTCAGCAACAGCATGGAAACAATCAATTTTAATTAAGTTTCAACAAGAAATTTCAGTTCCTGGAGACCGATTAACCAGAAAGCCAGGCTATCGCTTTAATCCTATGAGAAATCCTATGAGAAACCCATCTGAAAGAAAGAACAGAAATTATTACTTTGAGGAACAAAAAAGCCATAGCTTAGCTAACAAATAAGGCCAAAGGAAAGCAATTCTATGAACGAATCAACTCCATGATGACACCACAAAGCTTGTCCCTGATGTAATTCCTTCCTTCAACATCCTTACAGGTAACAAAGTATAATGAAAGTACAACAAAAGAATCAGCAGATATAACACAGGTATTAAATATCTTCAGGAATTTACCAACAAACATCTGAACCTGTAATGGGTCAGTTATAATTAACAAATTCCTACCAGAATAATTTGTTTTTGCAATAAAAAGGGAAGCAGTAACATTTGCCAGGGGACACTATTCAAAGAAGAAATCTCCTGTACTGATTTGATGGAAAAATAAGCCAGGGCCAGACTCTGGAGGGCCTTGAAAAGCTAGTTAAATAGTTTTATCACCAAAGGCTACAGAAATTACTGCTATGAGCTCAGTTAAGGAGGAGTCGGTGTCTTTCAGATCTGGCTTACTGCAGGTGTCAAAAAAAACACTAAAAGTTCCTTGATTTCACTCTATGAAACGAACTACTGGATTGACAAACTGAGAGATCCTTTAGAATTTTCTAATATTCTCCCAGTGTATATAAAGACACAAACAAACAAAAAGAATGCTCTCAGAAGTGACCAAGTTATAGTGTTCAGCAAAATGTGGTCCATAGACTGCTTATACCAAAATCACCCGGAGCAACAGTTTAAAGACGGACTTTCCTAAAAACACCCCATACCCTCAGAATCACTATCTCTGGAAGGGTAAGGATTAGAATCTGCATCTGTGCAAGGGACTTTAAATAATTCTTATGTCCACTCTGTGAAAAACACTGTGGTAAGACTTGGTTAAGTAACATCTACATTTCCAACATATTTTTAAGAAAGCAGCTTTGGAGTGTAGAGAGCCAGTGATTCCTTTGGGTACAGTTCACTTATGTGAGCCAAACAAAAGGTTTCTGAGGGATTAGATTACAGAAAATTGGTCTGCATGCCCAAGAGCAGAGGTTTATTTGTGGGTGTGTAGGTTTTGGTTTTTGTTTTTGCTTGTTTTTTCCCCTTGAGAACGACAACTGCCAACTAGGCTACAGGAGTTCACGTTAGGACAAGTCCTAGCCGGAGATGCTCCAGACTTCAGTCCAGAGTTTATACAGTGGTCGTTCTCCCTTTTATCACTTGAGCCTTGAAAGGGCAAGAAGCCTAGCGTGCTCCGTGCGGCTTCCGCTCTCACGGCGACCGCATGGCCTCCGCCTGGTCCCCACCCGGCTGCAGTACCTGCCAGCAGCTTCTCCTTCAGCCGATTCAGCAACTCGGCTGAAGTGGGCCCTTTGGGCTTGTGCACAGCGAACACGCCGCTCAGGGACAGCAGCTTAGTAGCCAACGCGGGCTTCGAGACCCTGGCTTCGGATCCCGTCCTGGCCGCGGCCGCAACCGCCGCGGCTGCAGCCATCGCTGAGGATGTGGCGGCCGTTGCTGCAGCTGTCCCTGCACTTTCGGGGACTAGGGCTGGGTCTGGTTTCAAACAGGACGACACCACCGCCGCCGCCGCCTCAGCAGCTGCCATGCTTTTGTAGCCCAGACCGGTTTTGTATCTTGGAGTCGCACGCTAATGACGCAACAAGGAGTGCGCCCAACATCCCTCCTGCCTTTCCCTTGCTTCGAAGTTACCCGGGTGGGTGGAATCGCAAGGGCTTGTGGGAATTGTAGTCTTTGGTTTTCTCGTCCTGGCTGAGAGTCGCTGACCCTTCTGAGGGCTGTGATGGAGTAATTTTTTTTCCTATCATCCTGTTTGCTTGTTAAATAGGGTTAATTCGGTGCCGCACGTGTAATTCACAGTTTCCGAACCCAAACACCAAGGCTGTATAGATTTTCTGCGAGAAATATCTTCACATCTCTCCCGCGTCCCTTTTAAGAATTAAGAAGACCCAGCATCCAAGAGAAGGCAATGGCACCCCACTCCAGTACTCTTGCCTGAAGAGTCCTATGGATGGAGGAGCCTGGTAGGCTGCAGTCCATGGGGTCGCTGAGTCGGATACGACTGAGCGACTTCGCTTTCCCTTTTCACTTTCATGCATTGGAGCAGGAAATGGCAACCCACTCCAGTGTTTTTGCCTGGAGAATCCCAGGGACGGGGGAGCCTGGTGGGCTGCCTTCTATGGGGTCGCACAGAGTCGGACACAACTGAAGCGACTTAGCAGCAGCGGCAGCAGCATCCAAGAACAGAAAATTTACTAATAAAATGCTGACTTCTGCTGCAGCTTGTGAAGAACTACGGTTCCCGTGGTTGGCTGCTTTATTCAATCCATTGTGCGCTTGGATTCATGATTCAGAATTAAAATACACCTAAACGTAAGCTCTGTTAGAGCAAAGAATCTGTTTTACCTAGTTCACTGTTGTATTTCGGTGCCTCACACAGAGTAGGCACTTAAATATTTGGGAACACATAAATGGATACGTATCCTTCAAATTCCTGAAAGAAACCTCTAGGCCAAGCCAGTGCTAAATCTCGTGGGCTTATTTTGATGCCCTTCATGCAGGCCTTTCCACCCCTTGAATCCTGCAACTCACGTGCAATTTTTAAGAATTCTAAGACATTTAATAGTAATTCTTATATGGATTGCATTCTTTAGTAACATGTTGCTTAGGCATTATTGCAGTTCATAAAATTAAACTTTACTTTTGATCTGAGACCTCTCAAAGTTATTCACTCCCAAACAAGATTCAGGAACACTGTTCTGATCTTGGTAGAAGGCAAAATGAAGAAAAATTCTTCATTTTACTTCCCCAGATACATTAAATGGTATTATGAGTATTGTGAGACAGATCAAGTTTGTGTTCACTGTTCTTAGAAAATTCCTTACAATCACCCTTTCTCCGCATCATCTTTTTTCCCATTAGTGTCGAGAATCCTAATGATGCCTCTTAGCTACTCAGAATCACCCATTATGGGATCCCATTTTAATTTGCCCCATTCCTTCAAGAACAGGGGGGAAAAAGTTTCTTCCTATATTTCCAACCCTCCCCTGCTTCAGTCAGATCACCAGACCCTCATTAAATCTTTGGGGTGCCCAACAATGTAAGTGTACCTAGCCACACAACTGTATACTTTTAAATAGTTAAATGGGAGATTTTATTATATATATTATACCAAAAAAAGAAAGGAGGAAAAAAACTCAATATCTGAGGAGTGGAGAAAGAGGGAGAGTTTTTGTAGGGTGGAAAGCTGAAATCCCTAGAAGGAATTTACTTACTCTTGTGGTCTATTATGAACACCTAAGCTAAATGCAAACATTGTATGCAGTCTACCTTGGACGCCAGAAGAGAAGAGAATTGTTTTGAAAATCAGAAGAGAGAAACTGAGATTGACAGGTCCCATAATTAGTGAACATCTGAGCCTCCTTCAGGATGTTCCCTTTGTCAGAAAGGTGGCTCGACTTCAGGTGGGATAGCTGCACCCTCCCTTTGTAAGGTTTCTGTGCTCTCTTCTTGGCGTAGAAGCAGAGAGCCAGGGACTTAAGAGCAGATATAGAGCAGGCTTGTACAACGATGACATGATTAGGGAGCCCATAACGGTTGTCTAGACATCAGTAAGCGTCTCTAATTCTGTTGCGACTCTAGAGTTGGGGGAGTGGAGGGAGGTCATAACTGGGGGTGAAAAATAACACTTTCATTTGAATTTCCCACAGGCCCAGTGCAGGATCAGAGGTAATTTGATTCAAAGAAAACAAAGAAATAAGTATTTCTTGTACATTTTATTTCCTGGATGCTAGGGAACAGGAGAGGGCTTCCCAGGTGGCGCTAGTGGTAAAGAACCTGCCTATCAGTGCCCAGAGTCCTAAGAGACGAAGGTTTCATCCCTGGGTCAGGACGATCCCCCGGAGAAGGGCATGGCAACCCACTCCAGTATTCTTGCCTGGAGAATCCCATGACAGAGGAGCCTGGTGGGCTACAGTCCATGGGGTCGCACAGAGTTGCACACGACTGAAGTGACTGTGCATGGGCAGGGAACAGGAGAATTAATTCAACTCTGTATCACATCTTCATTCTTGTCATCAGAAGCACCAACTTCTAATTTTCTGAAGTAACAGCATCTCCCACTTTGAGTGAGCATTGCATTTATAAGTTATCCTAATACATGTGTGAGTTAGGATTCTTTGGTTGAGAGTGACCAAAACTCATTCATTTCAGCTTGGAATTTATCAGAAGGATTTGTTTTGGAAAAGTTTATCAGAAGTCTAGAGAATATTATGCAGAACCTTGCAGGTTCTTTTGTCCCTCTCTCCCCTCATTCTCCTTTCATGATACTCTCTTGTATCTTTTTCATTCTTCTCTTTTGCCAACTTAGACAGCATATTAAAAAGCAGAGACATTACTTTGCCAACAAAGGTCCATCTAGTCAAGGCTACGGTTTTTCCAGTGGTCATGTATGGATGTGAGAGTTGGACTATAAAGAAAGCTGAGCTCTGAAGACTTGATGCTTTTGAACTGTGGTGTTGGAGAAGACTCTTGAGAGTCCCTTGGACTGCAAGGAGATCCAACCAGTCCATCCTAAAGGAGATTAGTCCTGGGTGTTCATTGGAAGGACTGATGTTGAAGCTGAAACTCCAATACTTTGGCCAACTGATGCAAAGAGCTGATTCATTGGAAAAGACTCTGATGCTGGGAAAGATTGAGGGCAGGAGGAGAAGGGGACGACAGAGGATGAGATGACTGGATGGCATCACCGACTCAAGGACGTGGGTCTGGGTGGACTCCAGGAGTTGATGACGGACAGGTGGGCCTGGCGTGCTACGGTTCATGGGGTCACAAAGAGTTGGACACGACTGAGCGACTGAACTGAACTGAACTGAACTTTTGCTTCTAACAGACTTTCCCCCCCTACTCTTTACATTCTTGGTTCAGACCATCCTGTTTTGATCCAATTCCAAAAATACCCTGGATGAAGCCACTTCTGGCCACCTACCAAACACAGAACTTCACTAATTTCATTCCTCAACTACAGCACTTTCCTTGCTTCTCTTCCGGCTTGCTTTTTCTCCATAGCATGTTTTATCTGATATACCAAATATTTACTTATTTTGCTTACTGTCCTATTTCCTCCATCAGAACGTAAGCTCTGTGAGAAATGTTTGTATGTTTTATTCATTGCTCTGTCTCCAGGACCTGAGCTAGTGTCAGATGTAGCACTCAATAAATAGCAGTTGAAGAAAGGAATGAATCAACTTGACAGCTTCAGCAGAAACCAGTCGATAGAGGAGAATTAGCACCAGTTCCCAGAAAAGTAGAGTGCTGGACACAAAAAATATGTATATTCCCACTGCAGCTTATCTCATGTGGCTTCAGTTTTTCAGTCTCCATTTTATATGTGTGGAAGTGAAGCAAAGAAAAAATAAGATTACCCAATGCTATATAAAACTTCAGCTTTCTAGACAAGCTTCCATGCTGCCCTCACCTACCCATGTGTCTTGAAGGATTGTTAATTAACAGCAATTAAAAATTGACAGGACTTTCAGGTTTCATTCCAAATCTGTCCCTGGCTCTGCTGTGGTTATATTGCTGGGGCATTTCTCTGGTTCTTGCTATAGGCACAGGTGCCTGAGAGGGCTATTCTTTACAAAAGTTTCTCCAGTTGTTGGTCATCTGTGCCACTTTCTATAGAGATAGAATCATAGAAAATAGTACTTGATGAGGACTTACAGAGGATATAACCTGAGTCTTTCATTTTAAAATGTGCTCCTGATACCCAAAAGAGAAAGCTCAAATCTATACCATGGACTTGACAAAAGCGTAGATTTTTAAAGTTTAGAGAAAAGATGGATATGTTTCATTGCCTGAAATTTGAGAGAGCCAGAAACTCTCCAAAAAGAAACCCTTCTGTTTATTACATCGAGAATTGTCTTAATAGGGAAGAATATGGTAAGATAATTAAAGAAGCCAGTAACACAAGGATCTCTACTGTGAGCTGAAGTAGGTAAAAGAAATACATTGTGATTTCTTTAGAGCAGAACTTCTAAGAAAATTTAAATAAGCACTTTAATTGTTTTAATTTTGACTATACATTTCTTTGTAATTGCAAAAAACAGGTAGCAATAAAATATTTTTTAATTAGACAAAGAATTTTTTTAAAGGGTAGATAATAAAAGATGAATATGAGAAAGTGCCACAAATATGTAGGAGTAAGGCCAGAAAAGTTTTATTGGGAACAGGAAGAAAATACCAGAGACAGGAAAATAAAATGGAACTTTTAAGGAAGATCAGGAAAGAGATATATTTACTGCTTGAGGCCAATAACTCATAAAGGTCAAGCAAGGCTTCTACTTCGCCTGTCTTCTCTATCGAGGAGAATGATTTTTGGATGAAAATAAAGAGTAATCAGTTGATAGGAGAAGGAGGATGTCCATGGGGGACAGAAAGGTTGGAAGAGGATATCACTATACTCATTGAAGTTAAATCTCCTAATCTAGACAGTTGCATCCAGAGGTGGGGAGAGAGGGGAGATATAAGAACTCACAAACAAGATTGCTTAAGAAAACGAACTTGTGTTGAATACCTATGCTTTGTGCTGGTACTTTACATTTTCCTGGAGTTTCTATAGTAACTCTTTAAGTTATGCTTGCAAAGAAAATACAGTGTAGGCTGGCTGCCAGAATTTCACTGCAAAGCAGGTATTATTATTATTATTTTACAAACGAGGAAAGTACAACTAAATGAGATTAGATAATTTCATTGAGGGTATACAGCTTGCATAAAGTGAATGTGCCAGGGGTCCCCAAGACCAATCTTAGCCTGAATTTGCTTGAAGGACCAGCAGAATTCAGAAGGGCTCTAATGCTCATGATTATGGTTTATTATAGCAAAAGGATACAGATTAAAATAAGCAAAAAGAAAAGGCACAGGGGATGAAGGCACCCGGAGAAAGCAGGTGTGAGCGTCCAGATGTCCTCACTTCGTGCAGTCCCAAGGACCGCTCTTAACTCTCCCATCAGGGAAACGTGACAATATGTGTCACGTGTTGCCTATCAGGGAAGCTCATCTGAGACTTGGTGCCAGTTTAACTGGGGATCAATTATGTAGGGATACAGTGCCTGGGGGCTTCCCTGGTTAAGAGCTCAGTTAAGAGCCCTTAAGAGTTCAGACGATTAAGAGCCTGTCTGCAAGGCAGGAGACAGGGATTCAATCCCTGGGTCAAGAAGATCCCCTGGAGAAGGGAATGGAAACCCACTCTGGTATTCTTGCCTGGAGAATCCCATGGACAGAGGAGCCTGGTGGTTGCTTCACAGTCCTTAGTGTTGCAAAGAGTCGGACACGACTGAGCAACTAACACACACATGCCATGCCTGTATGACTAGACTCAGGGGCTCAGTCTCGCCTTCCAGAGGTCAGACTGATGCAGTGTAGCCTAAGGTCTCAGGCACATGGAAGCATCCTTGTCAGGCAAGACACACCAAGGGCTCAGAGGTTATCTCCCAGTAGCTTGACAAGGGCTAGTCTTTCCTTTGAATATGCAGAATTAGCACAATAACTCATCTGACCCACATGTAACTCATTTAACAACCCTGGGCAGTATTATTGCAAGGTAAAGATGAGGAACTGAGGCTCAAAAAATTAAGCAACTTGTTGACGTTCCAACAGCTAATAAAAGGCAGTTAGATTTAGTAGAATTCAGGTTTGCCTGACTCCAAAATCCATAAACTTAACCAGTTCTCAGTGACCTGTAATCAGAATGGATAGCTGAATTCAAATGAATTTTTACAGAGATGAACATTAAATCCTAGAATATAGATGCAAAAAATCAATTTTCAAGGGCAAGTCATAGAAAACATGATATGGAATCAACCTAAATGAAAAAGTTGGAGGGATTTCTGTCTACAGTGAAGCTTACAGTGAAGCTTACATGAGTGCATTATAAACTTTATACGAATATTAAAAGGCCACCAGAACAACTAATGTAATCTTGGGAGCAATAACAGAATTAATATGTCTGGAATGAGGGAGGTGTTATCAGGCCCTGATAATATGGCTGACTCTAGGTGGTGTTTCATACTCCAAGCCTTTCCCTTTAGCAAAGATCTCTGCCCTCTCCTTCCTTAGTTTTAGTTCAATAACAAGGCAATCTGATAAACTATTCCTATGAAGGTATGATGTTGAATCAGATACAAGTACTACCTATGTAGGTCAAAATGTTTGAATATCAGCAATTTCAGTCTAATATAAACACCTAATAATAATTTAATGTGTCATTTCTCTAAGGGTATTTGCATTTTAGTATAGAAATCCATGAGACAACATTTCAAATTAAGAAAGACAGGTACTTGTGAACTTGGAAATATTCTGATGCTTGCCAAAGTACACCATACCCAACCTATGTTTTCTTGACAGTTTGTTCCATTAAGCTATACCAATATCTCTTTATGGCCCTGTCAACTCATGTCCATTCAAATAAATTAATGTTCCTATCTCAGCTGACTCATTTGGCAGTAAAAGCTAGTTCACATGCCAATGCATTAGCTGGCTCATATGACCTCTTTATCAAGAAAAGGCATGTTTTCACAGCAATAAGCAAGAAGGAGAAATATACCCTTTCTTGCCCAATGTAGTAGTTCAATTTAAACAAATGTGAAAAATGTAAAGGGCAAAGGAATGGAAAAGATGAGACAATGCAGAAAGACCTGGGATGATACAGATATCTTACAATGTATAAGAGTACTTAATGTGTTATGTTTTTAGGTCTATGAAAAGATGATTGTAACTACTTCTGAGCTCTCAGAATTTTCATTCAAAGGGCACAACTGATTCCCTACAATGTATATAATATTATCAAGGTACATTAAGGACATTTAATAAACTCTCAAATTAAATCAATAATTGTAAATATTAAAATTTATTAAATGGTATGAATAATATAAAGTTGATAGTTTAATGTAAGCTAAATATATGTGATTTTATATATATACTAAAGTGAAAGTGAAAGTCGCTCAGTCATGTCCGACTCTTTGCGACTCCATGGACTATGCAGTTTGTGGAATTCTCCAGACCAGAATACTGGAGTGGGTAGCCTTTTCCTTCTCCAGGGGATCTTCCCAACTCAGGATCAAATCCAGGTTTCCTGCATTGCAGGTGGATTCTTTACTAGCTAAGCCACAAGGGAAGGCTTTTCACTTTCACTTTTATATTAAGCAAATTACAAATACCAAAGAACGGATTACTCTGGGGTTGGTTAAATGTTGTCTTTAATGCTGCAGAAGTGACACAGCAGATCTGATTGTTTGTGTGTTATTTAACACTTATTTGTACAACAAATGTTTATTATGCACTTGCTCTGTGATAAGCATGTGAAATAACTTTCATATTGACCGCTTCTGCAAATAAAGTCATTTATAAACAGCTTGGAGAAAGTGTTATCAGTATCTGTTTTTAAGTAGGCTCTGAGGATTTGAAATATTTAAACTGGTTCTACATTCACATTCCAAAGATAACGTACAAATTGTCTTCATTGATTAACGATGCTATCATAAGCTGGGAAATGTCCTTCTATGACTTCAGTTTTCTTTAAACGTTTAATAATGTTCTCCACTAGAGGAAAGGTTTAAGGCTGGACTCAGAGACAAAGGTGATGGATGATTCCCATTACCAGGTTGAATGAAAAGCCTCTTATTTAGCATGGACTATGCCTAGAGGCTAGCTGAACAAGAAAGCTTCAACTGGTCATTTGTTATCTCAAAACTCCTGAAAGATTCAACCTTTTCTTTTACTACTTAATTGATTTTAGAAAATTATGATTTCTTCCTTTTAAATATTTTACATATTTTTACATGTAAAATTGGATTTTTTTTTGGCCTGGAGAAGGTTTGGATATGTTCCTTCTAATCTGTGATTTGCTATCTATTCCACAGTTTTAAAACATTATAATGTTTTGGTTAAGTTGGAAAATAAAAGTATGTTCTCATATTTTGGAGCCAAAGCACAACTACTTAAGTTTCTTGATTATGTAGATATACCTTGGCTCCAAAAAGTTCTTGATTTTTGTGGTTAGCCTGAAGTATGGAAAACTATTTCAAAAAAAGCAAAGCTTGAGTATGAAATCCCAAAATTACTTCTTACTATTAAACATTGGATAACATATAGTATGTTATACATTTATCACTATGAAATAAAATTAATATTTTATGTCAATGAGAAACAAATTTTTTTAAGGACTGCTGCTGCTGCTGCTAAGTCGCTTCAGTCATGTCCGACTCTGTGCGACCCACCAGGCTCTGCCGTACCTGGGATTCTCCAGGCAAGAACACTGGAGTGGGTTGCCATTTCCTTCTCCAATGCATGAAAGCAAAAAGTGAAAGTGAAGTCGCTCTGTTATGTCCGACTCTTAGCGACCCCATGGACTGCAGCCTACCAGGCTCCTCTGTCCATGGGATTTTCCTTAAAAAAGAACACGGGTTTCACTGTGCCAGATCTTTAGCTGCAGCATGTGAGCTCTTAGTGGCAGCATGCGGGATCTAGTTCCCTAACCAGGGATTGAACCTGGGCCCCCTGCATTGGGAGCATAAAGTCTTAGCCACTGAGCTACCGGAGAAGCCCCTAAAAACTTAAACATGAAAAAATTTTCTCTTTGACCTCCTCTCTCCACGCTACTGTGCACTGTGTGTCTATATTAGGTATTGACCAAACCTCCCCATCAGCAGAAATACCTGCTCAACATAAACAGCAACAATTCTAGTATCAGCAAGTATGTGTGTGCATGCTCAGCTGCTCAGTCATATTCAATTCTTTGTGACCCCATGGACCATAGCCTGCCAAACTCCTCTGTCCATAGGATTTTCCAGGCCAGTTATTAATAAGTCATGTGTGACTTTTCGCGACCCCATGGACTGCACAGTCCATGGAATTCTCCAAGCCAGAATGCTAGAGTGGGTAGCCGTTCCCTTCTCCATTGTTAGTAAGACAACTCCTTAAGATAATATTTCTTCTTGATCTTGTAAGGGGTACCAATGACCCACTACTCACTAGACTGTATAAACTGTCAATAATACATCACTTAATGTACAGCCCTCTGTCTCAAAAGCTTATACAACTGTTCTTTGGCCCCAAACTTGTTCTTAGGTTCTGAGAAACAGTTCTTAGACCTTTCTAAGTGGCTGTTCCCAGGTTATAATCCTCAATTTGGCTCAAATAATACTTTCTATTTCATGAACTTATTTACAAAATAGAGACTCACAGACATAGAAACAAATTTAAGGTTACCAAAGAGGGAAGGTGAGGGGAAGGATAAATTAGGAATTTTGGAGTAACATATATACAGTGTTATATATAGTACACACATATGCAGTCTGATACATAAAATAGATAACCAACAAGGACCTACTGTAAATCACAGGGGAATATACTCAATATTTTATAATAACTTATATGGAAAAAGAATCTGAAATATATATATATATTTACATATATAGTACACTTTGCTGTACTCCTGAAACTGAGACAACATTGTAAAATCAATATACTTCAATAAAATAAGTAAATGAACAAGAGAGTAAATGCTAAGAGTTCTTATCACAGGAGAAAATTTTTTCCTTTATTCTTTTCTTCTTTTTTTAAAAAAAAATATTTATTTGGCTGTGTCCAGTCTTGGTTGAGACATGTTAGATCTAGTTCCCTGACTAGGAATCAAACCCAGGCCCCCAGCATTGGGAGCTCAGAAACTTAGTCACTGGACCACCAGGAAAGTCCTTTTCCTTCTCTTCTTTTTAAATTATAATCTATATGAGAAGATAGATGTTAGCTGAACCTATTGTGATAATCATTTCACAATATATGTAAATCAAACCATTGTGCTGTATACCTTAAAGTTATACAGTGATGTAAGTTGATTATTTCTTAGTAAAACTGGAAAAACTTACACTCCTAAAAATTTTTTTCTGTTTGTTTCTTGGATTGGTTGATTTTTTTTTTGTTGACATTACCCTATAGACTTCATAATAGGACTCTCAAGAACAAGACCTTAGTCCATAATAATTTTTCTTCTTTTTTTTTCTTTTTTCTATTTGACTCTCCCACTTTGAATAAGCACTAACTCTCTATGAACACACTGGTCATTTTCCCCAGAAATAAAATTTGGGTCTACTTCACAGGGTTTCCGGAAGTGTCACTGGCAAAGCCCACTGGCATAGGCATGGGGGGATAGGATAAGGGCTAACCTCTTCTTTTGTGCTTAAGTCTAGCTTCACTAACCTACAGGCAGCACCTGCAGTAACCTTGCGCCTAACACGTGGGATCAGCATTCTCAGTGCAGAATTGATACACCTGGCACGTGACTGCAGAAGCGATGTACCTGACTCTTCAGTCACCATGGCAACAGAGAGCTGTGTGCAGAGATGCTGCACCTGGCGGGGCAACCTGGAGCCCTGAGCAGCACACCTGCGCCTGCCCTGCCTACAAGACCTTCATCCCTCCCCTCGCAGATGAGATCCCCATAAAGCAGCCTCATCCGTGGCCTGTCTGGAGAGTGTGTGCCCTGGAACTATGGCTGGCACCTCTCCGTTTTGTTTTGTTTTGTTAAATCAAAAAGACTAAAGCTTTTCTTTGCTCCTGAACACTATTCGATATTTTTCTACTAAACCGAACAACAGCGGGCAGCAGGACCGCAGCTGGGGGCTGACTCTGGAGGGTCAGTAACAGAAGGAAAGAAAACAATTTTCTCTCAGTTTAGTGAAGATCACTCTCAAACTCACTGTTACTGGGCATTGATCTGTTTCTTAAGCTATAAGATGGGAACTTCAAGTTTATGTTTGGTTTGTGAATGAATCGTGCCAGCTCAGCTAATGGTGGAACTATCCTGCTAAAGGTTATATCCTACCTGTACGGGAGGAAAAAGTTTTCCTTCACTCCCTTAGGTTCCCTCACAGGGTCAGAAAATTAAGCTGGCAGATTAATGGGAGAAAAGCATATACATTTTACTGAATTTTTATATATATGTGGGAGACTTCATAAAACAATGAAGACCCAAAAAAGTGACCAGGAGAGGAGACTTTTACACCTTTCAGACAAGCGTTGTCCAACCTTTTTGGCACCAGGGACCAATTTCACGGGAAACAATTTTTCAATGGACTGGGAGTGGGGGCTATGGTTTGGGGATGATTCAAGCACATTACATATATTGTGCACTATTTCTATTATTATTACATCAGCTCCACCTCAGATCATCAGGCATTAGATCCTGAAGGCTGGGGACTCCTGTTAAACAAAGATGCAATGAATAATTGACAAGGCAGAGGGATTTGGGATTGGGGTGGTAAATAGTGAAGAAATAACTAATAAGGGTTAGTTTAACAAGGTTTGTTTTGTACGGATTTCTAGGCCCCAAATTCTTGGCTCTAGTGTGATAAGAAAGCCTTCTTTCCTCGTGGCACAGAGAGGGTACCTTTCACGTGGGAGATTTATCTCCTGCTTTCAGGGAAGAAAAACAAGGGGGTAAGGTCAGAGTGACCTTCTCGCTTCTGCCCTTTTCTCACATTCCTTCAGCTTAAGATATTCAACATAGCAAGGTGAGAAATTTTGGAGTAGCATGTCCTGAACCCAATTATAACCAACAAATAAATGTATCTTTGTTAATAAATACCTCTTCCAGGGGAACATCTCTCTCTCAGTCTCTTTCTCTCTAATACATATAGTTTTTAAAATAATATTGAGATCCTGCCATCTAACAAAATAAATATTCCATATTTTATCAGAAAGCTGGGGTACTTATGATATTCATAAAGCTGCCAGTCTGTGTAATTCATCAACTAGATGAGCAAACCCACATATGAAATTTTAACCTTGATTCCTTTCAGAGTTTAAACAAGCCAGCTTGTTTTATTAAACATGTGTGTCTAATATTTAAGTATTTCACATGCATAAATTCTATTTTCTGATTACCATGAAGACACATTTAGTTCACACTCCAACGTAAAACAGATAGGGTTGCCAGGCAAGGATTTTTAGACATGGTGTCATTTTACTGAGAGATACATTCTTAGCTGATAAATGGCTTTGAAAGCAGCTGTGTGGCCCCCCCTTTCCTCACCTCCCCCACCTCACAGAGGGTGTCAGGGCACCTTTACAACCTGCCTGAAGAGAATTATAAGCTGCAGTGTGACTTTGCCAGCCATTAATCTTCCTCCCGTTTTAGCGTCTGAAAGGAGAAATCCCTAGAGCATGTTTTCTCCTGGCCTCGGAATCATCCTGTTAGCTTCTTCGGTCACAGATAAAAGAGCAGTCCTGTGCTCACGCAGCGGGTCTCTGGGGGCAGAGCCAGCCACACAGCTCGATTCCTGTGATTTTTTCCATGAAGGATTCACGCTTGTCACCAACTAGCAGAAAATCAACCCTATCAACGTCAGTTACGGTGTCACTATAAGCAGAAGATATTTTCATGGCCTGGACACAGTTCTGAAAATAAGGAAATGACACACACCATTGAAATCTTAAATACATTATCCTTCAGGGTGTGGGGAAAAGATTTCTTTTAAAAGCTTTCATAAAAATAACATTTTTCTGCCAGCAGCAGCATTTTATCACCAGTTGCAATAACCTACTCCTTAAATGCATGTCTTCCCTTGGAAGTCATGAATAAGCCAATTCTGATTCCTGGGTACATAAATTGTCCAGGATGTCTCTTCCAAGTGCCAGATTATATGTCTATCTTCTGCCCACAGAAGAGTGCTGAGCTTATCTTACAGCCTTGCATTATTCACTGAAATGCTCCAGCGAGGCAGGGTAAAGAGCACCACTCTCAATCAACACAGTGTGTAAATCGCACCACTTAAAAGCACCTTCAACGTCTGTCACTAAGGCCCATGATCAAAATGACGGGAAGGTTCACTGATATGTCCACACTTAATTCTTTTTTCACCAAGCACCATGAATTAAAACTCAGAAGCAACGTTACCTCATGGGTCACTGGTCACTAATTGTTCCATTTAACATTCATCAAGCACTTCCTGCAACTCCCTTTGTTCCAGGCACCAGGCCAGAGGAGCTTGGGGGCCTACACGTGCTCCCTGGAGTGGCCCAGTGCTCCCAAATCCCTCAGAAACAGACCCAGGAATTGGTTAGCAGTCTATCAGTACAGGAAGGCGAAAAGATCTATTTCTGGGTATCCTAGTGGTGCTTACATAAAAATCATACTGGGGGCTTCCCTGGTGGCTCAGATGGTCAATAACCTGCCTGCAACACAGGGGACATGGGTTCTATCCTGAAATAGGAAGATTCCCTGGAGAAGGAAATGGTTACCCACTCCAGTGGAGGATCCCATGGACAGAGGAGCCTGGTGGGGGCTATGGTCCATGGGGTCGCAAACAGCTGGATATGATGGAGGGGCTAAGCACACACACACACAATTCATGTGGACTGATACTTTTGTAAAATATTTTAAAAAATGAACTACAAGAAAAATTTTAAAAATCCACCAAATATGCCATGTGGTTTATTATTTTGTATTATTCATTATTATGTTATTTTGTATTATTATAAAATTATTATTACTCTGTCAAACTGCTATAAAAGTTCCTAAATGCTTACTTTCAATTTCTGTGTTTAGCTCATCACAGACTGATAAGACATAGGTCACCTAGCACAGATCTGTTTTTGTCATTGTTCAGTTACTAAGTCGTGTCCGACTCTCTGTGACCCCATGGACTGCAGCCCGTCAGGTCCTCGGTCTTCCACTGTCTCCTGAAGTTTGCTCAAATTCATGTCCATTGAGTTGGTGATGCTATCTAACTATCTCATCCTCTGTTGCCCCCTTCTCCTTCTGCTTTCAATCTTTTCCCAGCATCACCGCTGGTCTATAAATCAGGCTTAAAGTGGCACTGACCTAAGTCATAGCCTTTGTGCTTGAAATACCTTATGTGTATTAAATGTTTGCCTTTATGAATCATAATCAAACTGAGATGTAAACATTTTCAGAGAAAACTCAGGAGAGGAGAAATCCCTCTTCAATGTGGTGGTAAATATTCTCCAATGGGGAGCTTATCTTTCCCTTTCTAGGAAAGGAATATTATCATGGAATAAACATTGACTTTCAGTTCAGTTCAGTTCAGTCACTCAGTCATGTCCAACTCTTTGCGACCCCATGAATCGCAGCACGCCAGGCCTCCCTGTCCATCACCAACTCCCGGAGTTCACTCAGACTCACGTCCATCGAGTCAGTGATGCCATCCAGCCATCTCATCCTCTGTCATCCCCTTCTCCTCCTGCCCCCAATCCCTCCCAGCATCAGAGTCTTTTTCCAATGAGTCAACTCTTCGCATGAGGTGGCCAAAGTACTGGAGTTTCAGCTTTAGCATCATTCCTTCCAAAGAAATCCCAGGGTTGATCTCCTTCAGAATGGACTGGTTGGATCTCCTTGCAGTCCAAGGGACTCTCAGGAGTCTTCTCCAACACCACAGTTCAAAAGCATCAGTTCTTTGGCGCTCAGCCTTCTTCACAGTCCAACTCTCACATCCATACATGACCACTGGAAAAACCATAGCCTTGACTAGACGGACCTTAGCCGGCAAAGTAATACCTCTGCTTTTGAATATGCTATCTAGGTTGGTCATAACTTTTCTTCCAAGGAGTAAGCGTCTTTTAATTTCATGGGTCCACATAAATCAGGATTTGAATCCCAAATCTGTCTTTTACTAGCTGTGTGACCTTTGGCAAGTTAATTAACCACTCTAAGCTTCTTCCCTATCTATAAAATGCAGTGGGCAAATGACTTTCTCTCAAGATTGTTACAAAGGTTAAACATAACAATTGCCAGTCCAGGTTCGATGCATGAGACAGGGTGCTCAGGGCTGGTGCACTGGGATGGCCGAGGGATGGGATAGGGAGGGAGGTGGGGGGGAGGGTCAGGATGGGGAACACATATACACCCATGGCTGATTCATGTGAATGTGTGACAAAAACCACCACAATATTGTAAAGTAATTAGCCTCCAATTAAAATAAATTACAAAAAAGAAAAAGAAAAAAAAATAACAATGGATAAAATGCCTCTGAAATGAAGCAGATGTACAATAACGCAGCCCACTAAACTGGGAGCTCCTCTGAAGCAGGTTGGAGGAAAAAACACATCTCTTGGAATGTCTCCCAGCTCCTAGCTCAGTAGGCAGCAAAAATGCTTCTGGGTGTAAACAGAAAGGGAAGGGAAGGGAAGTGAAGGGTGTGCAAAAGAAGAAGGGAAGAAAAAAGAAGCAAAGGAGGAAGAGATTGCTAGCCATGGTAAATCAAAGATTTCTTCCCTTTAATGAGTTTCAGAAAGTGCTTCATTATAACTTTCAGAAATCGGAATGGATGAAATGGAAATTCCTTGGTGAGCTGCCAATGAGGGTTCAAAGTAGGGTCACTATCTTTCATCTGGCATTAGACGTCCACTCGGGTTAATCCACATGCAGTCATGGAACAATCCATCAGTCAGTGGTATTTATTGAACAAGGTACCCAGCCCTCTGCTAGGCATATAGAGCGTGAGGTTGGGTGACCTTGGGACATACCTATTTAACTGGGGAAGGGGGGACACAATTCCATAATTCAATATCACCTTGAAAACTAGAAATTGTCCATAGCTCCAAAAAGAAACATACTTAGCAGTTTTTGATGAACAATTAAAGTGTGTCAGTGGTTTCTAACATGTAAGTGAAGTTGGGTATCATTATTTAGAAGATCAATCTAGAGGAGCCAAGTTTGCTTCACAGACAAAAGTGGCAGTGTAGGCTGAGTGGGATTATTTATAACCTGCCGCAGCTTCAGCAATGCTGATGGAAGCTTCGGAGTATGAGTCCTTTTCGCAGATGACATCAATTATTTTGGTGTGTGTTCTTTTCTAAAAGGTTGTTAACTGGCTTCAGCTGTGCTTGGTCTTTGGCCTTTTTCGAGTACAGTAATAAAACCTGTAATTGGGTATTAGTGTTCAATGATTCATTTTAAGACTACAGCCTTTGCCTCGCCCCTCTTTCGTAGGGAAGAGCTGTCACTGGAGAAACTACATTTTGTTCTTCCTGAGAAAGAATCACCATTTTCAGTATTGCCTAGAAATCTATAACACAATGTTCTTTTTCTTGCACTTATAAGACAAGCTTTTCTGTGATTGTTTTTAAGTACTTGGCCTGGTACTTCCGGTAAGAGGAAGATTTTAGTTTTTACTGAGGCTAAAATAAAATATTCACCCATCAGCAATACTGTGATGCTCTATGCTGTGAGAATACTCACTGTGGCAATTACTTCTCTGGATAGAATGGATAATGACTGCTTTTTTTCTAAAATGATTCTCTTTTATTTCTAGGGGTGTGTAAAGGAAAATGTGTAGGCTTACCAGGGCACTAAGAAATCAGTCTCCATTCCTACAAGGAATTCTCATTTTCATTATGTGGAATTTGCCAAGTTCTTTAGTTTCCTTTATTTAAAAAAGAAAACAATTTTTAATTGTATAAGTCCTTCCAAACTAAACCCCAAAAGATAAGTTCTGAAAGTGGATGAACAACAAGGTCTTTAATAAAGTCTCTTCCCTTTCAATGCATTAAACATTTGTGATCATCCGGAATCTATGTGTATAATTAGTAATGTACAGTGTAATATCTCATCTTGAATATCAGCACAGTTCTTCATATTGTGACAAGATAGCAGGCAGATCCTGACATTGGAAGAATCAGGCCACCCAGGGGAAAATGAATGAAATATATTTTACAGTCCTTTGATTTCCTCCTAACTCAATGGGGCTTTTATTCCTGGTTTAAATTTATAAGATTTATGATCATTCTACTTGCAATAAAAATATTCTCATTTTTCAAGCAGGAATACTCTAATTAATAGTTGAGGAAGAAATGACTATAACACAGTGGAATGTAAAACTTTAAGAGCTTTCAAAAAATTATCAGTATAAACAACTGGTTATTTAGGGTCTATGATGGATCTTCTTTTGTTCTGGCAAGACATGAGAGAAAAATTATTTCTATAGTTTTCATCCTCTGTCAGTAATAAAGACAAAGATTAGGACCCATCCTGGCATGTGAACACACCAGTCATGGCAAAAGTCATTTATGAAAAGCTTGGAGCAGAATTTGGCTCCACACTGAAACTGTAATGAACCCCAGCTGAGTCCCCTAAATTGCCTAGGAAGCAGTGTCCTATGTTTAACATCATCTCCCAGTTCTTTAGTGATATCTAGAGACACCCAGATCACACCTTCTGGATGTGTCTCCAGTGACCCTCTCCTGGCCTTTGGTCACGATTTAAGCTTTCAAATTTGAGACAAAATTGAGATAATTTCACATTTTTCATCAGAAGATCCAAACTATTTCTCTCTTTCTCTTTATTGTACTCTACCTCTCTGAGCCTCGCTGTTTCATTGTTCCAATAAGCTGAAATACCATAAGGGTATATTTTCATACATGTTGTTCCTTTATAATCTCTGCATACAGGGTCCTGGGACAATGGTTGCAGGCTTTTGTGCTTCTCACCAAAGCTGACTGCCTCACATCTACTACTATCCTTTTACGCCCCCTCACACCCTCTCAAACTTTTCTTTGGATTCTCACTTATACTAAGGTTCAAATAACTGATCACAACCTAAAGTAATAGTTCTCATACCAGAGAGCACATCAGAATCACACGGGGAGTAAAGTTTCACATGGTTTGGTTTTATTCCAGTCGCAGTGAATCAGAATCGTTAGGAATGCACACCAGGAGTTTTTATTTTGTAAAAGCCCATAAACATTCTTGATTAAGAAATATTGGCCTTCCATTGTATCTGCCCTTTAATTGGTTCAAACTGGCCACTAAAGTCACTGTGATCAACTGAAGAATTTTAAGCAGCTGTGGAAGTGAACTGCAAAAAGCCAAGAATTCCCAGGACAAAATGGGTGGAGGACTTTGGCTCTAAATTCTTTGCCTGTAACAACTACATTTTTTTTTTTTACAATAAAAATTTTAATAAACTTTTTTATGACTAAAAACTGCATATTCTTTATAGAAAACGTGAAGAATATATAAAGGGGAAAAAAAACTACGTTCATAAGACATAAACTCAACATTTTGTCTTATATCTTTCTATTCTTTAGGCAACTATTTGTATTTAAAAAATTTTTGCTTTTTATAAAATTGGCCTTATCTTTTTCATATTGTTTCCTGTCAGAAAACAGTCTGTTTGATGAATGTAGGATCTATACATAATATTCTCTTTCTCCCTCTCTCTCACACACACACAGACACAAACACACATACACACAGTGCCTAACATATAGCACCTCTAATATTTTATTTACTCAATAAATATGTGCAGACTAAATGAATTCAGAGGCCCAGTTCCGGATTCCTTTCTAGGCTTTCACAGAAAGATAGTGACAAATTATAATAATTTCTATTTCTTGCCTTCTCAATCAACTTCAAAAGATAATCATTTTTTTAGGATGATTGTGTGAAAAATACAAAATAGAATTATTAAATAAAAATTGAATAGCTCTTTGCTCTTTCAAAATAACTCAACAGCAACATTTAAATTTGAAAAGAATCTGTCTCCTAAGAAAGCTGAGTGCAGAAGAATTGATGCTTTTGAACTGTGGTGTTGGAGAAGACTCTTGAGAGTCCCTTGGACTGCAAGGAGATCCAACCAGTCCATCCTAAAGGAGATCTGTCCTGGGTGTTCTTTGGAAGAACTGATGTTGAAGCTGAAAGTCCAATACTTTAGTCACCTGATGCGAAGAACTAACTCATCTGAGAAGACCCTGATGCTGGGAAAAATTGAGGGCAGGAGGAGAAGTGGATGACAGAGGGTGAGATGGTGGGATGGCATCACCAACTCAATGGACATGAGTTTGGGTAAACTCTGGGAGTTGGTGATGGACAGGGAGGCCTGGCGTGCTGCAGTTCATGAGGTTGCAAAGAGCTGGACACGACTGAGCAACTGAACTGAACTGAACTGTCTCCTAAGAAACAAGGCTTCTTCTGCTAACTTATTTTCTTCCAAAAAGTATCACTGTTAATGCCTTTCAGCAGCTGTAACAGTCCCAATTGGGTTTGGTTGCATACATCAGTAATGACAAATAATCTGGCGGGCTTCCGTCTATGGGGTCGCATATAGTTGGACACGACTGAAGCGCCTTAGCAGCAGCAGCAGTTGAAACAAGAAAAAGTAAAGGAACAGACAGTTCAGTGCTGGCCTGGTGGCTCTATGGTCAATCAGAGACTAAGCTCCTTCTTTCCTTCTGCTCTACCACCTTTGTGAGTCACTTCCATCTTTAAAGTCTCCTCACAGTCAAAAATAGCTGTTGGAGTACAATTTACATGTATATTCCAGGCAAGTAAAGAGAGCATCTTGCCCAAGTTAGTGCTCTTTAGGGAGCAATCTCAGAAGACATACCCATCAATTTCTGTTGACTTCTCAGTTAAGCCCTAGTCTCAAGAGAAGCTGGGAAATGTGTGAAATTGTTACTGAGAATATAATCAGGGTTCTATTCATATGAAACAAAAATGGACAACAGATACCATACAGGCAGCTAGCAGTCTCCCTTCCACAGCATAGCCTTTTATGCCATTTATCGGTTATGTTTGTGGCTACAAATAACAAAATATCTAACAGTAAGTGGCTTAACAGCCTGGTGTGCTGCAGTCCATGGGGTTGCAAAGAGTTGGACACCACTGAATGACTGAACTGAAATGGCTTAAACAGTACATTTTGTCTTAAAAACTAAGTCAAGCTGGTTGAGAAGCTCATGGATGTTGTCAAAGCCCAAACACCTTCCATTATTCTGCTATGCCATTCATAATATATCAATGGTATCTTTCTTTAGGGCTTCCCAGGCGGCAAAGTGGTAAAAGAATTTGCCTGCCAGTGCAGGGGACACAAGAAACATGGTTAAATCCCTGGGTCGGGAAGATCCCTTGGAGTAGGAAATGGCAACTACAGTATTCTTGCCGGAAAATTCTATGGACAGAGGAGCCTGGCGGGCTACAGTCTTGCTGCTGCTGCTAAGTTGTTTCAGTCGTGTCTGACTCTATGCGACCCCATAGATGCAGCCCACCAGGCTCCACCGTCCCTGGGATTCTCCAGGCAAGAACACTGGAGTGGGCTGCCATTTCCTTCTCCAATGCGTGAAAGTGAAGTCGCTCAGTCGTGTCCGACTCTTCGTGACTCTATGGACTGCAGCCTACCAGGCTCCTCTGTCAATGGAATTTTCTAGGCAAGAGTACTGGAGTGGGGTGCCATTGCCTTCTCCGAGGCTACAGTCCATGGGGTCACAAAAGAGTCGCAACTGAGTGGACATCTATCTTTATCTTCAAAAGATGGTTGCACCATGACTTCACATTATAACATCCAAACATTGGAAGGGTAAATTCTCATTTGTGCCTGTTCAGGGTAGAAAACACCTAGATGACTCACAGGGTGTCACATGGCCATGCTTAAACCAATCATTAGCAAGAGTGATGGAATTACATCAAGTGGTTTAAAGTGATTCCCTTCTGGGGCTGAGTGTGTGGGAAGATAATTCTACAGGATCGGGGTTCTGCTACTAAGGAAGAAAGGAGGCAGTCAGGCAGTGGGAAATGGCTATTGGATAGATAAAGGTTTGTGTCTGCCATCCTTTTTCTGTTTTACAAAACAGTGATTTACAACTGCTTTCCTGAGTAGTGAAAACTTAGGAAATTCCATGATATCTGACTCATTACTTAAATAGCATTTTCTTTCTAAAGGACAAAAGACAAGCCTGAGATTGGACCATGAAGCATTAAGCACTAACACAGAGGCACATTTCTGTTTCTATTTGTTGTTGTTCATTTGTTAAGTCATGTCTGACTCTTTGTGATCCCATGGACTGTGCCATGCCAGGCTCCTCTGTCCTCCACTGTCTTCAGCTGTTTGTGCAAATTCATGTCTCCAAGTCAGTGATGCTATATAACCATCTCATTCTATATCTATAGTTGTAGAAAATAAAATGATTGTATTAGTATTCTTTAAGTGTTAGACATTTAGCATTACAATGGTGTTGACGGAAAGGACCAAAAATCCCAATTATTCTAAAATTCAAATAATCATAAAATAATGTGCATTTCTCCCACATAGATGAAGATATATTTTCACTGGATGTTTCATTTAAACTGCTAAGGACGTGAATAGGTCAATGTAAAATTACCCTTTATTTTCCCCCCAGTCATAACATTTGTGTTCTCTGTTGTAAGCATCAGTCCTCTCACCTCAAATTAAGCAACTCAGCCTCCTGTATTGAAGGTTTTAATTTCCTTAGCTTCAGGAAGAACTATTTGACCTGAATTCTCAAAATCTTAAACTGGTAAGGGTTTCAGACTTAGATTATCCTGGATTGGGGAAAGAGAGGTTTCTGGAGGTTCAGGGAGAGACAAGTGAACCTACCTGGGAGAGTTAAATTCCATCAGACTGAGTAGGGTGGTGGGATGGGATTGCAACTTCTACAAGGTGTGGGATCCACTCCCACTCAGAGCTCTGAGGGTGACTTAGCATCTGATGGATGCCCCTATGGAGACTGGATCTCTAGCACTGTAGTCTAGAGAACTGCCTCTGGCCAATGGATTTCTGTGGCAGCAGTCTTGGATCCCACTCAGAACACTGTTGCTTGGTAGCAGAGCATGTAGTTAAAGAAGCCTCAGGAAAGATGGCAATTATCATAAAATCAGGGCCTTTCTTGTTTTCCCAAAGTCAAATACATTCTTGGATTCTTATGATTCAGTGAAGAGAGGGAGGGAATATGATTGTGTCTATCTAATATTCATTCTTTCTTGCTCGCAAAACTATGCTATTGAAGACAATTGTACTTGGCCTGAAAAAAATACATTATCTGATCTTTCTCACATGTGTATGGCTGATGAGAATAAAGAGAAGATGAGAAACACTTTTGAAAAATTTCCTTTGTTCTAGGACTTTCCCTTCTTCCTTCCAGGAATGACATCTGGAAATCCAACAAGTTATCTTTTAACCCAGGTTATTAAAGATTGCTGTGCAGAAATTCAGGAAGTTGGGCTTTTCTGGTGGCACAGGGGATGGAAGTCTGCCTGCCGATGCAGGGGACATGGGTTCGATCCTTGGTCCAGGAGGATTCCACATGCCAAGGAGCAACTATGCCCATGAATCTGTGCTCTAGAGCCCTCGAGCCACAACTACGGGACCCATGTGCTGCAATTACTGAAGCTTATGTGTTTCAGCTACTGAAGCCTGCATGGCTAGAGCCTGTGCTCCGCAAGAGAAGCCATCACGATGAGAAGCCCTTGCACAGCCACAAAGAGTAGCCCCCACTCGCCACAACTAGAGAAAGCCTGCATCCAGCAATGGAGACCCAGTGCAACCAAAAATAAATAAAGAAAGAAAGAAAAGAAATTTTAGTTTTTTTCCAAAACAAGGGAAGAAATATAGAAAGAGACTTGATTCCTAGTGACTTCCTGGAGCATCCATACCAGTTCAGGCTGCCTCCATGGGAATTCTACATGACAAGTTAAGTGGTTCAGGTGTCTTATTGGCAGAAGTATTAATCTCTTCATCAATTTATATCACTGTCACAACAACCTTGGAAGTATTACTATGACTGATCCCATTTTTTTAAAGATTTGTTTATGTGAGCCATTTTTAAACTCATTATTGAATTTGTTACAATATCGCTTCTGCTTTATGTTTTGATTTTTTTTTTTTGCCTCGAGGCACATGCGGTCCTAGCTCCCTGATCAAGGATAGAATCCACACCTGCCTTGGAAGGTGAAGTTCCAACCACTGGACCTCCAGGGAGGTCCGCAGTCCCATTTTTTTACATGATGAGGGACTGATAAATCATGGAACCAGAATTCAAACCCAGTTTGGTCTGTCCGTAAATCACATACTTTTAAGTATCATGCTATCTGGTAAATCAAGCTAGGATAGTTAAAGTTAGGAAGTAGTCAGGTTGGGGAGAGACTGTGCAAATACCAGAGCAAGAACCAGGTAGCCAGAAGCTAGAGGGAAGAACACTTGGAGAGGTATCTGTGTATGTGTATGCAGGTACAAGGCCCAGGAAATATCATCAAACTGATGAGTACTGTTCCATTTGCTTTTTAGCCCTGATTGTTACACTCAAAGTATTTCTGAGCTTGAAATCTGAAGCTCAAATAAAAAATATGCCTAACCATTGGTCCACTAATTAAATTAATGTAAGTGCCAATCCTGATAAGTCAGAATCTAAAGAAGAAATTTTGATCTGAATTAACTAGTTTAATTGTCTGCGAAATCCAAATTGACCAAATAATTGCAAGTTAATCGTTTCATTTAATGCTGTGTAGATCCTCCCACTCTGATTGGAAACATGCTGTTTGTATTCTCAGAGCTTTCAACCTCTATCTAACAGGCTTGACTCCCTTTACCAAGCGTGGAGTACAAATGTCTTCAGGGGACCTTTAGCAATGTCTGGAGACGTTTTTGATGATCACAACTGGGTGTTGTTATTGTTATCTAGTGGATAAATGCCGGTCTGCTGCTAAACATCCTGCAATGCACAGGACAGCTCTCCCCAACAAAGAATTATCCAAGCCAAAATTTCAATTGTGTTGCTATTGAGATACTGTGCTCTAGTCCAACGGTACTTAGTGAAGGGAAAATTGGGCTCTTTAAACAGTTAATGATAGTCCAATCGGTTACTTTAGGCTCCAGAGTAATATTTAAACCTGGCCTCTTGATTCATCAAGTTAAGCAGGTAATTGATCATGCTCTATTTCTCTTTTTCCATTGCGGATGCCGCCAAAAAGTGAAGCTGATAGGTTGCTAAAATCCTTCATCCTTTCTGTTTCTAGTCTGTGTTTACTGGAAGGTCATTAAGTTGCTTTGCTTTTGAAGTCCATTTATTACTTCTAAATCTAGTGCAGTCTATTTAGTCTTTCTTAATGCTGTCTAGTGAAACATTAATGAGAAGCTCACGCATAGTCATAGAATTTGTCTGATTACATCATTAATTTTTAATGAGTTTGCTGCTTACACTTCAGGATAATAGAACAGAAATTGGATAATGTAATTCTTTCCGGGTGGAGTGCCCTAAATTTGACTCTCAATTATTAATCATGTAGGCTGGGGACAGTAAAGAGTCTTTTGCCCATTAACTTACCCAAATCTTTGGCTACATAATTTCTATAATATATTCTCTTCCCAGAAATTTCTTTTGATCAGTTATTGTGGCTGAAAACATCCAATTTTCTCCAGAATGAAATCCTCAGAAATAAAAATCTGAGAAATTGAACTTCACTGTAAGATTCAAACTTGAGCCTACTACCATTTAGAAACATTATGATCACATCTGTTTCTTAAAAATGAAAGTGAATTGTTATTTTAAATATTAATTTATGGTTTCTCTAGAATCCAGGTAGTATCTTCAATCTATTTCTGTACCTAGAGCATTTAAATGTATTACACATTATTTTAAAATTCTTTTGAATTTGGGGCACAAATTTTATTAATATTATACTAATTTTGCATCTATGAGTAATTTAAGTCCCATGGTAGCCATGATTATAAGATTACTTGGCCAATAAAAATTCATTTTACAATTGCAAACATCTCAGCACAAAAAAGGTTGAATTAGTTATTTTAGTCAATAAACCTAGAACTTCTGTATCCTAGCCCTTTTCTAAGAATGGTAGCAACACTTTCTTTCCAATAGAGCAAGAATAACGAAAGTCAGACCATAAAGGTTATGAAGGCTCCTATATGTTCCTGACTATATCAGTCCTATCTACTCCATGCCAAACCCCGCCCACCGCCCCCCCTGCCCTGCCCTAACAAACCAAAAACAGCAAACTAATTCTGTCAGTTCATGGGAGCTATAAATCAGTTCAGGCTGTGTTCATGTGTTCAGTCTAGAAACATTACAAAAACTACAAAGGAAGCATTCCACTGAGTTAATCAACCTCGGATCATCAACACAGGAGTACAATGTGGATGACCAGTTCTTCCCAGTCTCTAGTAATCCACCATCATCTCTCTCAGCCAAAACCAATTGGCTTGACTGCAAGCTGGAGTAATAAAGCTACAGCAAGTGCTTTGTAGTGCTACTTCACAGCATGGCTTTTATGGAAAAGCAAAAAATCAGAGTCAAACGGGTCATTTCGGTAATGTAGATGAAACTGCTAGGATGGGGCTTATTAGTCACATCCTTTTGCTGAATTAGTTCAGAAGCAGACTCAGAAGTCAAATGATGATCAAAATACAAATTTATTGCTAATAAAACTAGACTTGGGTTTCCCAGATGGCACAAGTGGTAAAAGAACCCACCTTCCAATGCAGTAGAGATAAGAGACACAAGTTCGACCCCAAGCTCAGAAAAATCCCCTGGAGGAGGGCATGGCAACTCATTCCAGTATCCTTGTCTAGAGAATCCCATGGACAGAGAAGCCTGGTGGGCTACAGTCCATAGGGTCACAAAGATTCGGACATGATTGAAGTGACTTAGCACAGCACGCACGCAAAGGAAGCTAGGAGGTAATTTTGAACAGTGGTTCTCAGCTCTGGCTGCACATTAGAGTCCCCTGATGAGTTTTTAAATACTGCATATGTGACAGTCCTCATTTCCAGAAGTTGTCATCTAATTGGTCCAAGGTGTGGCTCAGACATTAGTATTTGACGAGATCTCCAACCATGTAAAGGGTCTTCACTAGGTGGATGCAGCCCCCAGCCAGGGGTAGGGTTTGGGTGCAGTTGTGCTCTGCCTTCTACCTCTCAGCAGGGCCTTTTTGGATCAGTACAGAACTGTATGAGTATTCACAGTCGCTCTGCTTCTAAAGTCCTACTCCACAGATGTGGAAAGAAAGTAAACGCAAAGGTAAGTCTGGAAATAGAAGGAGAACTAGATTGAGCAGAGCCGCGAGGATCTGGAGTTACAAGCAGCGACCACAGGAGTTAGTCTGAGGTCTCTCTCTCAAGCTGTGCAATCTCAGAGACTCAAGCTCTCCGGGTCACTCTGCCTTCCTCTGTTACAAGGCACAGTGGGAGTGAGTTGGGTTTCTCTTTCAGCTCTGGGGAACTATAGAGTTGATTTTGTTCAATTTAATCCAAATATAGGTGTGGGGTGTGTGTTAGATTAAGGATGTGTTTTCTAGTTCCAGAGGAGGTGTTAAAAGCAGATTTCTCCCCTAAATAAGTGGCTTTTTACTCCAAGACAGAATTTTCCTGTGGCTCAGACGGTAAAGAATCTGCCCACAATGCAGGAAACCTGGGTTTGATCCCTGTGTTGGGAAGATCTCCAGAAGGGAATGGCAACCCATTCCTGTATTCTTGCCTGGAGAATTCCATGGGTAGAGGAGCCTGGCAAGCCACAGTCCATGGGGTCACAAAGAGTCAGACACAACTGAGCGACACACACACACACACACACACTCACTCACTGCTGGTTGTATTGCTTCCAATCGTCCTTCTAAGACCTGGTGGGGAAGAAAGGAGAGGATCCCTGACTAAGAGACGAAGTTTAAAGGGCAGAGAATCTCCCTACTCTTGGTGAATTCGGGGTCTGCTCAAGGTGAAGAAGGGCGTCTACTCAATCGGGATGCACGGGGAAACTGGCCTGTTCTTTGCTCAAGGTCAGAATTTCACTGCTTTGTCAGATCTCAGCAAACAGAAGACTGGTCATTGGACTGATGCTTTACCGCAGGTGCACAAATTTTAGCATGCAGCAGAATGACTCAGGAAATGTTAAAACCCAGGTTACTGACCTCCCCCACTTAGAGTTTTTGTGTGAAACGGGGCCTAACAATTTACTGTTTTGCTGGTAAGAATCTCTGCTTAAAATTGTCTTAGAAAGAGCCACGAGGCTCTCCCTTTTATATTAATAAATCAGTTGCAACATTTTGGGGCCACTATAATATCCTTTGAAAACTTCTGAGTCCACCTGTATTCTTTGTAAAAGACAAGTCCATTCTTTAGGTTTCATCAGGATAAATGTACGATATTTTTGTTAACCAAAATCAAATGGTATTCTATTAAGCTATAAAAAAAACCCCACAAAACTTGACCTTTTATTTGACAAATTAGTATCATAAATAAAGATCACACTGAGATATGCTTCTATATATCTCCTTTGACAGTTTTCAAAGTCCTATATGGTGACTATTAGTAAATATGCCCTTTTTTACATTGTAGCCAGGAGACTATTTAACATTTTGTTATTATGAGTAATGCCTCAATGAATATATTTGGGTATAATATTTTTCACAGAATTTTGGATTACAAATATAGCTATTGTCATACTGAGCAAAATTACACTTCATGTACTTTATTAGCCTGGGTTCTCCAGAGGAACAAAACCAATAGGATGTAAGGGAAATTGATTAAGAGTAATTGGTTCATGCAATTACAGAGACTGAAAAGTCCCAGGATCTGCCAACTGCAAGCTGGGTCCAGGAAAGCCAGTGGTGTAATTCCATCTGAGTCTGAAGTCTTGAGAAACAGGGGAGCTGATGGGTAGAATAAAATGAGAAATTCTAGCTTATGCAATAAGGCCGAAAAAAGAGACAAATTCCTCCTTCCTCCAACTTTTGTTCTATTCAGGTCTTCAACCGATTGGACGGACAATGCCCAGCCGCATTGGGGAGGGTCATCTACTTGAATCAGTCTACTGATTCAAATGTCAATCCCATCCAGAAACACTCTCATAGATTCACCCAGAAATAATGTTCAAACAGGTATCTGCACATTCTCTGATCCAGTGAAGTTGACACATAAAATGAGTTACCACATGCACATTATAAAATAACCTCTTCCCAGAGAATGCTTCTGAGCATTCTCCACCTCCTTCACTTACCATAGTTACTGAGTACCTACTATAGTTCTGAGCTAGATGACAGAAATACAGTGATGGACAAAACAATCATAATCCCTAATTTTATGGAGCTTACATTTTTTTTAGAGACAGACAAAGAAGAGAGAGAGAGGAAGTAATTGCAAGTTACAATACCTACTATACAGAAACAAATAGGGTGTTGAGATAAAGACTAATAGACATGAATGATTACTGAGGAAGGCCTCTCCAAGGAGTCATTTACGCTAAAACTGAGGATAGGTAGTAGCTAGCCATGCTACTGCAGGTAGAACATTCTGCACATTGGATGTGCAAAGGCCTTGAGGTGGAAAAGACTTTCAGGTGGAGAAACTGAAGAAAGAACAGGACATCTAGAACCAAGGAAACAGTGGTGAGAGATGCATGCTTCAATAGTAAAAGGCTTTGTAAACCTTTGTGAAAAATTGGGATTTTTATTCTTAATGACATGGATGGTTTTAAGCAGGGGAATTATATAATCAGATTTTTTTTTTTTTAAGCAGATCACTTTTGCTGTCGTGTGCAGAGATAGAGGAGGAAGGGTAGAAATGGGGACAAGGTCATTGTGGTGTTCAGGCAAATAATGTTACAAAGCAGACAAAAGTGGTGTTGTTGGAGATGTTGATTAAAGGACAGATGATAAGTAAAGGAAACGTACTTGGAGGTAAACTCTGAGATTTCATGAAAGATGGGGATGAGAGAGTGAAGGACAGAAAGGAATCAAGGATGACTCCTAGATTTCTCAGAGATGGAGGGAGTAGTCATGCAGCTTAGAGGCCTATGTAAGATCTGTGACGTTAGGGAAAGATTGCCTGTGAGGCACATGAAGTGGTGATTGTTGAGTGGTTTTCCATGATGCCCTGCTAAGGAAGTCAGTTGAGGGGGAGGCTGTGAGATGGGTACCTAATTTTCCCTTCCTATCTCAAGTGATCCCTTGTGTTTGGAATTCTTCCTCTCAAACAAGGCTACAGGCTGCAATAGTCTTTCTAGTTACCTCTCAAGACCATAGCCCCTCCTACTTTTCTTGCTACTTCTGTAGCTCTGAAGGATTTTATTGCTCATTACAAAGGGAGAATAGATAGATATTAAGAACTTTGTAAATACACTACCATGTGTAGTGTGTTAAATAGCTAATATCTATTAGGGAAGCTAAAGGGAAGCTGCTGCCTAGCACAGGGAGTTCAGCTCATTGCTCTGTGATGACCTAGATGAGCGGGATGGGGGTGGTGGGAGGGAGGTCCCAGAGGTAAGGGATATATATATACTGACTGCTGATTCACTTCATTGTGCAGCAGAAACTAACAACATTGTCAATCAATTATACTCCAATTTTTTAAAAATTCCAATTCCTGGTTCTTTTCTTGTATTCAGTCATGGTAAATGTAAGCCCAGTTGAGTTCCACGCTTTGAGATTTAACCTCCTTCACCATCTCAAGCCCTCTTGTTCTCAAACTTCCTCTCGAACCCAGCTCCAGACGTGCTGGGCTATTTCCTCCAGGAACAAAATCACTTCATGCACCGTGGGTTTGTGAAGCCGTCATGTTCCCTCCCTCCTTAAATAGGTGTACTTTTCTTAGGGCTTCCATAACAAGTGACCACAACCTGGGGTGGGGAGCGGGTTTCACACAAAAGAATCTCGTCCTCCCACAGCTCTAAAGGCTGAGCATCTGAAATCAAGGGCCATGTTCCTCCCAGGGGGGAGAATCCTTCCTTGCTGCTTCAGCTTCTGATAGCCCCAGATGTTCCATGGCTTGTGACAGCATCACTCCAATCTTGCCTCCAGGCATGCTGAATTGAAGCCCAGCCCTATTTCTTTATGTCCTCATTTTAACTGAACTAATTCCATCTACAGTGATCTTCTTTCCAAATAAGATCACATTTTGAGGTACTGGGGAGTGGGGGGGGGGGGGCGGGCGGACTAGGGCTTCAACATATCTCTCTCCGGAACTCAGTTCAAATCATAACAGCATGCAATCTGAATTTCCTTTAATTCCAGACCATGTGACCCCTGTGGACTGGTCCCCCTGGGGTATCCCTTCCATACCAGTCTGTACTCTCAGAAGCTTCCTGGGGCCCCAGAGGTGATGCACCTCTATAGCTTACCCTGCACTGTCATATAATTAGGGCATACTGTGCTATGCTCAGGCATTCAGTCGTGTCCGGCTCTTTGCAACCCTAAGGACTGTAGCCTACCAGGCTCCTCTGTCCATGGAATTCTCCAGGCAAGAATACTGGAGTGGGTTGCCATTTCCTTCTCCAGGGGATCTTCCTGACCGAGATCAAACCTGCGTCTTCTGCATTGCAGGCTGATTCTTTACCACTGAGCCACCAGGGAAGCTCTATAATTAGGGTACCTCCTTTTAATTTTGAATGTGAAATACAAGCATGAGACGGGCTGAATGTAGGGCTTCCCTGATAGCTCAGTTGGTAAAGTATCCACCTGTAGTTCAAGAGACCCCAGTTCCGTTCCTGGGTTGGGAAGATCTGCTGGAGAAGGGATAGGCTACCCACTCCAGTATTCTTGGGCTTCCCTTGTGGCTCAGCTGGTAAAGAATCTGCCTGCAATGTGGGAGACCTGGGTTTGATCCCTGGGTTGGGAAGATCCCCTGGAGAAGGGAAAGGCTACCCACTCCAGTATTCTGGCCTGGAGAATTCCATGGAGTGTGTAGTCCATGGGGTGGCAAAGAGTTAGACACAACTGAGCGACTCTCACTTTCACTTTCAACCCAAATGTTAGCGTCAGACTGATCAATGAATTTTTTTCCATGTAGACAAGCCACATAGGGAAACAGTTATCAGACACTTGTTTGCAAAGGATGGAATAAGCTGGAGGTGTATGAGTGAGGAACCTGCCTGTCAATGCCAAGAGATGTAAGAGACACTGTTTCGATCCCTGGGTTGGGAAGATCTCCTGCAGGAGGGCGTGACAACCTGTTCTAGTATTCTTGACTGGAGAATCCCATGGACAGAGGCTCTGGCAGGCTACAGTCCATAGGGTCACAAATAGTCAGACACGACTGAAGTGACTTAGCATGCATACATGTAGGAGGCAGGAACTTTACAATTTGGATATTTGGTGGCATCCATGCAGGATCACAGTAAGAAAAAGGGTCCCCATATGTGACTAGTACTTAGATGGGCACTGTTAGTCTTGTCTCTGACAAGTGATTTCTAACTCGGCTGACCAAACCTTCCCTTGTCCTCATTTAGATACATTTTCCTGGTTTCCATCTGATTAATGTCCATTCTTACTGTCTTGGGAACAATTTAGTCCTGTTAAGGTACTTAGTAATCTGCTCTGATCCATTAGGAATTCATGTATAGTTTAACTCTGAGAAAGCAACTTAATTTCTAAGGTTTTGAGGGACACAGTGACAGCCACACTAAAAAGATTTTGTTTTTCCTCAGTTTCTTGGCTTCAAAAAGAATAGGCATTGACATTTTTGGACCAGCTAACTCTTTGTTGTGTAAATTTATTACATGCCTTATTCAGAAAACGAAGATCGTGGCATCCGGTCCCATCACTTAATGGGAAATAGATGGGGAAACAGTGGAAACAGTGTCAGACTTTATTTTTGGGGGGCTTCAAAATCACTGCAGATGGTGACTGCAGCCATGAAATTAAAAGATGCTTACTCCTTGGAAGAAAAGTTATGACCAACCTAGATAGCATATTGAAAAGCAGAGACATTACTTTGCTGACTAAGGTCCATCTAGTCAAGGCTATGGTTTTTCCTGTGGTCATGTATGGATGTGAGAGTTGGACTGTGAAGAAGGCTGAGCACCGAAGAGTTGATGCTTTTGAACTGTGGTGTTGGAGAAGACTCCTGAGAGTCCCTTGGACTGCAAGGAGATCCAACCAGTCCATTCTGAAGAAGATCAACCCTGGGATTTCTTTGGAAGGAATGATGCTAAAGCTGAAACTCCAGTACTTTGGGCACCTCATGTGAAGAGTTGACTCATTGGAAAAGACTCTGATGCTGGGAGGGATTGGGGGCAGGAGGAGAAGAGGACGACCCAGGATGAGATGGCTGGATGGCATCACGGACTCGATGGACGTTAGTCTGAGTGAACTCCGGGAGTTGGTGATGGACAGGGAGGCCTGGCATGCTGCAATTCATGGGGTCTCAAAGAGTCAGACACGACTGAGTGACTGAACTGAACTGAGCAGTATCCCTGGCCAGGGGGAGAGTGAGGGCAGAATCACCCCCAGTTAGGAATCACTGGTACTTTTTATCTGTCTGTCTATCTATCTATTATGTAGCCATACCATATTTATTCCTATGTCATATTTACATCATGTATCATATAGAAGTAGATACCAACAAATGCACATACACACATACATGTATATGTATAAGATTATATATACATATACATATATATCTAAGACTTTCAGTTCAGTTCAGTCACTCAGTCGTGTCTGACTCTTTGCGACCCCATGAATTGCAGCACATCAGGCCTCCCTGTCCATCACCAACTCCTGGAGTTCACCCAAACTCATGTCCATCGAGTCCGTGATGCCATCCAGCCATCTCATCCTCTGTCGTCCCCTTCTCCTCCTGCCCCCAATCCCTCCCAGCATCAGAGTCTTTTCCAATGAGTCAACTCTTCGCATGAGGTGGCCAAAGTATTGGAGTTTCAGCTTTAGCATCAGTGCTTCCAAAGAACACTCAGGACTGATCTCCTTTAGAATGGACTGGTTGGATCTCCTTGCAGTCCAAGGGACTCTCAAGAGTCTTCTCCAACACCACAGTTCAAAAGCATCAATTCTTCGGCACTCAGCTTTCTTCTAAGACTTTATATATTCACAAATTATAATAATACATATATAGATGTAGATAGAACTATAGGTAAATAGATGATAGCTATAGATAATAGCTAGCTAGCTAGGAGCTCCTGATATCCAAGTGGTCAGGTATGATAAGTCTTGTGCTAAGTTGTGGCCTGGCACTCATTGCTAGGTCTTGATTTCTTTTGTTAAGTGCAAGTGAAGTTGCCCAGTCATGTCCAGCTCTTTTCGACCCCATGGACACCAAATCCTCCGTCCATGGGATTTTCTAGGCAAGAGTACTGGAGTGGGTTGCCATTTCCTTCTCCAGGGAATCTTCCGGACCCAAGGATCGAACCCAGGTCTCCTGCATTGTAGACAGATGCTTTACTGTCTGAGCCACCAGGAAAGTCTATCTCTTTCTTTTATTAAGTATTATTTAAAAAACAAAATAAAAAATAACAGAGAGAGCATATTCTGATGGAAGGAGGGAGACAAGGAAGATGGAGGTCCAGGCAAGGGGTCCCTTGTTAGGACAGTGGACTGTGAACTCTCAGGAATGGTGGGGCTGGGCAGCACCAGGAAGGGGGCTGGCGATAAAAGGAAGACCCTGAGGAAACAAGAGTGAAACCCAACCTTGACTTGCAATTTTGCCCCATTCAGTTCAGACCGTATCCTCCTACTTCTCCACAGAGAGCAGCCAGTGAAAACTGAGATGACAACAATGTTTTTTTTTTTTTTTCCTTGTAAAGCTGGGCTCAGTTTGAAACAGAATATTAACGGCAAAAGGCTCAGTATCTCATTACCAATCCCCACAGGCATAGAGTCCCCAGAAAAGATAAATATTTGAATAGATGATGATAATATGTATGATAATTTGTAGTCAGCATTCCACATGCATTTTCATTGACTCTTTTATTTTGAACTAGTGCTTCAGAGTGAGATTTGCAGTAATTACATAAATATAAATTTTGAATTTTGAACTCAGGATTTGAGGATCATTAAGTCCACACAAGCCTTTGAAATAGAGCAGCCTCCTTATTGATTTACCCAGAATGGGCAAGACAATGTCTAGAGTCTTTCCCTTATTCCTTCACCTCATTGAGTAAAAATAGATTGAGGCTTATACCAGTTTCCTCAAAATTTTGCTTGAAGGTGAACTTGAGGTCACCTTAACAGCTATCAAAACTCTTCTTATTGTCAAGCTTGGAAAACTTTCCCCAATTTTCTGTTTGAAAGTCTGTCTTTGGGGGAACTTTAACCTCCTGTGACTTCTAATCAGCTTTTTTTCAATAACAAGAGTTCAGTAGGAAGTGAAAAGTCACAGAGGTTGCCCGGGGCACACAGGTTGCAGAAGTAATGGAACTCTTTCATCTCTTCCTCTGAAGCAGTTTCAGGAATTAATATTGTTGTCTTTAAAGCTTGCTTTGGAGCTAAACCTCCCAAAGAAGGTATTGAAATATACAAGCAGATACAAATTCCCATGTTGGCCATTGGTTGATTTATGCTGATCCATGCATCTACACTTTCAAGAGTTTGTCTTCAATGACAGCTCTTACAAGATGAGTCATTCTTACATGGACTCTTCATAGACAACCTTTCAGATCCTTCATTCCTTGTAGTCAATACATTCTGGAGTCAAGCACTTTCCTACTAGTGGAGAACTGTTCCTCAAGTGGAAAGGGAGCCTTCCATTCATTTGGATGTGGGGTAAGGCTAACTGGCAGAAGAGTCATTGTCTCAAATATCTTCATTCAAAAAGAAGTTCTTTGCTCTATTTTCACATTGCTAAAAGACCCAGTCAGGTGATTTTTTTTTTTTTTTTAAATTAAAAAGCTGCTAAGTCACTTCAGTCGTGTCTGACTCTGTTCAACCCCATAGATGGCAGCCCACCAGGCTCCCCCATCCCTGTTATCCTCCAGGCAAGAATACTAGAGTGGGTTGCCATTTCCTTCCCCAATGCATGAAAGTGAAAAGTGAAAGTGAAGTCGCTCAGTCGTGTCTGACTTGTAGCGACCCCATGGACTGCAGCCAACCAGGCTCCTCCGTCCATGGGATTTTCCAGGCAAAAGTACTGGAGTGGGGTGCCATTGCCTTTTCCCATTAGTCTACCTAACCATAAATTTAAAAATTACCTCTATATCCCTTTCTTCCTGAGACACAAGAGAGCCAGAATCAGATATCATATTGCAGATGGTGTAAGAGAGGAAGTTTCCAATAAGGTAGTCCCAGCCATGTGTGACCCAAGTACACATGGAATGCTAATCGCTTCTTTGTATTTTTCTGGGCTTTAGTAGTTTACCTGTACATTCTAGTTTCAGGAACTATTCTGACTGAGCAACCTAGGTAGATTACAAAATTATTTCTTAATGCAACAAATTTGCTCTTCCTTTGCTGTGAACGAGCATACCTCTGAAATTCAAAGATCAGGAAAGGTTTTGGTGACACGATTTCCTTCTTGTAAATCTCTTTTTATAATGGTCTATCTTAAAAGATAAATTTATTTATTTTATTTAATTTGATAAATCCTCTGTTTTATTCAACAAATATTTACTTTGTACCTACTGTGTGTCAGGAAATTATGCTTGGTTTAAAGTATAATTTCATAGAGTTTGCATTCTGGAGAGGAAGACAGAGAAAGAGCGAGCAAAGACAAGAGAAGGAGACAGACGTGAGAAGTGAAAGAAGAGTCTTTCAGGCAGAGGGACTATGGAGACAAAGATCACTAAGTCAGAAATAAGAGAAGTAGAATTTTAGAACAGAAGCAGTCAGCATGCCTGATGGAAGTTAGGTGAGAACTGAGAAGTAAGCAGGAGCTTTACTGAGAGACCTGGTACATTAAAGTCAAGAGTCTGGATTTTTCTAAGGCAATGAGGAGCCACTGGGATTTCAATCATGTGAGTCACACAGTCCAACTGAAAGGTGACCTGTTCAATAAATTTACCCATTGACAAAAACCTTGTTTTTATAGTCATGTAGAATCATTATGATTATTTAGAGGATAGTGGATTTTACCAGCCCAGTTTTGAAGCATCGCAAATTGAATGTAACTGTTTTAACAGCATCTGAAAATTCCCGTGAAGTTTTAGTTGCCTGGTTTTCTCTTTTGTCTCCAAAGCAGCACATTTAGGAACGATCAGATAGCCAACCACTCTGGATTATAGACTGGTTTAGTCTTCTACGAATATATTTTATATCAAATATCAACTGTAACTGACACCTTAACATTTTACTTAGGAATTTTTATATTTGCACTGATTTCTAACTCTTTCAAATGTCATTTTAAGAGTAGATTTTTCTGTTTTCTTAATATTTTACTTTTATTTTTTGGCCATGCCTTTATTTTTTGCCTTAGTTCCCTGACCTCAGGGAATTACCTGTGCTTTTCTAATATTTTAGCACTTTTAAGACACTTTATCTTTCCAAGTAACAAATCAGTGTTTGTTATTTTCAGCTATTTGTAGCTTGAATTTCTTATGTGATGTGATTGCCTTTGTCACTTTCTGGTTCATTTCTTGACTTAGACTTTTAAGGATTTTTAAACCTTTTTTTTAAAATCTTCCTTTACAATTCCATGTTTATGGTTAAGGTAACTCAAGTTTGAAGTACGAATCCTACAGTACATTATGCTAGCCCCTTTCAGACATTCTTTCCACTCAGCTAAATAATTTCTCTCTTTTTACATTGAGTCTTTCTGCAAACTGCTACAGAATCAGTGTATAGTATATCTCTGGTTTATTGTATATATTGTTCAGGCACTCAGTTGTGTCTGACCCTTTGTGACCCCTGGACTGCAGCACGCCAGTCTTCCCTGTCCTTCACCATCTCCCAGAGTTTGCTCAGACTCATGTCCATTGAATCAGTGATGCCATCCAACCATCTCATCCTCTGTTGTCCCCTTCTCCTCCTGCCTTCTATCTTTCCCAGCATCAGGGTCTTTTCCAATGATTTGGCTCTTCACATTAGGTGGCCAAAGTATTAGAGCTTCAGCTTCATCATCAGTCCTTCTAATGAATGTTTAGGACTGATTTCCTTTCAGATTGACTGGTTTGGTCTCCTTGCAGTCCAAGGGACTCTCAAGAGTCTTCTCCAACAGCACAGTTCAAAAGCATCAATTCTTCAGCACTCAGCCTTCTTTATGGTCCAACTCTCACATCCATACATGACTACTGGAAAAATCTCTTGGTGAGAAATAAAATTTTTAGCATTTAATACATGGCAGGTTTGTGTAATCTACTTTTCTTCTGTTTGGGAGACTCTTCAATGTTTGAAAAGTCAAAAATAATATTGTAATAATTTTTAGAAACTGTTTTTAAATAAATCAATAAATTCAATAAATTTGGAGATTTGTTCATTTGGTAAATTGTCATTGGATGAATTGAATTTCTGTAAACTGACATTAGGCAAATTGATTTTCAGATAATTCACTCAGAAGTGATTCAATTTCCATTAGAGAATAAAGAACACTGACATAATATGGAAAATGTATATTGAACCCAAGCCTTTACCTTTTGAGAGAAACACAGCCTGCCTAGAGAAATAAATTGGTAGTTTTTAAAGATCATAATCATCAAAGTTGCAGAAAACCTTTTATCCCACTCCTAGGCAGGCATCTCTTTATATCTGACTTTTATGAAACTTATAAAATGTCATATTTTTTTGCTAGACTTTCAGGATAGACTGTTCAAATGCTCACCTTTCATAAATAATTCTTTCCTAGGATGAAAACTCAATTAGTAAGGAGAATAGACAGCTTCAATACAACAGAGACATACATTTGTTAGTGCTTCTCATTAAGTGTTTTCCTGGATTTTTTTCTCCAACAAAGTTCCTGGTATACTGCCGGGTGACTACCCAAAATGCTTTACAATTGTGGGATGTTATGATTTAAAAATAATGTTAAAATCAATCCCTCCACCATTTACTCCAAGAGACAGTCCCTTGCTTTGGTTTGCATTGTTTTGAAACATGGTCAAATGAGACGCCTTCCCTGGCCTTCAGTGTCCTCTGAGTCAGAGTTTACATCTTCCTCTCAGTTGAGTTTCATTTTATGAGAATGGCAAATATTTTTTATATGCTTTGCCTTTTTCTTTCGTTTTTCTCTCTTTCTGAAGTTATGCTAAGAAGCTGCTTCTGAATTTTTGCCTACTTTCTACTCTGCATCTTGCTTAAACTTTTCTATCTTTTCTTTTTCTTATCTTTATTTTACTTTTCCACATGTGGGCAGTGTAAAAATTAAAATGAGTATGTTTTAAGAAAATGATGAACAATTTCATTTCTGCAGAGGAGGCAAGTGTTCTTGAAATCCCAGTGTTCTTCACCCAAGATAAAGAATGAGAAACACCTGAATTCGAGATACTTTTGGTCAGAAGACAATCATTTCCTTTAAATGGGTGACTTCAAAATTCCCATTATTATTATTACATTATTTGGGCAGGCACCACAGGTTTGTTTGTTTTGATGAATGAATACACTCGTTCAACAGTATGCTAAGTAATGGCTTCCTAAAGCTGTCCATGTCCTAAACCTTGGAATCTGAATTTGCTACCTTACCTGGCCAAGGGATTTTACAGATGTGATTAAGCTAATGAGTTTGAGATGAGGAGATTATCTTGGATAATCTGGGTGAGACCAATGTAATTACAAAAGTCCTTGCAAAAGGAAAAGTGAAGTCGCTCAGTCGTGTCCAACTCTTTGCGACCCCATGGACTGTAGCCTATCAGGCTCCTCCATCCATGGGATTTTCCAGGCAAGAGTACTGGAGGGGATTGCCATTTCCTTCTCCAGGGATCTTCCCGACCCAGGAATCGAACCCAGGTCTCCCGCATGCAGGGAGATGCTTTACCGCCTGAGCCGCCAGGGAAGCCTGTAAAAGGAAAGCCAGAGTCTAAAAAGATAATAGATGATAAAGCAGAGGTTAGCGTGATGACATTTCTAGAAGAGGGCCATGAGTTAATGAGTGTGTGTGTGTGTAAATTGCTTCAGTCCGATTCTTTGAGACACTATGGACTGTAGCTCACCAGGCTTCTCTGTCCATGGGATTTCCAGGAAAGAATACTGGAGTGGGTTGCCAGGCCCTTGTCCAGGGGATCTGTCCAACCCAGGGATCGAACCCACATCTCATTTCTCCTGCATTGGCAAGTGGGTTCTTTACCACTAGCACCACCTGGGAATCCTGAGTCAACAAATATTCAGTTTTTAGTAATTGGAAAAGGCCAGGAAGCAGATTCTCCCCTAGAGCTTCCAGAAGGCATGCCACCCTGCTGACCACTGGTGAAATGACCTAAATTTTCATTCCCCAAGAGTCTGAGTCCTCCATCATCCTGCTTTATTTTTTTGCTTCTCTAATTTTCTTATTAGCCTTTACTATTGGCATGAAAGTACGAAGAGGAACTCTAGAGAGTCCTCTGTGTTCCAGACATAGTCTTTTTTGCTTCTATTGTATAGCAGCAACTTAATTTCCCCTGGGTGATTGGGATCAGTTATTCTAGTCATTAGAGTCACACCATTATCTGCCTGTTGACTCAGTGGCATAAGAATCCCAAAATGACCAGATGGCAGTCTCATCTTCCAATAAACTGCAGTATCACAAAGCATGGCAGAGAAGGGTGGATTTGAAGCTGAGAGATAATAAAAAATTGATCACTGGCATGATTATCTGTTTTTCCAGTGAGAAAACTATGGTTCAGGGAGGTTGATTGGTGTGTCTCATGGCACCTATTAACAAGAAGCAATGTTCCTGATCCTCAAACTTCAGATTCGAATATTCTTTTCTGCTCTTTTAAATGTGTTGGTTCAGCTAGACTGGATCAACCCCCAGACCTGGTTCTGAACTCTAGCATTTACTCACTGTGAAACCTGGGGCAACTCACTTAACTTGTCTAAGCCTCAGTCTCCTCAGCTGTAAAGCTGGGGTGATAGTTCCCAACTCAGAGGATTAGAATGAGAATTGAATGTGTCAACTAACAGCCTATGAAAGCACTGTGTAAACTCGGCAGACTTCACAGTTATCATTATTAAGGATCGTACAACTCTCCATTTACTGCTTACCCACTGAAAATTTTGATTAATTCCTCAGCACCTCATAGTTTATGAATAATGGTCTCTGTTAAGGGGAGTTGCTGCTACCTTGGGCAGCAAATGGGGTAAATTCTAAAACCAGCAGAGAACACAGAGCAAGTGAGCATAGTCTGGCGGAAGAAACTGACAGAGTTCTTTGTACCAGTAATCTCTGAATCTCGATTATTTTTGTCAAATATTTCTTTCAAGTCATTTTGGGAAATGGCTCACTGTCTTTTTCTGTTTTATTAAATCTAAGAACCTCATTAAGTCAAACTATCAGTGATGCATTGTCAGCAGGCAGAAAATGGGGAAAATCCTCAGTCAGTGTTTGATCATGAAACCTTTCTAAGGAACCCAAGACAAACACATTCCCCTCCCACTGCCTATTCATACGAGATTAACTATTGTGTTGGTTCACAATATTCAATCATCATTTCTTACCCATTTAAGAGCTGCTGCACAGAATTAGGAAGTGGAGACCCAGCAGGCTCCAGGGCATCTTTCCACATCCTCAGCACTAGAAATATGGCTTAATTAAATGCAATTAAAACAGTGACACAACTTAAAGCTTCTCTCTCCCCCAAATAAGGGAAAAGATAGTAGGAGATTTAAAATTTATTTTCTGCTCTCTAACATCCAATCCTGGCTGCTCCTATTTTTCAGATCATTATTTATAGTCCTGCCACAAACACCTGTACTTTGCTTTAAAAAAAAAAATTATTTATTTGGCTGTGCTGGGTCTTAGTTGCCGCATGTGTTACCCCAGCTTCTTTCTCTTGCTTGTTCTCGGCACTCCTGCATATTTTTAGATATCAAGGAGTGATTTCTTTAAAAATTTTATTTATTTATATTTACTTTTACTTATTTATTTGGCTGTTCCGGGTCTTAATTGTGGCACGCAGAATCTTGAGTTGCCGCACATGAGCTCTTAGTTTTGGCCTGAGGAATCTAGTTTCCTGACCAGGGATTGAACCTGGGCCCCCTGCTTTGGGAGCATGAAGTCTTAGCCACTGGACCACAAGGACTTCCCTATAATTTGCTACTTGCCTTTACCTCTTACACTGATGGTGCTCACTGATAATAAGCACTTGAACATGTCTGAAGGGAAAAGCATAATCTCAGAAGCTCAGTGCAACTGATGAAAGTGTCCTTTCCACCTGTTTTTCAGGGAATTGTTACATCACTAAAGTGGGACCACTCTCTCATACCATCTGAGAGCCTAACCTGGTGTCCAGTTCACGATAAACATGTATTGAATGTCAGTCTTTGGAGTCATATCATGGCTTACTTCATCAATGAAAGACTATTATAAGAAGACTCACAGGGGATCTCAGATGTCATTTAAAATAACCGGTTAATGCTAAAGCATGATTTTTTTTTTAGAAACAGTCTTCCCCCCTCATTATCAAAGTGATAAATGGTTATTACAGGATTTTTATAATAAATAAATAAATAAATAAAAAGATAAAAATCACCCATAGTCTCAAAATCTAGATGGAACTATTTTTAACATTTATGTGCATTTTCTTCCTAGTTTCTCTCTCTCTCTTGCCCACCACGACCCCCACCCCCCATCTCTCTGTCTCTCTGATTTGTTCTTGTTCAGTCACTCAGTTGCCTCTGACTCTTTGTGACCCCATGGGTTGCAGCATACCAGGTTTCTCTGTCCTTCACTAACTCCCAGAGCTTGCTCAAACTCATGTCCATTGAGTCGGTGATGCTGTCCAACCATCTCAACGTCTCTCATCCCCTTCCCCCGCCTGCCTTCAATCTTTCCCAGCATCAAGGTCTTTTCCAATGAGTCCACTCTTCACATCACATGGCCAAAGTATTGGAGCTTCAGCTTCAGTCCTTGCAATGAAAATTCAGGTATCTCTGATTAGGATCATACAATACTGAATAGTTCAGTATTCAGTCTTCTCATATTACGTATTTTAAACATCTTGCTATTATATCAGTTCAGTTCAGTCACTCAGTCGTGTCCGACTCTTTGTGACTCCATGAACCGCAGCACGCCAGGCCTCCCTGTCCATCACCATCTCCCGGAGTCTACCCAAACCCATGTTCATCAAGTCAGTGATGCCATCCAGCCATCTCATCCTCTGTTGTCCCCTTTTCCTCATGCCCCCAATCCTTCCCAGCATTAGGGTCTTTTCCAATGAGTCAACTCTTTGCATGAGGTGGCCAAAGTATTGGAGTTTCAGCTTCAGCATCAGTCTTTCCAATGAACACCCAGGACTGATCTCCTTTAGGAAGGACTAGTTGGATCTCCTTGCAGTCCAGGGGACTCTCAAGAGTCTTCTCCAACACCACAGTTCAAAAGCATCAATTCTTCGGCACTTAGCTTTCTTCATCATCCAACTCTCACATCCATACATGACCACTGGAAAAACCATAGCCGGGACTAGATGGACCTTTGTTGACAAAGTAATGTTTCTTCTTTTAAATATGCTATCTAGGTTGGTCAAAACTTTCCCTCCAAGGAGTAAGCGTCTTTTAATTTCACGGCTGCAATCACCATCTGCAGTGATTTTGGAGCCCCCCCAGAATAAAATCTGACACTGTTTCCACTGTTTCCCCATCTGTTTCCCATTGAGTGATGGGACCGGATGCCATGATCTTCGTTTTCTGAATGTTGAGTTTTAAGCCAACTTTTTCACTCTCCTCTTTCACTTTTATCAAGAGGCTTTTTAGTTCTTCTTCACTTTTTGCCATAACGGTGGTGTCATCTGCATATCTGAGGTTATTGATATTTCTCCCAGCAATCTTGATTCCAGCTTGTGTTTCTTCCAATCCAGCGTTTCTCATGATGTACTCTACATATAAGTTAAATAAGCAGGGTGACAATATACAGCCTTGATGTACTCCTTTTCCTTTTTGGAATCAGTCTGTTGTTCCATGTCCAGTTCTAACTGTTGCTTCCTGACCTGCATACAGGTTTCTCAAGAGGCAGGTCAGATGGTCTGGTATTCCCATCTCTCTCAGAATTTTCCACAGTTTATTGTGATCCACACAGTCAAAGGCTTTGGCATAGTCAATAAAGCAGAAACAGATGTTTTTCTGGAACTCTCTTGCTTTTTCGATGATCCAGCGGATGTTGGCAATTTGATCTCTGGTTCCTCTGCCTTTTCGAAAACCAGCTTGAACATCTGGAAGTTCACGGTTCACATATTGCTGAAGCCTGGCTTGGAAAATTTTGAGCATTACTTTACTAGCTTGTGCGATGAGTGCAATTGTGCAGTTGTTCAAGCATTCTTTGGCATTGCCTTTCTCTGGGATTGGGATGAAAACTGACCATTTCTAATCCTGTGGCCACTGCTGAGTTTTCCAAATTTGCTGGCATATTGAGTGCAGCACTTTCACAGCATCATCTTTTAGGATTTGAAATAGCTCAACTGGAATTCCATCACCTCCACTAGTTTTGTTCGTAGTGATGCTTTCTAAAGCCCACTTGACTTCACATTCCAGGATGTCTGGCTCTAGGTGAGTGATCACACCATTGTGATTTTCTGGGTCGTGAAGATCTTTTTTGTACAGTTCTTCTGTGTATTCTTGCCACCTGTTCTTAATATCTTTTGCTTCTGTTAGGTCCATACCATTTCTGTCCTTTATCGAGCCCATCTTTGCATGAAATGTTCCCTTGGTATCTCTTATTTTCTTGATGAGATCTCTAGTCTTTCCCACTCTGTTGTTTTCCTCTATGTCTTTGCACTGATCGCTGAAGAAGCCTTTTTTATAGTATTTGAAAATAAACATTTTAATAAATGCATGATATCTCATAATAGATTTGTATTTATGTATGTTCGATAGGTGTGTACACACACACACACACACTATTGTTTACCCCAAAAGCTGAATGTATTGCTGACTGTGGTAAGGGAGCAATATGCTGGTCAACCAGTCTCAGCAAGCAGAACACACTGATCATGACATGCAGGGTTTGGGGGCGTATGGAGTTCACCTGATTGGCAGTTTTTCAAGGATAAATGTAGATTGACCTCTGCTCAAGAAATGTGGTTAGTCTAGTGAGACTTCTGCTGATTGGCTGGCATTGAAAAGCATATTGGGCCAAATTCATTCTTGACTGGCTGACTTTGGGGATGTTAGAGACTGTCTCTTATTGGTTGGTTTGCCAAAGCATGCTCGCCAAAGCAAGCTAGTGGATAGAAAAGGTCTAAATCCCAGTTGCGGTGGTACTTGTTACTAGGATTACAGAATAATCTGTAGTTTCCTGAGAATATGAAAATTTTTTTTTCAATTTACCATAATTTATTAAAGTGGAAGTGAAAGTCACTCAGTCATGTCCGACTCTTTGTGACCCCATGGACTGTATAGTCCATGGAATTCTCCAGGCCAGAATACTTGAGGAGGTAGCCTTTCCCTTTTCCAGGGATCTTCCCAACCCAGGGATTGAACCCAGGTCTCCTGCATTGCAGGTGGTTTCTTTACCAGCTAAGCCACAAGGGAAGCCCAAGAATACTGGAGTGGGTAGCTTGTCCCTTCACCACCAGCAGATCTTCCCCACCCAGGAATCAAACCAAATTCTCCATTGCAGGTGGATTCTTTATCAACTGAGCTATCAGGGAAGCCCTATGGGGGTAACTGGATTATTTACAATTTTCCGACTATTATAATTAATGCTACAGTGACCATCCTCAGCACTCTTTGAGCCTATCTATCTCTGGGTATTTTCTTAGGAAAGATTCCTAGAATGATTGTTGATACAACGGCAGAGTTAAGAGAAAAATTTTATAACAGAAATACAGGTTCAATACAGAACATTTAGGAAATATGGATGAATTAAAAAAAGAAAATTAAAACCATCTATAAGCCACCCTCCTACCCACCATATAATCATTGTTTAATGTTTAGTGCTTAGCTTTCTAGTCCATTTTTTGTGTCTTTAGTTCTACACAAAAAATACAAATAAATGCTGATAACACTTTTTTCAGTTTGCTTTCTTCACCTAGTTAGTTATATCTTTCGTTGTAATCATACAGCCCCTTTTAATGGGTGAATAATAATGTGTGTATCTATATCTGTACATAATACAGTTTATTTAACTTTTTTCTATTGTTGAATCTTCAAATCTCCTTTCCTCTTTCTTTCTGTCCAGGCCTGCCTGTGCACCTGCTTTCTTTTTTCTTTCCTTATTTTGTTATAATTATTATTATATTATTTAAAATGCTATTATAAGCAATGACATTGTATATACCTGTACCTAAATATTTGCACATATCTGTTTTATTGTTTTAGGACAGAGTCATAAAAATTGAATTTCTGGGTCAATTAGCAGGTTAGAGTTTTAAGACTTTTGATAAACAAGTTGCAAAGTTAATTTCCAGAATGATTAAAAATTTTAGGATACCACCAACAGTGTAGTATGTATACATGTCTATTTTTCTGTACCGTTGGAAGTACTTTCTTTTTTTGGCTGCACCTCCCGGCTTGTGGGTTCTTAGATCCCTGACCAGGCATCCAACTTGGGTACCGAAAGCCCAGAGTCCTAACCACTGGACCACCAGGGAATTCCCAAAAGTACTCTGTTTTGATATTTTTTCCTGCTCTTTGCCAATTAATTGAAATAATTAATATTATACTAATTTGTATTTCAGTGAGAAGGGGTTAAAAGCTATTTACATTTTTATTAACATTTTGGTTTTTTTTTTCTTCTATCAACTCTTTTGTTCATAAATTGTGTTCTTTTTCCTGCAAGCAGGCTTGCATTTTCATATATGGTTGTTAGAAATCTTTACATGAAACATATCTACCCTTGTTGCATTTCAGGTATCTTATGGTTTCCTTTAAATTTTGTTTTCAGTGTTTAAAAGAATCTCTTTTATGGAAAATTTCATGTTTTTCATATTCTGTATTTGATACTAAACAGAATAGTGTAAAGAACTTCTGTGAACTCTCTACTCCATTTGAATGATTATCATGACCCGTTTTATGTTTTCTATATTTTTGTACTCTCTTATACTCCTGATTATTTTTAAATGAATCTGAGACATAAAATAGTTTTGTCTGTAAATATTGCTGTATATGTATATATTTAAAAGCATAACAGTACCACATCAAAAAACACTACAATACCACATCAAAAAGTGCTACAATAATTCCTTAATGTTTTAAAATATCCAGTCAGTATTCATAGTTTACATGACTATGTATCATGTAAGCACTGGATTATGAAGTTAAACTCACACAATCAAAGGTCTGACTCAGGATCCAGCTGCACAAGTAATTGCAACAGGCAATCAAGAGAATCAGAAAAATATGGAGAGGTCTGGAACATCAGGGGAAAGTTTCCTTAGGTCCTTCATTCCTAGAATAGACAAATGTCTGGCCTAAAGAGAACTAAGTCTCAAAGTTAAGTTTGAAGATTTTCACCCTGGAAAGTGTTCAGGATGTAAAGCATCCATTTTTCAGTTTACATGACATTGTCCAGAAAGTCAATACCATAAATCTATAAACTGGAAGCTCTCTGAACTCAGTGCTCTTCCAAACTCCCGGGAGCCTGGGAAAAGCAATGGCCAACTCTCAGGAAAGTGGAAATGCCTGTGATGCCCTGACAGATGCTGGAGAAAGACTGCTAGCTAAGAGGAGTAAGCATATTGAAATGGATATTTAATATGAGGCTGGAAGACCCATTAAAACATTCTGATCCTCGGAGAGCCCAATAACATGCCATTTACTACAGGTTTTTAGGAATGTGCTGGTGAGAGGAGCCAGAATTCCAGCAAGTTCAGTGATGACACTTCTCTGATGGTTGAAAAGATGGCCTCAAAGTTGGGCTTGTTAATATCCATAGGGATGATGGGCCTCAAAATAAGTTAGACTAGGTAGTCGTGTTTACCCACCAGAAGCCAGGCCATGATAACTGTAAAGACTAACTCTATAGAAGGGGCAGACAAGGGGGCTTGACCCACAAGGAGTTATGGAGACGACCAGTAAAGAATGACATTCTTTGGTACAAAATGGACAAGAAACCAGCAATGGTGGTGCTTAACATCTGTAACCACCAGAGAATAGGAATAGAGGCACAGTATAAGAAAGTGCCTGTCTCACAGCTCCTCATCAGTACTGACTGTTATTTTTTTTAAAAAGCATTTGCCACTAATTGCAGTGTATTTTGCTAAGAAGGTGGGCTGCAGTCCACGGGGTTGCAAAGAGTCAGACATGACTGAACAACTGAGCAGGCACAGGTGCACGTACAGGTACAAGTGTTCCTTTGTAGCATTTGAGAACTAGCTGCTTTGTTTTCCTCTGAGCATTCCCTTGCCCATTCTCCTTTCCCCTTCTGGATAATTCCTGCTCCTCCTTTGGAAGTCATCTTAGATTTCACTTCCTTTCAGCAGCCTCCCCTCCACCCAAGTCTAGGTGAGACATCCTTCCTGACCCTCCCTGACAACCTCCTCTGCTTACACTTATATCAGTCAGGGTCCCTGCAGGAAACAGACATACACTCAAGAGTCAAGAGAACCCACAAGGGATGATGAAGCGTCTGGGAGCCATTCCAGCCCCAGAACCAAAAAAAGCAAAGAGAGGGAATGGGACATCCTTTCGAGAGCTGGGGCCACAGAGGAGGAGTCATCAACAGAAATTGAAGCCCTGGAAGAATCAAAATCTCTGCTAGAACTGAGGCTCGGCAATGCCGAGGCGCTGGTGAATAATATCCTAATTTCTCTCTGTCTCCTCCCTCACTCCAGTATCTGCGCAGAAGTATTATACCTAAGCAGAAATCAGAGGGCAAGAAAGCCCAGGTCAGTCTCCTGGGCATCAGGTTTGACTTAGGGTCGGGTGGCAAAGAGATGGAAAGTGGCAACAGCTGCCATAGCTCTATTGCAGTCCTTTCTCACTTGGTGTATTGATATATTTGCTGATTTATTTCAGCTCTTCGGAGTCAGGTGCTACATTCTCTGTGCTATGTCACATATATATAAATGCTTGATAAATATATATTTAGCAAATTCAGTAAACATGTTAGGTCATGTAACACACGATTAATTCTCCTATTAACCCCATTGCTTCAAGTATGAGGAGAAGAATGGGACTATTGATACCATTTCTGCAATAATTAGTGAGAGGCAACTCAGGGCCCTGGCATAGCGGAGAGCCCAGACTTTGGAGCCCCACTACCTAGGTTTGGGTCTGGTTCCATCACTTCCTAACAGGATGACTCTGGGCCAGGTGATTGACTTTCTGTGCCTCAGTTTCCCATTATGAAACAGAAATAATAACAGACCTACTTCATAGGTTTTGAGTGAGGAGTCAATGATTTAATACATGTGAAATGCTTGGAACAATATCAGGCACATAGTAAGCATCATAAAATTGTAAGGTGCCTATTATTAATGAAATCATAATGTAAAAATGAAAAATATTGCAATTATTGGTCTTGCTGTTTATGGTTGCAGTCGTGCGCCATCTTGGAAAGGAGCTGCTTTTTGAGTATTGTGGTGCCCGTGGACGTTTTGGTCAATATTCGTGCAATACGACAGTCATGGCAAATGTGCACACATATAAAAGTATCTGCTTCATCTGGTAAATACACCTCAAAAGAACAGAAGACTACTCTGTGGTTTCCATCTGTGGTAGAAAGCTGGCAGCTATAGGAAATGCATGGAATTATGGCCTTCAGGTCAAACAGATTTATGAAGATTCAAATCCCATCTTTCCACTTACTAACCATACAGTCTTAAGACAATTCTTTACTTCTCTCCTCCTTGGAGTCCCCATGTGTAAAAACAGAGAAAATGGCATCTGCTTCATAGGGTTATTCAAAAAGTAAATGAGGTCAGGCATATGCTAACACCTAATGCTTTGTTTGGACTACTGTAGACATTCAATAAATATTTCTTTTCTTTCTTTCTTTCTTTTTTTAAAAGAGAACACTTAAAAGGACACTTTAGAAATAAAAACAAAATTAAAAAGCAGCTAGTAAGTGTTTACTGAGCATTTACTATCACCAGCTCTGAAGCATCTGGCTCATGTTGGCAAATCAGGACCACCCCAGTAATAGCTGGCTGACCATCAGCAAGTTACTTAAACTCTTGGTGTTCAGTTTCCTTGTCTGTAAAATGAGACTAATAATGGTAACCATCCCTTGGAGTAGTTTTGAAAATTAAATAACTGAGAACAAAATTAATAAATTAATTAATAATTAATTAAAATTAAATAATTGAGATATTATTCTACACATCTGCTTAGAATAATGTCTTGTACCTGCAAGCACTTACTAAGTATTGGCTGTTCCTCCTGTTACGGTTGTTATTAATATTTGATTACTGGAAGAGATGCTAAGATGCTTTATACAATGCCACTGCCATCAAGAAGATTGTCATCTTCAATTCAAGAAGCCTCTTTTATGGAACCACATCCATGCCATCCTTTTATGTTGCTGGGAAGGTTTTCTTCAAAACCCATAAGGACAGATGAAGCCCCAGGACACTTAATGCAGCATGATAGTAAAACCTGGTGTTTCCGCTATACTCTTTGCTGCAGTTTGTATTCGGGTCCCAGCTGAGGGAGAGACTGGTCTTGCTGGGGCTTCCCAGGTGGCGTGAGTGGTAAAGAACCCACCTGCCAATGCAGGAGACATAAGAGACGTGGTTTGATCCCTGGGTCAGGACGATCCCCTGAAGGAGGGCATGGCAACCCACTCCAGTATTCTTGCCTTTAGAATGCTATGGACAGAAGAGCCTGGTGGGCTACAGTCCCAGGAATTGTGAAGAGTCAGACATGACTGAAGCAACTTAGTATGCACGCAAGCTGGTCTTGTTACTACAAGACACAGATACAGAAGAAAAAAAAGGCAGGGGAAGGTTTATCCCTGAAGGGACTTGAGGCTACATCAATACAATCAGTAAAGGCAATGAAACTGGCCTAACTGAGTGGCGTAAACAGCGTGGGGAATATGAACAAAGCAAATGGTGATTACATCTGAGACAAGCTTACAGCACAGCTGCTTAATTCTACCTTGCTTTGTTGGCACAAAAATTCTTCGTGTCAAAGAGCTGGCACACCAAACACCAACATCATGAATTAATATTGACTAAGTGTCCAAAGTCTGTTGGGTATGGCAGAGCAAGAACAATTCCTAGCATTAAGATAAAAAGAAGGTAGAGAAACAAGTCATCATCTTTTCATGTTTGTTTCCCCAGGAAAGTAGGCAGGATGGGAAACCATTCATTTAAGGATATTCTTACAGTGAAATGGAAACCATCATCCAAATGATGATAATTGCAGCTGCATTTACTGAGTTCTTGCTATTCACCAGGTACTGTCCTGGTACTTTACAGATGCTGAGTCATTTAATGCAGGTGTTTAATCCTTTTTCCCTAATGAATGAAGAGAGAATGGGCTAACATCTAAGGGCTTAGTAAGTGTTTGGCACTGTACTATGTTCTTTTATACACATTCTCATTAAGTGCTTAAATGGTCATTTTTTCAGCTGAAGAAAAACAGGTTCAGAGAGTTATGCTCTTTGCTAAGTTCTCAGCACTAATCAGTTGCAGATTAGTGGTTTAAATTAGTTTTTCCTGACCCTCAAAAGCTGTAGTCTTTTTTTTTTATTACAATAACTGTATTCTTATGACATTATTGAACAAGTTTCAGAGTTTAAACAGTAAGTTTGTCCAGGGAATATCTCCTTTCTCTTGGGACGGGACCATCCTAACCGAGTGGAAGGCACCATCTTTACTCAAGTTCTGCTCCCTGGCCCTCCTCATCATTTCATGAACCTTCCCATCAATCAGTCATTTTCTTAAGCTAATTCAAGTTGAGTTTCTGACACTTGCAACCTCATGTATCCAATTCAATCCCCACTGCAACCTCAAGGATGTGGCAGGACATTAATTCATTTTTGGAAGATCACATTGTGAGATATATGTATTACGCTGTACATAATGGAACCAAAATCAAATGGATCTTTGTGTGTGAAGGATGGAAAACTGGACTCTTGCTGTCTAATCATACCTTTTCTGAGGGAAGTATGATTTAATCTGTGCTATAAGAAAATCTATTGTGTATCATTTTAAACTGGAATGGAATATTGCATTTATATTCCTTCAGTATAAACCAATCGGATGCCCTATCTTTTTTACCCTCAAATAAAGGCATAAGCAAAAGTTGTTTCTTCTAATAGCAAATAATTAGGGCCATAGAGGTATGTGTTGGGGGAGAGTGTTCTAAAATGCATGATATCTTTGAATTCAAGGAATTTATGATGTAGATGAGAAGATACAAAGCTATAAAAAAAATGAGGATTAAAACAATTGGTCAGTCAGTCAGTCAGTTCAGTCACTCAGTCGTGTCCAACTCTTTGCGACCTCATGAATCGCAGCACGCCAGGCCTCCCTGTCCATCACCAACTCCTGGAATTCACTCAAACTCACATCCATTGAGTCGGTGATGCCATCCAGCCATCTCATCCTCTGTCATCCCCTTTTCCTCCTGCCCCCAATCCCTCCTAGCATCAGAGTCTTTTCCAATGAGTCAACTCTTCGCATGTGGTGGCCAAAGTATTGGAGTTTCAGCTTTAGCATCATTCCTTCCAAAGAAGACCCAGGACTGATCTCCTTTAGAATGGACTGGTTGGATCTCCTTGCAGTCCATGGGACACTCAAGAGTCTTCTCCAATAACTGGTAAAGCCTCACATATCTTATCAGTTAGTTGGTTGTATTCCAGAAGTCCCTTAGAAAATTGATTTGTGCAACTTGGAATGTTTCCCATAGGAAGAATGTGATTGAATGTCCTGCAGTTCTAGGTGTCATCTATAGAAATGATAGAACCCTTCATACCACAAAATGACCCAAAATCCTTAGCCTCCAAGCCCTTCCCCAGTCTGGCTCCTGCTTTCCCTCCCAATCTCTCAACTCTCCTCCTTACTCTGTCCCCGGCCCTGTGTCCCTGACCTTTTTAAGTGACTCCAACGCTCCGCTCTGTTGAAATACTTCCACATTGCCTGGTCCTTCTCCTGGACCGCAATTTTCTCCCCATCCCTGACTTGCACCTTCACTGTCCCCGTGTCTCTGTATCTTTCTGGCTCTGGCTTCAACATGACTTACTCAGGAAGTGTCTCCTGACCTGCAGACCAAAGCTTCCTTCTAAACACTAACACCACCACAGCTCCTCTTGGCATGTCTTCTGTGATCCTTACTTGCTCCTTAGAAGAAGCTATGACACACCTAGACAGCATATTAAAAAGCAGACACATCCCTTTGCCAACAAGGTCCATCTAGTCAAAACTATGGTTTTTCCGGCAATCATGTTCAGATGTGAGAGTTGGACCATGAGTTCTGAGTGCCGAAAAATTGATGCTTTCGAACTGTGGTGCTGGGGAAGACTCTTAAGAGTCCCTCGGACTGCAAGGAGATCAAACCAGTCAATCCTAAAGAAAATCAACCCTGAATATTCGTTACAAGGACTGGTTGGAAGATGAAGCTTCAATACTTTGGCTACTGGCTGCAAAGAGCTGACTCACTGGAAAAGATCCAGATGCTTGGAAAGAGTGAGGGCAAGAGGAGAAGGGGGTGACAGAGGATGAGATGGTTGGATGGCATCACTGACTCAATGGACATGAATTATTTGAGCAAGCTCCAGAAGATGGTGAAAGACAGGGAAGCTTGGTGTGCTGCAGTTCATGGGTCACAAAGAGTCAGATACAGACTTATGACTGAACAACCACAACTGTTTTGTAAGAGTTTATTTAATATCTGTCTCCTCTGAGCCTGTGTCCCCATCGGCATGATAGAGTGTGCACCATGTGAGGTTGTAGGAGGATGGAGATAATGCCGGCAAAGCCTGTGGCACAGACTAGATTCTTCAACCAGGAGACCTCCTCTTGTCCTGTGAAAGGACCTAAAATGCCTCCTCCTTCACTTAGAGGTGCCTCCCTGAGGTTCTTGCTGGAGGTTTTCAGGCTCCTGGGAGGTGGTGAGTAGAGACCGCCCGGCCAAGGCTGCTCAGAGAAAGCCTGTGAGCATCTGTTCAGCTCCCTGGTGAGCTGACGTGTGCACATGGCCACACACGGTGCTGATTTGGGTCAGCAAGCCTGAGCTCTCTGCTCATGTCAGGCCAAACAGGAAGGACCGCATGTGGCCTCATTAAAGCAAAGAGATGACAAGCAAGCAAATTACATACACACACACACACACATGCCCAAGCACATGCTCACAAGTATGATTTAATAACTAGGTCTTGACTGTCTTTGAAATAGGTTGGCCACCTGGGCTAAGTAAACCTACAAATAAACCAGGTCGTGTTTGGTATCCCCAGGAGGGAGGGAGAGGAAGAGAGAACTCGTGTGTGTGTGTGTGTGTGTGTGTGTGTCTAGCAGAGCTCTGAGATGCCCTAGAATGGGCATTTAGGGAGAATCACGAGGCTAGCCATCCTTGAAACGTGTAGTTCTTCCTCATTTTTGAGGCTCGACAGACAATGAGGACTTACCTGTCAGGCTGAATTAGTGGCTCTGTAAACTCAGCCTCTGTGGCTAAACAGTAGGGACAAAAGTCTCTGAAGTCTCTTATATCCTGGCAGGCGTCTCTAAAATATTTATTGAGGGAGGCAATGTGGTAAGCCCAGGAGCTTGGAGATCTAGGGCAAAGGACCAGAACAAAGCCTGCAGGGTAATCTTGGGCAAATCTCTCAACTTCTCTGAATCTCCTCTCTTTACCTGCAAAAAGAAACTTAAAAATCCCTGTGTACCTTACAGGGTGATGGTGAGGAGACGCATGCTAAACAGCATCTCAGCTCATGGGCAAATGATAGACAAGCAACAAAGATTCTTTTTGTTTTCCAAAATTTTTTTTATGTGGACCATTTTTACTCTTTATTGAAGTTGTTATAATATTGCTCCTGTTTTATGTTGTGTTTTTTTTTTTTTTTTTGGCTTCTTAGTCGGGAAACATGGAATCTTAGTTCCCTGACCAGGGATTGAACTTGCACCCCCTGCATTTGAAGGGGAGATCTTAACCACTAGACCACCAAAGAAGTCCCAACAGAAATTTCTTTCCCAAGTGTTGTTCCAGTTTCTCTGCCTTACCTTGGAAGGCTTTTGGAAAGCTCTCCAGAGGCTGTGACCTTGTAATCAACCTGTATTTATTTGCAGGCAGGCTTCTGTAAATCAAGGTTTTAAAAAGGGACTGGGCTACGGAAGTATTTCTGCTCACTGAGAAAATGAGCTTCAGGCCCAGGAAGGAGAGCTGGGAGGCCGAGGAGAGCTTGCAGGCGTGTTTGCCTCACTAAACACCCACATCGGTTAGGGCACCGTGATTGTCTGAAGTCCCTGAGACATTCTCCTCCAGATCAGTGATGTCCGGCCTCTCAGCAGTTTGAAATTGTTTCCGGGCATTTCTGTTATTTTTACACTTGAAAGTTTCTCCCTGTCTCTGGAAGAATGGAATTTCCCTATAATAATGGAGCTGGCCTTGTGCAGAAGCCAAGCCCCTATTGCAGCTTTGGCAAAGAATGGAAGAAGAGGAGGCTTTTATCTTGTCTCTGAAGCAGAGCCTTTTCTAGCGCTTCCTGAATGCTTGTCTCGCTCTTCACTCAGAATCACCAGAGTGCTTTCTTAAATTACAGATACCTGGTGTGCGTGCGTGCTAAGTCATTTCAGCCATGTCCAACTTTTTGCGACTCTATGGACCATAGCCTGCCAGGCTCCTCGGTCCACGGGATTCTCCAGGCAAGAAAACTGGAGTGGGTCGCCATGCCCTACTCCAGGGGAACTTCCCAACCCAGGGATCAAACCTGTGTCTCTTATGTCTCCTGCATCGGCAGATGGGTTCTTTACCACTAGTGCCACCTGGATAGCCCCTACAGATACCTGAATCCCAGAGAAAGGACCCGGGATTCTGTGTTTTAAACAAACCCTGCAGGTATTCAGTTTCCCAGCTGGGCCCAGGAAAGTGGGCGGGAGCTTTCCCTCCATGTTCAGTGCACAGAGGGCCCTGGTGACTACTTGTGATCCAGGGCTGCACCTACAGGGGTCCTGGGAAGACTGCCATTTGACTTCCTTCAAGCATATGTTCTTTAAATACATACTCAACACCTATTGATGCTTTTGAACTATGGTGCTGGAGAAGACTCTTGCGAGTCCCTTGGACTGCAAAGAGATCCAACCAGTCCATCCTAAAGGAGACCAATCCTGGGTGTTCATTGGAAGGACTAATGTTGAAGCTGAAACTCCAATACTTTGGTCACCTCATGCAAAGAGCTGACTCGTTGGAAAAGACCCTGATGCTGGGAGGGATTGGGGGCAGGAGGAGAAGGGGATGACAGAGGATGAGATGGCTGGATGGCATCACGGACTCGATGGACATGAGTTTGGGTGAACTCCGGGAGTTGGTGATGGACAGGGAGGCCTGGCGTGCTGTGATTCATGGGGTTGCAAAGGGTCAGACTGGACTGAGCGACTGAACTGAACTGAACTGAACTGAACTGATGGCTCAGCAGTAAAGAATCCGTCTGCAATGCAGGAGACACGTGTTCAGTCACTGAGCCAGGAAGATCCCTTGGAGTAGGAAATGGCAACCTGCTCCGGTATTCTTGCTTGGATAACCCCATGGACAGAGGAGCCTGGTGGACCACAGTCCAGATGGGTTGCAAAGAGTCAGACATGACTGAACGACTGCGCACAAGCACAGCACCTATTCAGAGGAGAGACACACGTATTAAGTGGGGAAGACTCCTCTGCTGCCTGCAGCAAACCTACTCTGGCCCCAAACCTGCCAGTGTTACCCGGTTACCACGTGCTGTGTGATTCCACTTACACCAAACGTCCAGAGTAGACAAATCCATAGAGCCAGAAAGCAGATTTGTGGTTGTCTAAGGCTGGGAGTAGGGGTGGGGCAGTTGGGATGATGGCTATGGGAAGGAGGGTTTCTTTGAGAGTTAACAAAAATGTTCTAATATTGATTAGGGAGATGAAAGCACAGCTCAGATGAAAGCCACTGAACTGTACACTTTTAAATGGGTAAATTGTATGGTATGTGTATTGCATCTTAAGAAAATTGTTTTCAGTAAACAGACTAAAGTTTACTAGGAAAAACCAAAATCTTGCAGTGAACCATGCCCACTTCTCCTTGTAAGGTAGCTGAGTAGCCATCTGTTGCTACTGGGGGAAGGGGAAAGGTCCATTTTCAGAGATTCAGTAAATCTTGTGCAGGGCTCAAATACTTGTATTTTAAACAAGTACTTCTGGTGATTCTCATATAGTGAGAATACACACAGGTCTTTGGGAACTGCTATAGAATGCTCTGTTCCAGAGATCATTTTTCTTGTATCACTGCCTTTTTTGAAAAAATAAATAAATAAATAAAAGTGCCCCTGTGTGTGTATGTCTGTCTGTCTGTTAGCATTCCATATGGATTTACTCATACATGCTTTAGTCTGCTGGTATAACCAGACTAACTCTACATTTTATATATGAGATCAGTTCCTTTCTCTATTCCAGTTTTGGGGCTTGCCAAGGAAAGGAGGTAAAATGGGGATTAAGGGGTTTGCTGGAGAGCTTTTTGAGACTTCTTAAGACAATATCCAACTTTATAATATAGAGTTCTACAGTAGTCTGATCCTACATCAAGGTCAGGTCACTACATAATTATGGGCTGCCCAAGATTGCTTGGTATTTTAGCAATAGTGAGGGCTTTGGCTGCCTGAGTTCAAATTCTGGTCTGCCTTTAATAACCAGTATCTTATCCCTTCCAGCCTGTTTTTTTTTTTTTTTTCCACTCAGTCTTGCTATCCCGTGGATTGTAGCCCGTCAGCCTCCTCTGTCCATGGGACGGGCAAGAATACTGGACTGGATCACCATTTCCTTCTCCAGGGGATCTTCCTGACCCAGGGATTAAACCCTCATCTCTGCATCTCCTGTGTTGTGGATTCTTTACCCCTGAGCCACGGGGGACGCCTTATCTCTTTTAGCCTATAGATGTGAATGATTCTGAAGCATATATGATGTAATAACTGATGTACACAAGATGACACCAAGTGTCTGCTCAGTAAAAAGAAGCAGGTATTATTGTTTTTTCACTCCTTGTTTCATGCATACTGTTTCTTCATTTGGATTCTAAGCTCCTTTGAGTACAGTTCTTTGACTCCCACACAGCTCCTCTCATAGAGAAACTTAAGGAAGGACAGATTGTGGAAAACACCCATGGGCTGCCAGCCCAGCCTCCGGTCTCCTAGGCTGATCCTGATCCCACCACCTGCAAGGTTACAGCTGGGAACTCCCAGCCACGTCTCTCACAGCGTGAACTCACCTCAATCATCCTATGCCATAGTTGATTGAATTCGCTGAGGACTCCCAACCCAAGCTTGGTTAATGAGTCCCTTTCCAGGAAATGTTATTAGGCCCAAGATTCCAGCTGGTGTCCCCAGGCCTCTTAGAAAGAGACTATGTAAATTGCCTCTAACAACATGCAGCTACTTTCTACTAGAAGCATAACACCAAGGCCTGCAGTGAAGGATAGAGCTTCCCAGGGGGCTCTGCAGTAAAGACTCTGCCTGTCTAGCAGGAGACATAGATTCAGTCTCTGGGTCAGGAAAATCCTCTGGAGAAGGAAATGGTTACTTGCTCCACTATCCTTGCCTGGGAAATCTCATGGACAGAGGAATCTGGAGGGCTACTGTCCATAGGGTCACAAAGAGTCGGACCTGACTCAGCGACTAAACAACAGCAACAACATTGGGGCGTGAACATAAAACACTTATTCTCATGTTTCCCTGTCACTTCGTAATGTGAAGGGTATTCATATAGTGTGATTTTAGCTATTCATAAGACTTCTGAAGAATTTTTTTAAAGCATGGAAAATGTACATACCATAATATTAGGGTAAAAAGGATGAAACAAAATTATGTAGATCTCACAGATTAAAAATATACATACAATCATAAAATACTAGAAATACATTAAAGTGTCAATAGCAAAAGAGGGATTGTAGATGATTTTTATAACTTTCTGGCTTTCCAAGAAAAATCTATATACAGGGGTAAGAAAAGTCAATTTAAGTTTTCTTCTCCCTTTTCTTTTAAAAAATTAAAGCTCCTTTGACCTCAGTTTTGTTAGAATCGTAGATATTTTGATCTTGGAGAAAATAATTTGCACTCTGGAAAGGCATTATTGAAAATGGGCTTCCATAGGTAAGGTGATTTTATGCAGAAGTTCTCAACCGTTGATCCCTTCTAGAGGAGCCCTTCTGTGAGAGGTAAGCAATTCTACCTCTAAAATCAAATATCAATAGTGATTTTCCAATTTGCTGGAGAAAACATGATAGAATTTTCCAAAATTAAAATTTTCTCTCTAAAATTTTCTCTTGATGCCTGCCACCAAGGTCCCAGTTAGAACCGCTCAGAGTGAACATTAGACTCACTGGGGAGCTTTAAAAATATGCAAATACCATGGCTCCATTTTCCAGAAACCCTGATTTCATCAGTTTCTTCTAGAGCCCAGATGGTTACAGTTTTTAAATCTCTTTAAGTGATTCTGATCTTCAAGCAGGATTGAGGACCACTGACCTAGTATATCTAGTTGTATGCAAAATTCTACTTTCATGTACTTTGTTGTCTGAGTTTAATATATACATATTTATTAGGATTCCAGGAGGAGCATCACAATTTTCAAATGCCCTACTGACTGAAGGAATTGGAAACTCCAGCCAGAATTCATTCCCTGGGCACTGCCATTCCTGGTGGCCAGGGAGACTGTTTGGCGACGTCGCCCTCCTGTGGCAACACTTGGTAACTGTTTAGCAGGGCCTGGCTTCACTCCTTCCCATTGTTTCTCTCTGTCTCTTTTTTCTCATTGTTTCTTTAATAGTAGTTCCAAAGTCGGCTCTGAACTTTGCCTGGAAGAGCCTCCCATGGAGTTGGCCTCCCTTTCAGCCACTGACTGGCTGGGTGTCCGGCTGCCCTTTGAAAGCTTCCTTGAATTAGTAACAATGTGTGCCCCTTCCTGACATGTCAGCAGCTGGACTTGGAACTGTAAACCTGGGACAAAGTTTCCAGTCTAATTCTTTGCTGTCAGGAGTGACAACAGTTGCTGATAAAAGCTACAGAGTTGCTTATTGATACTGGGAATGCTGAACCGACTCAGAAGTTTGGGTAAATTTACAGGGGTGGAAAATGCCATCAACATAGTCAGGGAAAGAGGGAAAGTGTAAATATTGAGCAAAACAAACTCTTCAGAATATTCGGTTTAACTCTTTCCCTTGTGTAGGGGCAGAAGTCTGAGGGGGGACGGGGGAGAGGACAGCTGAGGAGAAGAAGTGTCACCAGGGTGACAATGGGTGGTTCTGCAGACCTGGGTCCTGGAGCTGGCAGGTGGGGAAAGGCTAACCTCAGTGAAGAGAACTTCATTGCACATCAAAGCCACCTGGAAACTTGTCCAGAAAGTTCCTATGTAAGCTTCCACCAGTTTGATTCAATCAGTCCAGGAATCTGAGGGGACTGAGAAGCAGAGAAGGACCTACTGCTCACCTGGTGCCCATTTGGTCCCAGGCATAGTGCTATCTCATCATTCCCTCCTCCAGTCCTTACATCAACCCTCTGAGGTAAATGGTGCTGTTCCCATTTTACAGATGAGGAAGCTGAGGCTCAGGGAGGTAGTGTTGGGTGCCCGAAGCCCCACAGCCAGGCAATGATGGCACATGGATGGCAATGCCAGGTAGGAAGGACTTGGCAGGGAGCTGCTCACAGGAACAAGTCGTGAGAGTAAGTCAAATTCTGCATTACTGGGCACAAAGCCAAATGTCAGCCGGACCCGAGATACGCTGGGGCTTCCGAGGGGGCGCTGGTGGTAAAGAAGCCACCTGCCAATGCCGGTGACATAAGATATGTGGGTTCGATCCCTGGGTTGGAAAGATTCTCTGGGGGAGGGCCTGGCAATCCACTCTAGTATCCTTGCCTGGAGAATGCCGAGGACCGAGAGAGGAGCCTGGTAGGCTACAGTCCACGTGGTCGCACGGAGTCGACACGGCTGAGCACACAGAAATACGCCAGGCTGCAAGCTCCGTGGGGACCTTCTGCTCTCCTTGAGGACAGCTGTGGTCCCAGAGCTTGGATGGTGCCAAATCCATGCCAGGTGGTGAAGGGAAGCTTGGGGTGAGGTAGGGATGCAGGGAGGGAGGAAGGAAAGGTAGAAAGAGGAAGAGGAGGCAGGACGCAGAGACCAGCCAGACCAGAGCTGCAGAAGCCACGGGGTGGTGACGTGGGGAGCCAAGCACTGCAGCTGTAAGCTGGCGCTGGGGTCTCCCCCGTGCCCTCGCCCTCCTGCAGCCCTTTCTCCCTGAGCTGCTTTCTTCCTTCTGGATCTTCTCATGTTCCTCTCTTCTCCTTTCTTCCTGTTTCTTTTCCACATTAAAGGAAGGTTTTTATCTTCCCTCAGAAATCCTCGGCGTGTCCTCTCAGCGTGTCACACACTCCTCACAGGATATCAAGGGGGAACAATCAATCGCTTGAGTAAAGACAAACATCAAAATCCAATCCCTCTGTAATCAAAACGCACGCCAGCCTTCTTCCCACAGCGTGCACATCCTCGCAGGCCCTGAGCCCTCCTCCCCGGCGCCTTCCCACTGAGGTGAGATCAGCCCGGGCTGGGGAGAGCTGCCTGCATTTCCTTGTGGCAACAGCACTTATCAAGCAAGCTTCAGAGACAGGAAAGCTTTCAAGATACAGGTTAAGATACACAAATGCTGCCCTTTCCAGAGCGCACAGATGTATATGCAACCCACGTGGGTTGGTTAGAGTACTTGCGTTCTCACCTGTACAGATTTAAGCAAACCAGTTCTGTCAGAGGAAAACGTATCTACCCAAGAGCCTCTGTGGCCCAGAGAGGGCTAGGTCCCCTCCACCCTTTGAGTCTTCCAAGTAGTTTTAGAATGTTGTTGTTGTTGAGTCTCTTAAGTTGTGTCTGACTCTTTGCGACTGCAGCACGCCAGGCTTCCCTGGTCCTTCACCATCTTCTGGAGCTTGCTCAAACCCAAGTCCATCGAGTCGGTGATGCCATCCAACTGTCTCATCCTCTGCTGCCAGCTTCTCCTCCTGCCCTCAGTCTTCCCCAGCATCAGTGTCTTCTCTACTGAGTCGGCTCTTTGCATCAGGTGACCAAAGTATTGGAGCTTCAGCCTCAGTCCTTCCAATGAGTGTTTGATCTCCTTGCAGTCCAAGGGACTCCCAAGAGTCTTCTCCAGCACCACAGTTCAAAAGCATCAGTTCTTCAGTGCTCAGCCTTCTTTAGAATGAAGAAATGCCAAAATCAGGCTTTAAAAATTCTAGTGGATTGTCAGTGCTTGTCATTAGCAAGTTAATATTTCTAACAGAAAATATATAATGAGTTACCAGCTAATTATCAGATTTGCATAAAGTAATATAATTCATGGACACAGTGTAAAGCTGTGTTTTGAAAAACTTCTTTCAATCCTGTCAGTATATGATTCCTTTGGAAATAACATGAAAGTCTAAAATTGAACACTTCTGTGGGGCCATGTTCGAGCTAACAATGTTGGTGACTGTGCAGGTTTCCCTTCTGTTAGCATGGACCCTCCTGTCTATAAGTCCTACTGTTCTTCTCAAGCTGTCATCCATTCTGAATCAGATAGTATATCAGTGTCCTCTGGTCGGTTTCAAGAATGCTGAGGTCGGAAGGGCTTTATAAATAACACACGTTTAGTCCAATAGCCTTTCTTAGGCTATTTGGACTCAAAGCTTCATGTCAAGTCAATGTACCGCTGCAGAATTCTCTCTCTCTCATTTTTTTAATGGCCCTGGTGCTGCTTGAAGAAACTGCTGATTCTAGGATTAGGGCAGAAAACACAGGAGATGAGCCTGGAGCATCTTGCAATGCCAAAAAGTAAGGAAATGTTAAAAAACCAATCAAAAGAAACCCCTACATTGATGGCGTTGTCAGTGGGGCAACTGGGGCGATTTGAGCAGACAAGTCAAGGAAGCAGCACTGGCTTATAACCTGAAGTAGAAAATAAATATTCATGAGTACATATCAATATAAAGGATTGAATAAATAAATAAATGGGGGAGGGGACATAGATTTTCCTTGAAGAACTGCAAATAATTTATGTAGATACTCGACCTTCAACAAGATATCAGGTGACTCCCCAGTTCTTAAGTGTAGACTGTGCATTGCAACTCACCTCCAAAGACAGCAGCGTGGAAAGAAGTTGGGAGTAACTTTATTGCAGGAACGGAGTCAAGGGAAGAAAAAAATGTACCATTAAATCAGGCCAACTATATGGGGTATTTATCAGAGTCTAGATTTAATGTCAGCTCACCCAGCTGGACATGGCTCTAGCAGTGTTCTTGGTCGATTTAATGATGTGTGTACTCATTGGTGGGGCTTCTCTGGTAGCTCAGATGGTATAGAATCTGCCTTCTATAGAAGCCAGGGTATAGAAGACCCTGGCTCAATCCCTGGGTTAGGAAGACTCCCTGGAGAAGGGAATGGCAACCTACTCCAGTATCCTTGGACTTACCTGGTGGCTCAATGGTGGCCTAAATCCACTGAGCTGAGATGCCAGAATTTCCTAGTGTAATGTAGAAAAGGCATGCAAAAGCTTAGGGAGACAGGAATGTAGATTTATGTGGGCCATGAGTACCCAAGCATATCTCCAGGTGGGGTCCAGATGGCCATGTCCTCACTAAGGTAAGAAGAAATATGAGGAGAGCATCCACATCATCGGAAATGTCTGTGGGGCTGTCCTCTTGAGGCTGAGGCTCAGACAGGAAGATACTGCCATCGAGATGGGTCCTTTCAGGACAATAGAAACCATGGAATTCTCCAGGCAATAATACTGGAATGGGTAGCCGTTCCTTTCTCCAAGGGATCTTCCCAACTCAGAGGTTGAACTGGGGTCTCCTGCATTGCAGGTAGATTCTTTACTATCTGAACCACCAGGGAAGCTCTAATAGAAACCATACCATGGAGATGTCAGCAGAGGGAATTTAATATGGGAATTCATTACACTAATGTTGGCAGGCTGAGTGAGGAAGAAGGGTGATTCTCTGTGGTGCTCCAGAAGTAATAACCCAGGCTGGGCCCTGGGAAGCCAGGGCTCAGGCCTCTGAGAGAGGGCATTACTACGCTGCTATTGCTGCCTCTGGGAAGCCTGAAGAAACTGTTTCTGGGAGAGCTTAGGTAACGCATGCATACTAAGTCACTTTAGTCTGTCCAACTTCGCGACCCCATGGACTGTAGCCCCCTGGGCTCCTATGTGCACGGGACTCTCCAGGCAATAATACTGGAGTAGGTTGCCATGCCCTTCTCTAGGGCCGGCATAATACAGAGGCCAAAACCAACTGCTGAGAACCCAATTCTGAACAGGTATGTCTGGAACAGCAAGTAAACTCAAAGAAGTTCCTTCTCCTCTTGGGTTTTGCCATCTCCTTCTTGAACCCTTAATTGACAAAACCTAGTAGAAAGCCAGCTAGTAAAGGAAAAATATAATTTGTGGAATCCCAGCTTAGGACCCTAAAGAATAGAGAAGAGTGGATTTGGAAAATGAAGGAGCAAGTCTTCATTGTCTGCACAGAACTCACCTCATCCCCTCTTCTTTAAAAAGCAAACCTCTCAAAGACACACACTTTCCTGGACTCTCCCCTCCCTTTGCCAAAACCAGATAAAAGTGAAAGCAAAAGTGAAGTCACTCAGTCAGGTCTGACTCTTTGCTACCCCATGGCCTGTAGCCTGCCAGGCTCCTTCGTCCATGGGATTTTCCAGGCAAGAGTACTGGAGTGGGTTGCCATTTCCTTCTCCAGGGAAAGCTAGACAGGGTATCAGTAAATACTGGCTGAGCATCACCACTGATGTTACTATAATCCTGCGACACAGCACAATCCATTTTAGACCTCAGATCCTCATATTTACAAACACAGAGCTCAGTTATAGTGTTTTATGTATTTAGCTAGAAGATTCTTTCCACTGTAAGCAGGATCATTTTGGAAAGTCACATCAGGAGAGCAGAGCCCTGCCTTTGATATAAAGGGGTATAGACTCTTGATGTCAGTGGTCTTGATGAACAGAAATGCTGAAGGCAGCTTAACTACTTCTGTAAAATGCCTTTTTCTTTTAAAAAATAAATCATTGTAAGAGACAGGGATCAGCTCAGCTTCCATGGTGATGTGGGGATTTCTGAAGAGTTCGCAGATTTTTTTAAAAATGTAATGCAGGGTATGAGAAATTTGCAAGATCTTTCTAAAAATAACCTCAGAAGCAGCAGAAAATTCAGCATTTATATCTACTCAATGCCTGGTGTGATGCAATCCATGGGGTCGCAGAGAGTCAGACATGACTGACTGACTGGACTGAACTGAATACCTTTCTTATCCAAAAAAGGCTGATAGTGAGGATTTCAGTTTTAAGGCCTTATGGCACAGTTGAGTGACTGGTCACATAGCTCCCTGGAGGAAGGGCCAGAATACAATAGTCTTGTATCAGAAAGTATAGAAATGGCACGCTGTATCATGAGGACGAAGAACTTTTCATAATGGCCTTAAAACAGTGTTGATATTGAAATGCTCAGCCCAGAATTATCTATGTCAAACTAATTACATTTCCCTGGTCTTTTTCTTCCTACTGAAGTAAAAATGATAATAAATGAGCAAAACACTACTTGGCAAGATATAAATCAGCTTTTTCTTTGAAATACTCAGAACTCAATGAATATCAATTATTTTAGAAGCTGTGCATGAAAAGACTCCAACCACTAAGAATGATGCAAATTTTATTTCAATGTCAAATTCCAAAGAAAAACACCCAGAAATTGCTATGTGCATTCACATTTACAGCTTTTATTTGGGGGATGTGGTTTGGAACCCAAATTCCAATGAGTCGTGTGCTCTTGCCGACAGTATTTTAAGGGAAAGTCTTCCTTGAAACTCCATCACATTGGATCTTTTTAAGGAAAATGCAAGTCTTTGTAAATAGAACCTGTTTATTGTCAAGGAGTCCAAGTTACATGGACTATTGGGGTAATGTTTATATCCTAAAAGGAGACATTTTCTTCTCGACTTCCATTTCTGTTGGAATCCAACACCAATTCAACTCAAGAAGATGTTCTATTTGCTAATCATCTCTAAAATGGAATTGATATGATGACTGCAGGACACTCTAATAATTGAAAGTGAAAGTGAAGTCGCTCAGTCGTGCCCGACTCTTTTCAACCCCGTGGACAGTAGCCTGCACCAAGCTCCTCCATCCATGGGATTTTCAAGGCAAGAGTACTGGAGTGGGTTGCCATTTCCTTCTCCAGGGAATCTTCCCAACCCAGGGATCGAACCCAGGTCTCTTGCATTGTAGACAGACACTTTACCCTCTGAGCCACCAGTAGCCAACAAAGACCACAGAACAATGAAATGCTCTGTGACTTGCTACACTGTTATAAGAGCAACAGGATAAAGAGATTTAAGAAGGAAAGTGTGTTTTAAACACAGAAGAATAATATTTGAGGAATGACTAGTTTGTTTCCCTCTAGAAATCTCCTATACATGGGTCTCTTGGGAAGTCTAATCAATTAAAACCCTACATGCTATCCTATTTGTGAGTGGAATGAAGCATACATTTCTCATGTTATTACATAAATGAATCTCATCTTCAGGGCTTTAAAATATAACATTATCCAGACTATAGCGAATGTGCGTGCCACCTCATCTTTCTGCATTACGATGAAACTGATTTTATGATTCTCATAAATTACAGGCCTGAGGCAGTAACAGACGTGAAGATGGTTTTGCTTTGTCTCCTCTAATCTCGCAGGCTGCGTGTATCACTTGCTCTTTTTCCTTTTTTTTTTTTTTTTCCTGAGCTGCAGATAGCTCAAGTTTGCAATTCTTGTTATAGTTCTCAACCGAAAAATGTGCTTTGAAAAAGATTCATCTGTTAGACCCAGGATGTATTCTTGGCTTATTTAGATCCTTTAACCTGAATATTGGGTTTCCCTGGTGGCTCAACCGTAAAGAATCCACCTGCCAATGCAGGAGATACAAAAGACACGAGTTTGATCCCTGGTTCGGGAAGATCCCCTGGAGAACGAAATGGCAAGCCACTCCCGTATTCTTGCCTGGAAAATCCCTTGGATAGACGAGCCTAGCAGGCTACAGTCCGTGGGGTCACCAAGAGTCGGACATGACTGAGTATACACACACACCTTAAGAAGACAGAATGGGAAGGGAGATACAAGTCAGGCCTCCTCATCTTGTCCTGGCAGGGGTGATCCCTTACCTGTCCACCTGCCTGCTAGACTGACCCTGGCCTTCAATGTCAGGAACAGATGGAGTTATGAGAACCTAGTGAAGGTTTACAGATTCCATCTCCACACATATCCAGCACGAGGTTTCTGAATTCTCCTGTTCTGTTTACATCAGCCCATTTAGTTCTCTCTTAATTGGATATGCTTCGACCTGTGTCCCAGCCCGGCAGAGAAGAAAGATATGTGGCCAAGGGAGCATTGAATTCAAGCCAGGAGAAAGGTTTCATTCTACAAATTTATTCAACCAAATCTCACCCCTAATCTTCAGATTATCTTTTAGCCTTAAATCTTCTGATTTTAGTATTTCAGTTGACTTTTGGCCTTCTCTCTATATAAACAATAGTTCTATAAAGAGATAAGTCAGATCAGAACTGCTAATTACTATTCAACAATTGAGAAAATAGGGGGCCCCCAGTACAATTGGGGCTTTTCTCATAACTCAGTTGGTTAAAAAATCCACCTGCAATGTAGGAGATCCTGGTTCAATACCTGGGTCCAGAGGATCCCCTGGAGAAGGAAATGGCAACCCATTCCAGTATTCTTGCCTGGAAAGTCCCATGGACAGAGGAGCCGGGGTCGAAAGAGTTGGACACAATTAGTGATTAAAGTACAAGGAACAATCACTTGGGCTGGTGCCTTATACCAATCTCAGAATGAAGAAGGTGAAAGGAAACAACCACGGTAAATCTAACAGGATACACAGGAGCTGACTGTTTATTGCTGAGTGGACTTATCACTATAACTTCTCAGAATATCTCGCCTATCTGTACTTACAAGTATGAATGTAATTCAGGCAACACTTGAGGTTGGGCTCTTCCCTTTTGCTGATCTGCAACACCACACGCTCTCACAATGCTTGGGTGCTGTTTCTCTATCAGTGTCCCAGTGTGTACTTTATTTTTGTAAAAACACTGAACCAGGACTGTGAGTTTTTGAGGGCAGAAAAGCTTCTTCCTATTTGTTTTCTTACCATCTTAAAACTTGGTTCACAGGAAGCTCCCAGTATTTGTTGAATAAACCAAATTATCGTTTTGGTTTGAAATTACATGTAGGTATCCTATTTCTGATACATTTTTAGAAATGCTATTATAACACAAATAAAAACTCCTAATGCATACAACAGTCAAATTGGAAGAGTATATGAAACAGGCTTAATCTCTCTAAGGTGGGTAGTGGGGTCTAGTTTCAGTGAATTTAAAAAGCAGTCTCCTATGAGGTGAGGTGTACAGGGAACAACTTTCCTAATTGGCTTTAGACCAACCAAAACCTATTCTATTTCTTCCATGGAAACTTCAGCACTGACCTGTCAGGCAGTATTTTTGCTTTTTTTTTTTTAGATGAACAGATAACAGCTTTTACTGGAAAGATTTTACTCTAACAAAAATTTCAACCCTAACAATTTTATTTCTTTAAATTCCCTTGAGATAACTAGTATTCTAGATGGAACACTGCAAAATTCAGAACCAGGACTTTGGACTGCGAATCTGCTGATCCTAAAATGCAGGTGTCTTTTGAAGAAGCTCATAATCAGGAGGTAACTTCGATTCTGCAATGCCTAAACCTTACCCCCCTGCATCCTTAAACCTGTTACCTTCTTTATTTCCTTATAAAACTATTTTGAGAAACACTGGCTGAAAAGAACCATGGGTAGGTGGGGTTAATAACTAGATTTTTTTTCTCACTGGACCATGTAGTACGTGTTTCTTTCAGTTTCCAATTAAGGGACTTGGCACATACTTAAGTGAATGGAATAAGTAAGTGAATGGAAGAGTCAAATTGTTTTAAATGTCAGTTAAAGAGAAGTTTTTATATGTTATAAATCTATTAAGAAATAATGCTTACAATGAATTACATTTCTTAAATTGCATAAACAATCCTTTCTTTAAGGAAGTGATTATGAAGGAGGTGGGGGTGGAAAATATAAAGCTCACCCAGGGGGATTTTTTTTTAAGCTATACATTCTCCCTCCACAAATATTCTGATATACTCTTTTTTGTTCTCTCATTGGAATCAATGCTATAGTGAACCACTGACTGTTACATGTTGTATCCTTTTGTACATTATGAATTATTGTTTTATATTTATCAGTGAATGAAATGTTTCCAGTTAGAATTCTATAAAAATATAAGACAATATTTTGTTTAAATTACATTATTTATTTTTAATTATCCCTCTTAGTCCTGCATGCATTGTTAGCACAAAAATTTGATTACAACCTCCACTGAAGAGATAGTAGGTACACAATCACCATCTGAAGAGTTTCTTCAGAGATGACCAACCTAGAATTCCAGGCCATCATAACACTGTCAGTAACCTATACAATGTTCAATAGAAAAATTTACCAAATATCCTTTGTTTAATGTAAACAAGGCAGGAGGCAAAACAGGTATTATAGTAACACTATTTTACAGGGCCCAGAAATATGATTACCTACCATGTTTTAACACATCAAGTGTCACAATGCCATGCATATTTTGATTAATTGTACAATCCAAAATATAATTACCATATAAATTGTGGTTTTAGCAATTCACTGTAACTTCTGTCAATACTTATAAACTTCATAATTAAATGGTAATTGTATATTAACTGCAATAATTTATGGAAATATGTTACCATGAGTTATGAGGTAATTCCATAATTTGTGCCCCGTAAAATTAAGTGTAATAATCTTTACACTAGCAACAGTGTAAGCAAGCTAAGGATTTTGGTCCTCATAGATATATACACAGATATATATACAGATATACACATACAATAATGTACAATTAAACCAAAAAGCTATGAATTCACTCACAGCTTATATATTGCACAGACAGATATATTATGAGAACATTACAGAGTTAGAATGTGAGTACTACAATGATAACTGGCTGGCTAAGGACAAATCTTGAGTTCTATCAAGTAAAGAATGTGGCTCATTACTAAAAAAAAAAAAAAAAAAAAAAAAGCCAAAGACTATACTGTTAAGAGAGAAAGTTTAAAAAAGAATGTTATACCCATACACCAATGTGAAGCAAGACTAAAATTCAGCTTGGAACTTGTTATGGCAAGCGATCCCTAGGGTGGTACTGTCCAGCCAACACAATGTGCAACAGTCACTGTTTTGCACATGCTGAGGAATAGAAACAGTCAACTTCTGAAAGTATGAATATGGCTAGTCATGTAGGACAACGTTTCACTAACAAATCAAACTCACTCTGAGAACTTGTGCGGGCTCTAGGTCTGAACTACATAAGAAAAAGAAAAGACAGACAGAAACCAACTTAAAAGATAAGCAAACTATACCTTAAGCTTTAGCTGATTACAAATCAGTCATTATAATAATTTAGGAAAATAATTATCTTTTAAGAAGCAGCATACACACACACACACAAATAGGAGTTAAAGCTTTTCTGAGCTTGGTTTCATGGATTAGCCAAAAGGTCCCATTGTGAAATCAAGGATAAAATAGTATTTGGCTTTCGAGGTAACATTGCCATTACACTTATTGAACTCTATGCAAACATTAAGAAATATCTAATACCTCTTAATGTTCTACTTTAAATACACCTACATCAAAGTAGACTACAACTACATCTAAAACTAAAGATGTTGCAGTGTCCCTTGCATCAATAAATACAGCAAAAAGAATAATATGCCTTCCCACGGTTAAAAGTCATTTAAAGAAAAACATGCACAAAGTAACTATCTCCCACTTATTTCTTCATTGTTTCACTTAATAAATCTCCTAGAGTGAGCTAACACAGATTTGCACTGAACTTAGAAATTTAGCTTTTTTTGTCGTTTTTAACAGTGGTAAGCATTCTAGAGCCAAGAATAGTCATAATTTTTTTTGACATTTTGTTCTTAATAAATAGCAAAAACTAACTACAAAATAAATCAGAAAAACAAATACAACAAAATTAGCAGTAGGTGTAAAATATGCTTCTACACACATGCTGTAGGATGCAGAGATGCAAATAGGCTAAACAAGTTCTCTCAAGGGGCAGTTCGGTCCCTTTCAGGCTGGAAGGCTCGCTAGACTGCTGCTCCTACAAACGTCAGTAAATGGGAAGGCAAGGAGCAAAGTGCTGCTGCTTAACACATCAACCGAAAAAAACAAAACAAAAACCCAAGAAAGCTCAAAAGCATATTTGAGTGATAAGCATCACTTAAAGGAAGCACAGAAAGTGGATCAGCAAACCCCACTGTGTAAACCAAGGACAAGCGTGCTGTGCACAGTGCAGCCAACTCCCCACACCACTCCTTCCTGCACCCATGCCCACACAGATACCACTTTACCCAAGTTCTTTCATATGTAAACAGGACAGACGGGTTGGTTTGCTTTTAAATCTCTTCAGGATGATTTAAAACAAAAGACTGAGAAAAGAAAATTGTTAACATTCAGGAGGCCATTGGCATTTTGATTGCTGCCACCTACACTACAATGCGTTTCAATACGAAAATCAAATTATAAAGCAAGTTTCAGAGAGGGACGCAGAGATAGGAAAAAAAAAGGGTCTCAACCCAATACATGTTAATCAGCTTAAAAAATACTATTTTAGTAAACAATACCAATGGTGAGCACAAATTCAATGTTGTTGCAAAAATGACAAAGTTTAAATTAACTGGGACCCATACATGAAAATCAATCACTAACCTGGCTATGAGCACAAAAGAGTAAAAGAACGTTTCTTTAAAAATATATATATATATTAATCAAGAATTTATCATATTAAACTGTTATTCTTAGAAAAGCTGAAGAAAGTTAATGGTGTTCTACACATTTTTATCTTCTATTATTAATTCATTTGATAGTTGCTAAATTGTATTTTTTTCTCATTTACAGTTTTTTAAATATTTTGTTTGATAAGAATTCTGACCTTAAAAAGTTATAAAATTAGGGTTTTGGGGTTTTTTTGCTACTTATTAATCCAAAAGAATGTAAGCACTTGAGTCCCAAAGAATGCCAAAAGGCCTTGCTACCTAAAAGGATATTAGATTAACAGAAATATCATCCAAGTCATGACATCAGAAATTTTGCAGCTTTCACACAGGCATTCAGAAATGCATATTTCCTGAAGTTCCTTTGATTGTATCCTGGATTCAAGGACGTGCAACTTTATATACAGAACCATTATGATAAAGCCTGTGAAAACAACATCACACAACACTGTACTGAGAGCGTCCACTTGGTGGGTTCTGAATGGTTCTGTCCAGTTTACAGCAATGCTTCATTTAAAAAGGCTTTTTATTGTCACGTGGCTGGGTGGAACTGAGGCTTTTTTGATGAAATGTACATGATCGTTCTGTTCCCCTGGTTACTTGAAAGATGCTGTTTAGGGTGTGGAGGCTGCGTGGTATTTCACAAAGGCGATGGCCGCCAGCTCCTTACAGAACTCTTCCAGCACAATCACACCCTCCAACAAGGTGATGTGGTCAATCCTAGGAAGGGAAAGCAGGCAATTAATCAATTCAGGATATTAGCAGAACATCAAACGAAGGCAAAAGCTTTAGACAAACAACGTGAGAAACACTGACTTACACAGGTCCTTCAGGTTCCAGACCAAGTAATCGCTTTCTGACTAGTAGAAGCTTGGGAGTAAAGTCTTGAATACGCTGGATTCGAACCATGAGGTCTCCAACAACCTGCATCACAGGGACGAATGGGGCTCAGTTCCTGAACAACTCCATGGGGGATTTTCAGGACTAAAAAAAAAAATTCCATTTCCTATTGCTAAATGAAGACTGTCACTTTTCACTATTCACGTAACAATCTTGGACAAAGGACCCACAGCTATCCCTTAAAATACAAGAGTTACACGTATCATTTAAGAGAATGAATCTTCCTTTTTTCTCCACATTCTGCAGTGAAATAATTCCAAACAGAAAATACATGATATTTTTCATTGTTGTTGTTGTTTAGTGGCTCAGCTGTGTCCAACTCTTTGCGACGCCATGGACTGTGGCACACCAGGCTTCCCTGTCCTTCACCATCTCCCGGAACTTGCTCAAACTCATGTCCATTGAGTCAGTGATGCCATCCACCCATCTCGTCCTCTGTCGTCCCTTTTTCCTCCTGCCTTCAATCTTTCCCAGCATCAGAGTCTTTTCTAATGAGTCGGCTCTTTAGATATTTTTCGTTATATGACACTAATTACATACAATGTTATTAAGATGTTAATTGGTCAGGCTGATCAATCCTGGAGAATATAACAAAACTGAGAACTCACCCTGACGATTACAGAGAATAGAGATCTACAGCCAGAAGCAAGGTTCACATAAGGGTCCAAGAGGTACTCATGTATGTGCGGATGAGGGAAGAGAGAAAGTCTAGATAACACCGACGTTACTTGTAAGTTGACATCATATGGCTACAGAGAGGGAGAAAGGAAAAAGATATTTGACATTATCTCTATGTATATACCTGAGCACTGAATTTACCATTTCAATTTGTCTTTTCAAGAAAGGACAATTTACCATCTTAATCCTTCTCTATATGCTCTTCTACAATGACAGTATCTGTAACTAAATTAGCTCTAGCTCTTACCATCTCAAAGTGTATACATCACAGTCCTGAAACTTTAAAACCAGAAAAGCATGCACATAAACATATGGGAAAAATAAACATGTAACATTGAGAGAATGTCTCTGCTTTTTGCAGGCTTTTTAAGTTGGTAAGATAGTTCAAGAGGTCATCAAAACCCAAAAAGACTTATATACTACAAACAATAGAAGACACATTAAATATTAGACAAAAGACAAAAGGGAAGGTATTAAAATCTTTTAAGTAATCTAATTTTAGAAATGATAATCCTTGTTTTAAATTATTCAACTGCTGCCAATTATCAAAAGCATATATACAATAAAGTCATATATATCATAGAACCTTGTCAACAGAGTAAAAGTACTTGAGGGGTCGAAATAACTACCACAAGCCTTAATAGTGAACTAGAAGATTAAAAAAATCACGATTACAGAAAGGATCACCACCTTTACTGGGCAAGAGCACTAACTCTTCCAAAACAATGACTATATATCTGTGTAAAGTTCCTCGTACACGTTTTGCATTACAGTATTACAATTTTACTAGTTTTTTATACTTAATCTGTTGCTTCCTCATTGAAAGCAGCTTGGAGGTGCTTTACAGAGTATGTGTCAAAATCAAAGCAAGATGCAGGACATGCAAAGAGTTGCTATCATGATGCCTAGAACTTTCATCAGAAATCTCTCGTCCCTTTCGGTTTTCTTCTTCTAAGCGGTCAGAGGCAACTGAGTGGCTGAGACGAAACTGACTTCAGTGCGAAGGCTGGAAAAGAACCACGGTGACTGGAGGAGTGAGAAACAGACGCTGCAGCAGGAGGACGGGAAACGTGATTCAGGACCAAGAGAATATTAACCAGAAATGGTCAATCAGAACGGTTTCCCCTCACTCACTGAGTAGCTTTTAAGTCCTTGATCATAATGAATACCAATTAAGAAGTAAATATTTGGCATTCAAAGGATGACCAATGCTTGAGCATGTGCCAGAAGATATCAAAGATACTGTTATATGAATAAAAATTCAAGTCCTGTGATAAAGTCTAATTTCAGTCTTTTTTGGCTTACTACTAGATTCATGAACACAGATTTTCTGAAAGAAGTAAAACTTCCCCTAAGTCACTCTTATTTAAAATCTAGCCTTACACAAGATAAATGAAAGCAGATACAACACCCACTAAAGGATAGATTGAAGGGCATCTTTTCCTACTTGATAATATTGGCAACAGAATAGCCTTCTCCAAGATTCAATTCAAAACAATGAATTCACATTAAATTGCATTTTAGGCACAAAGGAAACACTTTAAAAAATCTTTAAGAAGAATACATTTGGTAAAAAATGTGGACAAAATCATTTAAAATACAACTTAAGTACAGTATTGTATATGACTTCATTTCAGGTAGTTCAGATTTTTAGGTCACTAAATTCCGCCATTTATAGGTGCTTTAAGTAAATAAACTGACAAAATTTGGCTTTTAACAATGATATATTACTACTTAATTTTCTCTATATGGTGTTACTTTGGTTTTAAGCTTTTTGAAACAAGAAGCTATATCTTCGGTTGTTTAAGAAACTTAAGGCTGACTCAGATTATATTTTAATGTTGTGAAAACGAAAACAAAATTCAGCTTGATAGAAACTGTTCCATCATACTCTGAAATGGTTTCTACTTTATATTGGTAATAACTTTAAAACAAGCTGGCTTTTGCAAGGAGATCCAACCAGTCCATTCTGAAGGAGATCAACCCTGGAATTTCTTTGGAAGGAATGATGCTAAAGCTGAAACTACAGTACTTTGGCCACCTCATGGGAAGAGTTGACTCATTGGAAAAGACTCTGATGCTGGGAGGGATTGTGGGCAGGAGGAGAGGGAGAGGACAGAGGATGAGATGGCTGGATGACATCACAGACTCGATGGATGTGAGTCTGAGTGAACTCCGGGAGATGGTGATGGACAGGGAGGCCTGGCGTGCTGTGATTCATGGGGTCGCAAAGAGTCGGACACGACTGAGCAACTGAACTCAACTGAACTGAAACGAAACACCCAGGAGACATCAACAATCAGTATCAAGTCAGTAATCTTTAGAAATTTTGACCAAAAGCACTCAAAAGGAATCTAAATATTAAAAGGTAGTTTCTGAATTGAGTGGAAAGATCCCCTTGGAATCCCCATCACACTGAGCTTTTTTCCCTTCCATCTGTAGAGCGCTGACACGAAGGTTACACTGGAGACCATATCCTGAAATGTGTGCAGTTCTTTTCTTTCACCAGATAGCTCTTCACAGTGCAACGACAGTTCAGACAATGTCCCACTCGGTCTTCCTGGAACCCTGAGCAACAGGCGGGACTGTCCGTAGTTTTAGTTAATGTGACTCGGTGAGTGAACTGTGGAGCCTAGCCTCAAGCCTTCTGTCTTTAAAAACCTTGACTTCCCAAGCCTTTTCAAATAAGGACTTAACAATCAGATTGCAAAGATAATCGTAAGTTTTGGTGGGTCTAATGTGCTTGGTTTAATTTCATTTTCTCTCTTTTCTAACTGCTTTTGCTAAAGATGATGTTTGCTTGTATGTTCATAGTACATAGATACCCCTAACAGTATCAGGCTAACCAGGCTGGGATTAAACATTATTATGGATAATTAGTAATAAAGCAGCTAGTTTCTGTGTGTATAATTGAGAAGTTATGACATCAGGTATTCCTGAAACTGTTGTGTAGTCACAGCCTTAATTTTTGAAAAATATAGTGTGTTTAGTATTGTTTTTAACTGTAGTGATTTTAAAAAGATAGTAAAATGATGAGGTCCACAACAGAATATAAAGAATACCAGGAAAAATTGGGGGAAACCCAAGTTCAAAGGGAAAAATTTTAATTTGGGCAACTCAAGTTAGCTGTTTCTCACATTTTCTTCTTGTTAAAGTGAAGTTGACATTACTTGATTTGCTTAAAAGGACTATGGGGGGATAAAAGTAATTTAAATTGCTTTTAAAAATATAAAATCTTGTTAAATGCAGGTGTTATAAGAAATTACAGAGACTACCAAGTTGTTGAGATTTATAAATTCTTATAATTTTGGCCATCCACATATTTGGCCTTTACTAGAAGAGTTGAGATTGAGTTAGCAGGTAACATCTAAGTCAAACTACATTGTCCTAAAATTCACACCTTGTATTTAGGGTGAGCTCATTAAAAAATGGGCCAAGTCCATTTAACATGTCAGAAAAATCTAGTTAACTTTGATTTCAGGTGAATACTCTAAAAAGTACAACATAATCAAAATAATAGATGCAGCGCTCAGCCTTCTTCACAGTCCAACTCTCACATCCATACATGACCACAGGAAAAACCATAGCCTTGACTAGACGGACCTTAGTCGGCAAAGTAATGTCTCTGCTTTTGAATATACTATCTAGGGGGTTGGTCATAACTTTTCTTCCAAGGAGTAAGCATCTTTTAATTTCATGGCTGCAGTCACCATCTGCAGTGATTTTGGAGCCCCCCAAAATAAAGTCTGACACTGTTTCTACTGTTTCCCCATCTATTTCCCATGGAGTGATGGGACCAGATGCCATGACCTTCGTTTTCTGAATGTTGAGCTTTAAGCCAACTTTTTCACTCTCCTCTTTCACTTTCATCAAGAGGCTTTTTAGTTCCTCTTCACTTTCTGCCATAAGGGTGGTGTCATATGCATATCTGAGGTTATTGATATTTCTCCTGGCAATCTTGATTCCAGCTTGTGTTTCTTCCAGTCCAGAGTTTCTCATGATGTACTCTGCATAGAAGTTAAATAAGCAGAATGACAATATACAGCCTTGATGTACCTGCATACAGATTTCTCAAGAGGCAGGTCAGGTGGTCTGGTATTCCCATCTCTTTCAGAACTTTCCACAGTTTATTGTGATCCACACAGTCAAAGGCTTTGGCATAGTCAATAAAGCAGAAATAGATGTTTTTCTGGAACTCTCTTGCTTCTTCCATGATCCAGCGGATGTTGGCAATTTGATCTCTGGTTCCTTGCCTTTTCTAAAACCAGCTTAAACATCTGGAAGTTCACGGTTCACGTATTGCTGAAGCCTGGCTTGGAGAATTTTGAGCATTACTTTACTAGCATGTGAGATGAGTGCAATTGTGTGGTAGTTTGAGCATTCTTTTGCATTGCCTTTCTTTGGAATTGGAATGAAAACTGACCTTTTCCAGTCCTGTGGCCACTGCTGAGTTTTCTGAATTTGCTGGCATATTGAGTGCAGCACTTTCACAGCATCATCTTTCAGGATTTGAAATAGCTCAACTGGAATTCCATCACCTCCACTAGCTTTGTTCATAGTGATGCTTTCTAAGGCCCACTTGACTTCACATTCCAGGATGTCTGGCTCTAGATTAGTGATCACATCATCATGATTATCTGGGTCGTGAAGATCTTTTTTGTACAGTTCTTCTGTGTATTCTTGCCACCTGTTCTTAATATCTTCTGCTTCTGTTAGGTCCATACCATTTCTGTCCTTTATCGAGCCCATCTTTGCATGAAATGTTCCCTTGGTATCTCTAATTTTCTTGAAGAGATCTCTAGTCTTTCCCATTCTGTTCTTGTCCTCTATTTCTTTGCATTGATCGCTGAAGAAGGCTTTCTTATCTCTTCTTGCTATTCTCTGGAACTCTGCATTCAGATGCTTATATCTGTCCTTTTCTCCTTTGCTTTTTGCCTCTCTTCTTTTCACAGCTACTTGTAAGGCTTCCCCAGACAGCCATTTTGCTTTTTTGCATCTTTTCCATGGGGATGGTCTTGATCCCTGTCTCCTGTACAATGTCACGAACCTCATTCCATAGTTCATCAGGCACTCTATCTATCAGATCTAGGCCCTTAAATCTATTTCTCACTTCCACTGTATAATGGTGTTTCATTTAATCAGATTCAAACTAAGCCTAGAGAACCAGCACAAAGACACAATACACTGGGAGGTTTATTGTAAACCTCCCCACTAGCTGGCGGGGTGGGGATGGGGGAGGGGTAAGGGTGGGGAGGAGGGCCCAGGGGGCGGGTTACATAGCCATGATGTACACAGCACAATACCTACAGTGAAAGTCAAAGTCCCTTCTGTAGTGCCTGACTGTGACCCCATGGGCTGTAGCCTACCAGGCTCCTCTGTCCATTGGATCTTCCAGGCAAGAACATTGGAATGGGATGTCATTCCCTTCTCTAGGGGATCTTCCCAAATCAGGGATTGGACCCGAATACTTTGGTTCTTAAGTATTAAATATCAATCAACAAAAAATGAAACAGCAGAAATTCAGTACATGTTGTTAGGACGTTAAAAGAAATCCTTAGTTTCAGGTGATGTGACTTAGTGAGTGAACTGTGGAGCCTAGCCTCAAGCCTTCTGTCTTTAAACACCTTGACTTCTCAAGCCTTTTCAGATAAGAACATTATAATCAGATTGCAAAGATAATCATAAGTTCTGGGGGGTCTAACGTGCTTGGTTTAATTTCATTTTCTCTCTTTTCTAACTGCTTTTGCTAAAGATGATGTTTGCTTGTATGTTCATAGTATAGTACATAGATACCCCTAATAGTATCAGGCTAACCAGGCTGGGATTAAACATTATTATGGATAATTAGTAATAAAGTGGCTAATTTCTGTGTGTATAATTGAGAAGTTATGACATCAGGTATTCATGACACTGTTGTGTTGTCACAGTCTTAATTTTTGAAAAATATAGTGTGTTTAGTATTGTTTTTAAAAGAAAAAAAGGACTTGACTCTATGTCTTTATTGATTATCATCAGAAGTCAACCCAGTGAAATACTTCTTAATTATCATTTCTTTATTTGGCTTTCTGGTTATTGAAGACAGCCTGATTGCACAATAAATTTCTTTTGTAACTCCCTAGGCTCGTATAAATATTTAACTAAAATGCTAAAAAAAAAAACAAGCACTTTAATATAGGATTTCAAATTAATTCTAATTGGCTAACACAGTTTTCATGCTGAGGCAAGTTTAATGCCACATAGTTTCATTTCAAGTGTCCATATCAACATATAAAACATTTCAAAGCTCTATCGTTACTCTACGTCAGGGAGAAAGGGAGGGAGGGATTCTCTAACCTCAAGTTCAGTTATCCTGACAGTCGGTGAGAGAGACACAGCAGCATACCAGCTGCCGGTGATTTTTACTTCCCTTGAAATAAGTAAATTGACTTTTTATATTTCATTTCCCCTTATGAAAATGAATATCATTCACAAATTCTTTGTCTGAAGAAGCAGGTTCATCTAATACTGTTCTGTAATTTTAGCGAGACCAGAGCACTCAAGATTTGGTTTGAAATGACATTTAAGGTCTTCTGTATTCAACCTAACAAGTTTCACTCTATCTCTACCTGTACTAACCACAAGGCTTTCTAGGAAAGCACTCTAGTCACTGCCAAAAGGTGTTAAGACTACTGTTAATAAGACAATGGCCTACAATGAGAAGTAATCCACAGAAATCCGTAACACCTGTCAGGCCAGATCAAAGTTTTAGCATAATGAATGCATCAGAAACCCACCAATTGTTGGCAATCAAGCTTTATGAAAAAGTCATCTGGTGGAAAAAAGAAAACAATAAAACTACTGAAGATGTAAACAGAACCCACGGTGAATGATAACAAAATAATACGAAATTAACACTTTAAAACTTATTACCTGATCAAGAATTCTTCCCATCCTGTCAAATAAGACTTTCAGAAAATGACCTTCAAAGAAAGCTGCTTCTAAATTGCACCTTTCCAATGCTTTTGGAGAGCCAGGCCACTCCCATCTTAAGCAGATAGCACAGTAGTCCCGGAACTGCGGAGAAAGCATTTGATTCATTAAAGAACTGAGCAGAAACAGACTGAGATTAAATACAAACAATTTCCCCCAATAATCATAACAATCCACTCGAATGCTGAGTGTCTGCTAAGTGTCAGGTACCACGGGAGACGGGAGAAGATGGCATAGATGACACCTTGACTGCAGAGAGGCACAGGTAAGGTTAACAGCCACCAGTAGCAACACGCTGGTGAGAAAGCAGGCAGCTTCTAACTTTACCATAGTGCCCCTCGCACTGCTGGGGCAAGCATAAGCATATGATGCTCCCTTTGGAGGAATTCAACCCTTTCTTATTCTCATCACAGATTTAGAGTACTTAGAAAGCAAAGTAAGTCTTAGCCACATTTCCCAATCTATTCTTAAATGTCACATGTAATGTACAAAGTAGATGAAATATAATAGGTGAACAGATGCATGTCATCTGAGAAGGCAAACTTGACCTTGCTGCCATCTGTTTATCCAGGCATGTTGCTGTGACTATTATGAGGGGAATAAACGGGGCTGCTGCAAGTACAGTCTGAAAACTGTTCACTACCATCGCAATGAGATGAGTACAAACACGGAGAGCCAGGTTAGAAACTTCTTTCAATTTCACTGAGTAAATTTTACGTCTGTTCAATCTAATAAAATAACTGGGGCTTGTATTTAGTGTTTTTTCATTTTTCTGGTATTTCATTTTTATATTTTACAAAAGCATTGGTCCATGACAGGTTAAAAGTAAGTGGAAACTGGCCCTTACTATACATTTTATCAGTAAGGAACACCACAATATGGATTTTGGTAAGCACAAGAATATCTGTCATAATAAAAGAAAATTTAAAAGTCTTCTCTGACATGTAATCTACTGGAATTTAAAAAAAGAAATTTGGAGCATATTTCCATATTCTTTTCCTTTTCACATTCTCCTTATTAAATAAAGCAAAATTACTTTGACATCTGTAGTTTACAAATTAGCAGAGATTAAAACATATTCTTACTACAAAGCACTAGCTTCAACTTTTAAAAGAAAAACATATTTAAAATGATTAAAAACCCAACTTCTTCAATATCTTATGAGTTTTAAACTATTTCTTCCAATAGACAATTTTCTTTATAAAACCACATCCCAATATTTAATAAACATTTTTATATTAAAATTTTTGAATTTCTGAGCTAGAAAATGAGTCTAAATTTTTTCTATTCTTTTTGTCTCATTTCAAATATTCCTAAAACAATTCTAACTGTTATCAGATTATGGAAATAAAACTTTTCAGAGAGAATCACAGTAGTTTAAAAATCCAATCAGTACTACTGAGGTTGGGGCTGCTTTCATTGTCTCTATTTTATTGTTACATGAATGTATTTGGTACCCTGGTACTCTAGTTATTCACATAGTGATGGGGACTTTAATTTAGGCTTAAAGCATCATGAATTAACTGTAAAGACATGCAAGTTAATTATCGATAAAAGCACACTTCCACCCAAAAGATTTAAATGAAAATTAAATGCATATTTTTCTGATGTGAGGCATTTCAAAACTTTGGAATTTGGTAAAATGTAAAATGCTACCGGGGGCTTCCCTGGTGACTCAGCAGTAAAGAATCTGCCTGCAGTGCAGGAGATCTGGGTTCAATCCGTGGATCAGGAAGATCCCCTGGAGAAGGAAATGGCTACCCACTCCAGGATTCCTGCCTGGAAAACCCCATGGACAGAGGAGCCTGGTGGACTATAGTCCATGGGGCTAGAGAGACTGAGTGTGCGCGCGCGCGCGCACACACATACACACACACACACACACGCACGCATGCACAGTGCTGCAGAGGGAAAAGATGACTGACAGAAGTCCATTTAATAACTAAGAGGAGATGTTTGAGAAAATGGTTTCAGGGAAGTGGAAAGCTGGGAAGCAGAGGATGAAGGCAGTCCTTGGGAATTACAGATGAGTGAGAACAGTAGCAAAGAGGGAAGGAAGCAGCCTGTGGGTTGGGAGTAATGCTAGAATCACTTAAAAGTCATGGTTTAGATCAGCAGGGAGAAGGATCTAGGGGAGAAATAACTTCAAGGACAGAAAGAAAAGGAAGAAAAGGGGTGGGGGGTGGGGAGGAAGCACAGAGAAATCTTGTGACAGAGACACACACTCAGTGAAAGGCAGTCAGGTCACTGACAGAAAGTTCAAGTGGTTAAGAGTGAAATTCAGGTCTTGCAGAGAAAGGGGAACCTCTGGAGAAAAAACTGCGGCCCGTGTGACAAGGGCTGTGTCTGTGCATCTTATTAGATCTCGCGTCAGATCACTTCACCTACCTGCCTGTGAGCGTCTCGGAGGTAGGTGTCATATCCAGTGCCCTCCACGTGGTAGGACGACTTTGCTTCGTCTGGGACCAGACAGAGAAAACTTAAAGGAAAAACAGCCATAATCAGTAACACACATACTCTCACAATTCAATATCTCTATGCGTATTAAAATATCTAGCAGGATCTTCAGTTTAGCCAAGTATTAATGCAGATGGAAACTTGAAAAGTATTTATCTTGAATCAGTCCTACAATTTACTGATTAAATACTGTCATTATTTTAAAGGTTTTCTTTAAAAATTACTCATTCCACTTAAAGTAGAAATCAAGCAGAAGATGACTTGACTTTTTCTCCATTACAGGGCAATGACAGAGAGCCCTGACGTTTGTTGGTCTCAGGGAACTGGCATTAAGTAACAGAACCTTAGATCCTCACGCACCCTAACTATGCATCTTGCCCTATGTGTGGTTCTCTCTAAAGCCACCTTGCAGCACCTGCCATGTCACTGATAGGATGGCAAAGGAAGAGAAAGAAGAAAATTACCGGGGAAAAGGCACTTAAAAAAAACCCTTTATAAAGGACTTCTCTGGTGGTGCAGTGGCTAAGAATCCACCTGCCAACGCAGGGGGCAGGGGTTTGATCCCTCGTCCTGAAGATTCCACATGCCACGAGTAAATAAATAGGTCCCTGCGCCACAACTAGTGAGCCCATGGCTGCAACTGCTGAAGTTTGCACACCTAGAGCCCGTGCTCTGCAACACAAGAAACCCACACACTGCAGAGAACAGACCCTCTCTCCACAGCAAGAGAAAGCCTGAGCCTGAGCAAGGCAACAGTGACCCAGCACAGCCAAAAATAAATAAATATAAATTAATTAATTTAGTTTAAATATATATATAAACACACAAACTAATGAGAAGAAATAGCCCTCCGCTTAGCACATGTGAGTACATGGCTAGTAAGTTCAATCCGCTAAACTGGAAATTCTCAATGTTGTTCCAACTGGGAATTACTTAAAATTGTTTACATTTAAAAAAACAAAAGGAGAGTACCCTGAAGATTAGTTTCCTCACTATCACTCTAGAGGTTTCTATTTTTCCTTTTTTGTATCTATTGTTGTCTCTAGGTTGTTCACTAGCTACATCAGCATTTCAAAAAGATGACATAATCTTTAAAAAAGGGAAGACAGTTCATGGCATATCTCTATAATGATCAAAGAGCAGAGCTGTTATACGTTGTAAAAACAAGTGAAAGAGATGTAAGTCAAATACATACAGCAACTTACCTATTTACAATTTTGTGGACTTCAGTTTTCCCATCGGTTTTGGGGTGGTCTGGAGTAGCAGGAGGTGAGGAACTAAGCCACTCTTGATTTGACAAAGTGTTATCTGGTGAAATGTCAGTAAATAAGGGATCTTCTTCCAGATCTCTAAGTTTAATTTAATGATGCATAAAAAAAATTTATTATATTTTCTAAACCAAAAGATTCTCTGCTATGTTCTCAGAAACCTTTACATAATTTTGCTAATAAAGGAATTAAGGAATAATGAATGTATTTCTATTGTACAGAGAAATTAACATTTTTTACTAACATCAAACTCAAGGTTATATTGACTTTGTTAGGTTTAGTGACTAGATACTGCCGCTTGTGATTTGAAGGGACAATAATATCAGGACATCTAAATTTTATTTTTAAAACAACTTTTAAACTGTTAAGTATTTTTTAAAATACTTTAAAGAGAAGAAGGAAGAGAAGAGAAATTAAGAGGGAAGAAAATCATGACTTAATATGAAATGCTAAATTCAGAGCTGGATAGAAACTTACACTGCTCCTGCTATTAATCCATTCTCCACTACATCTTTATCTTCTGGGCACGCAGGTTTATATTCTGTATAGTTTCTTTCTTCAAGATTTCTTAGGACCAAGTTGTAAAGAATGTGCTCATTGGGTTTTTGTAAAAGATGTTCAAACATTCTTAATGTCATTATGCTGATCTGAAACCCAAAATGATAAAAGGTAACTGAAAAATACTTAAACTATTTTTCATGATTTCAATTTTCAACATAAAAAGCCACATAAAATAAGGCTGTATTCAAAACATGACAAGTACATCAAAGTCAGTACGTCAAAGAACCTAAGTCCAATTCTAAATCCTTGTATAGCTCACCTCATCAGATATGTGATCACAGTGTTCAATTAACCTATGTCTTAAAGGATGTCTGGTAATTTCTGCCAGAGTTTCTGGTTCCCTCTGTTCTCCAAGGATGAAAAACACCATTTCTTGAAGCAAAATGTCGGAGGTTACTTGCCGAACAATGCGATGGAGCAGAGCAGTTGATGTCAGAATACCCATCTCAGAACTGCATAACAAACAGGTAATTAGGGGGCAAGAATAACAAGAACACAGTGATTTTTTTAAAAAAAAGTAAAGAGGCCACTCATGGGCATCCCTGGTAGCTCAGAGGTAAAGGATCTGCCTGCAATGCAGAAGACATGGGTTTGATCCCTGGGTTGGGAAGATCCCCTGGAGAAGGAAATAGCAACCCACTGTAGTATTCCTGCCTGGGAAATCTCATGGACAGAGGCGCCTGGCAGGCTACAGCCCATGGGGTCACAAAGAATCAGACATGACCTAGCTACTAAACAACAACAAAGAGGCCACTCACGTTTGCATTAGCTGAGGTTCCATAACACCAATAAAAAATCTTTCATGAACAGCTTTGGCAAGAGCAACAGCAGCAGTCTAGAACATAGTATTAAGTATCATTTTTTTTAATGAGAAAGATTAATTTATAACACCAACAAATCAATTTGCACTCTCCATCTAATTTAATGTAGAAAAACAAACTTGCCTATTGCTTATCTTGTTGATGGCATATAAACCTAGATGAGATGTTAGCTACTGGTTCCTTTACATGTTATTTAAATTTCCAAGAATAAAGACAAACAGGATAAAAATATTATCCCAACCACTTATTGTATTAACATCTCCCCAAAGAGGAGAAATGCAGGGAAGCCGACGTTACCTTATAAAGGGTTGTGCTATAATACTTAAAGAAACAAGGGCAGAAGTTAACTGTGATTTATTCCAGAGCTGTAATACACATACACGCACACACACACAAACACATATATATACTTTTGGAGGGTTGGTTATTTCATTTTATTTATTTCACTAACTGTGCTATCTATCCTAAGACAATTAAGACATATTTATGAGTATAGATTGAGTATTCAAATTCACTCAGTAGTTATTTACATTTTTAAGTTATCCATAAACAACAAAAGTATTCAAACCTTTTGTGCTTCCTTTATGAGTTGATCACAATAATCAAACCAGGAGAGAAATGAAATTAAGGCTCTTTTTCCGGGAAATGCTGAAGCATCTTCTTTATGACTATATGAGTCCAAGCTATAGGACACAGAAGAACAGAGTTATTCAAAAGCATTAATCCAGTTCCGTGCATACAGGGAGCTGAAGGCCCGTGAGTGAACACACAGGATGATGTATTCAGGCGGGTGAGACTGGATGACAATCAGAAGAGGGTTTTATACATGAAAGCCAAAGATAAAAGTTTTTAGATAAAAGTTGTGAATAATTTTCACTCATTAAGTGGAGAATGGAGCTACAGCAGAAAAGACACTGAGACAGCTCCTCATATTTCCACCATAAATTTGACCAAGTAACAGGAATGGAAAAGTTAGAAGTTCTCAGCCTCTAGGATGAAAGGAAAGGAGTGTAAAGGAGGGACGGCAAAAGGAAACGACTGGCCTGCTTCTCTTCCTGCCTTAAAATACTACTCAGTATTGAAGTTAAGAAGTGGGTCTGGCCTACAGATGTTGACAGAACACAGGGTGGAAAAAAAACAAGTATAAACCAAAGAAGGGTTAAAAACGCACAGAGAAACAGTAACAGGTTCTGATGTCCAAAATGTTAGGCTGCTTACAAGTGGTGGGATTACGAGTAATTTCATTTATGCTGCTTTAAGGTTAAAGCGTCTGCCTCCAACGCGGGAGACCCGGGTTCGATCCCTGGGTCGGGAAGATCCCCTGGAGAAGGAGATGGTAACCCACTCCAGTATTCTTGCCTGGAGAATCCCATGGATGGAGAAGGCTGGTAGGCTACAGTCCATGGGGTCGCAAGGAGTCGGACACGACTGAGCGACTTCACCTCACCTCACCTTACACTTTTAATGAGCTTCCCTTGTGGCTCAGCTGGTAAAGAATTGCCTGCAATGCAGGAGACCCGGGTTCAATTCCTGGGTTGGGAAGATCCACTGGGGGACGGATAGGCTGTGGACTCCAGTATTGTGGCCTGTAGAGTTCCATGGACTGTATAGTCGATGGGGTTGCAAAGACTCAGGACATGGGGTTGCAAAGACTCAGGACACGACCGAGCTACTTTCACTTTCACACTTTCAATAACTTATAAATGTTCTGCAGTAATCCTATTTTCATATGAGAATCAAGTGGGTAGCCCTAATGCTGGGGGAAACAGGTGAGAGAGGTGGGAGGTGAGGTTCCACACAAGTTTTTTGGTTTTTTAAAAAATACAGTCAGATAAAGTTATCGATCTTAAGGTATTAATTGATCACTACAAGAGACAAGGGGAAATAGCTTAACTGTGTAACACCTAGACTGTCACCACGCCAATTCGTTCCTGATAACAAAGTTTAAAGCAAGCCTCAAAACAACAATCTGGTTTAATGATGACTAGCAATGTTATATATTTCAAACCTAAAGAGGTCTATCACTGCAAAACGCAAATGGATTTAAAGGTGTATGTTTAAGAGGTCACTTTGATAGGAAAACACAAACAGCGGCTCTTACCCCCAGTTAACTGCTTCCACTGTTTCAATATCTAAGGGGTCCACTGACTGAGGTAGGGCCTTGTACAGGGAGGCGAGCCTGTCGGTGAGCAGTTCGCACAAGCATGTGCTCTGCGTGAGGCACTTGGCGGCGGCTGGCTCCGGCAAGCTCACTAAGAGCATCAAGCCCTCGCAGGCTTTCACGGCTATTCGGCCATCCTGAGGGGAAAAACACACACCTTTACAGTGCTTGAATCAGACACACCTCAGGTTGTTTGGAAAAATTCCCCTTAAACAGATTAACGTTTTATGCCAAAATAAAAAGAGAATTTTTTTTTTCTATGCTTTTAATGGTGATTGTGTTGGGGGGGCGGAATAAAAGAAGATGACTCACAGGACTTCTAGTAAGATTTAACAAAGAATTCACGAGGTTGTAATCCTGGTTTGGACGAACAACTGTGGCCTCTGGCAACTCAGGGACACTGAGGTTTTCCAAGCTCGTGGACAGGTCACCCATCTGACGAGAAGGCTCATCTTCTAAGTCTGTGTGCTCTGTTCCAGAAGCACCCGACGATTCCTCTGGCTGACAGGACTGGCCTGTATCTGTTGACAAGGAATCTTGACCTTTTAATACATCTTCTGAAATTGCATTTGGGCCTCCTTGGGAAGCCAGTGATTTAAACTTGTTCTGAAAAGGAATACATGTTTTATAAGATTCATGTCAAAAACCTTATAGAACAGAAATCATATTTTAATGAGTTTTCCTATAATTAACACTCAATATCTGGCCACTGTCACAACAGATAAAACTGTTATGACAAATGAAAATACCCAGACTTAAACAAACTGTGCTTTAGATGTCTTAAAATTACATAGGTGTTTATCATAGTCTTCAGAATAGGATCTATAAAATGTTTTACACTGACTGTAAACAATGAACAATATTAGTAATAATTATTTGACTGCTACTGAAAACAACTGATGTTAGTGAGGAAAAAATAAGATTCAGGAAGTTTCAGTTGCCGTTAATTGTTTTCTCATCTCTGGCCTACTAAAAATAAATAGCCGTAATGCTGATTCTTCCAAAATTAGTTTCTAAGATGATTTTTCTAAGGCTTTTCCTAATACCTCTGCTCTGTAAATATAACTCAATACCCTGAGGACATTCTTGCTAGTATTTTTGAGGGTAAAAACGAAGATCTGCTTGAACACAGCCAAACACAAAAAGAACCTAAACTGAAGCAAATCATTAGTTTCCAGGCAAAGGTTTCTTGCTTTCCATTTAAACGTAGGAGCAAAAAAATCAAATCACACATTTCATATCGTAGTTTTTATGAATGTCAAATTCAGACATTCACACAATTTAGAATTCATCATAAATCAGCTTCTCTGCAGGACCTATCAGAGTGCTTCATCACAGAAGTGCATTAAATGCTGAATAAAGTCAAAGTTCCACTTCCAAAATTATATGATAGATATTATAAATCACTTTTATTGCTATTAAAAGTATAGTTTCAGTCAGTTCAGTCGCTCAGTCGTGTCCAACTCTTTGCAACCCCATGAATCGCAGCACGACCAATCTTGTTGAGAAATTGGGCTCATAGCACATATATTAAAAGAAAACAATCCTATGGAACTAAATGAATATTCCAACCAACTTCCCAATTTCCTAAGAAGTCAACTGTGTATCATAGTTTTTATGAATGTCAAATATTTTATTCCATCTAAAATGTTAATACTGTTGTTGGGAGTAGCATCTCGGATAAGAATGGCAAGAGGAAGAACAATCCTGGGGTCACAAAGAGTCGGACGTGACTAAGCAACTAACACTTTCACTTTCAGCACTCACTCCCTGAACTATTGTTTCTCAACTCAGGACTGCTGGTTTTCTGCGGGTCTTGATAAAAACGCAGAATGAAAATATCTGGAGGTGGAACCAAGGGATCTGCATTTTAAGAAAAGCTCTGCAAGCAAGTAGGAATTCAAAACCTTTGACAGTTCCAATCTATCTGTCTGGGGCCCTTTCTTACCACATAGCCTGATTAAACTGTGTGAGTCACACAACGGACTTCCCTATCTTTACTCCTTTCCTTGTGCTTGCCCATTCTTATTTAAACATCTTTCAAGGCTCATTTCAAGGACAACCTCTTCCATGCTCCCTCCTAATGACCAAGGCAGATGTAATCTCTTCATCCTGTGAAGTTTTAGGGGCATTTACTCTGTATCTTTCTTATGATACTCGCCTTCTTAGATTACAGTATTTGAACATTAGTCTTCACTCATCACCAGACTACCGAACTCCTTTACAGCAAAGAATGTTTCTAACTTATCTACCATCTGCTTTTAACTCATAGCAAATGCCATCAACTGGCTGATGTAAATGAAGCGAGAGATTAGATTTCAAGGGATATATACTTGAGAAATGCAAAGTACTTCTATTACTAGTGAAAGTGAAAGTCGCTCAGTTGTGCCCGACTCTTTGCAACCCCGTGACTACACAGTCCATGGAATTCTCTAGGCCAGAATACTGGAGTGTGTAGCCTTTCTCTTCTCCAGGAGATCTTCCCAATCCAGGGATCGAACCCAGGTCTCCAGCAATGCACGCAGATTCTTTACCGGCTGAGCCACAAGGGAAGCTCTATTACTATCATACTAGTAATAAAGCTGCATGTCTCAAAAGATTCATTCATTAAATGTGTTAATTAAACAGTTATTGTGCATTGTGCTAAATACCAGAGAAGCTATCGGGACTCAAAGATTAATAAAATAGAATCCTTGTCCTCAAGGAGCTTACTGACCAGGAAGAGAAAATAAAAGGCACATAAATGACTCTAATGCCAGGGAGACTGTAATAACTGCCATTAAAAGCATTAAAATTAATACTAAAAGCATAGGAATAGTCCAGTCAGTTCAGAAAATGGAGTCACCTACCACCTCAGGCTTTGGAGAAGTAGGTGTTATAAAAATGCGGGATCACAGCAGGCATGACCCTAATTCAGAAGGGTGGTTTTTATACTGAGGTCTACATGTAAATGTTTCTCTGAAGACAGGCAGCCATGCATATGCCTGCAAATTTTCAGTTTCTGATCTATGGCTGTGTACTTCTGAAACAAGTATCAGAGATTCTGAGAAAATCTTCTTAAAGCTTAAGCTTGGAAAAAAAATCTATGCATCTAAAGTAATTTGGTTACCTAAGAAAACTTAAGTAAAAATGAACTTTGAGAAGAAAAATCTCACCGTTAGCCAAATGAAGATATTTGATATGTTTATATCACAAAGGTATTACAGTCATTTTGAAGAAAAATTTTCAAAATACATGTCATGAAAAACAGGTATTCATAGTCCTTAACACTAACTTAGAAATTTAAATCCATGCAATTTTGCAGCTTGGTAAGGTAGGTGCTTACCTACCTGCAGTAACATTTCAGAATAATATCCTGAATTACTTACTCAATAAAATGAAATAAAAAATGAACCCATCTATTACAATGGCTAAAAGTTTTAAAAACAAAACAACAACAAAAACCTTGACAACACCCACTCTGACAAGGACATGGAACAACAGCTCTCATATGTTGCCCCTGCTGCAAAATGATAAACCCACTTGGAAAGAGTTCTGCAAATACACACTTACTACTACATGACCCAGAAATCCTACTCTTACGTACTTCCCAAAGTGAAATGAAAATCTAAGTCCACACAAAAATCTGTGAATATTTACAATGGCTTCATTCGTAATTATCTCAAACTGGTCCATAAATCCCTTGACTGGTGAATGGATAAACAACTGTGATACATCCATACAACAGAATACTACTCAGTAGTATAAAGTAGTATCCGTTTGTGACCAAACTCATAGAAGACTCTCAAATGCATGGAAGGGAAATAAAGAAAAACCAGACTCAAAAGGCTGACTATATTTTTATGACTTTCTGAAAAAGAGAAAACTTGGAATGAAAACAGATCAATGAGTGCTAAGGGCAGAGGTAGAAATAGGATGACCAGGAAGGGACATGAGGTAAGGTGATGGAGCTGCTGTTTATCGTGACTGCAGTGGTGGTTATAAAACTGTACGTGTCTGTCAAACTCACAGAATCAGAGAGACTGAGTTGTACTGTGTATAACACACCTCAATTAAAAAAAAAAGATTAAAAAAACCTTTTTTAAAAACTAAAAAACACCAACATTTTCCCTAATATATTTCTAAATGACTACTGCTAAAAAAAAGTAAACGAAAGCAGGAAAAACAGAAGAGTTATTTTCTAATTTAAAACTGGAAATAAAATCCAAATATTAACTGATTTAAGTAAATCACAATTTGTTAACTATGGCTAGGAAAAGATAGTACCAATTAGCAGAGCAATCCCAATGCTACACCAGGGTGGGGAGGTGACTCGTGATGTTTCACATCTTGTCCAGATCTGCACACACCATTCTTACCCTAGGTCAGGTTACCCACACACCACGCTTGAGCAAGCCTGGCTGAAAATATGATAGCTTAAAAATTCCCATGACTTCCCTCTTCCACTTTTGCCCTCCGAGCTGTGCTCCTAAGCTGTAGCTTTGTATTTGTCCAGCCCCTGTTCTGCTCCCTATATGTGGGTTCAGTCACATTCTTTGAGAGTAGTTTTTCTCTGGAGATTTCAGGTTAAAATAAAACAGTACTCTTAAATGAAAATAATTCTGGGAAAAAAAAGAAAACAATTCTGGGGAAGTAAAACAGGCTATCTGTTACTCACAAAATGTAATTCCTTCTAATATTATTTAGAGAATTCAATTCTTATGGTAATTTTAATACACACATACTTTGAAGGTTGACAAGAAGTAAACTATACCTCCAGAAAAAAATTAACCAAATAGGGATCTTGTTTCAGCTTTGCACACACAATGCAGAGAAACTGAATTTCTTCATTTTCTGTTGGTGTTGCAAGGACTTCACCACACAGTCGAATTAACTTCTGTCAAAAAAAATTTAAAACAAAATTTTAAACTTAGGCTATTTCTTTAAATAAACATCTAAACAGCCATTCATTCACCATCAGGATATTTAAAATTTTCAAATAATGCAAATACATTGCATTTTTCAGAAAGAACATTATTTGCAATCACCTATATCAAACAGGTACTAGTATTAAGTTTTTCAAATATGTTATTCTAAAAAATTAGCGAGGTATTTAATAAACTTCTTGACATGTCGTGGAAGTAAGTAAATGGTAAAATTAATGCATAAAATTTTAAGAGAGAAATATAAAGACATGAAGTGCATTTAATACAATGTCATGCATCAAGAAAGCTCAAGTATCAACATTTGCTACTTTGCATGTTATTTTTACTCTTAGAAAAATCATATAAAATTATTTCTATGCAAAAAGCAGTGAACCAAATAGCTTTATGTAAAGGGAACAAACTACCTGCACTGGCCTGTGCACGTTAATGTGTGGAAGTAGTGGCTGCCGGATTTTCCCCAAAAGTTTGGTATAGAACACCAGAACTTGTTGTTTCATTCCTGGAGGACACTGGGAAAAACAAAAACAAACAAGAAAAAAAAATAGACAATGCAAACTTATTACTCAAAAGCTTGAAAAAAATCAGAGGCAATATATGTGAATATATTCCACCTTCAAAAATCAATGCAATTAGACAGTTAATGACTTTGTCTAAATAAAATTCTCAATCAAATTATTACTGACTGGTATGCTATAAATAAAATTATAAGAGTGTGTGAGACCATAGACTGATGTAATCACAAACAGCAATGTGATAATGTGCCATGGAGATTGGAGTTTGGTTCAGGTAATGCCAAGCTGTTAATATTCTAAATGCTAGGGTAAAAGAAAACTCCCTGGCCCAGGCAAAGGCAGCATCTTATCACTTACATTTATGACAGATAATCAATAACCTTTCATCATATATATGGAGGAGTAAATAAAGTCTAACACATATATGTAAATAAAGGAATCCTATGTATAAATGGCTGTGATTTATTCTAACAATGCTATTTTAAATTAGTTGCAAAATTATTTACATTATGATTATTACAGGCAATGAATATTTAATAAATAAGTTTTGATAACATGCCAATTGTTTTAAATATTTGCTGAAAGGCAGATAAACCTGACGATTACGCATGCTGTAAATTAAGAGAGTATGAGTTAGCAAGGTTATACGTTCTAAAATTAACCTGCTTATGTTGACTCAGATTTAAAATAGTCACAAAATATTTCCAAAACATCACCATAGACACATTATATGGAAATAGCATAAGCTATAATCCTAAGCACAACAGTATGTGAAGACAGTAAATACCTTAAGTTATTCAGATAAACACAATATTTATAATCACCAATATCAAAATAAATTTTCCAGTAGTATAATTACTAACATTTGCTCAGAAATTGATTAATATTTGTTCAATATAATGTTGCATAATCTCTCTCTCTACAAAGGACAGGAAAAAGGAGGGAGGAAGGGAACAAATTGGAAGATACTAGTGAATAGATATTTAGCTAGAAAATAAATAATAAATAATATTTAGCTGAACGAATCTAACCTAAAAATGAATTAGAGAATTACAGACTTAATTAAAAGGAAATCGTCTTTAATACGACTTTATAATTCTATTTGGTGTTTAAACATCTGTTTGAGGTTTCTTTCATTTGATTTTCACATATATTACAGAAATTCACAGAACAGAAGCACCAATTTTTAGAGCTGGGGGAGGCCCCTGGCTGATCACCTCTTTGTTTTTAAAGAGGAGGAAGATTCATCAGAGACTTACTTGAACTGGTTCTATTCATCAGAAGTGTTAATGTCAGAATGATCAGTGACATTTTCTTTCAGGATTATGAAAAATAATTTTTGTAACCCAATATTCAATGGGATCCTTCTCATTTCCTTTGATTCTGAGCATTTGCACTTGAGTAGATTTTTATAAATGTTTACATTGTAATTCTAAGCAGCCTAAGTACCAGTTGTCTAGAGGATTTGGGAGCTTTGCTATCTCTATGGAAAGGCCATACAACTTTCTTTTTTTTTTTTCATGTACTGACTTGAATCCTTCCGTGCTTAATATATACCTCTACAGTTAAATTCAGTGCTTGGCAGCTTCTTTATCTCTAAGACATGAAAACATATATTACACGTACTTGCCTAAGAACATCATGTGGATTAGGAACTTACATCAGCTTTCCCTAAGGTATATAATGTTTCCAAGATCTTGTGATGAAGTAAATATTCCATACATGGCCCCGTCTCTCCAAATTCCCGTTCATTTTCTTCTTGTACTAAGATAACTAACATCTGTTCCAGATGAGATGGAATATTTGTATCTGTCACCGGGGCTTTATCATCTAAAAGACATTCATCAAATATTCAAACATTTTTAAACTGTACATTTGCATCTAAAATGCTCTTTGTATTTCCCTGTTTCTATTCAGAGAAAAATCTGAATTGTTCACACGGGTGAGGTTTATATCGTATTCAAACACAATCTATATTCTGAAAGATATTCTAAAGCTAATACTCATGCATAATAATTCAGAAAAGGAACCACTTATGGGGTATAGAAATGAAAACATGATCAGAAAAAAATACAAATAACATCAGAACTTTGTATGCATTTATAATTTAAAAAATGTTATTTCAATTAGCCAGTTCAGAAGATCTAAACTTTCAGTTCAGTTCAGTCACTCAGTTGTGTCCAACTCTGCGACCCCATGGGCTGCAGCACACCAGGCCTCCCTGTCCATCACCAACTCCTGGACTTTACTCAAACTCATGTCCATTGAGTCAGTGATGCCATCCAACCATCTCATCCTCTGTCGTCCACTTCTCCTCCCGCCTTCAATCTTTCCCAGCATCAGGGTCTTTTCCAATCAGTCAGTTCTTTGCATCAGGTGACCAAAGTATTGGACTTTGAGCTTCATCAGTCCTTCCAATGAACACTCAGGACTTATCTCCTTTAGGATGGACTGGCTGGATCTCTTTGCCGTCCGAGGGACTCTCAAAAATCTTCTCTAACACCACAGTTCAAAAGCAGCAATTCTTCAGCGCTCAGCTTTCTTTATAGTCCAATTCTCACATCCATACATGACTACAGGAAAAACTATAGCCTTGACTAGACGGACCTGTGTTAGCAAAGTAATGTCTCTGCTTTATAATATGTTGTTTAGGTTAGTCATAACTTTTCTTCCAAGTAGTAAGCGTCTTTTAATTTCATGGCTGCAGTCACCATCTGCAGGGATTTTGGAGCCAAGAAAAATAAAGTCTGCCACTGTTTCCTCATCGACTTGCCATGAAGTGACGGGACCGGATGCCATGATCTTCGTTTTCTGAATGTTGAGCTTTAAACAAACTTTTTCACTTTTCCTCTTTCACTTTCATCAAGAAGCTCTTTAGTTCTTCTTCGCTTTCTGCCATAAGGGTGGTGTCATCTGCATATCTGAGGTTATTGATATTTCTCCTGGTTATCTTGATTACAGCTTGTGCTTCTTCCAGCCCAGCATTTCTCGTGATGTACTCTGCATAGAAGTTAAATAAGCAGGGTGACAATATACAGCCTTGATATACTCCTTTTCCTATTTGGACCCAGTCTGTTGTTCCTTGTTCAGTTCTAACTGTTGCTTCCTGACCTGCATACAGGTTTCTCAAGAGGCAGGTCAGGTGCTCTGGTATTCCTATCTCTAAGAATTTTCCAGTTTGTTGTGATCCACACAGTCAAAGGCTTTGGCATAGTCAATAAAGCAGAAATAGATGTTTTTCTGAAACTCTCTTGCTTTTTGATGATCCAGAGGATGTTGGCAATTTGATCTCTGGTTCCTCTGCCTTTTCTAAAACCAGCTTGAACATCTGGAAGTTCATGGTTCACATATTGCTGAAGCCTGGCTTGGAGAATTTTGAGCATTACTTTACTAGCGTGTGAGATGAGTACAATTGTGCAGTAGTTTGAGCATTCTTTAGCATTGCCTTTCTTTGGGACTGGAATGAAAACTGACCTTTTCCAGTCCTGTGGTCACTGCTGAGTTTTCCATATTTCCTGGCATATTGAGTGCAGCACTTTCACAGCATCATCTTTTAGGATTTGAAATAGCTCCACTGGAATTCCATCACGTCCACTAGCTTTGTTCGTAGTGATGCTTCCTAGGGCCCATTTGACTTTGCATTCCAGGACATCTGGCTCTAGGTGAGTGATCACACCATCGTGATCATCTGGGTGGTGAAGATCTTTTTTGTACAGTTCTGTGTATTCTTGCCATCTCTAAACTTTAGGTCTCTTTACATAAAAATAGGTTGGCCTTGAATGTTAAGCTGAATAAGGTAGGATATGCGGAGAGGACAGGCTTGGTTTTGATCACTACTGCATTGCTTTGTGGGGTTCCCAGGTGGCACTAGTGGTAAAGAACCTGCCTGCCAATGCAGGAGACTTAAGAGACATGAGGGTTTGATCTCTGGGTCAGGAAGAGCCCCTGGAGAAGGGCATGGCAACCCACTCCAATAGTCTTGCCTGGAGAATCCCATGGACAGAGGAGCCTGGTGGGCTACAGTCCACAGAGTTGCAAAGAGTCAGACACGACTGAAGTGACTTAGCATGAACATTGCTTTGTAACACTGGGAAGTCAAGACTCGAACTGCCCCCAATTCATCTCCAGATTTGCAAACATGAAGAGCCCAAAGAAAAACCCTCTACGGAAAATTTCTGACATCTCCTCTCACCAGCAGATATCTGTTCCCAAAGTAAAAGCTGCTTCTCAGGAAAATTCTTACAAAATACTGATTTTTTTTTTTTTTAAGTAAAAATTCATGAATACTTTTAACATAGTAAAAACACATGATTTTACCAACCTAAATTTATTATATAAGGGTTAAATTATTCTTATAAAATGTGTTATAAAATGTTTAAATATAAAGTGTATTAGGGAATGACAGGTTTTTTTATGTCTCTATTGTTCTTTACTTAGTCCTGCTATAGTTTGTGCAATACAATCCTGGTGTGCTATGTATCTGATGATATAAAGCTTTGTCTGTACACTTACACATGTATGTGTACATATACACACACAGACTAAACCATAATACTAAAGCCTTATGGAGCAAACAAGGGAAAGAGAAGAGTCACTTGTGTTCCCAGGCGGACATATCAAATATGATTGAGTATGGGATAGTTATTAAGAGCATGAGTCCTGGACTTGGACAACCTGGATTCAAGTCTTGGCTCTGTCGCTTTTAGCTGGGTGACCTGGGCAAACTACTTAAGCCTCAGTACCAACATCTGTAAAATGGAGCTGATCAACACCAGCAACTGCTACTGTATGATTTCAGCGAAATAATGTGTGTGAAGCCCAGTGCCTTAGCACACAGTAAGAATTCAATAACGTTAACTTATGATGTCTCCATTTTCTTCTAAAATGAGTAGCCTAGGGCTAATAAAAAAGATGGTGTGTAATTTTATTTGAAATTTACTTTTTAAAAGTATTTTTCACCTGTTTTATATAAACATTCCAGGAAAGAATGAATATTTAAGCATGGTTTGATTACACATATTTATGGAGAAAAATAGTAAAAAAGGTCTTTTTTTTTTGAGAAATAAATGAACTATAACCTCAACTTGACAGGATTAAAATCCGAGCTCCCCAGAAGATCTAGTTTCTGCCGATCACTCTGACCACCCCAAACCATGTTTAGACCCCAGTGCCTTTGCATAAGCTATTCCTTCTACTGAAATGCCTTTGCCCTCCTTCTCGACCTCAAAACTTACTGCTCACCCTCAAGCCCAGGGTCAGACACCGCCTCCCAGTTTTCTCCCTGCTTCCTTCTCTCTCTGTGCCTGGCCCACTTTTTTGTCCCATACTTTATTGTAACATATACACTCGCTTTTGCTACGAGATTGAAAAAAAAAAAAAAAAAAAAAAAACCATTTAAAGCAAGAACTTACAGGCCTTCTTTTAAAGTATTTCCTTAAGACTATGGAGGGGTGAAAAACTCACAAGGGTTAAGAATAGTCATTTTTTGAAAAGACTGCTCCTGTCAAAAAACTTTTCTATAGATCTGCCGTCTAAACATCTAAATTAAGGTCAAAATTACATTTTATATTTAAAGGTATATATATAGATAGTTTGACTATCACTTATTACATAAAAATGAGGAATTTCTTACTTTTAAAGAATTATCTATGACTCTACCAACTTGCCAAATCAACTTTTTTTTTTTCTTCATGTATCCTTTCAGTTAAAAAAAATACGTGTTCAATCTGCACATCCACTAGTGTTTACCTCTATATTCCTAACGGGAGCCCACAGGGCTATGGAGCAAGGTTACTACTCTATTTCCTATTTCAGAGGTTGCCAAACTTCAGCTCATGGAACAAACGCAGCCTTGTCATCCGCTTTAATAAAGTTGTACTGGAACAAAAGAATGCTCTTCTTTTAATGTGTTCTGGAAGGTTGCTTTTGCACTGTAACAACAGAATTGAATAGTTGCAACAGAGACTGTATGGCCTACAAAGCCTAAGATATTTACTGTCTGGCCCTTTACAGAAAAATTTTGCCAAACTTTGACCTAATTTATTCACATTTCCCCATATTCGCTCTTCAGCCTATTCACTGAGATTGAAGCACAAAGAAGATAATTTCCAAAGATGTCCACACCATGTCCACTCTGTTCCTGCACTGACACCCATGTGTTTTCCTTTCTGCCTTAAATTTATGGATGAGCTGTCCACAAGCCTATGAAGCCTTCACTAACGCACTAGGAGCCCATAACCCACTTGCCAACTTAAGGATATGGCTCAGAAAGTATCTCCTATGACTCTCGTGCCCACCTTTCCTTTTCTACTAGCTCATTCTCACCAAAGTACAAATGACAGTACTTTCCATCTAAAAAAAAAAAAAAAAAAAATTAACCCCCCCGCCCTCACCCTCCCTACCCCCCGCCGCCAAGGCAGAGCACTTCTCTCTGCGGCTATTGATCTGTCTCTCAGCTCTCCTTTCCACTAACACTCCTCAAGACAGCAGTCTTCGCACACTATCCAAATATGTTCTCTGTCCACTGTCTCTTACACTTCGTCCAATCAGGTCTCCTCTCTCTTTCTTGCTATTAAAAGGGCTCTTATCAAGACCACCGATGAGCTCCTCATGGCTGAATCCAATGATCCATTCCTAGCCTTCATCAACTTGACATCATTAGACACTTTGATCCTTCTCTCCGCTTCCAGCTTCAAGGACACCATTCTCTCTTGGCAGTCTGGCGCATCACTGGCAAAAGCAAAATCTCCTTTGCTTGCTATCATTCTCATTTTCCTAATCGCTGAACACTGAGTATGAGGGCTCAGTTCCTGAATACTTTTTTCTTCCATCTGTCTGTAGCTACGCTGGGTAATCTCAGCCAGGCTTGTGGCTTTAAATCCCACTTACATGCTGATGCCTCTCAATTTCATGTCTATAGTTTACGGCTCCACCCTAAATCCCAGATCCCTCTTTCTTACTGTCTGCTTGACAATATCCAACTGCACATATAATGGGTGTCTCAAACCAAAAAAGTCCAAAATGCTCTCACAAACCTGCTCCTCCTGGAGTCTCCTCATCCCATTCTCAATGAGTGCTCCTTCTATTATTCCAACTGCCTAAGCCCCAACAGTTGGAGTTACCCTTGATTCTTATTCTTTCATACCCAATATTCAATCCATCAACAAATTTCTTCAAAATATACCCAGAGTACAATCATTCTCAACACATCCACCCTGGTCTGAGCCACCGACATTGCTCAGACCATTGCAACAGTCCCCTAACTGTTCTACCAACTTCACCTCTGCACACTTGCAATCTAAGTTTCTTGCAGAAGCCAAAGAGATCTACACCTGTGGTGGATTCATGTCAATCTATGCCAAAACCAATACAGAATTGTAAAGTAAAAATTAAAAATAAATAAATAAATTTAAAAAAAATTAAAAAAAAAAAAAAAAAGCCAATAATGTTACACCTCTGCTCAAAACCCTTTAAAGGCTCCCCATCTGAGAGTAAAGGCCAAAGCCCTCACAATGGCTTACAAGGCCTTAGGTGAACCTGCGCCCCTGCCCCGTTGACGTTATCTCCTCCCGTGTCTCTCTGTGTTCGCGTTGCTCCAGCCACACTTCCTGCGGTCCTGAGCACACTCCAAGTGCTGTGCCCTGCAGCCTCAGGGCTTGTGCACAAAGCGCTCTCCTGGATCTTTTCCCTAGACACCTCCAGGCTTGCTTCCTCCTTCCTGCAGATTCGGCTCAGAAGTCACCTGGGGTAATGAGGATTTCCCTAATCTTAGAGAGCCGTCTGTCTCCGATGGCTCTGTCCCCACTCCCCAAACACTCCCACCCCTTTCAGCCTGCTTCATTTTCTCCTTAGCACTCATCATCTGACACACTATGTGAACCTGTCTATTGTTGGCTTCCTCCTAATCCGTATGTCTCAGAGAAGGGAACAGCAACCCACCCCAGGATTCTTGTCTGGAGAATCCCATGGACAGAGGAGTCTGGCAAGCTCCAGTCCATGGTGTCTCAAGAGTCGGACATGACACAGTGATTAATACAATCAACATATCCGGGCTTCCCAAGTGGCTCACTGGTAAAGAGTCAGCCTGTCAATGCAGGAGACACAGGGTTCCATCCACGGGTTGGGAAGATCCCCGGGAGAAGGAATGGCAACCCACTCCAGTATCCTTGCCTGGAAAGTTCCATGGACAGCGGAGCCTGGCAGGCTATAGTCCATGGAGTTGCAAAGAGTCAAACACAATTTAGCAACTAAACAACAACCATCAATATACAAGCTCTGTTAGGACAGATATTTTTGTCTATTTGAGTGACATACCGCCCAGTGCCCAGAACAACACTTACACATAGTAGGTGTTAAACAGCTGTATTTTTGAATGAGAAGAATTAAAATAAATTGCTTATAAGTTTCATGCAAAATAACTTTGAAGAGTAGTTTGTATGTATTTTAATATTTCATAAATTTTCTGTTTAATATCAGCATGATTTCTTACCTGAAGTCTCTATATAGTAATGGGTAATTGCTTTCCAGTGGTAAACAAAATCTTCTTGTAAAGGAAGAGAAGGTGCAAGCTACACAAACACAAACAAAAAGACCACAACAATTAAGAAAATGGCATTAAAATCTTCATATTAAATATAACTGTATTTTTCTACTAATGATGCAAAAACAGCATATTAATAAGGAATGAGCTTTAATTTGATTCTGTATGTCAAATATCAAGGAGAAATAAAAACAATGTCAAATCCAAGAAAGTAAAATAATTTATTAAGAAAGAGGAAAAACACATTTATCAGTGTTATTCGTAATTATAGTATTGGGTTTTTTTCTCCTTCTCTGCAAGTAGTTACTATACATGACTTCAAAAGTAACAGAGTTAAAGGAAAACACACAATATTCTATTACTAAAGTATCAGGAAAATGAAATTATTGATAACCAGGGATCTTTGTACCTAGGACTTTGAAATGCAAAACAGTAAAAAGCTGCTATGTAACTAGTTACACATCACCATTACTAAAATATATACCAAAGTCAACCCTGTAATCAGATTAAAACTGTTCTCTATTTTCAGTGACATACAGAAGTAAATCTTTTCTTTTTAAGCCTAGATTAGGCAGTGCATATTTTTAGCAAAATGACCACATGAACAAGACACTACCAATTTAAATTCCACAAAGTCAAAAATGTCTCACATTTTGATTTTGAAATTTACTTCAGAAGTTTTAGGGCCAAAATTATATCCCTTCAACCATCTCATTGCAAACTTACAAGTATTTTAAACGGGTATTAAACGGATAGAAAAAGATTTGGATGCACCTTTACAATATTTTCTCTTCTTTAAAATGAGTGACAGAGAGAGAAAGCTCTCCTAGTCCTAGCACTGTCAATAAATTTTCATCAGAAAGTACAGCTGACCCAGTTTTTGTAATAGCAAATAGGTTTCCATTTTGGGAACCTCAACTATGGCAGCGTAATCTTCCATTTTCACAGATTCATCTAAACAGATGACCTCAGAGGTCATGTTACTTCTGACCTTCTACTTGTTTCATTTTGATTGGTTCTCCCATAAAGACCTCAAAGTTCAAAACCTTTCAAAACAATTTCCAAACTACTGAGTAAATTATAAACATTGGTCATGATATCCTAAGTGTTTCAATCCAGAAGATGAAACGCAATCAGAAAACAAATGGACCTGAAAATTTTTCTGCAATCATCAACATCTTTCTGCCAGCTTTTTCATACGAGCCTATTCACACCACTCTGAATAGTACTGCATTAAGAGAATGTAAATATTCATCTCATTTCCAAATAGAAGGCTATAAAAAAACTTTAAAGACTTTAAGATCCTTAACAATGGAGTTAAAAATCTTTGGGGTTACTATACTTCAGGAACATGGAAAGAGAAAACTCGTGGGAGACTGAGAAAAAAATCAGAGAAATAAGAAAGAATTGATTTGGGAAAATAATCTTCCTGAAACTTTTAGATTAAAAAGTCAGTTTTAATCAGCTACTTATTTTTAGAATCTTCCTCAAAATATATAGAATTTCTCTTGTATTATAGACCTTTTAACACACTAGTTTTATGCAGTATTATTATTAATCAATTAATTCTGTATTAGAAATTGGGACAAACCCAAATGAAATTTGGTGTTTCAAAAACTGTACTGAGTTTCTTAAGTATAAATATTATGCTTTGTTTAATTTTTCCAAAGGAATTTCCAGAGTATATCACTTTCCCGGAGAAATCTGGCCAGACTTCCTGCCAAGGGCACAGTCCTTTCCACACATGCTTGTGGCATCCTCTCCCTGACTGATGGCTCCCTCTCTCCCAGCCCTGAGCCCATGCTGGTGACTGTTGAGTTATCCATCTCCTCCACTAGATTGTGAACTCAATGAGTTTACAAAGATTATATCATCTTGTTCATCCGAACCCCCGGTTTCCAAGTCAATGATGGCGCATAGTAAGCGCTGAGTAATGTTTATTGAGTGGATACAGGGCAGCTGCTGCCATTTAGTGAGCAGTTACATGCCAGGGCTTCCCTCCTGGCTCAGATGGTAAAGCATCTGCCTGCAATGCGGGAGACCCCGGTTCGATCCCTGGGTCGGGAAGATCCTCTGGAGAAGGATATGGCAACCCACTCCCGTACTCTTGCCAGGAAAATTCCATGGACGGAGGAGCCTGGTAGGCTACAGTCCATGGGGTCGCTAAGAGTCGGACACGACTAAGCGACTTCACTTTTCTTTCACTTTTATGTGCCAGGCACAGTGCCAAAGTTTACACTTACATGTGGTCTTAAATTCTCACAATAAACTTCGACTTTTCCCAAACAAACTTTTGTCAAGACTTAGAGCCATTCACTGACCTGCGGAAGGCAACACTATTGGTAATTAAAAACCTGGAGGTCTTTCCCCAAAATACCTACTACACAAAAGGACCTACCTAGCTGATAACTCCAGAGAAGGCATTGGCACCCCACTCCAGTACTCTTGCCTGGAAAATCCCATGGATGGAGGAGCCTGATAGGCTGCAGTCCATGGGGTCGCTAAGAGTTGGACACGACTGAAGGGACTTAGCAGCAGCAGCTGATAACTCAGATGAGAAGTAGTGTTCTCAGAGCCACGCCTGCAGCCTCACAAGCATCATCAACATTCCATGCCCAACTCTTTTAAATTGCTTCTTCCTCCAGGCAATTTTCTGACACCCACCCCCTCCTATCTCAAGTCTCACCTCCTCCAGGGAGCCTTCCAGTCCTAAGTGCTTGCTCCTCTCCTCCTACAGAACGCACTAACAGAACAATTATCCAAATAATAACAATAATGATTAACATTTATTAAGCACTTACTATGTGCCAGGCACTGCATTAAGTACTTGTCATTCTAACTTTCACAATTCTATCAGATAGGCCTAATTACTTCCATTTTACTGTGAGGGAAGCCCTGTGCTGCAGCCCATCGGATCCCAAAGAGTAGGACAGGACTCACTGACTGAACAACAAAAATGAGGAACTGAAACACACAAAGACTACGTAAGCTGTCCAGTGAAGAACTAGGGGCAGAGGCAAGCCTAGAACCCTGCTCTGTCTGGCTCTAGGGGCCAGGCCATAAGCTTGTGCATGGCTTATACTTCAACCTGTGCATCTGTTTTGCCTACCAATGCAGTCTCCCCGTGAACTCGCACTGTGCTTTCTTGATGGGCTCCTAAAACGTATGCTGCATGACTAAAGAATGACAGTTAAAGAGCACTTGCTGGAAAAGAATACACTTAAGAAAACACTACGTACGTTTCATTTGACATTTTAATTCCTACTGCAGAGTAGATTTTTAAGGAATTGCTAGTCTCAACAATCATCATTAAATCTTAATTATAATTTTACAAGAAAATAATAATGCATCCAAATTCCGAAAGATGACTTACCCTGAATTAACTAGTTAAGACAGATAAAACATTTTTTCCTGACATTGCCCTTTTATCCTCCTGGAGTAAATCTGCCTTCAAGGTTGGAACTGACGGGAATTACAAGATATTAGTCCCTGGCAGACTACCTCACACAGACCAAGGCCCTCAACAAATACGGAGTTGTACTAATGGAAGGCGTTTTATTTATCCTTTGGAGAAGCTGGGCTAAAATGATCCACCTCAGAACTAACTACATGAGAGGCCTGATTTCAGATTTGTGGCAACTAGCTAATTTCCTGACTCTTACTAGCCAATCATTTCTATACTGAAGGAAAATTACCATTTCTGATAAAGGAGTCAAGAGTTACATTACAGTTTTTGTTTTTGCTCAAGGTGTGAATTTCTCTCCTAAACTCAAAATGTAGCCTATCAGATTAATAACACATCTTCAAGTACTGATCTTTGAAAATATCTTAGTTGTATTTCATCCTTTTAAGTAGTTAACAGGAAGTGAGAAGAAACCATTAATTAAACAATAAGGAAAACGCTACACCTAAACCCTATTTAAATGAATGTGTATCTGGTTGACCCTAAAAAACACATCTGAAGGTGGATCCAATTGAATAAAAAAACCTAGGAAATAATAATACCACAATGGCTGAGAAAACATTATAGAGATTCATACAATGACACAACTGAAAAAAGGCCATGTCAGCATCTGTCTACAGGATTATCTTCCTTCTCTGTAGAACCCTGATAATCATAATTGCAATACTATATCAGAAAATACTAACTGGGCAAACAAATTAAAAGGCGGATAGACAAAAGCTAATGAACTGAGGAATGGTAAGATTAGGCCATAGAAAAAAAGTCAAGCAAATAAAGAAACAGAACTAAATAAATGGAAACCAATCTTGGTCTAGGGAAAAAAAAAGATATTCTTCAAATAACACAAAGATGGCTTATTCAGCATTACATATGGGTTCATTTCCAAGAGAATGGTAAACGTGAAAAGACAAAAAAAAAGCACGCCAAAAATTTTTCATTACATTTAACTGCCTATCAAAGTAAACTAGTAGGTATCACAATTGAAAACATTAATGCTAAGTAAATAAAAACATTACTTTTCTAAATGCAGTGCATTAACTCCCAGGGGCAGGTGAATATAATCCACTCTTTTTCTCACTAACCTCAGCAAAGCAGACAACCTGGATATTACAGAGGCAGAGTCAGACAATTTACATGGATAATTTGGGAGATGCTAACATACACAATTATAAGAAGATAATGCAGACAGAAAACACAGGCCTCAGGACAAAAATGAGTCTTTACTGTGAGAGCACTGAAAGCCATCTTTCTTTTTCTAAGTACTTATTTCTGTAAATATCAGCCTGAATTAGTATAGAATATAAATGATATAATAAATTCGTATTCCCAATTATCTCAGTATGAAGCTGTATTCAGTGTCAAAAAAGTAAATGATTCTTGATATTTTAAGTTAAGGAACAATATAAAATGTAAACATCACTGTTTTTTATAAATTTTAATTGAATTCTAAAAGTAAAGTGCTGTAGCAAGAGAGAAAAATTAAAAATTGCCTTAGAATCTAAGGCTATCATCTTCCTCAAGAGTAATACTGCTCTTCATTCATGAAAAACTGTCTTGCCTGATTTGATACATTCCTTTTCTCAAGAACCTGTAGCAGATCTAAAATGACTCTTAAACATGTCCCACACAGCACTTAAGAACTGTACAAAAGTTTTCCATTACTGAGTTTTAAAGATCCATTTTATTTTTATCTGGCCATAAAAACTGTTCTACTGCAAATTGTGTGTTTTCCCCCCTTAAAATTATGTAGATCTGAATGTGCTATGTCACCCAAAAGCTGAACACAGAAAGAGAATGACATTTTTAAAACTAGCCAAGTAGCACGTCTAGCAAAACTGCACTTGTTATGAACTTCACAGGGTGCATTTTTCGATTTGGGCATTTCTGCCAACCTAAAGTAAAACAACCGAAGTAAAGCAACGCGACCCCTTATCACTGAATCAGCAGGAAGACACGTTCTTATGAATTATTTCTCTTTTAGTCGTGTTAGATTTGAGTGCTGTCTCCCTATGCTGGTGTCTGAAATCCTTAAAGCGGGGTACAACTGCAGGAAAGACGAAAAGCGTCCAGGAAAGGAAGAGAAGAAAGGAAACAGATGGTCCTGGTGCTGGGTGAGGGCTTGGAAAATGTCTAAAGCACACTCAGTCAGACCTTCCAAATGCATTTCACACCGATCAAGGAGATCCAGCTGAGTTCGGCCGCCCGGCCTGCGAGAGCAAAACCTGGCTAGATTACGAAACCGGGGCGGGTGGGCTGCCTCCCTGCCAGAGCCGCGCCCCCCGGCAAGAGCACCCCGTCCTGGCCCCCCACCCCACCCCAAACAAAACAAAACAAATCCAAACAGTGTTAGGCCGTTTCTTTTGTCTCGGTCAACGCTGACCACTTTTTGAGGGAGAATGTTAACGGTCAGGGAGTCCGGGGTAGGGCCCCAAGACCTTGCCAGGTGCTCCCCGACTCCCCTGGTCCCATCGGAGTAATCAGACGACCCCCGATCCGGGCCGGGAGCGGTCGGTCCTCCCGGGGACTCCCGGCTGCCCTCTTAGAGCGAGAAAAAGGGCTCCACGCTGGCCCGGAGCAGGAAGGAGAGAAGGGGGTCAGCTCAGAGCCAGGCCCGAGGCCCCCGGCGCCCCGACGACCCCGCAGCGCCCGCCCCGGGCCTCTCTCCTTCGCGGGGCCGGGGACGCCGAGGGCCGCCGGGCCGAGGCCGCCAGGCTCTCTCTGCCCGGGGCCGGCGGCGGGGAACGTAGGCCGCCGCCATCCCCGGCCTGTCGTGCGCCCGCAGCCCCGCGGCCTTACCGCCTCCACGGCGTGCTGCAGGATGGAGGTGAACTTGGAGAACATCTTGTCCCGGGACTGCAGCAGCTTCTCCCGGGACGACCTGGAGAGCTCCTCGATCCGCCGCCGCCGCCCCTGCTGCGGCTGCCGGGGCCGCTCCAGAGTGAAGGCCGGTGCGGGGCGGGGAGGACGAGCAGAGGGCCGAGGCGGGCCGGCCCGGCCGCTTCAGGTGTGTTAGGGCGGCGCGGCGGCTCCGGCGGGCGCGGCGACGTGGCGGGCGGCGAGGAGGGCGTTCCGCGCGGACTCTGGGCCCCGCGACGCTCCGGCGGCGGTGGCTCCGGCTCCGGCTCCGGCTCCGGCTCCGGCTCGGACACGGTGGCAGCTCGGCTCGGGTTCCTTCCGCCCGCTCTGCCCGCCGCGGCCTGCAGGGGGCGCCACTGCGGCCTGGGGAGGGCCCCGCCAGGCCAGGCCGACCCTGTGGCTGGGCGGCCGGACGTCGCGGGGGCGGGAGAGGCACCCAGAGGTCGCGGCCCGCCTGGGGCCGGGAGTCGGGCCTGGCCGCTGCCGCCTCAGTCTCCTGCCCACACACTGTCATGCTTACGTTTAAGAACCATAGCCTTTCACACTGCGATTTGTTTCTCCAGTGGAAGTAAACGCTGATTTTGTAGGAAAACGAAGCCATATATGTATGTGGAATTCAGAGGTTAGTCTTTTAAGGGCAGATTTGCAAGACCGGCAAGAAAAAGCACAGTATTCCCAAGGCAAACAGGAACGGCGGGTTTAGATGCTAAGAATGAGAACAAATCAACGAAAGCAGATGAAATGGCTTTGCTAACCGTAAAACTTTATTATTATTCTTATTGTTATTATTTATTTATTCAACATTAAAACAGGAAGCCCCAGATTGACAAACGGTAAGATGATTCAGTTGTTAGTTTGGAACATTTGATGGAAAATGAATTCAGTATAGCATTTTCTATTCAGTTCATCAGTTGATTCTGGGAAACAGTGAGGAAAAAGAATTGAAAGGGATTCTAGGAAGTGCAAAGGACAGATAAGTGGAGCTACAATGTAAGCACTCGAATGGAGGTTTCTTTAAAATAGTATGCAACAGTGTATTCAGCAAACCTTGAAGAAATACGACTCGGACTAGTAAAGTTTAGGTTGGGTTGATACAAATTATGAAAATGTTCTTATCCTGGAAAACTTTGTTTTTGCTAGGATTGGCATTATATCAAAAGGACCATTAAATTCTTGATGAGGGTGGAGTCAGTGCTGGACAGCCCATGCTGAAAATATATATTTGTAATTGAATTAGTTGAGCAGGGGAAAGGCAGAAAAGATAGCAGCAGTGCAGAATGGTGTTTAGGGCCAGTCTCTGGAACTGGATAGCCTAGATTTATAATCTCAGTTTTGCCACTCACTGCAGCAACAGGGGAGCCTGGTGGGCTGCTGTCTCTGGGGTCGCACAGAGTCGGGCATGACTGAAGTGACTTAGCAGCAGCAAGTTGTTTAACCTCTTTGTGCTTTGGTTTACTCATCTGTAAAATTCTGGCTGGGGGGCCGGGGGTTGGGGTGTAGGGGCTGCGGGGTGGTGGTAATACCTACCTTCATGAAGTCGAATGAAAAATTTTTAATATATGTAAAGTAGTTTAACATGCCCAGTCTGCAGTAAGCAATGCACCAACATTTGTTATTATTGTGGTTGTTATTAGTAACAGTTCAGTTCAGTTGCTCAGTCATGTCCGACTCTTTGCAACCCCATGGACCAGAGCACAGCAGGCCTCCCTGTCCATCACCAACTCCTGGAGTTTACTCAAACTTATGTCCATTCAGTCGGTGAGGCCATCCAACCATCTCATCCTCTGTCATCCCCTTCTCCCGCCATCAATCTTTCCAACATCAGGGTCTTTTCAAATGAGTCAGTTCTTCACATCAGGTGGCCAAAGTATTGGAGATTCAGCTTCAACATCAGCCCTTCCAAAGAATATTCAGGACTGATCTCCTTTAGGATGGACTGGTTGGATCTCCTTGCAGTCCAAGGGACTCTTAAGAGTCTTCTCCAACACCATAGTTCAAAAGCATCAATTCTTCGATGCTCAGCTTTCTTTATAGTCCAACTCTCACATCTATACATGACTACTGGGAAAAAAAAAACCATAGCCTTGACTAGATGGACCTTTGTTGGCAAAGTAATGTCTCTGCTTTTTAATATGCTCTCTAGGTTGGTCATAACTTTTCTTCCAAGGAGTAAGAGTCTTTTAATTTCATGGTTGCAGTCACCATCTGCAGTGATTTTGGAACCTCCCAAAAATAAAGTCTGTCACTGTTTCCACTGTTTCCCCATCTATTTGCCATGAAGTGATGGGACCAGATGCCATGATCTTAGTTTTCTGAATGCTGAGTTTTAAGCCAACTTTTTCACTCTTTTTCACTATTAGTAATAGTACTATTTAACAAAATAATAGGGCCAGAAATCAAGATTTAAGGAGACTTTTACTAGTCCTGTCTTCTTTTCTCCCGTTTTGTTACCTCTGTCCTTGGATATCAGGTGAATTTGACCTTAATTCCCTGTACAGTAGCCTCCAGAATGCTGGAAGCAAATTCTGTCATTCATTGAAAATCAAAACATGCTCCTTACCAAATTCTAGCTAATTGTGTCTTCTTCAACCAAGAGTACATGCTGTTTATTATTACTATTATTACTCAACAGTTTAAGATAGTTAGTTATATTATTAACTATAATTATTTTCCTGACCTAATTGTCATACATTTATATGGTATTTTGTATTTTCATAATACCTCACAACCACTAATTGTATGAAGAGGTCTATTTAAAGCAGGCCTACTTAGAGTTGTTTGTATTTGAAGATGTCTGTCTCTGAATACTTATTGTAAGTACAGTAAAGTGTATATTTTGCTCTAGATTAATATCAGTATTTACGATGATGATTCATCTATTTGATATGTAGGTTCCACGAAATGCAAGTGGGACTAGAACTATAACTGAGCAGATACTCTTACTTATTCTTATCCTAGAATGACACTATCACAAGCCTTTATTCATGGGTAGAATTGGACCTACCTCAACAGAAGGTGAAGTCGCTCAGTTGTGTCTGACTCTTTGCAACCCCGTGGACTGTAACCTACTAGGCTTCTCTGTCCATGGGATTCAGAGTAGCTTATAATTTAAGAAAGCATAACAAAGGCTTCTCTGGGTCTCCAAAACACTTAGATATGGGTGCCTGAAATTATTCAATTAGAACTTTAGGGACTTCTCTGGTGATCCAGTAGTTAAGAATCCTGCCTTCCAATGTAGGGGACAGGGGTCCCATCTCTGGTCAAGGAGCTAAGATCCCACATGCTGCAGGGCAACTAAGCTGGCGTGCCAACTGGAGAAGCCTGCACACTGCAATGAAGACCCAGAACAGCCAAAAAAAAAAAAAAAGTTAGAACTCTTATTTCTTTATTCCTTTGACTTAAGGCAAATAAGAAATTTAGCCCCTGCTCAAATTAAGACACTTTGGAAATAGATAATACATTAAGCTCTAATTCATTACACTTCCTCAGGGTGAATAAATTTGTTAACTTCTTTTATGAATGAAGTTTAATCAGCAAGGACGCACAAAAAAAATCTATAAAACTGAAACTCAATTGGAATGGAGTTGAAGAAGAAATAGAGTTGGAGGACATCTTCCAAAATCTGGCAAACTTCTGGACATTCCATTCCCAAATTTCACTAAAATTACAGTAGAGAGATTTTTTTTTTTTTAGTACAAATCCAAATGGTACAAATACATTAAGAGACAGCAGTAAAAATTTGAGAACTGGAAAGTTGCTGTAAAGACCATAACTGATATGACTGACATAAGAAAGCTGAATCCCAAGGTAAAAAAACAAGAACCAAAGTGATGTGTTAATACATTCACAGAACCTCTCAGTGGGTCAGGAAATGGTAACATTAAGTACCTCTGGAGGTAGAGTTAAAAGTGGGACTAAAAATAACAGGATGGCTTGAAAGTTTATTTAGAATTGGATAGATGCACCTCCATTCCACAAGACTGCTTGACTGCCTCCTTCCCACCCTGAAATAACATGAGAAACTTCTTCCTAGAAAGGGAGGGCCTCCATACCGAGAAAAGAAAAAAAGAAAAAGGAGGATAAAGTGAAAATAAACCTTGTGAATGTTGAGACACATGTCCCCAACCCTCATCCTCTTCTTGACTCAAAATAAAGTCATCAGGCTGATCCCTCCAGGTAGAAGATAGAAAAGTCCTTTCTGGAGAATCTGTTTCATCCAAGACAACAGACCCAAAGATCCTGCAGAGGGAACCCGGACAACTTTACATTGCAGCCCCCAGTTGACAAGCTCTGTCCACATACTCAGAGCTTCAGTCAGATTCTTTGTGCACCTCTCTTAAAGGTGCAGTCTAGGATCATCAACAATTCTAGGAAAGCCTGCAATATTCAAGTTAGAGCCCAAAGGAAAATCAGGACCAAAAAGAAAACTTGGAAGAAACGGAGTTGCTTACATTGAACAGACAGGGAAAGATGGGAAGAAAACTTCCATAAAACAACTATTTTAATATCCTCATTAATATTGCATGTATAAAATAAGAATGGTATGCTATTTTTAAAAAGCCGCATTTAGGGAGCAAAAAAGAGACAGTTAGTATAAGATAGAAATTTTTTAAAAACAACATAAAAAGGGTAGAAAATAACCTTGAAAAAAGTTTAGCAAGCTTAGACTAGAGCAAAAAAAGAATGGAAAATAGCAGGGAAATTTGTTTTTTAAATTAAAAAGCTAGTCCATTGGATCCAACATCTGAATAATTGGGGAGCATAGAGGGAGGAAATAATTGACTATATTAATAATTTGATATAATTTTATAGATTTGAAAGACAGTTGTCTCTGGATTGAGAGGGCCCATTAAATACCAGAACAATGAATGGAAATAGACTCACTGTAGAGGACATTATTGTGAAATTGCAAAACAGTGGGTTCAAAGAAAGCTACGAAACTTCCAATGAGAGAAAAAAGAAAACAAGTTTGTGCAAATAATAAAAAATCTCAATGGCATGATACTTTTCAACAACAACATGGGATGTCAGAAGGCTTTGGGGCAATGCCTTCAAAATTCCCAGGTAAAACAACTTCAATCTAGAATTCCATACCAAGAAACTGTCAATCATGAGTGAGGGTAAAATAAGTCATTTCAGATGTGCAAGGTATTGAAAATTTTCCTACCTTGCTGTCTTTCTCAGGAAGCTTCAGAAGATGTACTCCTTCAGAACTCAGGGAGTAAACCAAAGAAACAAAAGATAAACAATCAGCTAACAAAAATCCACCATGTGAAGTCGTGACGGAAATGGCCAGGATGATGGTAAAGCAGAATCTCAGGATGACAACCACGCATCAAGATGGGCTAACAACCAACTTCTTCAAACTGGAGCAAGTCAGAAGCCATTTTCTACAGAAACAGACCTGATAAAAAAGACAAACCAAAGTGGGGATGGAAGGGGGAAGGGGGAAATTAGTGTGGGATTAAGAGGTACAAGCTACTATGTCTAAAATAAATAAGCAACGAAGATATACTGTATAGCATTGGGAATTATAGCTATTCTCTTATAATAACTTTTAACAAAGTATAATCTGTAAAACTACTGAATTGCTATGCTGTATATGAGAAACTAATAAAATGTTATAAATCAGCTATACTTCAATTAAAAAAAACAAGAGATGTCCTCAAGAAGATGAAATAGGTAGATGGACTACTTATGTGTTTGAGCAGATTTATCAGTTAGGAGGAGAGTGATAATGAATTAGTAATAAATACAAAGAAAACTAAGCAAGGGGGTGGGAGAGAAGCTAGATCATTATTAACAGCAGGAAAAATTTTGTGTAGAAATGTGTAATCATAGTACACACACCGCTCAACTGTAAATAGTGCTTATATAACCATAATCGTGTAAACACTGATCTAATTAAAAATTACAGCATTGCTGCTGTATTTAGGAAAGATGAAAGGATGTATGATGGGGGTGGTGTGTGTGTGTGTGAGAGAGAAAGCAAGCTTAATCTCTATCAACGGTAGTCAGGAAACATTGGATATTGTTTAAAACAGAAATATCCAGAAGTAACACTATAAGCATGTCATTTAAAGAAAGGAAGTAAATAACAAAAGAGTCCGTCCACAGTGTTGAAAGAGATTGCCTCTGCGAAGCAGGAAATTGGGAGTTTGGGAGGAAAGACTGGGACTTTCATAACAAACCTTGTAAAACGTCTTGACTAAACTGTATGCTGGTGTAACAGATATGACCAAAGTTTGTTTGGCAAAGGAAGAAACTAAAGGCAAGAACACATTTTTTGGTGTGTGTGTGTTTTAAAGTTCAAACAAGAGATTGCAAAAGTTAATAACTGTGGGAAATAGGAAGGAGATGGTAGACTTGAAAGATGAAGCAAGACCCACCACATTTTGCAAGTGATTAACTACAAAGAGTGAGGAAGAAAAAGTAGTCGAAGATGTGGACCTTTCTAACTTGGATGAAGTTAGGTGAAGATGCCATTCATTGAGATACAGAATATGGAAATGTAGAAAGATAGTGAGATTTTTTTTTTTTGGAACATGTTAGATTTGATCACATCTGTGTGAGGATGCTGAGTGTAGGATGATAAATTTGGAGTAGGAGGTCAAGAGAGAAATTTGGGCTGGAAACAAAGATCTAAGCGTCATTTCTTAGAGATGGTAACTGAGATACTAGAATAAGTTAGTTAGAATAAGGTAGTTTAGTGAGATAGCATATATATTTTTAAATTTTATTTTTATGTATATTTTTAACACCAAAAACATTTTGTACTGGGGTATAGCCGATTAACAATGCTTTGGTAGTTTCAGGTGAACCGTAAAGGGACTCAGCCATCCATATACATGCATCCATTCGCCCCCAAACCCTGCTGCTATCCAGGCTGGCATATAACGTTGAGCAGAGTTTCATGTGCTATACAGCAGGGTTTTTTTGTCATCCACTTTAAATATAGCAGTGTGAAACTGGCCTTCCCAGAGTCCCTAACTATCCCTTCACCCCATGAGATAGTGTCTTAAGCGTGCTAAGTCACTTCAGTTGTGTCCAACTCTGTGCAACCCTGTGGGCTGTAGCCCACCAGGCCCCTCTGTCCATCGGATTCTCCAGGCAAGAGTACTGGAGTGGGTTGCCATGCCCTCCTCCAGGGGATCTTCCCGACCCAGGGATCGAACCCCTGTCTCTTACACCTACCTGCGTTGGCAGGCAGGTTCTTTACCACTAGCACCACCTGGGACGATGTTAAACAAACAAACAAAGCCAGAATGGATGTAAACTTGAGAACTCCCTGGATTTAAGGATTAGGAGATAGAAGAGGAACTCACTGAAAAGAACAGGAAAATACATTGTGAAGAAGTTCAGGATGAAATGAGTTTCCAACTTAGGTGGCTGGTTCAAGATAAATGTAGCATAGGCTATATTGACTTCATCTCCTGAACTCAGCCCTCCAGCTGCCACAGAAACAAGAGAGAAGCTGATAGATCTTAGACCCCTTAGACCCTTACATAAAAGCTGTGAAAACTCCGTGGCAGACACTGCTGGTATCCAGGGTCACGACCCTTTGGTCCTCCTCTGACTCCAGCTGCAGCTGATTGCAGATCTGTGCATGCTCAAACTCACCTTGTGGGGACAGCATCTCACCGCAGTGCCATGGAGCCCTCTTCAGAACTGCTGCCGAGGAAATCTCTGTTTGGGAGAGCCTGTGGTAGAGTTAGAACCCACTGGGATGACTGTCAGCCAGTGGGGAAGGGAGTCTGGTGGATAAACACTCCAGTGTCCTATCTCTCGGGTAGGAAGCGATTCTTAGGAGGTCCTGGTGGGATCAAGTACCCACTGACCACAGTGGCGACTTCAATAGCTCCCAGACTTTTCCTTCTTCTTTCTTATTTTCCCCACCTTCTCACGTCCTGGGATCCGAACTATTGATAAATTACTTACAGTCAAATCTTTGTCTTGGGGTCTACTTTTGAGGAAAACCTCAAAAACTGTGCCTGGGAGTTGGAGTAGAGGAAGTCTGGAAGGGGAGGCCAAGTGCCACAAATTGGGTCTAGACTGTAGGCTAGAGAATTATAATAAAGGAAGCCAGTTTTGGAAATGAGCAGTGCCCATTAGGCCCAGCTGCATGTGACCAAAAAAAAAAATAATTAAAAAAAATTTTTTTAATAATAGCGACTTTTAAAGAAGTTTTTTTCTTTTTCAAGTAAAAGAGTTTGTCTGGTAGGCTGTCAGGACTCTTAACTTTCTGTACTCCATCCAGTTCTGCAATACTCAAGATCACTTCATGGTCTCATAGTTACTTATTTTAGGGCAGTTATGGGAAGAAACAAAGAGAAAAAGGATTACCTCCTTCTTTAGGACAATTTTTTTCCTGAAAATTCCACACTTCTTACATTCTGTTGGCTTACATAATCATATCTAGTTGTTGGGAACGAAAGTTGGGAGATAAAAATCAGAGTATAACTTTCAAATTCAGCACAAAAGTTTTCTGAATCCAGTGAAATGCAGGAAAGAAGAAAAATATGTAAAAAAGAAGTATGAAAAATAGAAAACATAAAGCAGGTCCATTAACTATAATTAATGTCAGTGGGCTAAACCCACCAATTGAAAGCTAGAAAATCATACGTGGGATTTTTAAACATATCTACAATTTGACTCTTGCTTAGGTTTAAATTTCAATATGGCTTTGAATTTCAAGGATCCAATTATATGTGGATTTTAAAAATATATACGCATTACAGTACTACATGGGGCTTCCTAGGTGACTCAGAGGTAAAGAATCTGCCTGCAATGCAGAAGCAGGAGATGTGAGTTCAATCCCTGGAGGAGGAAGTGGCAACCCAAACCCACTCCAATATTCCTGCCTGGGACATCTCATGGAAGAGGAGCCTGGCAGCGGACAGTCCATGGGGTTGCAAAGAGTCTGACATGACTGAGCAACTAACACTGTTTTAAATAAAATGGCCCAGGAAGTCTTCCCTGTGGAGGCGCCATAAGGTCGAAGCTAGGGAGTTAGCTATGGAAATAGAGTGGTTCTGGTAGAGATAACGTCAAGTGCAAATATCTTCTTATATGAGAAAGAGTTTGGCATATCTGAGGAAGGCTGGGGTAGCTGGATTAGGTAGGTGTTTGAGGAGAAAAAAAAATAGTTGAATATGTAATTAGGGAAGTAGCCAGAGGTTATATAACCTAGAGCAGTAATTTTCAATGCTGTCAAGTTCTAAAGGCCCCTTTCCTTAATGTGAAAATGGTAATGCAATTATTATAAACACAGAGAAGTCATATGTGCATATCTTAATGAATTTTCACTTAGTGAACCACCTGGGCAGTCAGTACTCAGATCAAGAAAGAGAGCCGAGGGCTTCCCTGGTGGTCCAGGGGTAAAGAATCTGCCTTGTAATGCAGGAGACACCGGTTTGATCCCTGGTCTGGTAGGATCCCACTTGTGACAGGCAACTAAGCCCATGCACCACAAGTATTGAGCCTGTGCCCTAGAGCCCAGGAGCCGCAACTACTGAGCCTGTGCTCTGCAACAGGAGAAGCCACTACAATGAGAAGCCTGCACACCCCAACTAGAGAGCAGCCTCCACTCACTGCAACTAGAAAAAGCCTGCATGCAGCAACGAAGACCCTGTGCAGCCAAAAAATAAATAAGCAAATAAATGAAAATTAAAAAAATAATTTTTTTTTAAACCACTTCTTCAAAAGCTTCTAAATGCCCATCTAGTCACTAACCCTTGCATGAGCCATCACTATTCTGACTTTTAACACCATGGACCGGTTCTACCTCATTCTGAACTTCCATAGGTTTGGCTGAGAAGGAAGTGAGTCTAGTTGGATTTAGAAAGCGTATTCCTCACTTCCCATCAGAACTATAAAATTTATGCTTTTCATCAGCTCCCCTTGCCTCCTGAGTCCCCAGGGAGGCGATGTAGAGCAGGCCCAGGGAGACACCACACACACAAGTTCATGTCACAGCTGAGAAATGCTAAGTGTAGGAATCCCTCAGTCTCATAAGGGGACTGCTAACCAACCTGCCCATCCTCCTTTCTGGAAAGAGATTCTATCTTTATTATCCTGGAATATAAGCAAATCTTTCCTAGGAGAGGGAACTTCTCTATCTTGGAATGCCTCTGGGGTTTTTCTATCTAGGTCTCCTGGTCAATAAACAAATCTGCCCTCTGACTTAGAAACACCATGTGATGCACAAACATCCTTGAAAAGATAGTCCTGGGAATGTTGAAACTCCATAGAGAACCGCCTACCTATAAGAAATACCCAGTGAAGAATACCTTGGGGAAGAGACCGGTCTCCACAAGACTGGATTACTAGTCTCATACCATATGCCTCAAGAGTAGTTTTCTTAAGAGGGCTTGAATGAAATTTTGCTTCATCCAGAATTAGAGGCACACACTGGAAGGCAGACGCCAACATTTGACTTATGACTCTTTTATTATTCATGCTCTGAATTCCCGTATCTTTCAGAATCTGGGTCACCTCCAGGGCACCTTGAGATTTTCTCGGGAGTTGCCAGCCTGCTAGCCTCCATGATCGGTCCAGTGCTCTAGAAGATTTTTTTTTAATTTTAACAATTAAAAAATTTTGAAACAATCTCAAAAGTACAATAAAGGTTCAAGTACAGTTCCTGAAAAAAATGAGGGTTTTTAAGTATGAGGTTAGGTTGCTGATACATGCCCATCACTGCCAAATACTTTAGTGTATATTTCCTACACACAGAACATTCTTCAACAGAACCGCAATACAATGTATCCATTTCCTAGGGCTGTCATAACAGATTACCACAAACTGGGAGGCTTAAAGCAACAGAAATTTATTTTCTCACGGTCTGGAGGCTGGAAGTCTGAAATCAAGGTGTCAGCAGAGCTGTGCTTCCTCTGGAGGCTCCAAGGAATTATCTCTTTGGCTTTTTAGTTCCTCATGGCTCCAGGAGTTCCTTGGTTTTATGGCTCAGTTCAGTCGCTCAGTTTTGTCCGACTCTTTGTGACTCCATGCACTCCAGCACACCAGGCCTCCCTGTCCATCACCAACTCCTGGAGTTATGGCTACATCACTCCAATTCCCGCATCCATCTTCACATGGAGTTCTTCTCTTTGTCTTCTCTTCTCTGTGTGTCTTATCTGCTGCTGCTAAGTCGCTTCAGTCGTGTCTGACTCGGTGCGACTCCATAGACGGCAGCCCACCAGGCTCCCCCCATCCCTGGGATTCTCCAGGCAAGAACACTGGAGTGGGTTGCCATTTCCTTCTCCAAAGCATGAGAGTGAAAAGTCAAAGTGAAGCCGCTCAGTCGTGTCCAACTCTGTGCGACCCCATGGACTGCAGCCCACCAGGTTCCTCCATCCATGGGATTTTCCAGGCAAGAGCACTGGAGTGGTGTGCCACCGCCCTCTCATGATTTAGGACCCATCCAGGTAATCCGGATGATCTTATCTCGAGATCCTTAACTTAATTACATTTGCAAAGACTCTTTTACTCAAATAAGTCACATTCACAGGATTCAGGAATTCGGACCTAGGTATACCTTTTGGGGAACCACCTTTCAACCCTCTACAATAACCAGAAATCTAGATATTGAAATTAACACATTACTGTCATCTAATCCACAGACCCCACTCCAAAGATGACCAGCTATCTCAATCATGTCCTTCTTTAAAAAAAAAAATTAAAAAAATTTTATTTTATATTGGAATATAGTTGAACAATTTTTTTATTTTTAGTTTCAGATGTACAGCAAAGTGATTCAGTTATACATATACATGGATCTATTCTTTTTCAAATTCTTTTCCCATTTAGGTTATTACAGAATATTGGGCAGAGTTCTCTGTGTTATACAATAGGTTGTGTGTGTATGTGCCCAGTTACTTGGTCGTGTCTAACTCTTTGCATTCCCATGGACTATATAGCCCACCAGGCTCCTCTGTCAGCAGAATTTTCCAGGCAAGATTACTGGAGTGAGTTACCATTTCCTACTCCAGGAGTATCTTCCTAACCCAGAGATCGAACTCACGTCTCTTGCATCTTCTGCACCGACAGGCAGATTCTTTACCACTGCGCCACCTGGGAAGCCAACTAACCAACAGCTTTTTTTTTTTTTTTTTTAAATTTTCTTTTTATTTTTTAATTTATTTTTTACTTTACAATTCTGTATTGGTTTTGCCATACATTGATATGAATCCACCACGGGTTGATTTGATTATCTAGCAGTGTGTACATATCAGTTCCACAGTCTATCCCTTCCCTCCTCCGTGAGTTTGTTTTCTAAGTCTGTGAAACTATTTCTGTTTTGTAAATTAAGTTCATTTGTATCTTTTTTTTTTTAATTCCACATATCAGTTCAGTTCAGTCACTCAATCTTGTCCGACTCCTTGTGATCCCACGGACTGCAGCACGCCAGGCTTCTCTGTCCATCACCAACTTCTGGAGCTTGCTCAGACTCATGTCAATTGAGTCAGTGATGCCATCCAACCATCTTATTCTCTCTTGTCCCCTTCTCCTCCCACTTTCAGTCTTTCCCAGCATCAGGGTCTTTTCAAATGAGTCAGTTCTTTGCATCAGGTGGCCAAAGTATTGGAGTTTCAGCTTCAGCATCAGTCCTTCCAATGAATACTCAGGACTTATTTCCTTTACTTTAGGATTGACTGGTTTGCTCTCCTTGCAGTCCAAGGGACTCTCGAAGTCTTCTCCAATACCACAGTTCAAAAACATCAATTATTTGGCGCTCAGCTTTCTTTATAGTCCAACTCTCACGTCCATACATGACTACTGGAAAAACCATAGCCTTGACTAGATGGACCTTTGTTGGTAAAGTAATGTCTCTGTTTTTTAGTATGCTGTCTATGTTGGTCATAGTTTTTCTTCCAAGGAGCAAGCATCTTTTGATTTCATGGCTGCAATCACCATCTGCAGTGATTTTAGAACCCAAGAAAATAGTCTTTCAGTGTTTCCATTGTTTCTCCATCTACTTGCCGTGGAGTGATGGCACTGAATGTCATAATCTTAGTTTTTTGAATGTTGAATTTTAAGCCATCTTTTTTCACTTTCGTCTTTCACTTTCATCAAGAGGTTGTTTAGTTCTTCTTCACTTTCTGCCATAAGGGTGGTGTCATCTGCAAATCTGAGGTTATTGATATTTCTCCTGGCAATCTTAATTCCAGCCTGTGCTTCATCCAGCCCAGCATTTCGCATGACGTACTCTGCATATGAGTTAAATAAGCAGGGTGACAATATACAGCCTTGACATATCTTTTCCCAATTTGGAACCAAATTAATTCCACATATAAGGGACATCATATGATATTTGTCTTCCTCTGTCTGACTGTCCTTCACAGTAAAAGAATCCTATTCAGAATCATGTGGTATATTGAGTTGCCTCTTTATCCCCTTTCAGTCTGGAAGAGTTTCTTCATCTTTCACTGTCTTTCTGACCTGACAGTTTTGAAGCTTCAGGGCCTTCACTTGAGTTTCTGATGTTTGTTCATGATTATGTTCAGGTATGCTTTTCTGGAAGGAATATCACAGGCAGACATTTTCTTCCCATATGTCCCATTAGGTGACACATATTTTCAATTTGTTCCGTTACCAAACAGTGTCACTTTGATCTTTTGGTTAAGGTGGTAATGCCAAACTTTACTGTTAAATTAGTCTTCTCCTCTTTGTAAAGATCTTGTTCTTCATCAAACTTTTTATTTAATTATATCACTATGAACTCACCTCCTTTGCATGAAATTTTCCCTTGGTATCTCTAATTTTCTTGAAGAGATGTATAGTCTTTCCCATTCTGTTGTTTTCCTCTATTTCTTTGCACTGATCGCTGAGGAGGGCTTTCTTATCTCTTCTTGCTATTCTTTGGAACTCTGCATTCAGATGCTTATATCTTTCCTTTTCTCCTTTGCTCTTTGCGTCTCTTCTTTTCACAGCTATTTGTAAGTCCTCCCCAGACAGCCATTTTGCTTTTTTGCATTTCTTTTCCATGGGGATGGTCTTGATCCCTGTCTCCTGTACAATGTCACGAACCTCCATCCATAGTTCATCAGGCGCTCTATCTATCAGATCTAGCCACTTAAATCTATTTCTCACTTCCACTGTATAATCATAAGGGATTTGATTTAGGTCATACCTGAATGGTATAGAGGTTTTCCCTACTTTCTTCAATTTAAGTCTGAATTTGGCAAGAAGGAGTTCATCATCTGAGCCACAGTCAGCTCCCAGTCTTGTTTTGCTGACTGTATAGAGCTTCTCCATCTTTGGCTGCAAAGAATATAATCAATTTGATTTCAGTGTTGGCCATCTGGTGATGTCCATGTGTAGAGTCTTCTCTTGTGTTGTTGGAAGAAGATGTTTGCTATGACCAATGTGTTCTCTTGGCAAAACTCTATTAGCCTTTGCCCTGCTTCATTCTGTCCTCCAAGGCCAAATTTTCCTGTTACTCCAGGTGTTTCTTGACTTCCTACTTCTGCATTCCAGTCCCCTAGAATGAAAAGGACATCTTTTGGGGGTGTTAGTTCTAGAAGGTCTTGTAGGTCTTCATAGAACTGTTCAACTTCAGCTTCTTCAGCATTACTGGTTGGAGCATAGCCTTGGATTGCTGTGTTATAGAATGGTTTGCCTTAGAAATGAACAGAGATCATTCTGTCATTTTTGAGATTGCATCCAAGTACTGCATTTCAGACTCTTTTTTTGATTATGATGCCTACTCCATTTCTTCTAAGGGATTCCTGCCCACAGTAGTAGATATAATGGTCATCTGAGTTAAATTCACCCATTCCAGTCCATTTTAGTTCGCTGATTCCTAGAATGTCAACTTTCACACTTGCCATCTCCTGTTTGACCACTTCCAGTTTGCCTTGATTCATGGACCTGACATTTCAGGTTCCTATGCAATATTGCTCTTTACAGCATCGGACCTTGCTTCTATCACCAGTCACTTCCACAGCTGGGTGTTGTTTTTGCTTTGGCTTCATCCCTTCATTCTTTCTGGAGTTATTTCTCCACTGATCTCCAGTAGCATATTGGGCACCTACCGACCTGGGGAATTCATCTTTCAGTATCTTACCTTTTTGCCTTTTCATACTGTTTATGGGGCTCTCAAGGCAAGAATACTGAAGTGGTTTGCCATTCCCTTCTCCAGTGGACCACATTCTGTCAGACCTCTCCACCATGACCCACCCGTCTTGGGTGGCCCCACACGGCCTGGCCTAGTTTCATTGAGTTACACAAGGCTGTGGTCCCTGTGATCAGATTGGCTAGTTTTCTGTGATTGTAGTTTCAGTGTGTCTGCCCTCTGATGCCCTCTCTCAGCGCCTACTGTCTTACTTGGTGTCTCTTACCTTGGACGTGGGGTATCTCTTCACGGCTGCTCCAGCAAAGCGCAGCCACTGCTCCTTACCTTGGACCTGGGGTATGTCCTCAGGGCCGCTGCTCCTGACCTTGGACGTGGGGTATCTCCTCGCTATTCAACCACCTCTAGCAGTTCCTTGGACGTGGAGTATCTCTTCACGGCTGCTCCAGCAGCTCCTGTCGGCTGCTGCTCCTGACCTTGGATGTCGGGTATCTCCTCTCTACTGCCCGCCACTCCTGAGCCCCCTGTGCCCATTTAAACACAGAGTTCCAAAGAATAGCAAGGAGAGATAAGAAAGCCTTTCTCAGTGATCAATGCAAAGAAATAAAGGAAAACAATAGAATGGGAAAAACTGGAGATCTCTTCAAGAAAATTAGAGATACCAAGGGAACATTTCGTGCAAAGATGGGCTCAATAAAGGACAGAAATGGTATGGACCTAACAGAAGCAGAAGATATTAAGAACAGGTGGCAAGAATACACAGAAGAACTGTACAAAAAAGATCTTCACGACCCAGATAATCACGATGGTGTGATCACTCACCTAGGGCCAGATATCCTGGAATGTGAAGTCAAGTGGGCTTTAGAAAGCATCACTATGAACAAAGCTAGTGGAGGTGATGGAATTCCAGTTGAGCTATTTCAAATCCTGAAAGATGATGCTGTGAAAGTGCTGCACTCAATAGGCCAACAAATTTGGAAAACTCGGCAGTGGCCACAGGACTGGAAAAGGTCAGTTTTGATTCCAATCCCAAAGAATGCTCAAACTACCACACAATTGCACTCATCTCACATGCTAGTAAAGTAATGCTCAAAATTCTCAAAGCCAGGCTTTAGCAATATGTGAACCATGAACTTCTAGATGTTCAAGCTGGTTTTAGAAAAGGCAGAGGAACCAGAGATCAAATTTCCAACATCTGCTGGATCACCAAAAAAGCAAGAGAGTTCCAGAAAAACATCTATTTCTGCTTTATTGACTATGCCAAAGCCTTTGACTGTGTGAAAGTGAAAGTGAAGTAGCTCAGCCGTGTCCAACTCTTTGTGACCCCGTGGATTGTAGCCTACCAGGCTCCTTCTTCCATGGGATTCTCCAGGCAAGAATACTGGAGTGGGTTGCTGCTGTGTGGATCACAATAAACTGTGGAAAATTCTGAAAGAGATGGGAATACCAGACCACCAGACCTGCCTCCTGAGAAACCTGTATGCAGGTCAGGAAGCAACAGTGAGAACTGGACATGGAAGAACAGACTGGTTCCAAATAGGAAAAGGAGTACGTCAAAGCTGTATATTTAACCCTGCTTGTTTAACTTATATGCAGAGTACATCATGAGAAATGCTGGGCTGGATGAAGCACAAGCTGGAATCAAGATTGCCAGGGGAAATATCAATAATGTCAGATATGCAGATGACACCACCCTTATGGCAGAAAGTGAAGAAGAACTAAAGAGCCTCTTGATGAAAGTGAAAGAGGAGAGTGAAAAAATTGGCTTAAAGCTTAACATTCAGACAACTAAGATCATGGCATCTAGTCCCATCACTTCATGGCAAATAGATGAGGAAACAATGGAAACAGTGGCTGACTATTTTTCTGGGCTCCAAAATCACTGCAGATGGTGACTGTAGCCATGAAATCAAAAGACGCTTACTCGTTGGAAGGAAAGTTATGACCAATCTAAACAGCATATTCTAAAGCAGAGATATTACTTTGCCAACAAAGGTCCGTCTAGTCAAGGCTATGGTTTTTCCTGTGGTCATGTATGGATGTGAGAGTTGGACTGTGAAGAAAGCTGAGCGCCGAAGAATTGATGCTTTTGAACTGTGGTGTTGGAGAAGACTCTTGAGAGTCCCTTGGACTGCAAGGAGATCCAACCAGTCCATCCTAAAGGAGATCAGTCCTGGGTGTTCATTGGAAGGACTGATGTTGAAGCCGAAAGTCCAATCCTTTGGCCACCTGATGTGCAGAGCTGACTCATTTGAAAAGACCCTGATGCTGGGAAAAATTGAGGGCAGGAGGAAGTGGACGACAGAGGATGAGATGATTGGATGACATCACTGACTCAATGGACGTGAGTTTGGATAAGGTCCGGGAGTTGGTGACGGGCAGGGAGGCCTGGTGTGCTGCGGTTCATAGGTCACAAAGAGTGAGGACACGACTGAGTGACTGAAGTGAAGTGAACTGATGAACTCACAGTTGCCTAATTTCAATCAATGGGTTATAATCCATTGCTTTTTTTTCCTTTTCTTTAAAAAATTGCTATTTGATGCTCAGTTTTGGCCAAAAGGAACCTCTCCAATCTGGTTTCTGTGTCTTTTTAGCTTGTTACCATCATTCTTAGAGCCTTTTCTTGCTTGCTGCTAAAAGATGTTCCTGCCTCATCTTGTTCTCTCCCTATCTTAGCTGTCGAATCAAATATTTCACCCTGGTTCCTTTTATTGCAGAACGGTTGTTAGAAGCTAAGATAATAGAAGGGAAAATGGTTTTTACTCTGAGATAAACAAAGAATGTCCCCATGTAATTCTGGCTCCCACAAATAAATGAAATCTTAACCTTTTTTTCCCCCAGGAAATTTCTCACTCCCTAATGAAAACAACCAACATTGTCCTTGACTTTTGTAGTACTAATGCCTGAGAAAATATGTCACGGCCTTTGTGAATATGATAATATTAGAAAATTGCTATTTCTCCTTCATGGACAAATGAACTATAAACTCAGTAACACTGGTAACTTTGTGGGATTTTAAAAAATCTATTGTATTTTTTTTCATTAATATTGTTTCTAAAAATCTCCTTTGCAAACTATTTTTCTTTTCTGAGTGCTTTTGTGTCTGGGTTTTCTTTGGACAGAATGTCATATTCACACCGTTTTTCTAACTGTCCTCAGGAAGCCATTCACTGCTGTATCAGGCAGACACTGAGATCCAAGTCTACACTGACTCAGGGGTGGTCAGGGTGGGTCTTGAGAAGGATATGACCCTCTTCACAAGGCAACTTCTCTAGGTGAGCTTACGCAGAACCTTTAAGCAAATCTAGTCTCAGACACAGGAGGATAGGCTGTTCGTGCTGGCAAGAAAGGCTCAGAGAGAGCAGAGCATTCTGAATTACCTTTGTTCAGTTCCACTGGAGGTCCCCACTCCAAGTCTCGTCCACTCCTTCTCAGTGCTGTAACTTTGAGACACGGCCAGTCTATGAATTCAACTTTAAGGTTCGTTTTTTGTTTTTGTCCCCCACCCCAAACAACTACATTTGGGGTATGATTTTCAGTGAGTTTGGCCCTATAGCTATAAGAAATTGCAAATTAGCTTAGGGTTAACCTAGATGCTTTCTAGTTCTTTGTGACTTTGGCCACACTGTGAGAATTGTGGGATCTTAGTTCCCCAACCAAAGATTGAAACTGGGCATCAGCTGTGAAAACACCAGAGTCCTAACCACTGGACTGCTAGGGAAATCCCTAAAACCTTGATCTTGCTGTTTTCTTTCTGTAAGCGCTCCCCCAGTGCAGTCAGAAACACCCAGTGACCACACAGATCTCATACACTTCATTATTATCATAGCAGCCCAGGGCATAGGCCGCTTGGTCCTCCAAGCTACTTTGTTTCAGAAGACACTTCTTTATGATCAACTACAGGAGGTATTTTTAGTTATTTATGAATATCTAAAATTTAGATATTTTAGTTAATCTTGAAGACCTGCATGACCAGACTGCTTGATTCCCATTTTCTATTAGCAAAGATCTCATCACTGCTTTCAAAGTTAAGGACATAACCAAACAATCCCAAAGCCCACCTTTGAGGCTCTTTTTCCTGGAACCACTCTGCCACCAGGCACTGCACTTGTTAGGGTGCAGTCAGGAAGACAGGGGCCACACCAGTCACTTCAGCAGAGAGAATTTCATGTAAAAAATGTGTTGCCCAGAAATAATGACCTGCCAGTGGAACAAAGGGAGAAGGTCGGTGCTTTCAAAGATCAGAGGCTTGGAAGAGGGGCCCCACAGAGCTAGGACTTGGACCCCTGAGATGAAGATGCTGCCTTGCTCATATCAGTACCTCAGAGGGGGTTACTATAAAGCCAATTTTGGAAGTCTTAAAAAGACTAGAACTGACTGCTGCCACCAGAGGGAAGTGCTGCCCAGTTGCCAAGGTATAATAACAATAAGAACACAAGGGCAAGAGGCAGCTCTGCTGCTTTCTTCCACTTCACCTCTCCCTCTATCACCCCCTGCTGGCAAAACTGAATCAGTTCAGTTCATTTCAGTCCCTCAGTCGTGTCCAACTATTTGCGACCCAATGACTGTAATATGCCAGGCTTCCTGGTCCATCACCAACTCCCAGAGCTTACTCAAACTCATATCTATTGAGTTGATGATGCCATCCTACCATCTCATCCTCTGTTGTCCCCTTCTCCTCCTGCGTTCAATCTTTCCCAGCATCAGGATCTTTTCCAATGAGTCAGTTCTTCACATCAGGTGGCCAAAATATTGGAGTTTCAGCTTTAGCACTGGTCCTTCCAATGAATATTCGGGACCGATTTCCTCTAGGATGGACTGGTTGGATCTCCTTGCTGTCCAAGGGACTCTCAGGAGTCTTCTCCAACACCACAATTCAAAAGCATCAATTCTTCAGCGCTCAGCTTTCTTTATAGTCCAACTCTCACATTCATACATGACTACAGGAAAAACCAAAGCTTTGACTAGATGGACCTTTGTTGGCAAAGTAATGTCTCTGCTTATTAATATGCTGTCTAGGTTGGTCATAACTTTTCTTCCAAGAAGCAAGCATCTTTTGATTTCATGGCTGCAGTCACCACCTGCAGTGATTTTGGAGCCCAGAAAAATAAAGTCAGCCACTGTTTCCATTGTTCCCCCATCTATTTGTTACCCTCAAAAGAGAAACTGGTTTACAGACCCAGACACAGACTGAAAAGTGGAGTTTAAGAAGGTGACTTTGGGCCTGTGTGTTTTAACACATAAATACAGAGACTCAGTTACAGAGAGGACATGATAAAATAGATGCTTATGTGCATATGTGGAACCCCCATAAAGATCACGTCTATACATCTATTCATGTATGTTATACTAGTGAAGCAAATAACAAATAGTGTTGCCAAGAATAATGTGATCCTTCAGTGTGGTGAGCCGCTATTCGTAATGTTCCCCAAAATGTTCCGGTTTCCCTTAATTTGCAAATTAGTGCAGGCCTGGAAATATTATTACATTCTAAATGTTCAACTAGTGGTAAACAAATTTTTCATCTGCATGAATATCCATCCAGAAATTCAAAAGTTTTATGGGACAGAAGGCAATTCTTTCTTTTATGGGAATAGCCTGCATGTTGCAGGATATCTAGCATTTTCGTTGGCAAGTAAAAAAGCAAACGGGAATGACAGAAGAGATGGAGGGTGGCGGTGGTTTTGAGAAAAGTGGAGAATATTTGAAACAGTCTCCATGGGGACTGGAAAGAGAGAGAACTGGCTTGGGAAACACTTGTTATGGAACTAATGAACGATGTTGGAAACCAGTGTGAACGTGGCCATGTATCTGGTCTATACTGTTATTTTATTTTTTCCAGCAGCCTTCGTTAACCTGGTCATAGGTAGTAGCAAAGGTATAAGATTGGCAGTTGAAATCACTCAAAACTAAGGTGTTTCCAGGCAGATGAGAAAGAAAGCCTAAGACAAAGGAGGCGAGGAATCTATGCAGAGAGGGATTCAAGGGATGAACTTTAAAATCTAATTCAAAGTGGAAATGAAGACAAGAGAGATTCGGTACAGGAAAAGCAGATGTGAGAGTTTCCTGGAAGCTCCACCCAGGTCAAGGAGCTCATCTCAGGACTTGCTGATTAGAGAGAAGAAAAAATAGAAAGTTACAGGGAGAGAGTGAGAGGACTGGATTTATTTACCAAGTTCCCTGGTGGCTCAGGGGTAAGGAATGTGCCTGCAACGTGGGTGACCCGAGTTTGATCCCTGGGTCCAAAAGGTCCCCTGGAGAAGGGATTGGTTACTCACTCCAGTATTCTTGGCTAGAGAATTCAATGGACAGAGAAGCCATGGGGTCAAAAAGAGTTGGACACGACCGAAAGACTAACAGTTTCACCAAGTGGAACAATTTTGGTGATGACAAGTTCAAGGTGTTGGTATGGAACGGTGTCTGAATGGGGCTGGATGGAAAGGACACTGGAGATGAGGAGGTTAAGGAATTGAAGGCCGTGGTGAAGGACAGGTCACCCATGGGGATGTGGAAGTCTTGGGATGATGGCGGGACTTAGAGCAAGAAGGACAACAGTAAGCCAGGTGCTAAGTCCCTGTGACCAGGAAGTCTATAAATGACAGCAACATGGAGGGAGGAAGCTTGGTATAACCATATGGCTTAAACAAGTGAAGTTGCTCAGTCATGTCTCTTTGCGACCCCATGGACTGTAGCCCACCAGGCTCCTCCACCCATGGATTGAATTTGTTACAGTATTGCTTCTCTTATGTTCTGGTTGTTTGGTCACAGGGCATGTGGGATCTCAGCTCCCCAGTCAGGGATGGAACCCAACCCCCCCGCACTGGAAGGCAAAGCGTTAACCACTAGACCACCAGGGGAATCCGTGGCCCCTCTCTTAACTCTTGGATCACTCACTTTGGGGGAAGCCAATTGCCTTATCATGAGCAACGCCGTGGAAACACCCACATGGTGAGGATCAGAGCCTCTTGCCAACTGCTCAGAAGCAGATCCTTTAGCCCCCATCAAACCTTAGATGATGGTAGCTGCAGCTGACATCTTGATTTTGGCATCATGAAAAATCCCTGAGCCAGAACCGATTAAGTCACTCCTGAATCCCTAGTCTACAAAAACTGGGAGGTAATATTAATACATGTTTGCTGTTTTAAGCCATTAGGTTTGGTGTAGTTTGTCAAGTAGCAAGAGATAAATAACACTGAGAATTTGGATAACTTACCCAAAGGCACAGGGCTTCCCAAGTGACACCAGTGGTAAAGAACCCCCATGCCAGTGCTGGAGATGTAAGAGACATGAGTTCAGTCCCTGGGTGGGGAAGATCCCCTGAAGAGGAATGGCAACCCACTCCAGTATTCTTGCCTGGAGAATCCCATGGACAGAGAAGCCTGGCGGGCTATAGTCCATGGGGTCAAACAGAGTTGGACACAACTGAAGTGACTTAGCACACACCCAAAGGCATAAAGCTAGGTAGTGCCCAATTTAAAATGAGAACACAGGACGCCTCACTCTGAATTCAGTCTTCTTGTAGGTCATGCTGTATTCTGGTGTATCTTGGACTATCTTTTGTACTGAAACACACATACTCAGGAGCGGTAAATAACTAACTAAAAATGTTTCATGGATCATAGTTCTCCTCCTTTTTAGGCAAAATAAAATAAAAACTGAGCCGTGCTTCCTTATGGAATGCAGAATAAGATTCATTAAAGTTTTCTTTGTTCTGAATGCAGAGTATAACACAGAAGCATTTCCAAAGTGTGCCATAATTTTTTTTGCCATAATTTATGAAAAGATTAAAAGGACTCATCAAAGTTTGTGCAATGGCTTAGTGGTAAAACCACTAAAAGGTAGTTTCTACTTGGCTTCTTTTAATCACTTGACATGAATAAATAAAGAAACCAGTGTTTGTTATTTTATTAAATAATTCAATAATTCTGCTCTTCCTGTGCATGACTCGGGGTCTAGTGTCTGCATTTTTCTCTTCTGCCTCTAAATGTCATAGTCATAGATGGGCAGCTTGCCAAAGAGGTACTTTGTGGCTTCTATTTCCATGTCACAGAGCCTGCCATTTGCATGCACAGGACTGTCATGTCAGAGGAATTTTGTGTGACCATTTGACTTAGAGTTTGAAATTCGATTTTTAAAAATATGCTTATATCATTACTTTATGTTTTTCGCCCCTAAGAATATAGCTAAGAAAGATGGGCGCAGAGTAGAAATTTAGACTTAAGTTTCACTAGAACGTGGGTTTAAAAAAAAATCTCGTGTGTTCAAGGCTTCAGTTTCATTAAATCTCACAAAAATTCAGATGTATTTCCAATTACTCCTCATTACAGTCAGCAAGTTAATTTGCTGTCATATATTCTCAGCAGTCTGGAGATTCTTGAATGCTTTCCTGTATTTTTTCTCACTATGCTTGAAAAAAATAGATTTGCCAGCTATATCCCAGTATCACTTATTCTCTGGAGAGTTGTAGGAAGACAATTTTCACTCCCTTGACATTTTAGCACCTTTCTGGTTACAAGTTAGGTAGTTAAGTGAGCTTGCTTACTTAACTTGCTCTCTTGCTCAGGTAGTGGCCTGAGCTTGCTTGAGCAAAAACACTATTTCATATTTTGTAATAGGTTAATGATTAAGATGAATTTTGAATTTTGTAAAAATTCATCATTTTTTATAATCAGTAAAAAAAATAAGGATGCAAAAATATGTGTTTCTAATCACTGATGGTACTAATTTTTCTAGTTGTGCTCTTGTTCTTCAGAAAACTCATATGTTCTTAATCAAACTTATGTTTGTAAATTCCTTTAATTTTTATGATCTTAAACATGGATTTTAGTAAGACTTCATTCATTCAACAAAATCTATTGAGTACTTATTATGTGCCAAGTACTTTTATTTGTGTCGGGAATATTTGAGTGACTAAAGCATACAATGTGTCTGTTTTTATAATGAAGGAAAAAATAATAAGCAAATAAAAAAATAAATACATAATGTGTGAAATGGTGATTAAATGCTATGAAGAAAAAATAAAGCAGGATAAAAGGATACAAAGTGACAGATCTGAATGAGAACAATGATCAAAATATGTAGTCTGGAGCAAAAGCATTCCAGATGGGAAGACAAGTGCAAAGGCAAGCAAACCCAACCAATGGGTCAAGAAATGACCGGAAGACTTGTGTGGCCATAGCAGAGTCGGCAAAGAGGAAGTGAGATCCATGATGAAGCAAGGGCCAGACCTCGTGAAGTCCACAGACCAAGGTGAAGGGTTTGATTATAATGCAATCACTTCTGGCTACTGTGTCAAGAGATTATAGGATGAATTGTACCCTGAGAAGCCAAGATGGGATTAGATATGTAGGAGATTTTTTAAGGAAACACTTGTGAAGGAAAAGGAAAGGGGTGTCAGAACAAGCAGAGCATTCAGGATGCAAGGCAGATCTGATCCAGGTCAAGGACAGAAGGAGGGCAGGAAAGTTAGATGAAGAGTCTGAAACTGCAGTGCACGTCTATGAATGTTTGGCAAGGCCGACGGGGAAACCATGAGTCAAAGTCACCCACTGTAGAGTCCTCCGTCTCCCAGGAGTGGGCATTCCCCTATGTTTTCTGCCTTGGGAAACATGGCCTCAGGGTGAACACTGATGGATTTCAGAGTGCGTTAGCTGGGCCCACCAGTCATTGACTGAGAAATCTGAGATGGCCATCACAGAGACTTTTGCTGTGATCTAGGTATGAAAGATCATGGTGGCTTAGGTTCAGAAAGTAGATGGATTTTGGCTGTATATTAATCTGGACATAAGTGAAGGTTAAGCTGACCCCTTTTGCCATAGGTTTGATATGGAGTGTGAGGGAGGGAAAAGAGACAAAGATGCCTCCAAGGTTTCTTGTTCTGAGTATCAGGAGAAACGGCTTGCCATTTACTGGGACAGGGAAGACTGTGGAAATCTGGAAGGAGAGGGATCAGAAGGTCATTTTGGCCATGTTTACTTTGAGATGTTGAGTTGACTCTCAAATGGGGATACTGAGAAAGCAGCTGAATAGATTAACCTAGATTTTGGAGGAATGTTCCAAACCAGAAATGTAACTTTGAAAATTATCAACTTATGGATAGCAGTTAAAGGCATGGGACTAGTTTTGCTTTCGGTAAAACCAAAAGCATTGGTTTACCTAAGGAGTGTATATAGATGGAGAAAAGAAGAGGTTGAGGCCTAATGGAGTAGAGGATCATCCCATGAGAGGCTGAAGAAGGAGCCGCCGTAGCGGGCAGGAGGAGACCCTCAGAGGGGTGGTGTTCAGGAAGCCCAGTGAGAAAATGTTCTGGAAGGATACACTTTCAGTTTTCCACTTCTATCATCTTGATATCTGTTAAGTGAAAGTTCTATGACGTGTTAATAGCTTTCTAAGCACATCTACTAAATAACAAAGAGGAAAATAAAGCTTGTAAGAGTATGGGCTTTGTGGCCAATTCAAAACCTGTCTCCTTCATTCAGTGTGCATACTCGGGCATGCTTCTCAATTTCTTCTTGCTTCTGATTTCTCATTTCTATACTGGGGATTATCGAGTTGTGAAGAGGATTGAATGGTGTAATACTTGTAAATGATTATTGAGACGGTGCCTGACACACGTTTAAGTGTTCAATAAATGTTATATATCATTACATAAGAAATGTTGCAATTAATGATGGATTTTACTCTCTCAAGTTTTCTGATGGTAGCCGCTAGAATCAGTTCCCTGGTGACTCAGTGGGGAAGAATTCTCCTGCAATGCAGGAGACGTGAGAGATGTGGGTTCGATCCTTGGGCTGGGAAGATCCCCTGGAGGAGGAAATGGCAACCCACTTCAGTATTCTTGCCTGGAAAATCCCATGGACAGAGTTGCCTGGCGGGCTGCAGTCCATCGGGTCACAAAGTGTTGGACATGGCTGAGCGTGCATAGTATTAGCAGCAGCTAGGATGTAAGATCCTTTCAGATTTCATTTCTCTGACTGGGATCCTCATGTACTTGTTTGTTCCTCATATTTGTTTTCTCCTTAATATTTTGAAATAGAAGTAGTTTTAAAAATCCGCACAACTTCTTGTATTTAATATTTTTTAAAATGAGTTGCCTGCGGAGGCTTCATTAAGCAGAGCACAGCTGGGCAGAGAAACAAAGACAGAAAAAGAGGAATGATTTTATACAACAGCAGTTTTAAGTGTTTGGGAGCTATTGATTTCTTTGAGAATAAGGTAAAAGCTCTTCTCTGAAAAATGCATATGCAAACACACACACACGCGCACACAAGTTTGATTGTAATTAGAGAGTTTGTGAATTCCTAAAGCCAATCCATGAGCCCTTTATGCAGCCATGAAGCCAGGCCTTGAGTTGCCTGCAAAATCCTCATTATTAGCTTTATTTTCTTCTTGATTGTTCAGTAGGTCCACCAAGTAAGATGTCAAAATATCATGAATTTTAAGTCACTCATATACTTCTATTTTTAACAAAAGGAACTTCTCTCAGAGAGACTTAAAGTCTAAATCAATTCGGTTGGTGAAAAAAAAAATGTCTATACAGAGCATGGAAACTGTGGAGTCAGGATCCTGTTCTTAGGAGGTTCCCAGCTTAATGCTGTGCTGTACCATCTTGAAATTCTTAATAACTTTTTGAACAAGAAGTTCCACGTTTTCATATTGCATGCTGTCTTGCAAATTGTATAATCATATACACACACACATACAAGTTCACTAGGATTTTTCTTTCATCATTTAAATAAGAAGACAAAATTCTCTGGAAATGAAATATTTTCCAGTGTGTCTTTCCAAAGTAATGTTTTTATGTGAGTTGTGAGTTCTGTTTTCTCTTTGAAATAATATTTAATTATAATCTGCTATTGTAATTTTTACACTCACTTAAGTCCAGCAGTAAGATGTAACCATGTAATAAAACTATCAGAGTGAAGTGAAAGTGTTAGTCACTCAGGCATGTCAAACTCCTTGTGAACCTTTGGTCTGTAGCCCTCCAGGCTCCTCTGTCCATGGGGATTCTCCAGGCAGGAATACTGGAGTGGGTTGCCGTGTCCTCCTCCAGGGGATCTTCCCGCCCCAGGAATCAAACCCAGGTTAATTTCAGGCAGATTCTTCACCTGCTGAGCCATCAAGGAAAACCCAAATTATCATAAACAATATTAAAAGGTACACAAACCAGTAACCTCTGTACCTAGGCCAAAAGAAATGTCTAAGCAAAGGGAATATTCTGATGTTGACTGGATGTTGGTCCTAAGGCAGAGAGGAGCAAGATGGGAGCAGAGACATGAATATTCTCACGATGCTGTGTTAAGATGCTCCTCCATTCTCCTGAGGCCAATGGGGGATGATTGAACCCTTTTAAGCAGCAGGATATAGTTAACATTATTATCTCCATTTTTAAGGGTTGCCAGATATAGCAAATATAACTATAGGATGACCAGTTAAATGTGTATTTCAGATAAAAAATGAATCATTTTTTTGTATAGGTATGTCATATACAATATTTTGGACATATATGTGCTACATAAAGTATTGGCTTTAATTGAAATCAAATGTGAGTGAGAATTCTGTATTTTATTTAGCAACCCTAGCATTTTTATTTTATTATTGGAATATAATTGCTTTAATGTTGTGTTAGTTTCTGCTGTACAACAAAGTGAATCAGCTATATGTATGCATATATCCCCTCCCTTTTGAGTCTCCCCTCCCCACCCCCCGCCCCCGCCCATCCCACCCCTCTAGGTTATCCCAGAGCACGGAACTGAGTTCCCTGTGCTTTATAGCAGCCACAAAGCCCGATCTATGGTAAGTGATAAATACGTTTTAGTGCCACTCTGCTTTTTCACCACCTGTAGGTGGCAGTGTGATCAAGTGATTTTACTGGAGCTGCTGAGCAAATCCAAATTTAATACTCTATTTTATCCATATAATTTATTTATTTATTTTATTTTTAATTTTTACTTTACAATTCTGTATTGGTTTTAAAAAGTTATTTAAAAATATGGAGATAATGAAGTTTTCACAAAAGAGAGTTTTCAAGGTACTTAAAACTAAGTATAATTGAGTCTTCATCTTTCCCACTGCTGCTGCTGCTGCTAAGTCTCTTGAGTCGTGTCCGACTCTGTGCTACCCCATAGACGGCAGCCCACCAGGCTCCCTCGTCGCTGGGATTCTCCAGGCAAGGACACTGGAGTGGATTGCCATTTCCTTCTCCAATGCATGAAAGTGAAGAGTGAAAGTAAAGTCGCCCAGTCGTGTCCGACTCAGTGATCCCATGGACTGCAGCTTACCAGGCTCCTCCGTCCATGGGATTTTCCAGGCAAGAGTACTGGAGTGGGCTGCCATTGCCTTCCCCACACCCATCATCAAATGGATTGAAACCCTGTGTGGTCCAGTTCTAGTGGACTACAGTGCCTTTATACTTCCAAAGTATTTTGAGAATTTGTAGCCTTTGATGATACTGTAAATGTAATTTTTTTCCTTGTATTTTCTAACAGACTACTTTTTACTACTTGTAAGGTTAATTGTATGTTTCTTTTTGTTTTAGACCATACTCTATATTTCAAGTAGTATTAATACAAATACTCTGAATTTTCTAATATACAATTAAATTATCTGCCTATAACATATGTTTCTCTCTTTCAAAATAACAGTGAATCTCCCTTTTTATAATGTAGAAAAACTAAATATAATTCTATTAAATGTAGGCATAAAGAAGGAAAATATATTCATTGTACTTATGCTCTTAAGAAAACTATTTTCATTAGCATGAACTTTTATATTCATTCAAAGTTATTATTATTATAATAGTTTAATGCTATAATCCAAAGATACAGCCATAACCTTAAAATTGTATTTACACATAAATGATTTAATATAAAAGTGTGTAAAAATGGAACCTCAATTGTCTATTGCATCTATACCCATACCCCTAATCTCCACCCATTTTACTAAGAAGGCTTATTCTCATCACAAAGATCTGTTTTCTTATAAACAGAAAGAAAGCATCCCCACAAAATTCAATAAAGTCCTCAATTTCCTTTAAATTCAATATAAGAGTTTTCGACTTTTTACAGAAAAGTTATACTACTATCTGATTCCTACCACCATTTACTGTCTTTTGAGCCATGACTGTATACTTTTGAGCCACCACAGAAAGCAGGACATGGACCTTTCCTGTATGAAACATTGTGAAACCATCTAAGAGTTCAGTTCAGTTTAGTTCAGTTCAGTCGCTCAGTCGTGTCCGACTCTGCAACCCTATGAACTGCAGCACACCAGGCCTCCCTGTCCATCACCAACTCCCGGAGTTCACTCAGACTCATGTCCAAGTTCACTCAGACTCACGTCCATCGAGTCTGTGACGCCATCCAGCCATCTCATCCTCTGTCGTCCCCTTTTCCTCCTGCCCCAAATCCCTCCCAGCATCAGAGTCTTTTCCAATGAGTCAACTCTTCGCATGAGGTGGCCAAAGTACTGGAGTTTCAGCTTTAGTATCACTCCTTCCAAAGAATACCCAGGACTGATCTCCTTTAGGATGGACTGGTTGGATCTCCTTGCAGTCCAAGGGACTCTCAAGAGTCTTCTCCAACACCACAGTTCAAAAGCATCAATTCTTTGGTGCTCAGCTTTCTTCACAGTCCAACTCTCACATCCATACATGACTACTGGAAAAACCACAGCCTTGACTAGATGGACCTTTGTTGGCAAAGTAATGTCTCTGCTTTTGAATATGCTATCTAGGTTGGTCATAACTTTCCTTCTAAGAAGTAAGTGTTGTTTGATTTCATGGCTGCAATCACCATCTGCAGTGATTTTGGAGCCCCCCAAAATAAAGTCTGACACTGTTTCTACTGTTTCCCCATCTATTTCCCATGAAGTGATGGGACCAGATGCCATGATCTTCGTTTTCTGAATGTTGAGCTTTAAGCCAACTTCTTCACTCTCCTCTTTCACTTTCATCAAGAGGCTTTTTAGTTCCTCTTCACTTTCTGCCATAAGGGTGGTGTTATCTGCATATCCGAGGCGATTGATATTTCTCCCAGCAATCTTGATTCCAGCTTGTGCTTCTTCCAGCCCAGCATTTCTCATGATGTTCTCTGCATATAATTTAAATAAGCAAGGTGACAATATACAGCCTTAACGTACTCCTTTTCCTATTTGGAACCAGTCTGTTGTTCCATGTCTAGTTCTAACTGTTGCTTCCTGACCTGCGTATAGATTTCTCAGGAGGCAGGTCAGGTGGTCTGGTATTCCCATCTCTCTCAGAATTTTCCACAGTTTATTGTGATCCACACAGTCAAAGGCTTTGGCATAGTCAATAAAGCAGAAATAGATGTTTTTCTGGAACTCTCTTGCTTTTTTCATGATCCAGCAGATGCTGGAAATTTGATCTCTGGTTCCTCTGCCTTTTCTAAAACTAGCTTAAACATCTGGAAGTTCACGGTTCACATATTGCTGAAGCCTGGCTTGGAGAATTTTGAGCATTACTTTACTAGCATGTGAGATGAGTGCAATTGTGTGGTAGTTTGACCATTCTTTGGCATTGCCTTTCTTTGGGATTGGGATGAAAACTGACCTTTTCCAATCCTGTGGCCACTGTTGAGTTTTCCAGATTTGCTGGCTTATTGAGTGCAGCACTTTCACAGCATCATCTTTCAGGATTTGAAATAGCTCAACTGGAATTCCATCACCTCCACTAGCTTTGTTCATAGTGATGCTTTCTAAGGCCCACTTGACTTCACATTCCAGGATGTCTGGCTCTAGGTGAGTGATCATACCATTGTGATTATCTTGGTCATGAAGAACTTTTTTGTAGAGTTCTTCTGTGTATTCTTGCCACCTCTTCTTAATATCTTCTGCTTCTGTTAGGTCCATACCATTTCTGTCCTTTGTCGATCCCATTTTGCATGAAATGTTCCCTTTGTATCTCTAATTTTCTTGAAGAGATCTCTAGTCTTTCCCATTCTGTTGTTTTCCTCGATTTCTTTGCATTGATCGCTGAAGAAGGCTTTCTTATCTCTTCTTTTGTATCTCTAATTTTCTTGAAGAGATCTCTAGTCTTTCCCATTCTGTGGTTTTCCTCTATTTCTTTGCATTGATCGCTGAAGAAGGCTTTCTTATCTCTTCTTGCTATTCTTTGGAACTCTGCATTCAGATGCTTATATCTTTCCTTTTCTCCTTGGCTTTTTGCTTCTCTTCTTTTCACAGCTATTTGTAAGGCCTCCCCAGACAGCCATTTTGCTTTTTTGCATTTCTTTTCCATGGGGATGATCTTGATCCCTGTCTCCCGTACCATGTCATGAACCTCAGTCCATAGTTCATCAGGCACTCTGTCTATCAGATCTAGTCCCTTAAATCTATTTCTCACTTCCACTGTATAATCATAAGGGATTTGATTTAGGTCATACCTGAATGGTCTTGCCGGGGTCCAGCCCCGGTGGATCCAGGGAATTCGAAGCGGGCATGGCATTGGCAAGGAAAAACTTATTTATTTAATTAGAAATATAAAGAGATTAAGAGGAAATAGTATACTAGGAAATTTTAGTGGAGGAAAGAGGCTGAATAACTTGGTTTACATGGAAAGCCAATAAAATTCCAGACAAGGAACTTGCACCATCTACGTTAGGCCACCAGCGTCCTCTTGAATAGCGGGGGGTGCCCCACCTTGGGCTCCCTTTCGCGTGGATCTTAGAAGCAGGGACAAGTAAGTAGACATGGTGAGCCTCCACGCCCCAGATGGGAATTCGGCCTGAAATTAGAGTAAAGAGGAGACATGGGGGAAACCAGTCCTTCCAATGACTGGCCCCCCCTCTATTGTTCTTCAAGGCCTTTTATACTTTTGATTATACATAGAGATCAAGGGGTAATAAAAAGTTATGCAGTGTTAGCAGCCCAGACTCATCAAAACCAGGCTTTTCTCTCTGCATACCTAGTTGTACACACAAGTCTTAGTTGATTTACATCATCTTCCGGCCAAAAGGGCCAATTAACATTTTATGGCCCTTTTCTGATAAGGGTTTGTCAACCAGAAGACTTATTTGTGTTGATCTTCCTGAAGTCTGGTGCCACTCTCAGAAAACACTAAATAAAGTTACATTCTTACATAGCAAAGATACAGCAATTTATAACAAGTAAAAGGAGTACAGTGATTTATAACAAAAGAAAAGTAATTAACTCAAAAGTCTAGTGTTGCTAACATCAAAACTATTATATATCTTTTTCCATATCCCGTTTACATTGATTAACATCCTCCCAGGTGCCTAAAAGATAAAGAATATGGAGGCCTGGCAGCAGTCATTGAGTCAACAGTGAAATCCTGTCACCAATATGAGTTTTAGCTCTTTAGAAAAGGCTCTGTGTCTTTAAGATGTTTTAAGCTTTGTGCCTCTGGGGGCTGTAAGCAATTCACAAGCTGTAAGAGGTCAGGGGGACCCTGTTAGGCAAGTTAGAGAGATATCAGAGGGGGTTTTAAGCCAAGACATTCTTTTGCAGGAGACTGAAGCCCTGAATTAACTTTTTCCAGAGAGTGTCAAAAGAGTGGAAAAGTACAATACAATAAGGCAGGCAGATTCTTATTTTTTGGGGTACATGCTCAGGAAATACCAGGGGGAAAACCTGAGGCCTGACTCACCCATCAGGCCTCTGCCCCCGTGACCTTGTCACGGGTGGGATCCCTGACGCTGGCTCCCGGCATGGTCTAATGGTTTTTCCTACTTTCTTCAATTTAAGTCTGAATTTGGCAAGAAGGAGTTCATCATCTGAGCCACAGTCAGCTCCCAGTCTTGTTTTTAGTGACTGTATAGAGCTTCTCCATCTTTGGCTGCAAAGAATTTAATCAATCTGATATCGGTGTTGACCATCTGGTGATATCTATGTGTAGAGTCTTCTCTTGTGTTGTTGGAAGAGGGTGTTTGCTATGACCAGTGTGTTCTCTTAGCAAAACTCCATTAGCCTTTGCCCTGCTTCATTCTGTCCTCCAAGGCCAAATTTGCCTGTTACTCCAGGTGTTTCTTGATTTCCTACTTCTGCATTCCAGTCCCCTGTAATGAAAAGGACATCTTTTTTGAGTGTTAGTTCTAAAAGGTCTTGTAGGTCTTCATAGAACCGTTCAACTTCAGCTTCTTCAGCGTTACTGGTTGGGACGCGGGATGCCCGCCCGGATACAACCTGTCCTGAGTGCTGCCCGCACTGAGCGAGTGACTCGGCGCACCGAGCACAGACACCACGCTGCAAACACTCCCTCAGAAGGCCCGCGGTACAGCGCCCCGGCAGCATGCGCAGACCTCTGCTGTGTGAGACTTCTGAAAACGAGACGCCTATGCTACCAGAAGGAACTGCATAAAAATAGTAACACTGGGCTGAGAGCAGCTACTCCACGTTCAAGGTCAGGAGGAGCGGCGGTGAGGCGATACACCTCGACCAAGGTAAGGAGCGGCGGCTGCACTTTGCTGGCGCAGCCGTGAAAAGATACCCCACGTCCAAAGTAAGAGAAAGCCAAGTAAGATGGTAGGTGTTGCAAGAGGGCATCAGAGGGCAGACACACTGAAACCATAATTACAGAAAACTAGTCAATCTAATCACATGGACCACGGCCTTGTGTAACTCAATGAAACTAAGCCATGCTGTGTGGGGCCACCCAAGATGGGCGGGTCATGGTGGAGAGGTCTGACGGAACGTGGTCCACTGGAGAAGGGAATGGCAAACCACTTCAGTATTCTTGCCTTGAGAACCCCATGACCAGTATGAAAAGGCAAAATGATAGGACACTGAAAGATGAACTCCCCAGATCGGTAGGTGCCCAATATGCTACTGGAGATCAGTGGAGAAATAACTCCAGAAAGAATGAAGGGATGGAGCCAAAGGAAAAACAATACCCAGCTGTGGATGTGACTGGTGATAGAAGCAAGGTCCGATGCTGTAAAGAGCAATATTGCATAGGAACCTGGAATGTCAGGTCCATGAATCAAGGCAAGTTGGAAGTGGTCAAACAGGAGATGGCAAGAGTGAATGTCGACATTCTAGGAATCAGCGAACTAAAATGGACTGCAATGGGTGAATTTAACTCAGATGACCATTATATCTACTATTGCAGGCAGGAATCCCTTAGAAGAAATGGAGTAGCCATCATGGTCAACAAAAGAGTCTGAAATGCAGTACTTGGATGCAATCTCAAAAATGACAGAATGATCTCTGTTCGTTTCCAAGGCAAACCATTCAATATCATGGTAATCCAAGTCTATGCCCCAACCAGTAAGGCTGAAGAAGCTGAAGCTGAACGGTTCTATGAAGACCTACAAGACCTTTTAGAACTAACACCCAAAAAAGATCTAAGAGTTAGAATCTATTAAATTATGAGTTCTGAAGGTAGCATCTTAAGGTAGTTTAGTTCACAGAAATTTAAATGTGTGTTGATTTATAAGCTGTAAAGTAGAAAGGAAGTTCAAATATTTATCTGAAAAGTAAACTTTGCACTAGGTGGCACTGTTTGGTAATAAGCTATTTATGTTGTACTTGACTAGCTAATGATTTTCATATACTTTACTGTATGCCAGTGTTACATAACAAATATAAAATCTATTATATTTATATAAATATTTTTATGATTGTGAAAGTAATTTATTCTCTTTTAAAATTCTTCTAATGAAAAGTTGAAAAATCCAGAAAAGTCTAAAAAGAAAAATCATCTATAATTCTATGTTTAGATGGATTATGAAATTTTTTTCTGTATGGTTCAGGAAACTCTGAATAAGGCGTAAGCTTTAGGGTCAAACAAAACTGGGTTCAAATCCTATCCCTGCCATTTGTACTTTTTTGATGTATTTTAGGGCAAAAATCCTAGTAACGTTGAGTTTGAATTTTTTTTTTTTTTTTAAATCTTGACTCCTCTCTCTAGCTGCAATCTGCTTCTTCAGGGAAGTTGTATATTGTCTTTCCTTTCTTGCTTTTATTACAGTCTCAACCCACTTCAATCTGGCTCTGTCCCCATAGTCCAAAAATGACCCTTATTAAGGTCACTAATGACCTGCACATTGTCAGATTCAATGTACATTTTCCAGTCTTTATCTCATGCTCCCTCTCAGCACCGGTGTTGTCCTGGAGCCTGAGGGTAATGGTACTTGGCAGCTAATTATGTGAATTCTTTTTCCAACTCCAAGTTCAGTGAAGACATGTTGGTAGATGGAAATTAGGCATGGTGAGAATATTTGCATCATAGAAACCAGACAATGCCACAAACCAGAGCCCTCCCACCTCCCCAATAGCCATTTGTCAAACATTTACCAACACGCTGCTGGATAGAGGTGACCATTTTTCCCTTTACAGAACTACCCCTCTCCCCGCCTTTTTTTTTAAAGGCAATCCCATAGTCTCCTGGTTTTTTCCCATTGTAGCTCTTCCATCTACTCCTTTGCAGGCTCTTCCTCAGTCCTGGGCCTTCTCTTCTTCCTTTTATATACTGGCTTCAAAAATAATCTCACTAATTTTCAAGTATTTAAATACTCCCATTATGCTGATTTCAGATTCATGTCTGTAGCCTACTCTGCCACAAGAACCAAAATCAAATGTCAAAATACTTATTTAAACTTGTTTAAAACTTATTTAAACTCACAGACATCTCAAACTCACAGCCAAAACAAAGTTCCAGTTTTAAGTCCACAACCCTTTCCCTTACTTATCTCCTCCATCCCAACATTCTGCATTTCTGTAAATGGAACCATTGTCTACTTGATTACCAAAGTCAAACACGTGAGCATTATCCACGGTTCTTCCTGGTCTTTCATCCTTGTATCTAACCTGGCAGCAAATCCTGTTAATTATGCTTCTGAAATACCTTCTGACTGTTATTTTTATTCTCTATTTCTGTTGCCATCACATTTTGTGCTGCCATCATCTCTCAACTCAATTACTATGACAGCCCGCAAACTACTCTCTGAACATCAATTCTTCCTTTTCTTCAATCCATCTCCATGTAGCCGCAAAAAGTGATGCAGTGTAAATCAGGTCACAGCATTTCCCTGTTTAAAACCCTTAAACAGTCTTTCACTATATTCAGCTTATAAATCAGATTTCAGGTTTTTGATCTGGTTTCTGCTAATCTGTCCAATTTGAAGTATAATCATTCAAGCTTGTTTATGTTCTGCTCAAACCCACAGTGGCTGGCTTTTTTGGTCCTTGGATATGACAAGATTTCTCCCCCATATAAAGCTTTTGTTAGGGACACCTTCTCTGAAATGACCTTTTCCTTTTTGTTTTGTGGTTAGGTATTTCTGTTCCTTTAATTATCAAATCAACTTAAGTCTACGTTTTCATTGTTCTTTGTCTCAGTTCCCTGTTTATTTCCTGGTTGAATGAAGAATGAATCTATAAATAAGGATGTATTGTATAGGAGTAAATAGCAAAAAAAAAAGTACTTAAAATTTCTCAGTGTAAGTTGTAGTACAGAGAATGTGTTAAATAAATGGCAACTCTTTGGGGGGAAGGGGACAACTATTTTAAAATTTAACTTTTAGCATTCCAGAGTTCCAGAATTAAGACTTGTGCCCTGAAGGTGGCAGTATTAAAACCCAGTATCTTTTCACTTTCTAGTTTCACAGATGGGTAGTTTTACTTAAGCAGACATCTCTAGCACTTATGCTTTGAATTACTAAGTATGTACTAGTAAAACGAAGAGCTAGAATAGGAATTGAAATATTTCCGCTAATCCAAATAAAATAAGAAAGAAAAACACCACTAAAACTATTAAGCAATATATTCCTTTTTTTTTTTTCCTGATCAGACACATATGGAAAGAGTGCATTTGAACTTCAACAATTTAACAGGTTAGACTGTGATGCTAATAATATTCTGGTTGTATGATTTTAAATTTGTCACTGAGTTTGATATCAGAGTTCTGAAATTTTAATCTGATATTAAAAATGCAGCTTATTTATCATTAGAACTTCCAGTGAAAGAGAAAGGGTAGAGCTGTACTTTATCATTAAAAAAAGAGAGAGAAAGGTGGGTGGCTAAGAGAGCAACATCAACTTGCTATTCTAAAGAATACATTCAAGTAAGATAATATTTAAAATAACATTATAAATAACAAATAAATAACATTTTAAGTGATACCAGTAACTGATATGAAGTAACGCTAGGACCTGCATCAAACTTTAAAATCATTTAAGGAGGGAAATTTATTCAAATGCTGGCTAGCTGTCCCATGAAACATGGTCTGATGCACTAAGGACCACTAGCCACTACCACATGACTTTTCTGAAATCAGGAGAGATGTATGTCCAAGAGACACCCAGGCAATTACACAGGCTTTCTAGGTGTATCTTTAGTCCTCATCCTCTCTGTTCACTGGTCCTCCCTGGTAGCTCAACTGGTAAAGAATCTGTCTGCAATGCAAGAGACTCTGGTTCGATTCCTTGGTTGGGAAGATCCCCTGCAGAAGGGATAGGCTACCCACTCCAGTAATCTTGGGCTTCCCTGGTGGCCCAGATGGTAAAGAATTCATCCGCAATGCGGGAGACCTGGGTTCAATCCGTAGGTTGGGAAGAATCCCCTGGAGAAGGGAAAGGCTACCCACTTCAGTACTCTGGCCTGGAGAATCCCACCCGTGTGGTCACCATGGGGTCACAAAGAGCAGGACATGGCTGAACGGCTTTCGCTTTCCTTAAGGTATTAAAGCAGAGTTCTCCGAAACTCTTCACTCCACGGTGTCTTGACTCTGAATCTTACACTATCTAGTGCTCCTTTCAGGTATAAAGGGACATTCCCAGGGACCCCCTCCCCCGCCTTAGGTCACAACATACAGAAAAGAGAGACTCGAGGGAAGGAAAGCTTTGACCCACTTCATTATTTTCCTACAGAAAGTTTCACTTCCTTCTGGCCTGCCACCTTTTTTGTTGGGAATCCCATTGCGTGTCCTCTGTTTGTTCTGCAAATTACATCAAAACGTCTCCTTTCTGAAGATAAAGTGGTGAAGAGAGAAGATCTTGGTTTTCCTTCGTGCGTTCGAGTGCTTAAATACAAAATTGATTTCCTGGAAACATAACAGCCTCAACCTTTTAAATCTGTGAATGACAAAGAAAAGAACTCACAGCCTCAGCTTGTGAGTCACCGTTGAAAAAATTGACACAACTTTCATCCCCAGAAATTTTATTTCGAAGTGTCTTTCGTAGGCGTATATTTACAAATAATCATAGAGACATGTTCAGCAATACTCAAGGTAGCATCATTTGTGACGGTGAAATAAAAAGACATCATAAATGACCAACAAGGAAACATGATTAACTGAAGTATAATGCTATATACCCATAGTATGCAGCATGCAAGGAACAACATAGATCTCTCTCTCTCTCTCTCTCTCTATATATATATATATATATACACACATTGATGGAAGGATCTTTAAGACAAATTGATATCTTTTTAAGAAAAAAACCCTTTTTATTTTATATTAGAGGATAGCCAATTAATGGGCTTCCCAGGTGGCACTGCCCATTGCTTCCCTGGTGTCTCAGATGGTAAGGAATCTGCCCGCAATGCGGGAGACCTGGGTTGGGAAGATCCCCTGGAGAAGGGAAAGGCTACCCACTCCAGTATTCTCGCCAGGAGAATCCCCATGGACAGAGGAACCTGGTGGGCTACAGTCCACAGGATCACAGAGTTGGACATTACTGAGAACTAAGCATAGCACTCCCATTTCTGGGCTTCCCAGGTGGCCACCTGATGCGAAGAGCTGACTCATTGGAAAAAGACTCTGATGCTGGGAAAGACTGAAGGCGGGAGGAGAAGGGGATGACAGAGGACGAGATGGTTGGATGGCATCACTGACTCAATGGATGTGAGTTTGAGCAAGTTCTGGGAGATGGGGAAGGACAGGGAAGACTGGTGTGCTGTAGACCTTGGGGTTGCAAAGAGCTGGACATGACTGAGCAACTGAACAACAGCAGGTGGCCTGAGTGGTCAAGAACCCGCCTGCCAATGCAGGAGACTTAGATCTGAGTTCAAACCCTGGGTCAGGAAGATCCCCTAGGGGAGGACATGACAATCTACTCCAGTATTGTTGCTGGAAAAATCTCATGGACAGAGCAGTCTGGCAGGCTAGAGTCCACAGGGTCGCAAAGAGGTGGACATGACTGAAGCGACTTAGCATGCACAGTCGATTAACAATGTTGTGATAGCTTCAGGTGGACAGCAAAGGGAATTGACCATACATATACATGTATCCATTCTCCCCAAACTCCCCTTCCTTTAAGACAAACTGTTAAATGAAAACATTTATCTTTAAAAAAATGTTTCTCTGTATATATGTACACACACGTATATGATGTATACATGTATGTAAACAAAGAAAAAAGGTTCGGAAGCCTACCCATCAAACAAATAGAAATTATTACCCCTGGGGAAGAAAGTTGGATATGGGTGGAAGTTGGATTAAATTGGGCTTTTGCTGTGTTTCTGAATTTTTTACATGTGTAGCAATGCACTGCTTATACAGTTAGACATTTAAGACAAAGGAACGAAGGAAGCAAGAAGACGTGCAGTATAGTAGAGTGGTTAATTTCATGGTCCCTGGAACCAGACAACCTATATCCAGGTTGTAGCTTGCTACTTAGTTAACCCTTCTGTGCTTCAGTTTTGTCCCCTGTAACATGGGAGTAACAATAGTACGCATCTCAGAAAATGGCTGTAAAGATGAAAGAAGATGATATGTGTAAAGTGCTTGGCACATAGAATAAGTTATATAAGTGTTAGCTAGTGTTCCTGCCTGGAGAATCCCAGGGATGGGGGAGCCTGGTGGGCTGCTGTCTATGGGGTTGCACAGAGTCGGACATGACTGAAGTGACTTAGCAGCAGCAGTGTTATTGATTAAGGGAAGAAGAATCATGGGTTATTCCACTTTAGTCAGAATAATTATGGCTTTTATTCATATTTTGGCACTAGTGGGACCTCAGGAAATGTACTTAAAAAAGTCAATATCAAAAAGCCCTGGGGATGAGCTTCTAATGGTCTTGCTATTATCTAGTCATCCTGTAACAAAAAGCAGGATGGCAAATTGGAGTGTACAGTCCAACCAACATTAATATCAAACACTGGAATGCTAGCGGCAAAAGGACTAATGGGGTAAATTTTCTGCTTTTAAGGAATTGTGTGATGGAAGGTGTGGTGGAGGGAAGAATCAAATCAATGTACAGATCATTTCAGCACAATGTGGGGCTCCGATAGAAATGATAAATATAGTCAGAGAGAAAGGGTAGAGATTGGGATGAGGAAAGCTCCTCAAAAGGTGAAGACACTGGAAAGATGGAGAAGAGTTAGCTATGACAGCAAGGAAGGAATGGGTATTCCAGACAAAGGGAATATCATGATTTATGTGAGGGGGCTACTAGGAGGTCAGCATTGCTGAAATATAGTATGTATATGTGTATGTGTGTGTGTGTGTTTGTGTTTGGTAGCAAATAGAGGGGAAGGAGAAAAAAAGGTTGGAGGAAGTAAAGAGTAACAAATCTGGAAAGACAGTGACACCAAAGATGAGATTTGTCATATAGTATCGATGATGCAATAAGAGCAGAAAGCAAGACTATAGGGGAAAGCTTACTAAAGATAACCTGCCTTGATAGATCAGGGGATTCTATGTAACAGGTCAGGTAAAAAAAATAGTATAGGACCATTTCTGACTTCTGCTTCTGTATGGAATGTAACAGGTCATGGCATGGCAGTGCTCTGCTGCAACATTTAGAGGGGAAAAGGATAATTTACAAAAGTCACAGTTAAAAACGTTATCAGAGAGTTGTGGAAACAAGACTCTATGAGCTGAAATTCCAGACAGGGAAGAGCCCTTCCTAGATGAACTGGCAGTCTCTGGCTATTTCCTTCCCTGGAGATAATTGCCAATTCTGAATGAGGACTAAGAAGGGAGGGGGACCCCTCTAGGGAAAAGAGATACAAGCAAAATTTTTGGTGGTTGTGTGGGGCTGGCTTGACAGATTGTCAACTCATATAGGACCAAACACAAATGACTATTTGTTAATTCTTGGGTGTTGCAAGATACTAAGAGACTTAGATAAAAGCTTCAAAAAGGCATAGTGAAATATCTGTTTCACAATACTTAGGAGACAAAGTCCCACTCTAAGGAGAGGTCCTGGCACAAATATATCTCCAGTTACTTCTTCAAGACATTTGCTAAATATTGAAACTGCATGGGGTAAGAGGCAAAGAACTAAACTCAAAATGTCTGACAGGTAAATGACTCTGAAGAACTGAAGACATAGAGACACATCAGGCTCTCAATCAAGAGCCAGGAGGGCCATAAGTGGGAAATAGGGATGAAGAGAGATCCCTGTTTGTGCTAAGGTGATTTGCCTACTTGACGGAAGATGACACGTCTGCAGCCTCTGAATTCTTATATATGATGTCTCGCATACAATAGAAATGACAAAATGACAATGTAGCCAGTAATGAAGAGAAAAAACAGATAGTGCAAGCAAAACCACAGATGATTATATATTACAGGTAACTGACAAAAATTGTAAATATAACACATGATTAATATTAAAGAAAATATGGGAAAATGGATGAAAGGATAAAGTCCAACAGAGAACCAGAATCTATAAAAAAGAATCAAGTGTATATTCTAGAAATAAAAAATATACTCTCTGAAGTTAGAAATACTTTGGATGAGTTTGACAGAACACAGCATAGTCAGAGCTAGTGCACTTCAGATGGTCAACAGAAAGTATCCAAACTGAAATATACAGAGAAATATTATGGAAGAAAAAGAACAGCACATAAAAGACATGCTGAACACAAATGGTCTAAAAACAGTCTTAACTTATTTACTACTTGAAAGAGAAAGCGAGAGAGAATAGAGTATGGGGCAGAAGAAATTTATGGAAATATTAACCCAAATATTTTTTTTAAAGATGACTACTGAACTCCTACCAGGCTTAAGTAAATGAAAATCACACACATAGCCATATCACAGACAAACTGATGAAAACCAAAGGTAAAAGTAAATCTTAAAAATAGACAAGTGAAAAGACATTTTACTTTCAATGAACAGGTAGAGTAGTTGTAATCTTTAACAGGAACTATGGGAAAAGACGACGAAATGGCATCTTTAAACTGCTGGGGGAAAAAACAAACTATGTACCGTATAATGATCACAATCTTTAAAAAATGTAGGTATCTTTGTTTATTTATTTATTTGTTTATTTTGGTTCTGCTACATAGTCGTATGTGGGATGTTAGTCCCCCAACCGGGCATTAAACCTGTTCCCCCCTTGCAGTGGTAGTGGGGAGTCTCAACCACTGGACTGCCAGGCAAGTCCCTGATCACAAACGTTTTACCTATACCAATTATGGATGTGTTTTTCACCATGTCATCAGTTCAGTTCAGTCGCTCAGTCATATCCAACTCTTTGTAACCCCATGGACTGCAGCATGCCAGGCTTCCCTGTCATCACCAGCTCCTGGAGCTTGCTCAAACTCATGTCCATCAATTTGGTGATGCCATCCAACCATCTCATCCTCTGTCGTCCCCTTTTCCTCCTGCCTTCAATCTTTCCCAGCATCAGGGTCTTTTCCAAGGAGTCAGTTCTTTGCATCAGGTGGCCAAAGTATTGGAGTTTCAGCTTTAGTATCAGTCCTTCCAATGAATATTTGGGACTGCTTTCCTTTAAGATTGACTGGTTGGATCTCCTTGCAGTCCAAGGGACTGTCAAGAGTCTTCTCCAGTACCACAGTTCAAAAGCATCAGTTCTTCAGCGCTCAGCTCTCTTTAGAGTCCAACTCTCTATGGCCAGTTTTACATCCTTTCAACATTCTTAACATTCTGAGTTGTGTGGCCTCACATTCCATTAATATTATTTATATAATTTGGGGCTTTGTCATTGTGTGGCATAAAGATCACCTACTCCAGGTTGTGTAAACTGGAGCTTTATACTTCTTTAAGGTGATATTTACTTTTGTATTCCATTGACTTGACTCTGCAATCAAATCATAGCATCCATGTAATCTCACCCAGAGTTTAAATTGCTTTAACTTTATTAGTGAGAGCTTTCTGCTGTAAATTAGGAATCTTGCTTGTATTGGTAGCTTTTATTCTAAGTTTTCTAGTATATAACATTCGATCTCAGTGACTGGGGACATTTTTAAAGCTATTATAACATCAGGTTTAGAGTTTAATCACAAACCATAGGCCAGGTCATTTTTATTCATGTCGCTTAAGAGTTCCCTATATTCACAGCATGGAGACAGATGGAACAGTTGAATAATATAAGCAACAGTGCTATTATTGAGCTGGAGGTTCCTTCTGGTGTGATTTAACACATCTAAATAATGACTGAGAGGGTTTGTAAAATGTGTGTCTTCAGACGTAGTGAATGGACATGCAGACACAGCAGGAGAAGGGGAAGGTGGGGTGAATAGGGAGATTAGTACTGACATATGTATACTACCCTGTGTAAAACAGGTAGCTAGTGGAGACCTGCTGTATAGCACAGGGAGCTCAGCTCAGTGCCCTATGGTGACCTAGATGGGTTGGATGGGGATGGAGTGGGAGGGAGGTCCAAGGGAGAGGGGATATATGTATACATATAGCTGATTGACGCTGCTGTGCAGCAGAAACTAACACAACATTGTAAAGCAATTATACTACAATAAAAAGTACTCTCATACATTCATCATAAGTGGAGCAGGACAGTGAGAATGTCCTCTAGCTAATGTATCCTCTCTGGCCTGTCTTTGAATATCCAATTATTTACTGTTTGGCTGCCTGACCTCTTTCCTGGACTAAAGTGACACCAACCAGCAGCTGATGAGTAATCCTTGATGACTGGAATTAACCAGTTGCCACTTCTCATCTCTCAAACACTCCATTGACCATCAGCTACGTTCTTTTCAGGCCCCTTGAATACTTTCTGTTTCTCCTTTCCTCCCTCCTTCCCTTCCTTCCTCCTCCCCCCCCATCCTCCATTTCCTCCCTTCTTTCTTTCTTTTTCTTTCCAAGGCACTTGTTCCTTGGCTGGGCACCATTGGGCACCATTTTTGCCTAATTCCTATAGGAGCTAGAATCTGATCTTAACTGTATCTTGATTTCTTTTAATAAAGAAGCCTGCATCTAAAGTATTTAAGATCTCTACTCTGTTCTATCAAACCCTGCTACTGGCCCTGTATTAGAGAACCTTAAAAGTGCCCATTCTGGCCTGGACCTGGTCTCAATTACTCATTGCTCTGTTTTTTCTTTTTCTCTCCTCTTTCAGTCCAATTTTTCTCTGTGTCCCCAAGTTACTGCCAAATGCTGTGTAGCTTTCCCAGTATGCTACATGACCAGCCTCTAAGCCTCTGTTTTGAATTAAGTTTCATTATGTGAGGGCTTCTACATAATGATAAGTAAAGCATTTACTATTTACTAAAGGACAGAATAGAAACCATTCAGTAGATCATTCCCAAGAAGTTAACTAACATTAAAGCTCCCAAGTGATATCAATCCTCCACTTCCAAATGGCCATTTTAAATGTGAAATCACTTAAAATTTTTAAATGTGGGAACAGTTAGGAGGCTGAGAGGAACTAAATACAGGTTTCAGAATGGACGTGGTGGATAATTAGGTTGGTGGCTCCACACATTAGCTCAGAAGCTCCTGAGATGGAAAGTAGGACTCTAGTGGTGATATAGAGGCATCAGTTCAGTTCAGTTGCTTGGTCATGTTCAACCAAGGTCTCAACTATTTGTGACCCCATGTATTGCAGCACGCCAGGCTTCCCTGTCCATCAGCAACTCTCGGAGCTTGCTCAAACTCATGTCCACCAGGTCGGTAATGCCATCCAATCATCTCATCCTCTGTCGTCCCCTTCTCCTCCTGCCTTTAATCTTTTGCAGGATCAGGGTCTTTTCCAGTGAGTCAGTTGTTTGCATCAGGTGGCCAAAGTATTGGAGTTTCAGCTTTGGCATTAGCCCTTCCAATGAATATTCAGGACTGATCTCCTTTAGGATTGATTGGTTTGATCTCCTTGCAGTCCAAGGAACTCTCAAGAGTCTTCTCCAACACCAGAGTTCTAAAGCCTCAATTCTTCCATGTTCAGTTATTAGCCAAGTAAATACTTACCATTCATCCAAAGGTCTAATTAAAAATTTCTTTTATATAACTTAGCCTCTTTTTTTACAAGAATATTTCCATCTCCTACTATTTCACAGCTGCATTTATTGTTGTATAGTCACTAAGTCATGTCCAACTATTTATAACCCCATGAACTGTAGCCCACCAGGTTCCTCTGTCCATGGGATTTCCCAGGCAAGAGTACTGGTATGGGTTGCCATTTCCTTTTTCAGAGGATCTTCCTGACCTAGGAATTGAACCACATCTCTTGAATTGACAGGCGGGTTCTTGACCACTGAGCCACCAGGGAAGCCCAATGTGACTTATGTTCTAGAGCCCTTCATGGTTCAGGCTATAGAAAGCTATGGTTTACCTGAGACCATATGCATGTGTGTTCAGGCATGTCAACAGCTGTGTTCTTTGCAGTTTTTACAATGTCTACCTTCCATTTCTTCTCTGGTTCCAAGACAAGAATTTCTGTTTTACCTATTCATTGAATTAAAACAATTTTTTAACAGTTGATGTTTAAAATTTTGATTTTTAAGAAATTTACTTGGTCATTTTTGGTAATACCTTGTTGGGTCTTTTTGTGTGTGTGTGATGTGTATATTTTATTACTTTATTATCATATTTTATATATTTCATCTCATTTTATGTTTGTTATCCAGGAGTTACAATATCTGAAGTACTTTATATATGATATTTGTTATTTTTGATAACTCTCATTCAGAGTGGCATGTTTTCTTATATATTTAGTAATCTTTGATTGTGACCTCATTTTTGGTTGATCATCTGTCAAATTTTATCAAAATAGAATTTTTGTTTGTTTCTCTAGGGAGCCAAGAATACTGGTGACCCCTTTAGTGACTTGGCTTCATGATGAGTCTCAAGTTTAGCTTCTCCAGCTTGTACATGGTTTAATTTTCTCCTACTAGAACATAAATATCACAAAGGCAAGGAACTAATCTTAACTGTTTTGCCATGTCTTCTTCATTGTCTCTTACATAGTAGGTATTACAAAAGTATTTGCTGAAAAATTACTGAGTAGCTCAGCTAGGGTTTTAAAACTTGAAGGTATACAGAAAGCAGAATTGAAGTGATGTTAAATCTGCAGTTGGAAGTTGTGTGAGTATGAATGTATATTCAATCACTTTAAAAGTCAATAAAGAATAGAAAACACTAATAATGCATGTTACTTTCCTTTTATTAGAAGCTGAAAGGGTATTTTTGGCAAGAGTCATATAGTAACATCTTTTTTTCAAATGTAGACCGGAATGTGTTTCTTCCCATTGGTCTATATAAAATTGCTATTTATAGTTTCAACCAATAGATTATGCTTTAGTTTCTGACTTTAAAAAGTGGCATTTAACATTTCTCTCAGAATTCTTGCATCTCACAGTTTGCTTTTACAATGATTTCACAAGTATTCTCAGTTATCTTAGATGAGGAATTTGTTAGGATGCTCAGGTTACAAATAGGAAACTGGTTCCTGTGTGGTTGGAAGAATTAGTTTTAGATTTGTAAGATTATTGGAATAGATTATAGAATGGCGTGTTTGACCCTAATAGGCATTTTAATCATAAGTCCAAAATATAAGCAAATCATATATATTTTAAAATCTAATCTGATACTTAAGCTGAAGAAGACTAAAGAAAACTAAACTTTTTATTTTGTATTGGGGTATAGCCGATTAACAACGTTGTGGTAGTTTCAGGTGAAGAGCGAAGGGACTCAGCCATACATACACATTCTCCCCAAACCCCCCTCCCATCCGGGCTGCCACATAACACTGGACAGAGTTCCATGTGCTACACAATAGGTCCTTGTTGGGAGAAAACTTTCCTTAGCCAAAAATAATCTTTGACAATAAACTTACCATTTTCTAAACTGCCAATAAATCAGGTACTAAGTACTAGTGTGTGCTTGACAGTTTTGTGTAAGTTACCTTATTCCAGACTTAGAATTAAATATAGGACTGTATTTTATAAGCATCTGTGTAGTCTATTATAAGTATCTTTGGGACCAGAGTAGGCTCTGTTCATTATTAGGCTTTTGCATTGTACCTATAATTCTGGAGTGAGGTTATAAAGGATGAGAACTTTGTGGCAGTTAGAGAAAAAGGCTGGCCATCAATTACAAGAATAAAAGTAGAAACCCACATAATTCTGGGACCTCCCTATTTTATCAGACTGTATGGAGTCTGATACAGTATGTGCTTTGCAATATACTTCTAGAAAAAATTCAGCAAGACAATCCAAGTCTCTCATTTTAAGGATCTGAAAATCAGCCAGAAAGGCAGGAAACACACACAACAAAACCATTAAATGGCAACACAAAGCTGTGTCTTCAGTAAAAATAGGTGGTTCTGAAAACAAGTTGAGAGAATGCAGAGATCCATGTGAGTTGAGGTAGCTGGAGAGCTTTGCATGAGGGGCAGTGTATAAATTAATTGTGGTGAGGAGGAGGGCGTTTGGGAAGAGCAATGGAAATGAGCCACGAGGAAGAGGGAGAGTGGATATTATGGTATGGAGAAAACAGAGGGGAAGCTATTCTATCTATAACAAAGCATTTGCTTAGAGGAGTAGCTAGAGACGATGCTGGAGAGGTAAGACAGCACAGACTGTGGAAGGCCTCACAATCTTCATAGACCTTAAGCTCCATGTAGACATGGAAAATGTCTCTCTTGTTCATCATTATGTCTGGCACTTACCTAGGCAAAAGGAGAAGAGGGCGGCAGAGGATGACATGGTTAGATAGCATTACCGATTCAATGGACATGAACTTGAGCAAACTCCGGGAGACAGTGGAGGACAGGGAAGCCTGGCAAGCTGCAGTCCATGGGGTCACAAAGAACTGGACATGACTTGGCAACTGAACAACAACAACATGACCCATGCAATATTGGGGACAGGCTGGTACCAACATCAACAACCTACCATAGAAGCTGGTATATAGTTTATGTTCAATAAGATTCTGTTGAATGGATTAACTGCATGGATGAAGACATTTTGAAATGTTGAGGCTTTGTCTGAAGATTGGTGGGGATTCACTGGAAATTTTGAAGTATGAATATGTCATATTATAAATAGTGTTTTAGGAAATCTGTTCTCAAGGCAATAGGCAAAACAAACTGAAGTGGGTGGAGGCTGGATGTTGGGACAGCAGTGGCTTTCATGGAATCTCCTTTGGGTGAGAAGGGTTCACAGTAGACCGAGGATGCTGGGAAAGGAATTGTTTTGAAACTGAAGCAACTGAATTGTGGTTTAGTGGCAAATTTGCCTCCTAGAAGATAGTGAAAAGAATGTTGTCAAGATGGATAAGTAATAGATTAATTTTTGCAGTTGGTAGCTGAACTTTGGAATTTCTACTCTCATTACTTATCTTTTTCCTACTATTTCCCTCCTGACATGGTTATTTGCTTGGTTATTTTTGGTTATTTTTTTCAATGATGCTTAATTATCCATCAATCATTTTTTTTTCTATAGAGATATTTTGTTCAACTATTCTTGGAACATTTCTGAATTATCAGACCCATTACACAATTCCCATTATGGGATAGGTTTGGGAAGTGCCTCCATAGAAAATACCTAGAATATCTTTTGTGAGAGCTTACCCAGGAAGAGAGAGATAAGGGAGTGAGTGTGAATTCCTGAAACTTGGAATTCTTCCATCAGTGTTAGAGGTCTAATAAGCTGCTGTGCCCATTCTCCTCGAGGCTTAGAAAGCCACTTCTTCAGTTCAGAACTTCTGGATCTGGTGGCTGTTGTAAGGTTGCTTACCAGCATCAAGCTCTAGTCGATAAACCTCCAGGTAGTAGGATATTGTTCTTTTATTATGCATTTTTTTCAATTGTACTCTGATAAATAGACAAAGTGCATTTGCTTCAGCCCTACTCTTCAGCCCTCAGCGACTAAACAGCCCAGCCCAGCCCAGCCCAGGCCATCCCTGACACTTCAGAGTTGACACAATAAAGCAGATGTGTTTAGTAAAGCAGATGTGTTAAGCACAGATCTTCCTTGGGTGTGTTGACTCAAGCCCTTGCGCTAAGTCAGCCCTGCTCCCAAGGGTCCCAGGAAGAAAAGTCTGCCCATCCCGCCCGGCCGACTTCGAAGGGGCTCACTAACGGCTTATCTTGCTTTGAGGGCGACAGCCCAAGGCCTTACTGCTACCGAGGGCCAAGCCCCGCGGGCACCGTGGTCTTCCCCTCCGGTCCGGGGCATCACTTAGAGAAGGGAGCAGAGCAGCTCTTTCCTGCTTGCTTTCTCAAAGACCGAGCGGGAGGCTGGACGGGCACTGGAACAGCAACACTGTTATTATTACTACTATTATTTTCCTAAGGGCTCGGGGCGGGGAGGGAGCCGCAGCCCTCTCCGCACGCCGCCGCACCTCGCTCGCTCGGGGACAAAAGCTCGGGCTGGAGGCGCCGCGGAGCGGGCGGCGCGTCCCCGCGGCCGCTGGACCGGGCGGGCCGGGGAGGCGGGGAGGCGGGGAGGCGGGCCCCGCCCAGCTCGGGCCGCGGGCTGTCAGCGCTGCCGCGCCCCGCGGGTCCCCGCGTCCGCCGCGTCCCCGCCCGCCGGCCGCGCGGCGCCCAGGTGTCCTGCGGGAGGCGTCCCCGCGCGGCCAGCCGCCTCCCCTCGCGAGCGGCCGCGGGTGCGCCTCGTACGTCTCGGAGAAATTTTCCTCCCCACGCCCTGCCGGGTGTCTCCGCCGCCCTCCCGGCTCCGGCTCCTGCTGCTTGAACCATGTCCGCCAGGGGTGAGTGGCGACCAGGTGGGCGCCGTCCACGGAGCCCCTACCCGGGCCCGCAGGTGCAGGAGGGCTGGGGGCTGCGAGAGCCGCGCCGGCCCCAACCCGGCCTGAAACTTTGGCATTGGATCCCTGGGTTCTGGGCTGCGGGGGATTGGGTGGTGGTGGGTGCTGGGGAGGGGGAGAGTGAAGCGGGGGTGGAAGGAAGCCCTTGCCCTTGCCCTTGATCCCCGGATGTGGGCGAAGTCTGAGGGCCAAGGTCGGTGTCCGGCTCACCTGTACCGGCTGCACGTCTGGGCTGGCAGGGCTTGGGGAATGGGCTCGCCGCTGCCCGCAGCGGCCTGGAGGGCTAGCCGGGAGGGAGGAAGAGGTTTTTTTTTTTTTTTCCTCCTTTCTTGTTACCATTTTGCAGCTTGATTATGGAAGGTATCCAGGGCTTGATGCAGTAAGATTTAAAGCTGCAGTGCTTACACCCTATTAAAAAAAGTAAATTCCCTACCTGTGCTCCTCTGTGCATGCATCTCCCCTCACCCCCAGAGAGTTTCTTCCTGGAGTGAAACGATTACGGCAGGTGAAACTGGGCGAAAGAAAAAAAAAAATCAGAATTGCTTTTCAGGCGAGTGAAGGGAATGTATTCCTTCCTTACCATCTGGAGCCAGTGGTGGTGCTGAGAGAGTGGGTTAGTCATAGCTCAGTGGCTGCTACTATGAGTGAAATATTAAAGAGATCAAGTCATTGTGCAGCTTGCCAGCAATGAAAACGAAGTGACTCGGTCGCTTTGCCATAAGCCTTTAAGGAAAATATTGATTATTTTTAGAAAGTATATTTGCAAAGCAAGAATTATCACCCCTTTTGATATCCTGAAGCTTTAAGAGGAGTTGCAGAGTAATTTTTTTTCTTTTTAAACACTGAAGGGTTAACGCAGTTTTTTGAGGGGAGTTTAGGTATTTAATAACATGTGTTGCTTAACTCAGTGCTGCTTTTCAAGGTTCATTCTGGGGTATATAATATATAAAATAAATTATATCCAGGATGTTTAAACTCCTTTTTGAACACACTGGTCTTTGCTGAATATGGTTGGTTGATTCCGTACCTGGAAATGAGGTGGTACCAGCTAAGTGGAGTGATAGAATTTATATTTGTAGATCTCAGGCTGCAGAGGTGATATGGGATCCTGAGAAATTACCTGCCTAGTGATGTCTAAAAATTTGTGTGTGTTAGAGAAAGAAAAAAGAGGGTGGAGCAAATATGATTATAGGGGACTGGGTGTATGCGGGATCTTCAAAGTGATTCCAGGTGTATAATCACTGAATTGTGTTCTAAGATGGGAGCTTTTGGTCCTGAGTTCTGTCCTAAGTACAAGGAAGATGTGATTAGTTCTCATAGGTTGTAAAAGTCTCTGTGATCAGAGTCCATCTCTGATGCAGTCTGCACCACTCAGAGCCCTTAGTACACAAAACGTTGCACACTGTAAGAGCCAAGTCACTACCACAAACCTTGGTACGTCCTAGAGAGAGCATCTGGTTCATTAGGTAACACCCTAGTTTCACCTTGTCTCTGGTCCCATCTATTACAAGCTCTCTGTGGTTTATCTGAAAATATGAAATGAAAATGGCCTCGGTGATTTCAGAGGCTAGAGCTCTGGCTTGAGTCCTGGTTCATGATTTTGGTTTTGAACCTGGTTTCAAACATGATGATCTGGAGTTGGACACAAATCTTCACTCAATGGTCTTGCTTCCGCTTCAAACTCCATGTTGATAATCTTGTACTTAACAGTTTAAAGTATGACTCATATTGCACGGGGAGAAAAAAACATGATAAGTATTAGTAACTGCACCCTTAGTATGGTCAAGTGCTTCACATGTGTTATATCAGTTAATCCTCTCAAACAGTGAATCAAGAGATACTGTTATTACCTCTCCATTTCAAGGTGAAATGAACTGAGGTTTTGAGAGATTGTGTAACTTGCCTGAGCCCAAACGGTTGGTTGATGGAGGATCCTGATTTCTACCCAGATCTGTCTGACTTCTGATTAGTAGAAAGTCTAGTATAGTAGCTACTGAATTAAGCTTATGTGGAAAAATGTCTGTTTGCCATTTATTTTTTATGAAAAATATTTTCAGAACTGAATTTCACTATTCTTTTGTACTTCAGTATCTGCTCTCATTTCTAATCCTGAAAGTAGAGATAAGCTTTTATGGTTTTGTTATGTCCACTTAAATACCTAACTTATCATTAGGAAGGTCTTTAGATAGTGGGAAAGATAAATCTTATTAATTTAAAAAATATATTAGCTTATTTCTAATATCTAGACTTGTAGGTTATGGTAAGGGTAGAATTTTTTTTTAATTGAAAACATTGAAACAAACTAATTGAACCTAATAAATAAGTAATTTTATTAAAATATTTTAGAGTAAAAAATATTTTTAATTCATTTTCTCTTTAAGATATAAGGTGAGTACTAAAATTTGATTCATTAAATTAAACTAGCAAAAGATATTCCTAAATTCTATGGAAGACCAGCTAAGACATTCCACATCTTGTGGTCTTTTAGAATATTATCATCAAAGACTTTTAACTTGATATCATATTTTTGCTACTAGAGACCAAAATGGAGCTATCATGTCTTCATTTTTGAATTGACAAACTGGAGAAGATTGTAGCACTTAGAATAGTGTTTCTAAACTTGGGAAGAATCATCTAGGTAACCTTTTTAAAAGTGTAGATTCTTGGGCCTTATTCCAGGTCTAATGGCTTATAAAGTCTAGAGGTAGAGGCCAAACATCCATAAACTATGTGAAAAGCTCTCAAGGTAATTCTAAAAATCATTAGATTAGAACAGGGTCAAAGAATCATTTGGAGTATAGTATTGTTAAACATGATGTTACCAGGGTTCTGCTTCAGATCTATAGAATCAGAATATTCAGAGACAGGCCTGGAAATCAGAATTTTTAAACAAACTTCAGTTGATTCTTATGTACCAGCCAACTTGGGGGCTATTGAATTGAGGCTTGTTCCTTTTAACTCAGGGTTTGTATCATCCAGCAAGTTTTGAAAAAAGCTGTTTTTGAGTTATAAAAGTAATACAATAAAATTATTAATATATTAGTATAATCAAAATATGTCAGTATATTAATGGATTTATTAAATATTTTAATTATAAAGTATTTTAGTAAAATTTCATGCAGAAATATATTATGTTAAAAATGAAAATTCACTATTTTTACTCCTTACAAAATCCTCAGAATTAAGCAACAGTGCCTCTTATGTATCCTTTCTGGCATTTTCTATCTGATTAGATTTTGGTTCAGTTCAATAAATATGAAATACTTATTCAATGTATAAGACACATGGCAAACAACAGGCACTATACACAGAAAAGATTGCTCATGAGCCTATTAGTTTTGCAGAAGCTTGAGTCTTGAGAAAATAGATCCAAGTGGTGAGGGCAGAGTCCATAGCACTGGCAGAGAAGTAACTCACAGATGTATGCTCTAACAATGTTAGATCAGTTTTGCTATCTGTTTTTAGAACTTAAATAAAACTAGGAGCAACCTGGATGCTCACTCATCAGAGAATGCGTGACTAAATCATGGCTCATCCATATTGTAGACTGTTAAGCAACTATTAGAAAGAGTGAGTTAGGTCCATTTGAGTTAAGTCCATCTGAAGTGATGGCTATAATACATTATAAGTGAAAAGAGCAGTTTTAAGATTATATATATATATATATATATATATAAAATGTATGATCTCAGTTCTATATATTGTGAAAAATCTCTAACTATGCACATGAGTGGGTGCCAGGAGCATAGAGAAAATCATAGAGCAGTACACACCAAGCATTTAACAGTGGTTAAAAAAAGTCAAGGATAAAAAATGTTAGACAAGGAGAGGGAGGGGAGAAAGTTGGCTTTCCTTTGAACATGTCTTTGTGTTGTTTGATAACAAGTAGCTGCTAAGTCGCTTCAGTCATGTCTGACTCTGTGTGACCCCATAGACGGCAGCCCACCAGTCTCCCCCCGTCCCTGGGATTCTCCAGGCAAGAACACTGGAGTGGGTTGCCATTTCCTTCTCCAATGCATGAAAGTGAAAAGTGAAAGTGAAGTCGCTCAGTTGTGTCTGACTCTTCGTGACCCTATGGACTGCAGCCTACCAGGCTCCTCCATCTATGGGATTTTCCAGGCAAGAGTACTGGAGTGGGGTGCCATCGCCTTCTCCGATAACAAGTAAATATAACTTTAAAAGATTGACTTGTTGTTCAGTTGCCAAGTCATGTCCTACTCTTTGCAATCCCATGGACCTCAGCATGCCAGGCTTCCCTGTCCTTCACCAGCTCCCAGAGTTTGCTCAAACTCATGTTTATTGATTGAGTCAGTGACGCTATCCGATCGGCTCATCCTCTGTCGCCCCCTTCTCCTCTTGCCCTCAGTCTTTCCCAGCACTGAGAGGAAAGTCAAAGAAATAAAAAAGGTTCATTTCATTTACTCATTCATTTATTCAAGTGATGTAGATCTGCTTTCATTTATTCAACAAACAGGTGTTATGTGCCTGCAATCAGTGACTAGGACACAGCCTGCTCCCTCAAGGAGCTCACAGTTCTGTGGGGGAGACAAATACATACACGCTATTTATAAAAGGATGTGCTGAGCACGCAAGAGAAAGAGAGAAAGTGGGCCGGAGAGAGTTCTGATGATAACGAAGGAGTGATATCAAACGTAGCCATGGAGGGTGAGGACCATGAGATCAGGTGAGGCTTCCTGAAGAAAGCAGGGATCCTTCTGGGAGAATGGCTATAGCCAGATGAAAAAGGATGGGATGGGGGGGAAAGGCTTTCCAGGGAGACTCAAGCATGAAAGAAACAGTTCTATTATGTGTCAACCTGGAAAGCATATAGGTGCAGGATGGCATGTTTGCTAGGGAGAGGGGAGCCAGGTCTCAGTGGAGTGAGGTTGTGCAGTGGGCACTTTGTGGAAAGGTTGAGGGGGTAGACATTTTCATTTATGGAAGTGTGGTTCCACGGAGCACGGTGGAGGGATGTCAGCAGTGGATGAGGCATGTGCAAGAGGAGGGAAGAAGCGCGGGGCACGGAGAGTGAGGGGAAGAGGAAATAAAGGAGGCTGAGTCTTCTCTGTCTGTCCACAACTGCAACTGTGGGAATGAGAGAGATGGTTGGGCACGGTCAGCCTCAAACGTCTTAATTTATGAGCAGCTCTGGCTGCAGAGTGAGCCAAGTCCCAGACAGCCCCGGCTGAAAGGCAGAGAGGTGGTGAGGGCCGCCCACTCCAGTATTCTTGCCTGGGAAATCCCATGGACAGAGGAGTCTGGTGGGCTACAGTCTGTGGGGTCGCAAAGAGTCGGGCATGACTGAGTATGCATGCTAGCCAAGCCCTCTGCTGGACAGTGGCTCTTCCCTAGGCCTGGGGCACAGAGGGACTCCAGGAATCAGAGCTGTGCTCACCTTTGCTGATGTCTTTTTCAGCTTCCATGCTACAGTAGGCTCAACAAACATGAATCTGCTAATCCGTCAAAGTGGAGACTTCCATTGCATTTCTTCTTTCTGTAACTCTCTCTCTCTCTCTGTTATACCTCTAGTTGCATCCCTCTACCTTTATCACTTTCTTTCATGCTGATGTTGCAGTGATTAATGCACTAAGATGATTAATGCACTGGCTTGTTTGGTGTAATAGGGGGACCAATTTTTTGGCCTGAATTAGCTAGAGCTTTGCCTCTCTTTGAGTTCCAGAACTCTCAGCAATTTATCGAACTGAAATAAAAGGACACTATACTTGAAAGCCAAGTTTAGCCATTATAAATTTTGGTATTAAAAAAAATAAAACAACAGCACACTGCACTTCTGGAAGTCATTTTCCACACTTAAATGAGTTCCAACTAAATAAACAGATTTTTTTTTTACATGAGAGAATTAGTTTTGTTTTTGTTTTTTATAATTATTTTTTTGGCTGCATTGGGTCTTCGTCCCTGCGCATGGGCTTTCTCTAGTTGCAGTGAGCAGGGACTACTCTCTAGTTGCCATGTGTGGGCTTCTCATTGTGGTAGCTTCTCTCATTGTGGAGCATGGGTTTTAGGACGTGTGGGGTTCAGCTGTGGGCTCAGTCGTTGCCGCTCAAGGGCTCTGGAGCACAGGCTCAGTAGTCGTGGCACATGGGCGGGCTTAGTTACTCCACAGCTTGTGGCATCTTCCAGGACCAGGAGGTGTGCATTCTTGCTGCTGCTGCTGCTAAGTCGCTTCAGTCGTGTCCGACTCTGTGCGACTCCATAGACGGCCTCCCACTAGGCTCCTCTGTCCCTGGGATTCTCCAGGCAAGAACACTGGAGTGGGTTGCCATTTCCTTCTCCAATGCATGAAAATGAAAAGTCAAAGTGAAGTCGCTCAGTCGTGTCCGACTCTTAGCAACCTCATGGACTGTAGCCTACTAGCCTCCTCCATCTGTGGGATTTTCCAGGCAAGAGTACTGGAGTGGGGTGCCATTGAGGGAATAAAACAGCACTAATTCAGAGTGCCCTTTAAAATGGGAGATGAAATTTTATAAAATTTATGAAATAATCTCTTTGAGATCGTAAATTAGTCTTCATCATCTTTTATGGGAGAAATGTTTCTTTTTTTATGAGCCTGTAGATTCAGGTTCTTCTCTAACTCAGTTCACTGTTAGTGTAGTAGTGATCATTCAACACAACTTAGACATTTTGTTGCTCCATTCACGAGGGAAAGCTACTTTTTAAGTACTGAACTGTGTGGTGCCATTATCTGCTTAATCTCTGGTTTCTGATTGTTCAGTAGCCAAATGAAAAAGAATGTGAGTGATCAGTATTTCACCCTGGTAAAGCAGCAGTCTCTTGGAATATCATCCATCCATCCATCCTATAAACATCTATTCAACCTCCTTAGAGTTCATAATAAACATCATCAAATGAACAGCTGTATGTCTATATTAAATTTAATGATGTCACTAGGAGTTGACATGTTGCCTACATTATGCTAGTGTGGTGGGGATGTTCTCTCTCTAAATGTGTAACACTAACTGGTTATAAAAGCTCATGCCAAAAGCAGCTATTTCCTTCATTTTCCCTACAGACTTCTTGATGTTTTTTGAAGCTGTGTGGTCGTCTCCTGCAGCCCATCTTGGTGACAGTGTGGCAAGGTTAAGAAGGTTCCTATGCCTCTACCCTATGGATAGAGCAATCCCTGGGACAGTTTCATGTTTAGCTCATGTTTCCTCCTCTACAAGTTAGGGAATGCTCTTTGCTGCCTTAGTAAATATCTCATGATTTAGAGCACAAACATCATCATTCTGTCACAGGCAGCAGCCTGAGGAGAAAACCAATTCGCTTACAAACTGGAGAGGAAATTGCTGTGAGAGTAAAGAGTAGGGGAGTAGGAAGGGGAGATGGAGAAGGAGGGAAGGAGAAGGGGAGAGAAAACGTGAGAGCAATAGGGGATGGATGTAGATTAAACAAGACTATTAAAAATTGAAAACAGAGATATCAGGTTTGAGTGGAACAGATATTTGCTAGTGTAAGTTGAATTATCACATTTTTCTTTATTGAAAATGAAATAGAAACTAGTGGAGTTGAAATTTATGTTAGATATACACAGGATTCCACAATTAAGAAAATACATACTTTTTTCCCCTCTCCCTTCCCCCCAGAACAGAAATGCCAACTATTTATCTGAAAATTTCTTGGCAGCAAGCAAGAAGGCACCGTGATGGGTTAATTCATGCCCATTCAACCTTCTCCACTGATATTTAATCAGTTAATATTCATTGAACTGCTTTTCTAGAGCAGCCAGATTTATTCTAAATCTATTCCTGAACTGATGATGCTAATAAATTAATGAAGTCATTTAACAAATATTTATTGAGCACTCTGGAGTGAGGATTGTCATGATTTTGAGGGAGAAAAATATTACAAAGTGTTAGAATTTGTGATTGAATGAGGCTGGAGCAAATAAGGCTGATAGATATTTGTTGCTGACGTTTGATCTAACATATGTGTATCACATAAGTTATCCAAATTGGGATACTCCTGTCTAAGGCAAATTCTAAATCTGATGGAATACTGGGACAACAGGTATAGAGTGGGGCTATCTCCTGCAAATTGGGGCTGCGCCCTTCCTAACTAGTCAAGCTTCCAACCAGTATGTGTTTTGGTTTCAGCATGTTGCTCAGTCTCAAAGGATAGAATTTTTGTCAACATCTGATTATCTGTGTATAGTGTTAGCTATCTTGTATATTTGGAGAAGGTGATGGCACCCCACTCCAGTACTCTTGCCTGGAAAATCCCATGGATAGAGGAGCCTGGTAGGCTGCAGTCCATGGGGTTGCTGAGGGTCGGACACGACTGAGTGACTTCACTTTCACTTTTCACTCTCATGCATTGAAGAAGGAAATGGCAACCCACTCCAGTGTTCTTGCCTGGAAAATCCCATGGATGGAGGAGCCTGATAGGCTGCAGTCCATGGGGTCGCTAAGAGTCGGACACGACTGAAGCGACTTAGCAGCAGTAGCAGCATGTTGTATATTACCTACATGAAAATTTAACTTGACTCCTAGACTGGTCATCTCTTCCCCATCATTCCAGCACATTTCTGAGCAGTTTTCTCTCATGGGAGGTTGATATGCTCAGGTATAATTACCATTGTGCTTAGTCACTCGGTGATGTCTGACTCTCTGTGACCCCATGGACTGTAGCCCACCAGACTCCTCTGTCCATGGGGATTCTTCAGACAAGAATACTGGAGTGGGTTGCCATGCCCTTCTCCAGGGGATCTTCCCAACCCAGATCTCCCGCATTGCAGGTAGATTCTTTACCATCTGAGCCACCAGGGAAGCCCAAGGATACTGAAGTGGGTAGCCTATCCCTTCTCCAGGGGAACTGCCTGACCTAAGAATCAAATCAGGGTCTCCTGCATTGCAGGTGGATTCTTTACCGGCTGAGCTACCAGGGAAGTCCATAATTACCATTATAGACTGCCAATAACATTTGATATGAAGTTAAACCCAAATGGATTTTTAGAAATTTTTAGAGTAATTCACATGATAGTTTTCTTCTACTGAGATAAATTATCTAGAGAAGGAAATGTTGAGTGCCTTCCATCCTCTATAGTCATTTAAAATGAGTGGCTCTGGGGATTTCCCTGGTGGTCTAGTGGTTGAGAGTTCACCTTCCAATGCAGAGGGTGCAGGTTCGATCCCTGATTGGGAAGCTAAGATCCCACATGCCTCATGGCCAAAAACCAAAGCATAAAACAGAAGAAATATTGTAACAATTTCAATAAAAAAACTTTTAAAATGGTTCACATAAAAAATAATCTTTAAAAAATAGTAAAATTAGTGGCTCTGTTTCTTTGAGTTAGTGCAATTTCAAAGCATCTTTAGAATGTGTAGTCAGCTCTACCTGTGATTGTTCTTGGACTCACTACCTATTTGATGGCTCTCAGTCAATGTATTTAAGATCTGTTTCCCCAGTACATTCTATTATCTTATTGGAAAATTTATCTAATATGTATTTTCCAATATAAAGAAATTGTATTTTGTTTTATAATTACTGGGTGGGCAAGTTCTTATTTAGTAGATGTACCCATGAAACCTTTTGTATTATTCAGTTCTACATTAGGATAAAAATGGAAGCAGAAATTGTGGGTCAAGCACCTCCAAATGACTTGCTGATTGATTAGAGGTCATATGATTTTGGTCCTTTGTTAGAAAATTTCTTCTTTAGGCTTGCATGAGGAAGAACTCTACATGCATAATTATTGTTATTCACATCTTAATAAATCAAAGCGCTTTATTCTGTGCTGTGTGTTCTTTTTGCCAGCTCTTTAACTTTATTGCATATGAGAATAATATTTGATGGTATATATGTAATCATGTTGGAGTCAATTTATAAATAGTTTTTCCTAAAGAAAATACCCTCTAATACATTTTGCTTAAAACCATGTCTAAGGTCTTTACCCGTGCTTTTCTTTCTCAACTTATTGAGAATTCTTTAAAAAAAAACTCATCCACAACAGGGTAGCCATCAGAGAACTGAATGCTAACAATGAAGGGAAATGAGGACAATGAAGTAAACAGCTATTTCTGGCTTTTAGCTCCAAATAGGAATGAACAGAAGGAGAGGAGTTCCAGAGTCTGGGGAAAGGAGGGTGGGGTGGGGGGAAAGCCATCATTTTTCAAAGTTACAAAATGTAGGTTGGCAGTCTCTAATGGCTTCTAGGGAGATTTTTTTTGTTCTTCTTGTTCTGTGTAGAACAAGGGAATCTTTATTTTGATTCATTTAAGCATTCAGGTGAGCAATGAGCATGAACACCAGTGATGGTTTAGGTTTTTCACCAGTTCCTTAGCTGCTGTTTATTTTAGGAGAATCTATTCAGTGATTAGACACTTTACATAAACTATAGAGTTGGAGTTGTAAATAATGTATTCATTTTTTCTGGTCTTTCTGTAAGTATTAGCTGAACACCTGCTAAGTCTTCAAGTTATTCGTGGGATAGTCCTTTACCAAATAAACCTGTAATGGGACAAGTGGTAACAAAGTGCCATGAAGAAATAAAAAGAAGAGTAAGGAGGAGAGAGGAAGTTGGGGAGAGGAGAGACAAGGCAGGTGCTATTTTATTTGGGATGATAATGGAAGGCATCTTTGATAAAGTGATGGGTGAGCAGACCTGAAGGAAGTGAGAGGTCATGCAGATTCTGGTGGAAGGGTTTTCTAGGCAGTGAGATAAGCAGTGAAGAGGTGTTGAGGTCTATGCTGTGTGTGTGTCCTTGGACCAAGGGAGGCCAGTGTGGCTGGATCAGGGACTGAAGGGGAGAGGTGAAGTCATAGGGTTGGGCAGGGGGTGGTATGTCAGATTGGTCCTTGCAGGCCACGTGAGGGCCTGAGTTTCCCTGAGTGAGACTGAGTGAGTTAGGAGGTCTTTGGAAAGTTCTGAGCAAAGTTGTGACATGATTTGATATAGTTTAAATGGATGACTCGGTCAACAATATACAGAATAGATTACAGTGAATAAACATAGATGCAGGAAGACCAGCTAGGAGCTTATTGTAATGGTCAGAACAGGAGAAGATAATGACTTAGACCAGGTGGTAGGAAAATGACTGGTGAGAAGTCCGTGGATTCTGGAAATCTTTCTAAGGAAGTGCTTTTTGGACTTGTGGATGGGAGGGAGCTTGGAGTGAAAGAAGGGGGAGAATTGTGAGTACTTCTCTTTTCTCAGCCCCTGGAAGGATAGAATGGGGAAGAGTGTTGCACAAACAGGTTTGTGGGGTGGGAGAACCAAGTATTTTGGACATTTAAATTTGAGATGTTTCTTTTAGGTATTCTGAGGATATTTATTGTGTCCATTTTATAAAGAGAAAAAATGAGGCCTAGAGAAGCAAAGAACTTGCCTGATACCATCTAGCTGATAAGTGGTTGATCCAGGATTTAAATTCAGGTCTTGTTCATGCCAGAGTGTGTATTATCCACCACAATGCTACCTCTTTACATTAGGCTGAAATACATGCCAGAAAAAGAATACATCTAGTTTTTACTTCCTAATTATGATTTCTCCTTCTATAATTTTCTGCATTTTTAAACATGGCTTATGTTTAAGAGAGGAAAAAAACCATCAGTCACATTATCCCAAATTCTACTATTTATTAGTGTTATCATTGTTAGCATTGCAAAAATACTACTGAAATATGAAGAAGCATATTACGGCATTCATTCATTCATTCATTGATCTGATCATTGAGTGCTTATGATAAGCCAGACTTCAGGGTAATAATTGGCTCCTCCACCAACAGAGCTCCCAGACTAATGAGATTAAAGGCGTGTGTCACCGACTCTATTGCTGGGAGAAATTGAAGGCAGGAGGAGAAGGGGGCGACAGAGGATGAGATAGTTAGATGGCATCACTGAGTCAATGGACATGAGTTTGAGCAAGCTCCGGGAGTTGGTGATGGACAAGGAAGCCTGGCGTGCTGCAGTCCATGGGGTTGCAAAGAGCCAGACATGACTCAGCGACTGAACTGAACTGAACTGAACAGAATGTTCAACACTGTGTGACCAGTGGTGATGGTAGGACGTACAAGGTGCTGCAGGAGCACAGAGGAGGGAGCTGGCTCCATCCTGACTGGAACTGGGGCCAAAGCAGACTACAAAGCAGGTGATGCTGAAATGGGGCCTTAACCAATGAGTGCCAAATGGGAGAGGTGCTGGAAAAGCATTTCAAACATAGGAAACAGCATGCTTTTACAATTTTAAAAACAGCAGTTAAGTATATGAAACATTAAGAATAAGACATTTGAAGTGAAATGTAACGTAAAGGAACAATATCAGGAAACCGCAAAACTACCCTGAGAAGAGATGTAAAGATTTAAGTCATTGAAGAGACCTACTATGCTCTTGGATAACAAGATGCCATATTGTAAGCATGTTCATTTTCCCTAAATCTCTCTATAAAAGAATGAAATCCTGATTAAAATGCCTACAGAATCTTTTTTTAGAGACATGGCAAAGTGATACTATTATTAATTTGCAAGATGCCTGTGTGTGCTCAGTTGTGTCCGACTCTTGGTGACCCCATGGACTGTAGCTCGCCAGGCTCCTCTGTCTATGAGATTTTCCCAAAAAGAATTCTGGAGTGTGTTGCCACTTCTTCCTCCAGGGGATCTTCCTGACCCAGGGATTGAACTCATGTCTCTTACATTGGCAAGTAGGTTCTTTACCACTGTACCACTTAGGAAATTCTGAAAGAGAGGTGTAACTAAGGGAGTCTACCCTACCAGCTATTAAGATGTAATATGAAACTATAATAATTAAAACAGTTAAGTATTGGAGAGAAATTAGAATAATGGAAAAAGATTATAGAGTACAGTGAATGTACATATGCAATTTAGTTATAGTAAAGTGGCAATTTAAGATCATTGTGAGAAAAAAGATTCAATAAATGCTATGGGTACAACTGGCTATTTAGAAAAAAGAAATCTGGGCCCTTTAATTCTTACATACAGGCAGACACAATTCCTAATGTATTAAATCATTAAGTGGAAAGTAAATGAAACAATAAGTGGTCCTAGAAGAAAACATAGGTGAATTTATAGCCCGAGGATGTTAGAAGATTCTTGACCTTTTCTACAGGATACAAGGCTTAAAAGTCATTAAAGAAAAGATAGATACATTTAACTACATAAAAATATGAAAGAGCCCAGCCTTCTGTCTTGTATCACAGGACCCCTGCAGGGCTGAATTGCCCTGGCCCTCTCCACTGAGGAAGTCCCGACAGCAGAAGGGGCCAGAGAAGAGGCTGAGATTGTCAAGGAGCGGGGGTACTGCTGGGGTCTTTAGAGAGTGTTGCAAGTGCTCTGATAGTGTCAGCATCGGGGTTCAGCTGAGGACCTCTCTGAAGTTTTACTCTCTGCACTAAGCAGGCTAGACAGATTCTGAGAATGGCCGTCACCCCTTGCTCCACAAACACAGAGGGAGGGTTTTCAGTACCAGATTAGGGGTGCAGCGACGGGGGCGGCAGAGCCCCCACCGCACAGAGGCCATGTTGCACATCGGTTGGATAACCGGAATCGGAAGCCTTTTCCCCCTCTTCCTGCTTTCCAGAACGTTGGCATTCCTTAGGATAGTGACAGCTTAGGAATGGCACTACGTGGCCGTCTACTTTAAGGTCAGTACTAGGCTGCCCGGTGCCACTGGCTCACCCTTACCACAGAAAAGAGGGGACACGGTGGGTCGGTTGTGCTCAGGCAGACAAGGGGGCAGAGGAGCACTCAGAGCCAGGCTAGAGCCAGCCGCCTAATGAACTCATTTATCTCAGCCGTTTCTCCTCCCAGAGCCAAGCTGCCTCAGGTGATAAAGAATATTTACTTGCTGGTGTTCTGAACATTTGACTTAAGTGAGCCTCCTGTTAGTGGTTCTTGGAGATTAGCCGGCCTGTTTCTCTGAATCCCTTTGATTAAATCAGCGCTTGCTTGGGAGGCATCCTTTTGCCCTGGTTTCTCTGCTAATAAACACATTTTGAACTTGGTGGTAAACCCCACTCTTCCTCTAACAGTTACGCTTCCTCATCCCAGACTGTTTCATTTTAGTGTCTAATCCAGTGGCAGTAAACTGTGCAGAGCTGTCTGAGCGCCTCTATCCTCTCGGGTTGTTCACTCACCAAGTCGTGTCCGACTCTTTGCGACCCCATGGACTGCAGCACGCCAGGCCTCCCTGTCCTTCACTATCTCCCGGAGTTTGCCCAAGTTCATGTCCACTGAATCAGTGATGCCATCTAACCGTCTCATCCTCTGTTGCCCCCGTCTCCTTCTGCCCCCAGTCTTTCCCAGAGTCAGGGTCCCAGCATCCTCTCCTAGGCTGTGAATGCTAGGAAGCCAGAGAACGAGTGTTGTAAGTGCATTCCCAGATCCTAGCCCCACCCCAGAGCTGGAAGCTGAGTAGATATTTAATGAACAGTTACTGAGAGATTGGGAGAAGAAAGGTTGCCGTCCATGAGATCCACAGTCTGGTGGGATGCTCAGACATATGAAGAGGGGTAGAGGAATTTCTCAGTCTTTTTGGTTGAATGCTTAAGTTGGACATGACTTGAAAGTTCGTTTCCTCATATGCCTCTGCTCTTAAGCCTGATCAAGGACACAGTTTTTCCCACTTGAAAAGGAGTGTTTGGCATGCGGATTCTAACTCCTTCCTTTGTGTTCTTCAGTGGGCTGAGTTCTGGGAGGAGCGAAGCTAGACTCTGATGTGGTTGCTCTGATGGGCAGTTTCACCCCTCTTGCCCCTGCGTTTCATATTCTTACACAATAATGTGTATCCCAGGGACCCTGACCCTCTCCTCCCTTTACTCTTCTTACACCTACACTCCTCATTCCCACCTGTCATGAGGCTCTGGGATGTGCAAGGATACTGGGGTGTAGGTTGGATATGTTATTGTGTTGCCCACTGTACCTTTCACTACAAATTAGTCCCCTTCAAAGTGTCCTTCAGCTATTTCCAAGAGTTTCCTAAGGTATTGTCTCACGTGTCTTATGTTTGGACAGCAGTCTTGGCTGCAACCCTGCTACCTTGGTGTAGACAACATCCTTGAGTGTTGCTGTTTTGCTGGGGCTTCTGGTCGCCTCTTCCTCCCCCAACCAGTCTTGGCCATGGTCTCCTTGAACTGGTTTGAGCTAAGCACTGCCAGAGGTGCTTTGCCAGAGTGTAACTGAGACCGAGATGTAACTTAGAAAACTAAAAAGGCAAAAGCTTCTTTCATAATCCTAAGAGCTATAGCATCACTGTCCAGGGAAACTCTTTTGACTGAAAGGAGATCAAACCAGTCAATCCTAAAGGAAATCAACCCTGAATATTCCTTGGAAGGATCGATGTTGAAGCTGAATCTCTAATACTTTGGCCACCTGATGGGAAGAGCAGACTCACCGGAGAAGACTCTAATGCTGGGAAAGACTGAAGGCAACAAGAGGAGAGGGCAGCAGAGGATGAAATGGTTAAATAGTATCACTAACTCAATGGACATGAATTTGAGCAAACTTTGGGAGATAGTGAAGGACAGACAGGGAAGCCTGGTGTGCTGCAGTCCATGGGGTTGCAAAGACTTGGATGCAACTTAGTGATTGAACAGCATTAACAACATACACATATGCTTAGATTTAAAATAACAATTTAAATAGCATAAATGAGAATGAAAAGTCCTCATCCTTTGAAGTAACTATCATTACCAGTGTCTTGCAATTCTCTTCTTAAGAAAAGTGTTGTGTGTACTAGGACATTGAAATCAACCTGTTACCTATAAAACAACGATCTACTTGCTTATTTACTTAAAAGCAAACAAACAAACCCAGTTTGCCTTTTTTCACATAATGTATTGAAATTGCTCTACCTTGCTTTCTACGGATATAGCTCACTTTTTATTTTTTTAATGACTGCACAGTGTTCCTGCAGAAGGTTGCACTGCACCTGATTTGATAGATATTTTGCTTGTTGGCGTTTATCCATGCTGCTACATTGAGCATCTTTGCGCATATATCTTACTGAGATTTTTAGAGCATGTTTATGGTTTAGTCGCTAAGTTGTGTCTGATTCTGGCGACCCTGTGGACTGTAGCCTGCCAGTCTCCTCTATCCATGGAATTTTTCCAGGCAAGAATACTGGAGTGGGTTGCCATTTCCTTCTCCAGGAGATCTTCCTGATCCAGGGATCAAACCCGGGTGTCCTACATTGCAGGGAGAGTCATTTAGAGATAGGCACAGGTGTTAGCTATAATTTTTAATGAGGCTTTCCTGATGGTTCAGAGAAAATGGCGAGGGAGCGTGCTCCCCTGTGTGGCTGACCTCCTCTGGGCTCTCTCCTGTGTGTGTCTCTTGCCTTGTGCTTGTTCAGTCTCCACCCAGTAAGAACAGCTTGTTTCTCCAGCACTACAAAATGTTACAGACATCTCCTTTATTTATATAAAGGGACAGACCACTTCTAGCCTAGAGGAAAAAAAAAAGAATATATATTTTTCCTTACTTCATCTAAAGCCAACCTTGTTGCCTGTTGCAGGATTCATTTTCTCCAGAATGATCCATGGATTTTAGGATAAGATAGTCACAAAACAGTCCGGTGCTGATACATTTCACAGAGGCTGGATTATTTATTCTTATTCATGATCACTCGTTACCCTCAGTTAAAAAATGAAACCTGAAAATTAATTTTCTTTAATAAAGACCAAGTCCAAATCTCCCCACTTACAGATAATCAAATTGGCAGGCTCTCCACAGGAGACAGTATATTCTAGTGGGAAGAGTTGGCGGAGGAGCTGGGAGATTGGAGTTGTACTGCAGCTCTGCGTCTCCAGCTGTCTGGTTGTGGGCACACCATACAACAGACCCTGACCTTGGAGCCCCATTTCCTGTTCCCACCGATTCCCTCCATGACCTCAGAAGACTCTTCTGCTACCAAGTCTTGAAATCAGAAATGAATTTCCAGATCAGATGATTCAGTTTTGCTTTGATTAAATTCCTGTGAGGCTTCACTCTTGGCTGGAGTTTCAGCAGGCAGGAGCAGAGATTAGCAGCATCTTATGTAAGGCTACTTGGGCAAATGGGTTGGGAAGGGGCTGGCTGCCATCTCAAGTCATGGCATTAAAATTTGAGGCTGCTCTTGCCATTGCAAGCTGTGACTGCTGATTTCCTAGGAGAGCTGATAGAATTTCCAGGAAGCCTGTGGTGGGTTTGGTGTTCTGAAGCCAACAAATAAAATAAAAAAGAGAAAATTTTGCTAGTAAAAGGAGAGCATTATTTTTTTAGTTTGGTTGTTGTAAAATGTTTTTAATGATGCTGATAGCATATTCTGATCAAGGAGCCAAAGCCTAAAACTAACAGAAAGCCTACTTTACTCTTTGAAATGGTCATATGTGATTCATTAGGTTGGTTGGATGAATTTATTTGGGAATTGACAGATAAGGCTTAATATAAGAATATCATATCTAACTTACAAGAGAATTTAAATACCCACTTTTGTATGGGATAGAAAGAACTAGAAGAATATCAGTATCTTCTTTTTTTCCATGCCTCTTTTTGTTATTTCTGGTACCAGTCAATCAAGCAAAAAATACCAAATATTTATTGGTGAAGAGGAAATGCAGCTGACTCATTGGAAAAGACCCTGATGCTGGAAAAGATTAAAGGCAAACGGAGAAGGGGATGGCAGAGGATGAGATGGTTAGATAGCATCACTGACTCAATGGATGTGAATTTTGAGCAAACTCTGGGAGTTAGTGAAAGACAGGGGAGCCTGGCATGCTACAGTCCATGGGGTCACTAAGAGTCAGACACAATTTAGCGGCTGAACAACAGCAACAATATCAACAAAAGAGGAAATGCAAATTAGAGGAGTGGGGGTTACCTACTAGAGTATGTGTTCAGAGCAGCTCCTACTTCCCCGACATGGCTCTTTGACTTCGCAGTGACGCATCATTGAGTGTTTTCAGTTTCTCTTTTTGAATGAGTTTGGTCGTTAAGGGAGCTTCTCCATCAACTGCTTCTGTCTTTAGACTCATGATGGTCAAATTATGCAACGTCTTTCTCAATTAAGAAAAAGTCAGGGGGAAAGGCTCTTACATACTAATTGACTGTTTTTAGAATACACAACAATTTCTACTTCAGAATTATTCATTACAGAAGAAAATATTCCACAGGAAACTGAAGTTGGGATGCTAAATGTAATCAATAAAATATGACTTTAATGTCAGGACAAGTTTTATTTTGAAAAAAAATTTTTACTGTCTTATTGTCTAGGTCATAAAAAGGAATGACATTCAGTGGAAATATATTTCATTAATAGAATGCTAGAGGAAAAATGTTTTCTAGGAAATTGTATATAATATATGTTTAAAATAGAGTGCTTTTCAGATGTTATGAATATTGATGCTATAAAGCTTTGGCAGAAGAGGGATGTGTTCTATCTGGCTTCGGTTTTGTTGAGAATAATATCAACAACATTTTTTACTTTCCTTTTTTTTTTCAAATTTATTTCCTAGTCGTCATTTGAGTCTTTTATTCTGCCTAAATTAGACTATAGATGTAAGTGCACTTCCTAAGGAGAGTGTTTAAATTTGCTTCTCTAAAGGAGTTTTGATCTAATGTTGGAGAGGATGTGGAGAAAAGGGAACCCTGGTACACTGTTGGTGGGAATGTAAATTGATTCAGTCGTTATGGAAAACAGTACAGAGCTCGGAAAACTAAAAACAGAACTACCATATGATCCAGCAATTCCACTATCCCAATATTCATAGCAGTATTATTTACAGTGGCCAAGATATGGAGCAACTTGAGTGTTCGTCAACAGAAGAATGGATAAGGAAGAGGGATAAATAATATACAATGGAATATTACTCAGCCATAAAAAGAATGAGATTCTGCCATTTGCAACACCATGAATGGAGCTAGAAAATATTATGATATGGAAATAAGTCAGACAGAAAAGGACAAAAACTTCACGATAACACTTATATGTGGAATCTAAAAAAAAAAAATACAGGTGAATGTATAAAGCAAAGCAGAAACAGACTCACAGATATAGAAAGCAAACTAATGGTTACCAGAAGGGCAAGGGAGGGGGGAAAGGACATAACAGGTGTATGGGTTTAAGAAACACAAATAGCTCTGTATCACATGGGCTTCCCTGGCGGCTCAGATGGTAAGCCCATAATGCAGAAGGCCCGGGTTCGATCCGTGGGTTGAGAGGGTCCCCTAGAGAAGGGAGTGGCTACCCACTTCAGCATTCTTGCCTGGAGAATTCCATGGACAGAGGAGCCTGGTGGACTACAGAGCATGGGGTTGCAAAGAGTTGGAAGCAACTGAGCGACTGACACTTTCACTTTCCTGTATCAAATAGACAAGTAACAAGTATATGTTGTATAGCACAGGGAATTACAGTCACTATCTTGTAATAACATTTAATGGAGTATAATCTATAGTGATTATGGATTATAGTCTATCGTGAATAGATAGTGAATCCCTATGCCATATACCTGAAAGTAATATCATGTTCTAAATCAATTATACTTCAATTAAAAAAAAGAAGTTTTGGAAATGATTTAAAAAGGCCGAGTACATCACCACACTGATGAGGACCCTCCTGTAGATAATATGATGGGCTTGACTTTACTTGAGAAGCAAAATTCATGGATACTGGTATCATCTGAATAGGAGGAGCAACATTTCAGTTAACATTCTGTCTAGCATCTAGTACTTTCATTCTAAAAATATTTATTAACCTGCTGTCTTAGGAGCAGTAGATACAGTAGTATACAGAACAGACTAAAAAAAAATCTTTTCTAGTGGGTGCTTTCTAGAGAGCATACACTTTGTTATTTTATTTATGTAAAAATTAAATTTGTGAAATATAAGTAAAACATTTAGCATATCAGGTGGTGATGAATGCTCTGGAGAAAATGAAGGAGGGGCAGGAAATGGAGAGTCCTGGTTGAGCTTGATCAAAGAAGGCTTCTTTGAGATGACATTTAAACAGAAGCAGGAGAAGATAATACCTGGAATAAGAGAATTCTAGGTGGATGGACCAGTGACTGGAGCCCTGAGTCAGGAACATGCTTGGAGTTTTTCAGACACAGTGAGGTTAGTAGAAGAGGGAGGTCAGAGAGCAGTCTGGGGGACCAGTCATGTGCTGTCTTGTGAACCAACAGAAGGACTTTGACTTTGAGTGAAAAGGGCACCACTGAGTTTTTTGAGCAGACAAACACACTCAGTTAAATGTTGATCTGAACCAAACATGCCTTTAAAGAAAACATAAAACCCTGACCAGTGGCTCTAGCTTGCTTATTTGTGCAGTATTCGGTCTTCTTTGGGCTTTGTGGTGTGTGTGTGTATAGGGCCAGGACCAGGGTGAAGGGAGTAAGACTTGACCCTTAGCGTGATGCCTCCTAATTTTTGCACCCAATCACCTTACTCCCCACACCATAGTCCTGCCCTGTGTGTGTTTATTGTTTTCATTTGTGAATAACTATATGAATCAAACTCACCTCTGGCTACTGTTAGCATTGTAGCGAGCAAACAAAGCATATATCCTGCACCACAGATCACTGACATTGTTAGAACAAGAAAGAAGCAAATAGAGCCAATGGGTAATGGTCATTGCCTTACATTTGGCTTAGAGCACTTCATACAGCCCAGAAGAATAGCCAGGGGAGGAAGGCAAACCCTTCCTTCTGTGGTTTCAGAAAGGAAAAGCTGTAAAGCCAGATAACCACCTCATAAAGGGTGTGACCAAGCTTAGAAATCAAGATGTCTGATGATAAATCATTATATTCTCAAGTATACCCGTGAATTTTGGGATGGTATGTCTGTTAAGTTACTAGGCAGTTGTGAAGATAGCGTGCAATTCGAGCTAGAAGCAGGTCCCCCTGGGACAGAGATTATGTGCAGATGTAACTGCTGTTAAAAATCTCAGCTGCCATCCTTGCCTGATCTTTTATGATATGCACCAGGATATTTTATTTTATTTTTTTGGAAAGCAGACAAAATGGAGGGAAGAGATGAATCGATTGGACACACACCCTGAACAGAATAAGAGACAGGTACACTCAGCAGATAGGATTTCTGAAGGCCTGGAGCTGTATTAAAACACACACAGATAACGTTTTCATTGTTGTTTTGTGTCTGTCTCTGCATATCTGACAGTAGGAATATAATTTCAGAATTGAACTTCACTTTTCCTTCTGGATATGTTTTGGATAGATTGCATTTTGTAAGCTGGGCAGCCAGAGACAGTATCTAATATCATCTTTGTTTACTACTATGCTTCTTAAGAACTGAAAACTAGTAAAGATTAATGATAGCTAAAAATAGGGTCAGCCCAATTTTCCAGACTTTGTTCATGATTTCCATTAAAATGAGAATTTCTTAAGCACAGGACTTCACACGGTTTGTAATTTTTTCCCATCATTTTGGCAATTCAGCCACTCAAGTGAGATCATGTCCTGGTTAAAATCTTTTAAGCAATTGTGCATAATGCTCTTCTTAAATTTCAAGAATATATTAAAGCAATGGAGGTCGGGGGAAGGATTGGGAGTTTGGGATTAGCAGATAAAAACTATTATATAGGGTAGATAAACAATAAGGTCCTACTGTACAGCATAAGAACTATATTCAATATCCTGTCATAAACCATAATGGAAAAGAATATATGTATAACTGAATTACTTTGCTGTATAGCAGAAATTAAACATGACATTGTAAATCAATTATACTTCAATACAAGTTTCTAAAAAAGAAAGCAAATAAAATTGTGAACTAGCTCATTTGTGCTTATGGACAGTTGTTATCAAACCCACTCACATCCCCTTTCTACTTCTTTCTATGTATCACTGCTAAATTAATTTCCTATGGCTTGGTCTTGATTGCCTGGCTCCCTTCTCAAAAAGCTTCCATGACCCCCCATTGTCTCTTGAATTACCTTCAGATTCTTCTGGCGCTTCATTCAAGGCTCCTTTGTGACAAGTAGCAGGATGTTTTAATTTTTTTGGAGAGAAGAGATGAATTCATTGGACATGCACACACATTGAGTTGACTGAAGAGACAGGCACACAAAGCAGAAGTGACTTCCAAATTAATTAATTTTCTACAGCTTGATTGCATGATTGCAAAAGCTTTCATAATTTCCCTGCCTCCCACCCCACCTGCTACTGTTGACTCTTGAATTGCCTTCAGGTTACTTTATTACTTTAATTTGGTATTCAAGGCTCCTCATGAACTGGTTATCCTCAGATGGCTCAGATGGTAAAGCATCTCCCTGAAATGCAGGAGATCCAAGTTCGATCCCTAGGTCAAGAAGATCCCCTGAAGAAGGGAATGGCAACCAACTCCCGTATTCTTGCCTGGAGATTTCCATGGACAGAGGAGCCTGGCGGGCTACAGGCCATAGGGTCCCAAAGAGTCTGACACGACTGAGCGACTAACACTTTCACTTTCATGAACTGGATGGCCCACTTCACTTTTCTGGTCTTTGAAATCTTTGCTTAGATCAAGCTGGACTATTCGTCTTTTCCAAACACAACTATACTTTTGACTCTGTTTCCACCTGGAATACCCTTCTCTTAAGCAATTTCTGATAAAATTGTGTCTATTTTATAAGCCCCATCTGATATGCTATGAAGATTTTTCTTTTGTGTGTGTAAGAGAGAGAGCTCTTCTGCTTTTTTGGAGTCTCTCATCTTGTGTAACAGTCTCTTTGCATTATGGAGATTGAAGTGCTTGTTTTAATTGCATTTTTTGTACTTAGAAAAGAAACATTTTTAAAGCTGCTATTTATTGAATCCTTTCTTTGTGCCAGGCAGTGAGAGGCATACAGAATTGTAATTGAGATGAGTACAGAAGCAGATAGCCTGGGTTCGAAGCCCAGCACTGCCACTTACAGTCATGTAACCCTGGAAAAGGGCCCTCACCTGTCTGTACCTGTTTCCTCATCAGCGGCAAGTTTCTTATAGGGTTGTTAAGAGAATTTCCTGTGTTCATACAGAAAAAAATACTTAGGACAGAGCTTGGTACACAGCAAACTCTCAATAGTGGCAATGACTATTTGCAAACAGCATAGTATTTCATCCTAAGAAAAACTCTTTGAGATTTATTGATTGCCCTCTTTTAAAAATGAGGAGAGTGAAACTCAGGGAAATTAAGCAACTTGCCCAAGGCTGTGCAACTAATAATGGCAGAGCTGAGGTTTGAACCCTGGTTGCTTGACTGGTGGCTCAGATGGTAAAGAATCTGCCTGCAACGCAGGAGACCCGTATTCGAGCGCTGGGTCAGGAAGATCCCCTAGAGAGGGGAATGGCAACCCACTCCAGTATTCTTGCCTGGAGAATTCCATGCATAGAAGAGCCTGGTGGGCTACAGTCCATGGGGTTGCAAAGAGTTGGACGTGACTGAGAGACTAACACTGCTTGACTGCCCTATGTATTGCTCATTTAAAAAATTTTAGCATGGTGCCATGTACCCAGTAGGAGCTTAATACATATTTCTTGTGAAATGATGAGTATAAAAAAATTAGGCATTTGTGTGTTCTGATTTTGCCTCTGCTTTTTACTGGTGAATTTCAGCACATCCTTAAATCTTCCAGACTTCAGGTTTTCCTTCTTCAAGAGGATGATAGTAATAACCATGCCAGAGAGTTAGGGAAGTAAATATACAGATGGAGTGAGCTAACCCATGTCAACTGCCTAATGTATGGAAAGTGCTGGATAAGTTGGAGTTCCTTCTCTCACTTCTCTTATTATTATTATTTTAAAATTATTATCATTGTATTAGTCCAAGTTAAAATACTGTGAGAGACGTGATTCTGATTACAATAGCCATATCAACCTTTCCCCCCAAAATGCTAATCACTGTTATTCTAGTAATGCTGTGAAGGGAACAGCTTTATGTTAGTGGGCTTGATTTAGAAGTTTGAAGATATCTCTTTTTACTTTCACCATGCTGTGTTGCCTGAAGCTATATTGATCCCAGATTGGGTTGTGTTAACCAATATCCTCTTTGAAAATGCAGTGTTATGGAAAGGTCTTATAAATGAGTTAGTTTAATCTTACTGTTTTTCTCTTGACTTGATTTAAATCAGCCAACATTGGGCAGAAAAGGAGCTTTGGTTTAGAGGAGGAAGCATGAGCAAAAAATATGTTTTTAAACTAGAAAGATAGGTTTAAGCAGGAACTAAGTAGCATATAGGAGCATGGAACTGGGGGCCTGTAAGAGAGATGAGAGAGAATTTACAGTCTGAACAATCCCCAGATTGGATAATTAACCCTTAGATAACATTTGACTGCAGCACCAACTTTCTTCTTGTACCTAATCTCAAGGGACAAATCCATTTAACAGAAAATTTTCCTTCTTATAGTAGGATCATAAAGTATTTGTGATTAAACTATGCTTCTTTCTAAAAATTCATACCATGAAGTCAATGATAAATTGATGCCTTAGTCTAGACTTCAGTTGTCTTCTCAGGAAACTAATAGATAGCAGTGGAAGAGTTTAGACAATTTCTTGTAACTTCTCCTTGGAATACACCCATTTGGTAAACAATTATATTGTATTATACCCATCTTCAAATTTCATAAAATATCTTCTGATTTAAAATGTCAAGTGCTAATCTTTCATGACCCCCTGGAGTCAGTGTTTCCCTCTTTCTGATGTGCTTGTAGATTAAACAAAAAGAAGGTCAGTGCCTGGCTCTCTGAGTATTCCATCTAATTGAACTGAACTGTTTAACTGCCAGGGTTGGGAGGCCAAAATGCCATCTGTTGAAATAATAAGCCCTGCAATGATAATTCTTACAAATGCTCATAGTTTAACATTCTCTTTTCTTTGATTTACTGCTAGATCTAGTGCTCATTTGTATCCAACACTTTGTGGTCCCATGGATTGTAGCCCATCAGGCTCCTCTGCCCATGGGATTTTCCAGGCAAAAATACTAGAATGGGATGCCATTTCCTACTCCAAGGGATCTTCCTGACCCTACGATTGAACCAGCATCTCTTGCCTCTCCTGCATTGGCAAGAGGATTCTTTACCACTAGCACCACTTGGGAAGCCCCTCTTTTCTTTCAGTTCAGTTGAGTCATGCAGTCGTGTCTGACTCTTTGTGACCCCATGGACTGTGGCACACCAGGCTTCCCTGTCCATCCCAAACTCTTAGAGCTTGCTCAAACTCACGTCCATTGAGTTGGTGATGCCATCCAACCATCTCATCCTCTGTTGTCCCCTTCTCCTCTTGCCTTCAATCTTTCCCAGCATCAGGGTCTTTTCCAATAAGTCAGTTCTTCACATCAGGTGGCCAAAGTATTGGAGTTTCAGCATCAGTCCTTCCAATGAATATTCAGGACTTATTTCCTTTACTTTAGGATTGACTGGTTTGCTCTCCTTGCAGTCCAAGGGACTCTCAAGAGTCTTCTCCAACACCACAGTTCAAAAGCATCAATTCCTTGGTGCTCAGCTTTCTTTATAGTTCAACTCTCACATCCATACATGACCACTGGAAAAACCATAGCTTTGACTGGACAGACCTCTGTTGGCAAAGTAATGTCTCTGCTTTTTAATATGCTGTCTAGGTTGGTCATAACTTTTCTTCCAAGGAGCAAGTGTCTTTTAATTTCATGGCTGCAATCACCATCTGCAGTGATTTTGGAGCCCTCCAGAAAAAGTCTGTCACTGTTTCCATTGTTTCCCCATCTATTTGCCATGAGGTGATGGGACTGGATGCCATGATCTTAGTTTTCTGAATGTTGAGTTTTAAGCCAAATTTTTTACCCTCCTCTTTCACGTTCGTCAAGAGGCTCTTTAGTTCTTCTTCACTTTCTGCCATAAGTGTGGTGTCATCTGTGTATCTGAGGTTATTGATATTTCTCCCAGAAATCTTGATTCTAGCTCATGGTTCATGCAACTCAGCATTTCACATGATGTACTCTGCATATAAGCTAAATAAGCAGGGTGACAATATACAGCCTTGACATACACCTTTCCAGATTTGGAACCAGTCTGTGTTCCCTGTTCAATTCTAACTGTTGCTTCTTGACTGGCATACATATTTCTCAGGAGGCAGGTAAGGTGGTCTGGTATTCCCATCTTTTTAGGAATTTTCCACAGTTTGTTGTGATCCACACGGTAGCTTGCCCAGGTGCATGCCCATTTCCTTGAGTGTTCTGGTGCTATCGTAACTCCCAAGTTATCAAATGATGGGGTAAATAGGAGAAGCTTCAGCCCTTCAGGGAATTTTTGGTTTATAATTATCACCCCTTGTCTAATATCCTTGATGTATTTTTAGGAACCACGTTAGCTAGAGACTTCTAATCTGGTCTAACACCCTATTCAGTCAACAAAAATTGGTGATTAAACACCGATTTACAAGATGGAAATAAAAATACATCAAAGCACAAAGGAAAAACAGATCTTTTTAAGGCTGGAGTGTCACTGAATCAAATAGGCTGGCCTGTGGTCAGATTTACTTTTAGAAGCATGCTGGATCAGGTGGGTTGAGGAGGAAAATGTTAATAATAACACTGGAGAGTGAATTTGTCACTCTTGGTTTAGACGTAGTGATGGGATGCTGAGCATAGAGTACACACGTCCTATTTTCTCCATAATTTAGTATAATTTGGATGTTACACAAAAGAGCACAGTCGTTTATCACCTGCTTCCTTTGAAGATGATTCTAAAACTGGAGTCATAGTTTCGTACCGGCTTATTTGAGACAAATGCTGGGTTGACAGGCAAAGGTTCCTTCTAAATATAAAAGTAAATGAAATTTCCAGGTTCTATTCTGAAATCTGCAAGCCTCAGTTGGTATTTTAGTGTAGAAGTGTATAAATGCAAATGTACACCAAGTTCCCTAGGGCCGACCAGCCAGCGAGTACAAATGAGGGCATATCCTTGTGAGTATCCACATTTTGCTGGCTCAGTGGCCTTCAACTAAAAAACTGGAAGACCTCAGCATTTTCCTCCCTGAAAGTCTCTTCCCCACCTTTTCTGGCAGAGCCCAGGAGGGATGTCATATGTGCTGCGAATGAGCTTACCAGTGTAAGCTCCTTATTACTGGCCACTGCACACATTTACTTTTTAACCACCATTCACAGATTGCTGCTGCCAGGCCCGGTGTCCAGTGTTCAAAATACATATCTTCATTTATGAATGAATGAATTCTCCCAGCCACCCGACGAGACAGGCATTAACACCAGTTTTACAGACAAAGAAACAGAGGCACTGAGATGAAAAGACAGGGATTTTAAATGGCATTTTTCAGACTCACTAATTAATTAAATCAATAAATTGCTGCTCAAAGGTAATTCACCTTTGAGTGTGGTGCCTGCTCATGCTCTGTTCCTGGTCCCAGTGAGATAAAAACCGAATTGAGAGTATGTTTTAGAAACTTTTATAGCCATGACAGCAAACTCCTGCTCACTAGCTTGTATTCTGTACGCTTTTGCTTTCATTGTTTCGGTAATGAGTTTTTATTGCCTTTTACAATATTTTTTTGCAAACCAGCCAAGGTGCTGTTCAAGTGCTAGGCTGCAGCCGTGAGCAGTGCTCTCAGGGCTCCCTGTTCTCAGGCTTGTAATCCATTGGGGGAGGTGGAGATAGACAATAAACAAAACACGAAACAAAAAAGATTATTTTAAGTAGGCTCTGATGGTAGTAAACCAGGGTTGTGTGAAATCAGAATGATTGGAGTGTGGGTGGGCACCTTGAAGGGTGCCCAGGAAGCCTTTTAGAGAAGTAATATTTGAGCTGAGATCAGAGTGGAAGGGAGCCAGCCACCTGCAGATCTGGAGAACAAGTGTTACTGGCACAAGGAACAGCAAATGTAAAAATCCTGAAGCCAAAAGGAGCTTGGTATGTTTCAGGAACAGAAAGAAAGTCTGTGTGGCTCACATATAGTTACCAGTGGGAATGAAATCAGAGAAAAAGCTGGAGAGGAGACCAAACCCTGGCCAGGTAGAGTCTCGTGTGCTGTAGTAACAGTTTAGTTTTGTTTTTGTTTTTAATTAGTTATTTTAATTGGAGGCTAATTACAATATTGTAGTGGGTTTTGCCATACATCGACATGAATCAGCCACAGGTGTACATATGTCTCCCATCCTGAACCCCCCTCCCAACTCCCTCCCCACCCCATCCGTCTGGGTTGTCCCAGGGCACCGGCTTTAGTGCCCTGCTTCACGCATCGAACTTGCACTGGTCATCTATTTTGCATATGGTAATATACATGTTTCAGCGCTATTCTCTCAAATCATGCTAGTTTTATTCTCACAGTTACTAACACCCACTGGAGGATTTTAAGCTGGGGCATGATGGGATCAGATTCACATTTTAAAAGTTCCCTTCTGCTGCTTTGTAGATGATCAGTGACCAGTCGGCAGGAGAGACATCAGAAAGAGAAACTGGAATGCCTCTTCACAGACGTAGGGGGAAAGGATGGTGGCTTGGCGGAGGGTGGAGCAGCGAGGGATTACGAGTGGGCAGACTCACAGACTATTTTAGAGGAGGGCTTGACAGGAGTTACTGATGGAGTGGGGTCAGACAGTGAGGGAGGGAGAGTACTTTGGAGGGGAGTGAGGGCTGTGGTTCTGTTTAGGGAGATGGTGGGGGGGATGGAGGGAACAGGTGCTGGGGTGGGAATAACATCATGGGTTCTGTTAGCACATGTTAATTTGAGATGCCTCTGAAACGTTCAAGAGGGGCAGACAAGCAGGCAACTGGACATCTGAGTCTATTCCAGGGGACAGTCAAGGTAAGCGCTTTCCACTGGGGCTTTATCAGTGTAAAGCTTCGGAGAAGGCAATGGCACCCCACTCCAGTACTCTTGCCTGGAAAATCCCATGGATGGAGGAGCCTGGTGGGCTGCAGTCCATGGGGTCGCGAAGAGTCGGACGTGACTGAAGCGACTTTGCAGCAGCAGCAGCAGCAGTGTAAAGCATGGGGACATCACCTAGGAAGAGACGTAGATGATGAGGCAATGCTGCTCAAAGGTGCTCCACCTCTGAGTGTGGTGCCTACCCACGCCCTGTTACTGGTCCCAGTGAGATAAAAACAGAATAGTAAGTTTCAGGAACTATTAGTTACAGCAAACGCCTGATTAGTAGCTTGTACTCTGTATGCCTTTGATTCCGTTGTTTTGGTAATATGTTGTTATTGCATTTTACAATAATATCGTTCTGCAGGGGATTGGAAATTAACACAAAAACACCTGACCCTTTTCCCCAGACAACTGAGGAACACTGATTTGAGGTTTAGAGGTTAAACAGGGGAGGAAGAGATGGAAACAGAACCTGAGAATAAATGGCCAGTGAGGTAGAAGGGAAACTTTGATTTTCCTTTGGTTGGAACCTCATCTGACTCCAAGGCACAGGGCCTTCACTGTGATGATTACTGCCTTCTTCCCTTGGCAGTGACCATCACAAGGCCCATGATATAATATCAACAGAGCTGTGATCCTAGACAAAGCTTCAGTCTCTCAAGAGGTCAACCTAGGTTGCCAGGAGGGGCATGAGAAGGGTCTTTTCCTCAAGTGCTCATCTCACTTTGTCACTTGGGTCCCCAGAGAAACCCTATTTATACGTTAGGGTTCTAAACAATAGTTTATAAGGTCCCCACAGAAAGCACTCTTTTCTTCTTGGGCATTAGCCCCTCTTTTTGTAGACGTCAGACCCTGCCTAGGTGGCAGAGCTAAGGAACAGGGCCATTCTGTATCCCATCTCCCAGGATCCATCCTCTTTCCTGCATGTCAGCTCCCACAGATAAGGGTCCATGATGGGGGAACAGAAGGCAGAAACAGCTGCAGTCTTGCTCAGCCAGCCCTGATCTTTTTTTTTTTTCCTTCCATTTCATTTATTTATTTATTTTTGGCGGTGCTGGGTCTTTGTTGCTGCATGGGCTTTTTCTAGTTGCGGCAAGTGGGGGTTGCTCACTGGTGGCGGTGCTCAGGCTTCTCGTTGAGGCGGCTTCTCCTGTTGCAGAGCACAAGCTCAGTCACTGTGACACAGGGGCTTAGTTGCCCCACAGCATGTGGGATCTTCCCAGATCAGGGAGCGAACCCATGTCTCCTGCATGGGAAGGCGGACTCTTTACCGTTTAGCCCCTGGGGAAGCCCCTAGTCCTGATCTTTAACACAAACTTCAGGGTTTCTGTTTTTCAAGGGTATTACTGTGCCATGCCCCGTCGCTCAGTCGTGTCCGACTCTTTGTGGCCCTGTGGACTGTGGCCCGCCAGGCTCTTCTCTCCATGGAATTTTCCAGGCAAGAATACGGGAGTGGGTTACCATGTCCTTCTCCAGGGGATCTTCCTGACCCTGGGATCGAACTCGAGTCTCTTGTCTCTCCTGCCAATGATTGGCAGCCGGATTATTTACCACTAGCACCACCTGGGAAGCCCAAGTGTGTTATTGATGAACAGTTACTTCCCTAGCATATCTTTGAAAACTACTCATTCGATTTTTAGAGACTTAACATTTTCTCATGCTTTGGAAAAAAGAAGTGTCAAGAGAAAGAACTAAAGAACTACAAATTTATTATCTTACCATTTGTACTGATTTAAAATTGAGTTTTAAAATTATTATTTCACAGAAAGATCTGAGATGGCTATATCTAATTTATACAAGAAATCTGGCAGTGTATCTGAATTTGGCAATTTGAACTTCAAAAACTACAAGTGCTTCTACTACTGACCTTTAGTTTTTCTGAGTTCTAAAATATATGACACCTTTAATAACTAATTGAGTTACTTGCTCTGAGGGTGTTTCTACACAGACAATCAGGACACTTGGTATAACCCTAATGCTACCTAGGTTTCATTGCACCCTAGTCAACATCAATAGAAAAGAAATTTTAAATTCTAGAAGCCATTCTAAATCTTCATTTTTTGGCAAAATTACCTTGAAGTTGCTTTCCCTAGTTGCTTTAATTCTGATTTATCCACATTAGTACTACTGCTTATATCCTCACATATAATAATAGCAATAATAATAACTTAAGTACATCACTTCTTAGTAGTAGTAGTGGTAATGCTAATAATTATAAAAACTCGATCCAACCAGTCCATCTTAAAGGAGATCAGTCCTGGGTGTTCATTGGAAGGACTGATGTTGAGGCTGAAACTCCAATACTTTGGCCACCTGATGCAGAGAGCTGACTCATTTGAAAATACCCTGATGCTGGGAAAGACTGAGGGCAGGAGGAGAAGGGGGCGACAGAGGATGAGATGGTTGGATGGCATCATTGACTCAATGGACATGGGTTTGGGTGGACTCTGGGAGTTGGTGATGGACAGGGAGGCCTGACATGCTGCAGTCCATGGGGTCGCAAAGAGTTGGACACGACTGAGTGACTGAACTGAACTGAAGGTTTGTTGAGCTACTATGTGCAGAGCAATATTCTAAGATGTTTATACAAATTAGTGCATTCATAATCTTTGAGGTATATCTTAATCTGTTTAAGCTGCTATAACAACACAGTACAGTCTGAGTAAGGCTGAGTAAGCCACCCTGGTGGCTCGGTGGTAAAGAATCTGATTGCCAATGCAAGAGACATGGGTTCGATCCCTGGCTTGGGAGTACCCCCTGGAGAAGGAAATGGCAACCCACTCCAGTATTCTTGCCTGGGAAATCCCATGGACAGAGGAGCCTGGTGGGCTACAATCTGTAGGGTTTCAAAGAGTCAGATGCAACTGAGAGACCAAACATTTGCAATTAACTGATTTTATAATATTTAAAATAAAATAAACACAGCCATAACATTTTTCAAGGGCTTTCAAAGAACTGTTAGGAAAGCCTTTTAAAAAATAATGCCAAATATAAAAATTAAGTTCTGTTTTATTTTGTCTTAGACCTTTTCTATTTCCTAAGGTGAGAATTGGTTTGAGATAGGCTAGCTTACTACCAAAGTTAGCAAAATCTGTGAGATCTGTGAGGCTTAAGGGTAGAAGCGGACTTCCCTGGTGGCTCAGTGGTAAAGAAAAAATCCACCTGCCAATGCAGGAGACACGGATTTGATCCCTGATCTGGGAAGATCCCTCATGCCTCGGAGCACAACTAGGCCCACGTGCCACAACTAGCGAGCCTGTGCTCTAGAGCCCGGGAGCCACAACTACAGATCCCACGTGCCACAGCTACTGAGGCCCTCACGTGCCAGGGCCCATGCTGCTCAGCCAGAGAAGCCGCCTTAAGGAGAAGCCCCGTCACCGCAATTGGAGAAAAAGGCCACACGGCCACAAAGAGCCAGCACAGCCTAAAATAAAGAAGTAGAATTACTAAAAAAAAGAAACAAAAAAGGGTAGGTGCAGTGTACTTTGTCCTACCAGTAACCCTAAACATTCTTGTTAAATATAGAGAGTCCACGAGTTGTGAAAGTCCACAAGGTTTTGATTCACGTGTTTGACAAAAAGGTAATTTTTCTTTTGTTAGAGTTTTGCATAAACAACTTTCTGTGGCTCTAAGACTTCTCCAGGATTCTCTTCATGACCTCATAATATTCCAGTGAATGGATCTGAAGACATGTGGGCATATGGTTTCCTGAAAGGCTGTATCATTTTAATCTTCAGCTAACAGTTTGTAATATTGTCCCCGCAGTTTCTGGATTTTAACTTCAAATAACCTCTGTCAGTTATTTGTGAGGAAGAAGAAGAATCTTATTCAAACTTACATGCTTTTGATTAGGAATGATTCTGACCTTTTCCCATATACTGCTTTTTGAGAATTGCCTGATTTTTTATGGTGGGAGGTTGAGGGGTGGGGATAGGAGAATGTCCCTCCACTTTTTTCCCTAAAGAACCATTTAACCATTTAACCATTTTCCTGATATATGTGATACATATACCTTCCCAGTTATTGGCAGGTGTTTTGATTTTAAATCTAGTACACTTTCATTATTTTAATGGATTGTTGCTAAGAATAAGGCTATCAAAGCTGTTGTCTGATAGAGTTCTTTACGATGACTTGCAAGCTGTCAATCACTGTTAACAAGTGGTTTCCAGAGTGCTAAGACCGTATTGCCATTGATTTTCAGTCTATACTTCACCTCTGGAAAGCAGAACTTTTTATTTCAAAGATTTGTTTTCATATCAGCTCTGTCTAAGTGACTACTTCCAATTGGTACAGTATTTATTTGCCTGTACATTTAAATTTGAAGCTTCAGCTACTCCTTTGAAGTGAAGTGAAAGTTGCTCAGTTGTGTCTGACTCTTTGCAACCCCATGGACTATACAGTCCATGGAATTCTCCAGTCCAGAATACTAGAGTGGGTAGCCTTTCCCTTCTCCAGAGAATCTCCCCAACCCAGGGATCGAACTGGGGTCTCCCACATCGCAGGCAGATTCTTTACCAACTGAGCTATCAGGGAAGCCCCCAGCTATTCCTTTCCATACTCTCAAATTTCCATTTTTAACACTCACCCCTCAGAGGATGTGTAGTGGTTGAGATTTAATGATGCCCAGATTTCCTCCTCAGTAGAATAAAGACTTCCAAGAGACATAGTGGAAATCCCCTAGGACTACTTCTTTTCATACAATCCCAAGCAAAGAGGCAACAAATTTCCCTAAGAGAACATAGGCAAGGGGTAAAACTTCTCCTAAAGATCTATGACTGTCTGTGTTAGTATTCCAGTTTTTCTGATATGTAGTACATGGATGTACTACATGTATGAAAAACAACACATCTATTCTTAAAAGGAGTTCTTACTAATAACTAATGAAACAGGTATTAATAAAATTTTGAGGTACCCATACTAACATGTGCCAGACTTAGTGAAGAACTGTGGAAATGTGTATTCAACCATCTACTACATTGTGGGAGAGTCTCCACTGATTGCCTAGAAACCCAAATTGTTTTGGTAACCATTCTTTCTCTGAGTCCTATAATTGGATATTGTATATTCAGTTTAAGACTTTAAAAAAATTGGTCCCGATAGGTTTGTTGTTATTTCAGAAATGACTCTCCATATCCTAGCTGAAAATAGGTAGTTCATCCAGTGGATTGAAGATCAATGCATTTATGCCTTCTTTTTACTTGATAATTTGCTAGTAGAAACGTGCACTAACCAGACAAGATCTTGGTTGAGCTTCCTTTAACTCCGCTAGCTGGATTCAGTTGTTTTGCTAGTGTTGAAGCAAGGACCTGACATTGCCCGAATGCCAGCTGACTTGGCATCTGACCATCTGAAGTGGGAACGTGCCAATTCAGTGCATTCATGTCAGCCAGAATGTCTTTACTGTGCCTATTTGTTAAGCAGATTATTTTCCCCTCGACCTTGATTTAAAGAATCAGGAAAGCATGGTGAAAGCAATGCATGTGTAATGTAAAAAGAAAAAAAAATCAACCAGTCCTGAATGGAATTATATGCATGTATATAATACTGGAAAAGACTCTGATGCTGGGAGGGATTGGGGGCAGGAGGAGAAGGGGATGACAGAGGATGAGATGGCATCACCGAATCAATGGACGTGAGTTTGAGTGAACTCCGGGTGTTGGTGATGGACAGGGAGGCCTGGCGTGCTGCGATTCATGGAGCTGCAAAGAGCTGGACATGATTGAGTGACTGAACTGAACTGGTATAATGTATGTAAAAACTACATTGCTCTTTCTCCATCCATTACTGTTAGACTGCTCACTATGAAAGACAAAAGATTTAGTATCCTTACTGTATCTCTGCCTAGCTGTTTGTCCTACCCAATGTTTTATTATTTTTATTATAACATAAGTCTTTTAATTTTAAAAATTATACTTTTACCCCAGCTTCTTGTTCTATCAACTCTGGACTCTATGGACTCACTAAGATGTAAGCTGAGAAACTAAGGTCCCTAATTACTCTCAACCTCACCTTCACTCTAGTCCCTGAGTTCCATCAGTTCCACACTGTTTCTTTATTATCACATTATTATTATTATTATCACATTATGATGTTATTATAAACTTGCCCTGCTTTGTCTGTTGACTTATTCTAAACATTAGAAACTAGAGAAAGAAATGCAGTGCCATAGAACCACACCTGTACTTCTTTAAGGAGAATGTTCAAAGAATTGAGGTCAAATGGATTCTCTTTTCTTACATTCCACAATTACTAACAATCACATCACCTTAAAATTATTTTTCTGGATAGTGACTTTATTGTAGCTTATCTGCCCATTCTGAAGAATGGGCACCTATCGGAGCCTTTCTCTTTTGTGATTAGAGAAGAGACATTAATATTTTCCCCATGTTACAAAGATCTTTTAGCTTCTTACTCATACTATCATTTGAAGAGGATTATTCCTCGTTTGTCTTAAACAGAGTATGTTCTTGCTCATCCTGACCACTCCATAAAAAATAACAAACCTACCATCCTTTCCTTTGTCATCCAGAAATCCTCATTTTCCCAGCTGTGCTTCAGTTTCTGTCCCTTATAGATCCAGCTTGGAGTTTATGCTTGAAATTGTCATTTTTTCCCTTTTCAGTTTTGAGGTAAAACACAGCTAGTAAGGGGTAATTGGACTAAAAAAGACCCATATCTATTCATGTAAAGTCATCAAAAGCTATTGGCTATTACCTCTGCCATTTCCCTTCTTAAGCCAAGAGAATAAAAGGATTTTGCAATTATACTGTCTTTAATTTAATGACTGGAGGGGATAAACTGCTGCATAAGCTTTTGCCCACATTTGTGCATTTTCCCAAGGACATCTTATTTGGCTTTGAACAAATGACTGCTTCCCTAGCTGTTTCAAATTTCTTCCATCTCCAATTTGGAAAGCATAATGCTTGCATTTTTATCTTATTGGGATATAATTCACATACCATAAAATTTACCTTTTTAAAGGGAACAATTTAGTTGTTTTTAGTAAAATCAAAAGATTGTGCAACTTAATTTTTTTAGTAAACTATTTTAATATCTACAAAAGTGGATAAAATGGTAGTACGAAAACCCATATATCTGTTACCCAGAATGAATGGCTATAATGGCACCTTTATAAAATTTATTTTTTATTTTAAAATTGAAGTATAGCTGATTTACAATGTTGTATAAATATACATACATATAATTTCCTTTTCAGATTCTCTTCCATTATTACAAGTTACTGAATATAGTTCCCTATACTATACAGTAGGTTCTTGTTGGCTATCTATTTTATATATGTATAACAGTCTGTATCTATTCATCCCAAACTCCTACCTTATCCCTCTTCCCTCTTTACACTTTAGTAACCATAAGTTTGTTCTACCAGTTTGTGAATTTGTTTCTATTTTATAAATAAGTTCATTTATGTCATTTTTTGTTTTTTAGATTTCATATATAAGTGATATATTTGTTCCTCAGTCTGACTTACTTCACTTAGATAATCTCTGGGCCCACCATGTTGCTAACAAATGGTATTTATTATTTCATTCTTTCTTATGACCTAATAATATTCCGTTGTATATATCCACCACATCTTCTTTATATAATGGCACTTTTTTTGCTAGAATGGTCCTGAGGCTGAACTAATGTTGAAGAAATGTTAGATATGAGAAGTATACTAACTTTATAAATGCAAAGTATTTTATTGCATGGATATGCAAGTGTGAAATCTTTCAATTTTTAGCCACTGTCTCTGAAGACCATAATCATTCAGACCTATCTGAATGTTCTCTGTGCTGTGTTGCAATAAATTTAGAGGTTTCTTTATTGGGTGGCTTTGAACTTTATTTTAGCGTTTTGAAGTATGTGATAAAAATTCTTTAAAAAAAACCTTTTTAGTGATATTTGTACCTGTTGATAAAACAAGGTTAGAATCTTCCGTCAATTTGGATAAGCACGAAGCAAGATATGAACAGGCCTAGGATTCCTGATAGGGGGGTTTAGAATTATAACTGCTGTTGTGTTGAAACCAGGAAGTCAGGGAGCACTAAGAATAATGCAAGTTTCAAAGATCAAGGCAGAACAGTGTCTGGAATTCAACAGATTAGAAGATTTGAAAAAGAGGTTTTTCCAAATTGAGCAGGTACTATCTATTTTGTGCCTGTTTTATCTCTTGCTGATGCTAGCTGCCACAGTCCCACAGATGTGGAACACGCCACGTGCCACATTGGAACATGCCAATACACTTTCATTTTTCAGTGTTACTAGAATTTTCACCAACATTATAGTTTGAAACTATTTCAGATAAATATCGGAGAAGGCAATGGCACCCCACTCCAGTACTCTTGCCTGGAAAATCCATGGATGGAGGAGCCTGGTAGGCTGCAGTCCATGGGGTTGCTAAGAGTCGGACATGACTGAGCGACTTCACTTTCACTTTTCACTTTCATGTACTGGAGAAGGAAATGGCAACCCACTCCAGTGTTCTTGCCTGGAGAATCCCAGGGACAGAGGAGCCTGGTAGGCTGCCGTCTATGGGGTCACATATATTTTAAGCATCACATTAAAATCATTGTGTTACGCTGGCTTTTTAAACACCCAAAGTGGTAAAGTAATATTTGTAGCGGCATGTCTGTCACTAGGTTTCAGAGCATTGAATGTTTTTATAGTCAACCCTCTCATATGTACTGCTAATCTCAATGTGCTTCGTGGACTCATGTTTAGGTAGCTGTCACTGGATACACTATTTATATTTTTCCCAGCACAAATGTCTCCTTTATTATTTAAAAATGGTTAAGGAGTATATGTAATTGTCAATTTTTTATGGAATCATAATTGACTTATAATATTATTTTAGTTACTGACATATAGCAGAGTGATTCGATATTTTTATACATTACTAAATGATGACCACAAGTCTAGTTACCATCTGTCACCATACAAAGTTATTACAATAAATAACTGCCAGTTTTTTCACTTTTTAAGCAGGGACTGAAATGTACCTTAGGGTTGTTGTTTTTTTAATACACAAATCAGTTAGCCAACACGCTCATCTAATTGTCTGTTTTGTTTGGCTTGATAAACCCCAAATGGCAATGAGAAGTAAGTCACTATGGCCCACTTATTACATTCTTATTGATGAGGTTGTTGCTTAATATCAACAGTATCTGTACTTTACCTCCTATCTCAGTGTCAGGCTCCTCCTCACAGATGACAGATGGCATAGTAGTGGATTTCAAAACCAGTGCCTCCTGGTTCCGGGGGGGGCAGTTGAGGATTATGGAAATGGTTCTAGAAAAATACCACCACCTGTCACAATCTCTTTTGCAGAAACTCTAGCTCTCTGTAGGTACATAATCTAAAACAATTCCTTTGCCAGCAAGCTTCAGTGCCTCACTGTTTCACACATGGCATGGCAGGGAGCTCTACTGGCTTTCCATTGGTAAAGGATGTGCTGTTAGATATTTTGAGAGGATTATAGAGATTTGTGATTACTCATTCACATTCCTGCACCTAGTCCCCATATGGACAGAGACACACACACTATGTTGTAATATTTGTCTATTGGATTCTACCTCCCACTTTGCAAATACAACTTGGACTTGCCCACAACAGCAGTTTTACGAAAACATTTTTCCATCCTCTGACCAATCATTTATATTTCTGAATATAATAAAAATACAAATGAAAAAAAATAAATGGGATTCCAACTGGATCCAAATCCCTAGAACACATTGAAAGTGGAAATTTGTTTTGTTTATCTGCGTCCAGAAGAAATTACGGACAGTGCTTCACTGGCTCTACAGATAACAAAATAAATCATCTTAGCTCCCTGGGGAAATCACTGGTGTTTACAGAGACCCTTCAGTATTATTCCAAGTAGGAGCCTGCTTTCCTCTCTTCATACCATTCCCTTTCCCGGAAACATAATAGGAAGTAACTGGAGGACTTGAGTGAGCTTCCTAAATTTTGAACCTTTCAAAGGCAGACTCAAGGATTCATCTTATTTTTGAAAACCTCTGCAGTACCTACAACTGTATACAGTTGTATACTACACTGTATACACGGTGTAGTAGTTGTTGTTTAGTCGCCAAGTCATGTCCCGCTCTGTGCGACCCTAGGGACTGTAGCTTTCCCAGGCAAGAATTCTGCAGTGGGTTGCCATTTCCTCCCCTAGAGGATCTGCTTGACCCAGGAATCAAACCCATGTCTCCTGCATTGGCAGGCAGATTCTTTACTGCTGAGCCCTCAGGAAAGCTGTGTGCATGGTAGGGGAAAAAAGGTATTTCAAAGTTGTACTTGCTAACTTGCTTCCTTTCAAGCAGTCTTGTGGACTGCTTGAAATCCTTTTTCCAACTAGTGTAGACGGTTCATCTTCACTTAAAAACTATCCCAGGCAAGACCTTTCTTAACCTTTTGAGCACATTTCATAACCATTAGGTATTTACTGTTTTTACTTGATGAAATATACTGAAGAGAGTTTACCTTCAGGAAACTTACCCATCAGTAGTAAAGAGAAGTCTTCACCTTTCGAAAACTCAACAATCCATGTAAAGTAATCTATTGAGGATTTGATGCCATAAGTCAAGTCATGGACAGAAAACAATGTTACCCATTATGTGCCCAGTGGTCGGGGAAGACTTCCTCCCATGGGAAGCTCAGCTGAATCTCAGTGGATTGGATGGATTTTGGAAAACAGACGTGTGAGGAGGGTCTTTCAGGAAGGATGAGGGGAGCAGAGTGTGAGAGTTGGGGAGACTACATGGACTTTTGGGGAGAAACTGAAGAAGACCAGTTTGACTAGAATGGTGATTTGAGAGAGTGAATCATTATAGATAAGGCTGGGAAGTAGGTTAGGAGCATATTGTGGAGAACGATGAATGTAAGGTTATGCAGTTTGGACTTTGCTGTGTAAACAGAAAACCATTTGGAAGCTTTTTGAGCAAGAGAATGACACATTCTCAGTGGTAGTTTTGGAAGAGTTGATGGGGAGCCAGGTACAGGAAGAATTAAATTAGTTGGGGGGGGTGTTGGGCAAAGATCAGAGGCAAGAAAAAACGGTTAGGGTGACTGAGTCCACCTATTAAAGTCCCAAGGTCCTGAAATAGGGAGTTAGTGATGGAAATACAAAGGAAGAATGAGATGCCAAACATGTTTTACTTGAATATGACAGCAGCAGGGAGTCTGTTTCGGACACAGGTAGTATTGGGCAGAAATAACTGGTCTGTTTCTTACTGGGGACAAATGAGTCTTTTACCTAATTATAAGGAGAATGAATTTGGATGTGGTAAATCAGTTTTCCCATGCATCACTTTTGTTCTTTGGGTACCGAAGAAAATGGGGTGTGACATCTCTAAGTTTTTCCTCAGCAGGGTTCAATTCGCCACATAAATAAATAACTTTAGCCCAGCATGCTACAAGAAGGCTGACTTTTAAATTGTTTAGTTTGGCTGATTAAATTAATTCCAGAGACTAAACATTAGATCTTCAAAGGGCATGTTTTCGCTTGGGGTACTTTGTTACAGTGGCTGAATTACATATGATCAAGCTAGATGAGCTGTGAATTACAGTATTTTTTTCCTAAAGGGCAACTCTTTGGACCAGGTTGTTATTGCTAGACCATTCAGTCAAAGAATTCAGAATAGTTACAATGTTCCCTGCTGTCCTTGTTTGGGGCTCTCTTTCCTCTATTCCCCACCCACATCCCATCACTTGTCTAATTCACACACTTACCTGGCACCCTACCAAATCTTTCTCCAATACCACTGAGATTGTGTCACTTGTTCAGCTCAACTTGTTCAATGGTTTTGTTTATGTAGCAAAGTCCAAACTCTATAACCTTACTCTCGTGGTCCTGCAGGCTATGATCCTAATTTTGTTGTTCAGGCGCTAAGTTGTATCAGACTTTTTTGTGACTCCGTGGACTGCAGCACGCCAGGCTTCCCTGTTCTTCACTATCTCCTGGAGTATGCGCAAAGTCATGTCCATTGAGTTGATGATGCCATCCAACTATCTCATCCTCTGTTGCCTTATTCTCATCTTGCCCTCAATCTTTCCCAGAATCAGAGTCTTTTTCAATGAGTCAGCTCTTCACATCAGGTGGCCAAAGTATTGGGGCTTCAGCTTCAGCATCAGTCCTTCCAATGAATATTCAGGATTAATTTCCTTTAGGATTGACTGGTTTGATCTTGCTGTACAAGGGACTCTCAAAAATACTCTTCAGCACCACAGTTTGAAAGCATCTGTTCTTCAGTATTCAGCCTTCTTTATGGTTCTATCTAGTTTTAGGATTCATAATATGTAATAAATGATTCTAGTATTTTCTTAATTACTGTATTTATACTAAATGAACACAATAATACAGACTAGGGAATCTGAACATTAAACTAGGTTATATAATCTGAATTTCAATTTCAGGTCAATGTAAAAAATTCACTTTCATATTTTGAGTTTCAAGTTTTTAGTTTTTTGTTTGTGTATTTGTTATAGGATTTCTGAGTATGAAAGGAACCAGCTTAGCTATTCTTTTTAATGACTATAGATTTTAAAGAAATTAATTTATTAATATCTAGCTTTCTTTCTAGAACTAATTTATGGCAGTTTATAGTGCTATATAAAATATGCCAAGGCAGCATAATTTAAAGTAGGTGAGCTAGAAGAAGTCAAATGTGTACATCTTCATGACCTTGGATTAGGAAATGATTTCCTAGATATTCCCATAAGCATAAGCAACCCAAGAAAAATAAATAACATAGACTTCATCAACGGAGAAGGCAATGGCACTCCAGTACTCTTGTCTGGAAAATCCCATGGACGGAGGAGCCTGGAAGGCTGCAGTCCATGGGGTCGCTGAGGGTCGGACATGACTGAGTGACTTCACTTTCACTTTTCACTTTCACGCATTGGAGACGGAAATGGCAACCTACTCCAGTGTTCTTGCCTGGAGAATCCCAGGGACGGGAGAGCCTGGTGGGCTGCCATCTATGGGGTGGCACAGAGTCGGACACGACTGAAGCGACTTAGCAGCAGCAGCAGCAGACTTCATCAAAATTAAAATTTTCTGTGTTTCAGAGGACTTTATCGAGAAAGTGACAATACCACTAATAAAATGGGAGAAGATATATGCAAATCATATATCTGATAAGGATTTATTAGTCAAAATAAAGAAGCCTTACAACTAAACAAAAATATACAACCTAATTTTAAAATGTACGAAGGGTTTGAATATCTTTCTCCAAGAAGACATATAAATGGGCAATAAGTGCATGAAAATGGGTCAAAATCATTAGTCATTAGGGAAATAAAAATCAAAATTACCAGACACCACTTCACCTCCCCTAGGATGGTTATAATAAAAAAAGGTAAGAAGTGTTGGTGAGGATGTAGAAAAATTGGAACTCTTAATACATTGCTAGTAAGAACCTAAAATGGTACAGTCATTTTGGAGAACAGTTTGGCAGTTTATCAAAATGTTCAATATAGAATTACCATATGACCCAGAAATTTCACTCTGAGCTATAGAACCAAGAGGATTGAAAACAGATGTCAATGCAAAATCCTGTACATGAATGCTTATGGCAGCATTATTCATAGTCAAAAATACAACCAACTCAAATGTGCTTCAGCTGGTGCACTGATAAATAAAATGTAGTATATCCATACAATGGGATATTTTTCAGCATTAAAAATAATGAAGCACTGATATATACTACATGGATGAATCTTGAAAACATGCTAAGTCAAAGAACCCAAACATAGAAAGTCACGTTTTGTATAATTCCGTACGTATGAAGTAACCTGGATAGGTAAATTCATGGAAACAGGGATAGATGAATGGTTTCCAGGGACTGGAGGTGGTGAGCAAGAGGAAATGGGGGAGTGACTGCTAGTGTATACAGAATTTCTTTTGGGGTAACGAACATGTTCTGGAATTAGATAGTGGTGATGGTTGTACAAATTTTTGAATATACTAAAAACCAATGAAGTATATACTTTAAAAATTAATTAATTAATTAAATTTTGGCTGCACTGGGTCTTCATTACCGTGCATGGGTTTTCTCTCGTTGGGACAAATGGTGGCTACTCTCTTGTTGTGGGCAGGCTTAGTTGTCCCATGGCATGTGGAATCGTCTCAAATAAGAGATTGAACCTGTGTCCCTTACATTGGCAGGCAGATTCTTTACCACTGGACCACCAGGAAAGTCCAAGTGTATACTTTACAAGAGTGAATTATGGTATTTATATTTCAAAAGCAAAGTGGATGAGAAAATTGAAACAAGCATATAGATATAAATTGGACCTAGGAATAAAACTCGTGTTATCCTATAAAGATCCATATACTTGCTATTGATGGGCTATGAACCTAACTCCAATTAACTTACAGTTCAGTTTACATAATTCATAATGTTATTAGTCCAATGGCTCAGGATTTTATTATGGTAACTGACCTTAGCCTATCAGCCGTTTCACTCTAGGTGGAATTTTATACTTCAGTAAAGGAAACAGCACTCCAGCTATTTATATTTCACATTTTCCTACATTCTTTATATACACATTATTTGGGAAAAGAAACACAACCCAGCCATGTGAACAGTAAAACAGTTTCTGAATGAAGAATGAAAGGCCATTGAACGAGGCTGATATATTTGTATGAATGTTTACTGATATAATAATTACCTCTGTTCTCAAAGTGTTTATATTCTAGTGAAGCGGCTAGAAGAATGAGGAAACTGTTATTTTTAATTTGGTTTACAGTTTTGCCCAGTAATTGTACTGACCATGCCAAATAACATGGCTTTTTACTGGTAGAAAGTAGACCATAAGACAAAAGGATGAGAGAAGAGTTTGGAATAGAAACATCTGGTTCACCAAAATGTTGACTTTTCTCATAACACTGTAGTGCAGTATCATTTTCTCAGGCCTAGGTTTAAGAAACACCCTGGATTTTGGACCAGACTCCATTCCTTAGCTGTCACAAAGTTTCCTGTGCTCTATGTCCTGAGAGTAGCTATGAACATTCAGAGTCAGACAACTTAAAAGCAGTCACAGTTTCTGTTACAATTTGGGAATCAGACTGTGAAAACTACTTCAAGATTGTGTTTTTTTTTCAGGTTTTTCATACCATAGATAATTCAGTTCAGTTCAGTCGCTCGGTCATGTCCAACTCTTTGCTACCCCATGAACTGCAGCACACCAGACCTCCCTGTCCATCACCAACTCCTGGAGTTCATCCATACCAATGTCCCTTGAGTCGGTGATGCCATCCAACCATCTCATCCTCTGTCGTCCCCTTCTCCTCCTGCCCTCAATCTTTCCCAGCATCAGGGTCTTTTCAAATGAGTCAACTGTTTGCATGAGGTGGCCAAAGTATTGGAGTTTCTTTCAGCTTCAACATCAGTCCTTCCAATGAACACCCAGGACTGATCTCCTTTAGGATGGACTGGTTGGATCTCCCTGCAGTCCAAGGGACTCTCAAGAGTCTCCTCCAACACCACAGTTTAAAAGCATCAATTCTTTGGTGCTCAGCTTTCTTTATAACTCTCACACCCATACATAACCACTGGAAAAATCATAGCCTTGACTAGACGGACCTTTGCTGACAAAGTAATGTCTCTGCTCTTCAATATGCTGTCTAGTTTGGTCATAACTTTCCTTCCAAGGAGTAAGCATCTTTTAATTTTATGTCTGCAGTCACCATCTGCAGTGATTTTGGAGCCCAGAAAAATAAAGTCAGCCACTGTTTCCACTGTTTCCCCATCTATTTGCCATGAAGTGATGGGACTGGATGCCCTGACCTTAGTTTTCTAAATGTTGAGCTTTAAGCCAACTTTTTCACTCTCCTCTTTCACTTTCATCAAGAGGCTCTTCAGTTCTTCTTCACTTTCTGCCATAATAATTAGCTCTGGACATAGTAGACCAGAAACCCTTCCTGTTTTTAAAAAGGTCCTCATTTACCTGGGGCCTTGATACTGTCCCAGAGTTTGATGGTATGATCAGCTTTGAGACGAGGGTGGTGGCACCATGTTGAATAGAATGCCCCAGCATGTTGGAGCTCAGGGTATACCTATAAATTGAAACTCTGGAGGCAGACAGTGAGTACCCTGGGAAGAACGCTGACTTTGGAGTCATCCTGGTTTCGTACTCTGCCACTTTTTAGCTGCAAGAACTTGGTCAAATACTTTTCCTAAACCTCATTTTACTCATTGGCAAAATACATAGGAGTAAGGGAATGGAGTGATGATGACCCTATGGACTGTAGCCCACCAGGCTCCTCTGTCCATTGGATTCTCCAGGCAAGAATACTGGAGTGGGTTGCCATGCTCTTCTCCAGGGGATCCTCCTGACCCAGGGATCGAACCTGTGTGTCTTACATCTCCCGCATTGGCATTGGTAGGCAGGTTCTTTACCACTAGCGCCACTTGGGAAGCCTGGAATGATGATTAAAGGAGCTAAAACATTAAAGGTGCTGACCACAGTGCCTACACAGAGTAAATGACCGTGTTGCAATACCTAGAACCAGTGCTTGCATAGGCTCAGTAATTAATTGTTGAATGAATGAATGATCAGACTCCTAACTGCAGGTTGCAAACATTACTTTAGGAACACTTTAAAAAGTGAGAAGAATAGAGGAAAACATAATATGGACATAGATATACTTCTACAATTTTGCTATACTTGCTTCAGCTTTTTTAAGAAATAAAATGTCATAAATATAGCGGGATGGCGCTATGCAACCCTCTTGAATCTCTTTCCTCTCCTCTCCCCAGAGATAATTGCTATCATGAATTGTTATCACTGCTTTTAGAGTAGTCCCACGTATATATGTAAATGGAAAACATACAGCACCACTTTGCTTCTTTCCATCTTTATATAAAAGCATTATGTACTACTTGCCTTTTTTTTTCTCACCATTATATCTTTGAGATTAATTCATGTTGATACAGGTTCCTATAGTTCATTCATTTTTCTTCCCCCTGCCTTATAAGGCATTTTATGACGTATACATGCCAAGTCGCTTCGTGTGCCACTCGTTGTGACCCTCTGGACTGTAGCCCACCAGGCTCCTCTGTTCATGGGATTCTCCAGGCAAGAATACTAGAGTGGGTTGCCATTACCTTTTCCAGGGGATCTAAGGCAAGTATTTTATGACTATATTGATTTATCCTTTCCCAGTATTGACGAATATTTAGGTGCCCCCTAGTTTCTTGCTATTATAACAGTTATGCAATAAACATTCTTATGTGTCCTCCTGATGCAGGGTGCATAAACAGAAGAGGAGCTGTTGGGGCTTTGGGCTTATGCATCTTCCATTTTATTAAAATTTGCTCTCCAAGGTATATTACCAGCAGTGTAAAAGCATTCCCATTTCTCCACTAATTGGTCAGTGCTTGCCTCTGTCAGGTTTGAGTATGAAAATGATAACCCACTTCAGTTTTAATTTGTATTTTTCTGATTGCTGATGAGTATAAATAGCACCTTTTTATACATTTGTATAAAATCATTTGTTTTTTGTCAATCGTAAGTTGCCTATCAGTATCCTTGTGTGTGTGTGCTAAGTCACTTCAGTCGTGTCTGACTCTTTGGGACTTTGGACCACCAGGCTCCTCTGTCCATGGGATTCTCCAGGCAAGAATACTGGAGTGGGTTGCCTTGCCCTCCTCCAGGGGATCTTCCCGACCCAGGGATCAAACCTGCGTCTTCTGTGGTTCCTGCATCGGCAGACGGGTTCTTTACCGCTGAGCCATTGAGGAAGCCCGGTTTCCAATGGATTATTATGCCTTTTTAAAATTAGTGTTATTGATTTATAGGTGTTTATAAATTCTGGATAACTGATTCTCTATCACAGTTTCACAAATCTCTGTTTCCCACAGTTAGTTCACGCTCTGTCCTATCACATTTCCCATAACTTTCCAGTCTTCATTAAGCCTCGCGAGAACACCAAACTCCGGTTCAAAGAAGACAGGCGGTCCCCAGAGGCGGGGACTGGGGGGTAGTGGGTAGGTGAAATGGATGAAGGGGTCAGAAAGTACAAACTTCCAGTTGTAAAACAGGTCCTGAGGGTATAATATACAACATGGTGACTCTAGCTAATAATACTTATTGTATATTTGAAAGCTACTGAGAGTAGTTTTTAAATGTTGTTATCACAAGAAAAAAATTGTGACCGTGGTGATGGATGTTAACTAGACTTACTGCAGTGATCCTTTCATAGCATATATGAATATTGATTCATTCTGTGGTACAGCGGAAACTAATACGTCAATTATATCTCAACTGAAAACCGAACTAGCATAAAAAACCCTCAGATTTAAACAAGGGTAGCACACAGAACCGTATTCTAGATTCTATGATAAACCATAATGGAAAAGAGTGTGAATGTGTCGGGAATTCCTGGCGATCCAGCGGTTAGGACTCCATGCTTCGACTACAGGGGACATGAATTCCATCCCTGGTCAGGGAACTAAGATCCCGCATGCCAAAAAAAAAAAAAAGAGAGAGAGACTGTATATGTGTGCATGTGTGCGTGTATGTGTTTGTTTTGCTGTACAGGAGAAATTAACACAACACTTTAAATCAACTGTACTTCAATAAGTTAAAACAAACAAAACCACGCTGAGGTTTGGCCCTCTCCCTAGGTCTTCATTTCCTTATGGTGGCTCCTCTGCCCCATACACTGATGCTAAGTAAATCTGCATGGTTTTCCTTTGTTAATCTGTCTTTTGTTACAGAGACCTAACCAAGAGCCTGAGACGGGTAGAGGAAAGATATTTTTCTTTTGCTGTGTATCCTACAATTCTGTATTCTACTTTCTTGATCTTGTATCAAAACACAAATAGAAACTTCTGAATTGTCGCCTGAAATTTTATCTTGTCCCTAAGGTGAAACTATTCTTTCTTAGTGAAAACTTTTAAAATATTTGTTAGCTTTCTGTGGTGGGTGATACCACATATTTATCTCAGCATGCTAGCAGATTCTCTTCAGAGAAGATGGCAAGGAGATGAAATGGGCTGATCGATTTGTTTATGTCCTGAGGCACGTCAGCCTCCCATGGGGAGGTAAATGTCTTTGATGATGACATTTTTGAGATTCTGGAGAATTTGGAGAAGTTGCTTTATTGCTATTATTTATATGAATTCATGTTTAACATTGTTTCTGCAAGGTAGACAGTGTTGCTGTAAGTCACAAAACCTTTTTACCCACTGGCAAAATGAAGCAGTTTTATGAAAACTGCAGAAAATAGCTTTCCCACATACTTACAACAGCTGTTTCATTTCGTTTTGAATCAGCAACAAATCTCTATGCCTATCCCTAAAACTTTTTATAGATCACACACTCGTATTCCTTGGAGCTTGAAAAAAAAAAATTCAATGTAGAAATGCATGAAAAGAAAATGAAGTCAATTCTTACAACCCAGATAGTGCCTATGGACATTTATAGGCAAAAAAAGTGATAACATGTAGGGCTTCCATCTGCCCAGTACATGCCGAGAGCCGAGACTTCTCCCTTTTCTGACACCCAACACGTCTTCCCCAAGAGAGTGTCTGTATTGTTCCAGAAGAAATGCATTCCATTTCTCCTAAAGGGTCATTCTCTACACACCATCTTGCCCTTTAGATTTTTACACTTGACAATCTACATGGAGGTTTTGTCACACCTGAGTGTGCAGATATGAAGGGTCCTTATTAATGGCAGTATCCCATTTATCATATGGGTGGTCTGCATTTTAGAAAATACTTTATTTTTTATTTATTTGGCTGTGCTGGGTCTTTGTTATGCATGCAGGATCTAGTTCCCTGACCTAGGATCAAGCCTGGGCCCCCTGCATTGGGAGCATGGAATCTTAGCCACTGGACCACCAGGGAAGTCCTTGGTCTGCATTTTTTTTATTTTTTATTTTTAAATCTAGTGCCATAGTCTCTATTAATGGGTATTTAGATGTTTCTAGGCTTTTTTTGATTTCTGTTTTGGTTTGGCTTTTTCCATGTTATGCTATAGGAAACATCTTCATACATGTATCTTTGACCCATTTGTTCTGGTGTATCTATAGGGTGTTAGTCACTCTGTCGTGTCCCACACTTTGTGATTCCATGGGCTATAGCCCACCAGGCCCCTCTGTTCATGGCGTTCTCCAGGCAAGAATACTGGAGTGGGTTGCCATGCCCTCCTCCAGGGGATCTTCCTGACCCAGGGATTGAACCTGGGTTTCTCCTGGATTGAGAAAATCCCCTGGAGAAAGGAATGGAAACCCACTGGAGTATTCTTGCTTGGAGAATTCCATGGACAGAGGAGCCTGGCGGGCTACAGTCCATAGGGTGGCAAAGAGTGGAACACGACTGAGTGACTAACTAACCATCTGTAGGGTAAATTGCTAGTGGGGCAATTTGTGAGTTCACCAGTTATGTGCTTTTCAAGTTCTTCAGTTTTAATACTGGAGATTTTAAAAATATATTCCCAAATGCTAATTTTGGAGTAAAGGCCTGATGCTAGTTGAGGAAGATTTCATCTTTTTTCAAAAAAATAGTATTGAGTTATTTTGTGTGGCTGCGAGTGGAGAGAAAAAAGAGAAACCTAATTTTACTCATGGTGCATCTAAATATGTGAAAATGTGGGGCATGTTTTTAACGGAATATGCTTTTCTTTCCTCTAAGAGAACACATAGGCTCATTAACTCGCAGACATTGGAGATCTGGTGGCTGATACCCAATGGGCTGGGTCAGGTGACCGCCCTCACTGGCACCTTGAATCTCTGCTTAGGGTTAGACCCTAAGGCCCTCCAGGTGAGGGCCTAGCTCGAGGACATCTTCATGAAATGTGTCTGCTGTGCTCAGGGGAGAAAGGCAGGACTTCTTAGAGCTCCTCAAGCCCTGTTCTCTTTTAGGGTGGGAATGCTCTTTACCTTGGAAGGCCTTGAAAAGGCTAGTATAGAATAAATCCCTTTCAGTGTAGCTTCTAGAAAAGGATGGGTAAGAGAAGGGATATGGAAGAGAAAAGGTCAGGCCCAGTGCTAGGGAGTGTCTACTGCCAAGGCAGCTTTGCTTGTTTTGTCTTTAGGTGAAAGCAGGAGGGGAACTGAGTTTCTCCAGGTTTAAGAATTCCTGGCTTAAAGACTTCAGTGTAAGACCAGACACTATAAAACTCCTAGAAGAGAACATAGACAAAACATTCTCTGACATAAATCGTAGCAGTATTTTCCTAGGTCAGTCTCCCAAGCCAAAAGAAATAAAAGCAAAAATAAATAAATAGGACCTAATCAAACTTACAGGCTTTTGCCCAGCAAAGGAAACTATCAACAAAATGAAAAGACAACTCATAGAATGGGAGAAAATATTTGCAAATGATGCAGCTGACAAGGGCTTAATTTCCAAAATATACAAAGAGCTTATATAGCTCCATGTCAAAACAACAACAACAACAACAACAAAAAACTGAATCAAAAAATGGACAGAATACTTAAATAGACATTTCTCCAAAGAAAACAAACAGATGGCCAAGAGGCGCATGAAAAGGTGCTCAACATCACTGATTATTAGAGAAATGTAAATCAAAACTACCGTGAAGTATCGCTTCATACCAGTCAGAATGGCCAGCATCAAAAAGTCTACAGTTAATAAATGCTGCAGAGGGTGTGGATAAAAGGAAACCCTGCTACACTGTTGATGAGAATGTAAAATGGTGCAGCCACTGTGAAAAACAGTATGGAGATTCCTTAAAAACTAAAAATACAGTTATCATATGATCCAGCAATTCCACTATAGGGATAAAAACTCTAATTAAAAAAGATACATGCACCCAGTGTTCATAGCAGCCCTATTTACAACAATGTAGACACAGAAGCAACCTAAGTGTCCATCAAGAGATAAACAGATAAAGAAGATGTGGTATATATATTTATTGTGCATGTATATATACACATATACATACATGCTTACATACACACAATGGAATAGTACTCAGCCATAAAGAAGAATAAAATTTTGCTGTTTCTGACAACATGGACCTAGAGATTATCATACTGAGTAAGTCACACTGAGAATGACAGATATCATATGATATCACTTATAAGTAGAATCTAAAAAAATGATATGAGTAAACTTATTTACAAAACAGAAATAGACTCACAGACATGGAAAACAGATTTGTGGTTACCAAAGGGGAAAGGGGGGGGATAGATTAGGAATTTAGGATTAACAGACACAGACACACAAAGTAGTTCCTTGCTTCCGTATAGATAATAATGACAGAGATGATAGTTCCTATTTGAGGTGCTTTACATGTAGGCTTGTACTGTTGTATACATTTTCCCTGGATGCTCACAGTGACTCTATTTTACAAATGAGGAAACTGAGCCCCAAGAAGTCAAGTAACGTACTCAAGTCACACAGCTAGTAAGAACTGGGAGCCACGAGGAGTCCCTTGTTAAGGGCTCTCTCTGCTGCACACTAATAAAGAACATGCAACTTAAATACCATCAGTAGCTTTCCAGTTGTGAAATGAGGGGTCTTCCTTTTAAAAAGTGATTGAAAGTTTGGACAAGAGGTAATCGGAATTGTTAAAAGGTAATCTTTTCAGAAAAAGATAAAACCTTGGCTCTCCTACAGATATCAAAATGAGCACATGTTGACAGTTTTGTTTCACTCATTAATCAACAAAGGAACCATGCAGAGGTTATAACCAGTTCAAAAGAGAATTGAAACCACATACATTTCTAGATCTGGAATTTTGAAACAAATATGTAAATAGAAGCAGACTGATTTTTACACGCAGTGGGAAGGAGGACAATTGAACCTCTACCAGAGTCTACAGTGGTGGCATCTCTCAGTTTAATTTATAAACAAAGAGGTGCAAAGAATTCAAAGACAATGCGGGCTAAAATCAGATAACCCTTAAGTGTGTGTTGTATATAGACAATACGTAGTTTTCTACTGAAACACAAATTCGTCTCTGTGCAATTTATGTAGGCTTGTCAGACCAGCTGAAAGGGCAGAGAGGCTGTCTCCATGGTAGGTGGGTGGTAAGGAGGAAGATGGGTAAGAGTCAGCCAAGGATAGACTGATGGTTTTTCTCAAAGTTCTGAAAAGGTCAAGATGCACACTGAGCTTTCTCTGCAGTCCTTTCGTGCTGGCCTGGCTCGACCCGCTAGAATAATTCCATCCAACTTGCCCTCCTAGGTTGCAACCTGCGCTCTCGTTTTTTTCTGTTTCAGTCATTAAAGTTTACCTGCCCCTTATTCCATTTCCCGAGACCCCCACATCCGGCCAAGCTACACTTTGTTCTCTTAGATGGCCTGAATATTTTTACAGGGGCCTGTTTTTGTCATTGTGTGTCCCTCCTGGCCTAGCTGTCCCCTGTCTGATGGGGCTCTGGTCCTCTTCTGAGCCTGCCTCCCCTGGGTATCCCTGTCCTTTGGATCTGTTACTTTGTCTTCCTCACCCAGATCCGGTCAGACGCTTAGAAAGGACTGAATAAGAAAATCTCATTAGGGTGCATTTTCATAATTACTGCAGCCCTGGGGCTACGCACTGTGATAGGTGCTCAATAGCTTAGGTAGGAGTTCATGGTCTGCTAGAGAGACAGCGTGTAAATAATCATTACGGTACAGTGTGCTCAGTGCTATGGCGAGGTATGTGCGTCGCAAGCTATGATTACAGAAGGAGAGGTTAGCTCAGCTTGAGCTGGGTCTGAAGCACCAGCGGGATTTTGCTGGGGGAAAAGGACTAACCCAGGAGCTGCCCCCCGCCTCCCCAACCTCTCCTGGCCAGCCATGTGGCAGGCCACTCTTCCTCTCTGCTCTTTCGGCTCTGCATCTGCCCAGGCAAGGACCAAGTGTCTTTGGCACCGGTGGGATTCCAGTAAGCAGAATCATCTGGGGTAAAAGAAATGCCAGGAAAGCAAAATTTCCTCTTCCACTTGTGCCTTAGAGTGTGTGCGCATTCAGTCACTGTGTCCGACTCTTTGAGACTCCATTGACTATAGCCCACCAGGCTTCTCTGTCCGTGGGATTTCCCAGGGAAGAATACTGGAGTGGGTTACCATTTCCTCCTCCAGGGGATCTTCCCAACCCAGGGATCAAACTCACGTCTGCTGCATGTCCTGCATTGGCGGGTGGGTTCTTTACCACTGTGCCCCTTGGGAGGCCCTAACATGTGTGTGTGCCTGTGTGTAAATATGAGTTGGAAACTGGGAGTAAATGACAACTATTTTTAAAATTTCTTAATTAGGCTATTGGATAGATTTAGAAGTTTAGATCTCTGGAATTTTATAACAGACACACAAATGTGACTAAACCTTGAGATCTGATTTTAAGGTTTAAAATGATCCTCTAAGAGCACTTAGTTACCCTCCAGACCCACCTGCCTATTCGTCAAGGACGTCCTTCAGACTGATCTATCTGCATAAAGCCGGGGGCCATCTCTGGGCATCTGCTTAGAAGTAAGTGCTCAGTGGGGCCCCACTGACTGGAAGGAGTCCACAAACCATCCTCCCAAGACTGTAAAAGAGCTTATTTCTGAGGTCCAGGAGATTTTCCTGTGCTGCCTTCAGTCCTGAGAAGTGAAGGTCACCTGTGAGGGAGTCCCTGCTAACTCAGGAAGCTGTCCCAGAAGGGATCAAGCCAGGAACGTGTTTGGAAAAGAGCACAGTTAATCCCCATTACCACCAAATCAGACCTGGAAAAGCTATTTGATCTATTAATAAACAGTGTGGCCACCCTTCTTATCTTAGCCAAGCACAATTTCCCATCACTTTGCAGAGCAACCTCTTTTAGATTAACTGACATTCAGTGAGAACCAGATTTATCGGACAGGCTGACCCCGGCTCAGAGTAGGGACTGGGGTCTCAGACATTCTGTGTTTGGGTTTTAGCCACTGCTGGGAAGGGTTTTCATTGAGGCACACTGTTAATTGTCCTTGTTGGTTTGCTTATATGGCTGGAGTTGTGAAGACTGAAGGAAAACAGTGGGCAAATGCCCGAGAAGGGGCGGGAGGGATGATGTTTCATGGTTCATGTTGTATGGAAAGTAGATTTGGTTTCTTGTTTTAAGATTGAAGTTTTCATGCTTGCTCTTTTTCATTTGAGTTTTCCCTGATCTTGCTACATCCATAAGGACTCTGGGAGAAAGGAGATAAATAAGGAATTTTCAGGTGGATAAGTATTGTGATTCAAAGGCTACTGGAAGCCGTTCTTTCCTAAAGATGTCTCTGCATTCTTGCTCACTGAACAGAGAGCCCTTTGAGGTTCCAAGAAGCCCTATGAAAACATGTTACGAAACAAAGGTCTTTCTTCATGGTGCAGTTTATAGGATTAATTATTGAGAGTTATTCTAAAGGAATGGAAGAAAAAGCAGGTATGTTTGATTACAGAATGGAGATTCTGAAAACGTCTAACCATCGGAAAGTGATTTGTTCAGAGAGGCCTCCAGAAGGTCCAGAGTTCAGCCAGAGCAGCCAGCCCAATGGGTTTTCAGAAGATAAGAGTCTAACAGACACAAATATCTCTTTTCTGCTTCTTGTGGCTTTCCATACCACACACACTCTGATACAAGGATGGGCATCCTTATTGCTGCCGTACCTAGAATTATCCTGTGAGCCTGACACCAGTGATGAGAAGACCACTAATCTCTCACAATCCTCCAAGCAGGGGTGAGGTCAGTGGCCTTGACAGGTCACTTCACCCAGGGATCTGAAGATGGGAGTGAAGGGTAAGGACAGGGCTGGGCTTCAAGCTCGAGCCTCATATGGCCCTTTCACTGTCTCAGTGACCTTGGGCAACGTCCTGCAGCTCATATGAGAGCAGAGATTTTTCTTCTCAGGGTTATTAAGGTTCAGCTGAGATCACTGATGTAAACTGCCCTGTACAGTATCTTGGGCATTGTAGGTAATCAAAAAATGTTTACTGGACTGTTTAATGGAGAGAGCCTATGTAGTTAATTTTCAGCCCCTGTGAAACTATAGTAAACATAAATCCTGCCATTTAAAGCAAGGAAATCAATGTTCTTTGAGAGGGAGGTGTAGAATCTATTGGCTTCTCATTATGTTTCCTACTTTTCATTATATTCCAGACTTTTCTTGCTGAGTTTGCTACCTGCTGCCTGGTCATTATTATATAGCATACACATGTGAACAAAAAATTCAAGCAGCATGCCAGAATATTCGATGAAATGAGCTTCCTGTGACCCCACTTACACTTTGCAGAGGTAGCCAATGTTGTTTCGTCTCCTTCCACAAATTTTTCTTGCACGTACGTGCCTGTGCATCTTGTTTACTCATATGAGAGCAATCCAGACACACTCTTCTACACCTTGTTTTTTCCATAACTTGACATCACATAATATTGGTTAACACAGAGCTAGATTATTTGGAAGATCATGGGCAAAACAGGAGGAGAGCTGGTGATTCCAGACCAAGAGTGTGTTTGGTTTAAGAATCTAGGACTTGAGCACCTTTAAAGCTGCAAGGGATTTAATTATATTCCTTTGGCTTCTTGTCTGTTCCCCCTGGAGGACCTTCTGGGTTAATTATGGGTCCCAGGGACACTTGGCAGACAGGCTGCTACATCGCTGTTCCACAGAGGTAATTAATCATCCAGCCTGAACCAGGAGAGAATGCTTCATCCTGTGTCCTCATTACCAGGAGCTTCAGGAGAAGGAAAATTTTCTTGCACAATGGAGCCACATGTGGTTTCTTTTAGAATCATATAGCAGGTGATAATAAAGGTGTTTCCATATTGCATTTCCTATTGTAAAATAGGAGAAAGGAGTATGTGTGATGTATGTGTGTGTGTTGAGGGTGGGGCGTAAGTCACTTGACTCTTTGGGGTCATCTGTTGATAATTTCGGAGAAGGCAATGGCACCCCACTCCAGTACTCTTGCCTGGAAAATCCCATGGATGGAGGAGCCTGGAAGGCTGCAGTCCATGGGGTTGCTGAGGGTCAGACATGACTGAGCGACTTCACTTTCACTTTTCACTTGCATGCATTGGAGAAGGAAATGGCAACCCACTCCAGTGTTCTTGCCTGGAGAATCCCAGGGACAGGGGAGCCTGGTGGGCTGCCATCTATGGGGTCGCACAGAGTCAGACACGACTAAAGTGACTTAGCAGCAGCAGTTGATAATTTGGAAGTTTTATTCAAAGGGATACTATGTGTCTACTTATTTCCCTTCTTTCCATTGTCCTGCCTTCTTTAAATATGGTAAAATTCTAGTTAGAAGTCAGTTCATTACACCTTAAGCTTACATAGTGCTGTGTGTCAATTATATCTCAATAAAACTGGAAGGAAAAAAATCCTAGTTTGAAGATTTATTCATGGTATCTGTTTCAGTGGTACGCAACTGGAGGCAATTTTGTCCTCCAGGGAACATTTGGCAATGTCTGAAGATATTTTTAAACAATTTATTTTTATTTTTGGTTGCACTAGATCTTCATTGCTGTGTGTGGACTTTCTCTAGTTGCGATGAGTTGGGGGATACTCTCTGGTTGCTATGCTTGGGCTTCTCATTGCAGTGGCCTCTCTTTTGGCAGAGTATGGGCTACAGTTGCCCAAGGCACGTGGAATCTTCCCAGACCAGGGATCGAAACTGTGTCCCTTGCATTGGCAGGCAGATTCTTACCCACTGTACCACTTGGGAGTCCTGGAGACATTTTTGGTTGTCACATCTCGGGGGCAGATGCTGCTGGCATTCAGGAGGCAGAGTCCAGGGATGTTTGTTGCTTTACATCCTACAAGGCATAGACATCCCCACGACAAAAGAATTATTGTACTCCAAATGTCAGTGATGTTGGGGTTGAGGAATTCTAGCTGATTCATCTAGAGTCCAGCACACTCTCTGCAGGATATCAATTTTCTTGTTTTTAGGACCTCAAACATCCCTTCCAGCTGTTAGATTCTCAGACTCTCTTCAGATCAGTAGATAAAGGTATCCACGCAGAACAGTTCACTGGCTCCTAACAAACACTAATGGCAAGAATTAACCCACTGGTCAAGTATTCATAGATGAGGCCTCTCACTTGCCATAGTGTCCCCAGTCCCAGCCTCCTACTTCCCAGTAGTAGGAGTTCAGCAGACAGCAGTTGAATGGATGAGATACTGTGATGCTTTGGCATTAGCTGGTGAGCTTGCAACAGTGATGTGAGCAGAAATCTGGTACCAGCATATACTTTGCTTCATGGTAACTGTGACTACCATGACAGCTCCATGTCCACATGGCAGCTTTCCTTAATGAAGCTCCGCATTTCCCCTGTATTTTCCTGCCGCATCTGTGACGAGCAGTTCCAAGCAGTGCAAGCAATTACAGGAGAAATTTATACGTATCTGGCATCTGCAGAAGCAGCTAGTGTGTAATGAACTCAGCCTTGGAGATCTGCATAAAAACCACTCAGGCAGAGGATCATTTGTTCTTGGAGCTTTAAGGGACTTAATTTTACCTTGGATTCCCAAATCATTGACATGATTGAAATAGGAGGATTTCTGGTGTGGCAAGTTTACATGACCTTAATAGCATGTATGTTCAAGATAAAGTCCGTCAATAGGAAGACAAGTTATTATACTTAAGAAAACATCCCTTATAAGTTCAGGAGGTGGTGGTCCCTACATAAGAAACACAGAAAAATATATTTACATTGACTTTGTTTCTTTTTCCTTTGGGGTGCTGTGAGGAAGTGTTTTCTTCTTTCTTTCTCTCTACTAATTTTCGACCCCTATCTATGGCAAACCATCAGAACTTGCATATATATATACCTACTTTACTTAGTTACTCTAACTAAAGAATATCAGCTGGAGCTGGAGAAATAATTTTAATTCTGGGCATAAATGATGGAAGGATCACTTTCTTTATGTGGAGGGATATGGCAGATGATGATGAAAGAGTCTATGTTTTCTCCACCTGCTCTGTGCTAAGTTGCTTCAATCCTGTCCGACCCTTTGTGACCCAATGGACTGTAGCCTGCCAGGCTCCCCTGTCCAAGGGATTCTCCAGGCAAGAATACTGGAGTGGGTTGCCACGCGCTCCTCCAAGGGATCTACCCTGCATCTCTATGTCTCCTCCGTTGGCAGGTGGGTTCTTTACCACTAGCACCACCTGGGAAGCCCTTTCTCTGCTTATTGGAGAGCTATTCTCCTGGTCTGGAGGACTTCAGCAGACAACCTAAGACAGGAAAGAGTGACTCCAAGGGTGGATGGAACATGCACTTCCAATAGGACCAGAGTGCTTTTCTGCTTTATCCTTACACCACCCTTTTGTAGAAATCCTTGATTGTTCTGGTTGGGAAGTAGAGGGAGAAATAGGAACTTTTGTGACCCGGCTCCATGATGGTATCTCCATATCACAATGGGAGTTGAATGTGACTGCTCTGTCCTGTGTACCTAACTCTTAAGATGAATTTCAAGGGCAATCTATAACATGCTCATTGTATTTATGCTTTTTTCCACATTGTATTGAGTTAGTCAAAAAGTTGGTTTCGGTTTTTCCATGACATCTTATGGGGAAATCTGAACTAATTTTTTGATCAATGCAATATCTCTGTTCACATTTTCCTTTTTCTTAGTATGCAAATGAAAGAATTCAGAAGTCTATTTGGTTGAAAATTGAAATTTATTGTTCAGAAGAAATGTTTTCTTTTGGATGGGTGAACGTCAATTTTAACCTTAACTAGCCCCCAAACTCCAGGATTTAAATCTGCTATTCATAGGGAACTCTGATCAATGTTATGTGGCAGCCTGGATGGGAGGGGCGTTTGGGGAGAATGGATGCATGTGTATGTATAGATGAAGCCCTTTGCTGACCACCTGAAACTATCACAGCGTTGTTAATTGGCTATACTCCAATACAAAATAAAGCGTTTAATAAAAATAAACAGTACTGTAGGTTTCTTCTAGAAAGGAAAGGCCACGATGAGAACCGAGGTCAGGAAGGACCCCTCTGCACTTTGTCCTCCTTGGAGGACTGACTTGTGTGTGAGCACTGGGCGGTTTTAACCCACTTCACTAAGTGAAAGAAGAGCAAGTCAGCCTCAAGGTTAGCCTGGGTCGCTTATCAGGGAGGAGGTGTTATGAGGAAATACGTGTCTTTTCAGGAATGTAACTTGGTTTTTGTTTTGTTTTACTAAATGTGTTCTTACTAGGAAAAAAGCAGAAGATTCCTGAATTCCCAGGCTTGTCCCTTTCTTGCAGCTGATTTTTGCTGGGAAAGAATTGAAGGAAGAGGGTTGAATACTAATCCTAGGTGTGTTTGTGAAAACTAATGGTGTTTGGCTAGCTAATTAGGAGGAAAGGGCAATGCTCCCTAAGTAGAGCAACTAAGATGCCTGGAATTTTCTTTCTTGGCTCTCTCTTCCAACTCCCTTGGCCCTCAGCCTGTCTGGGAAATCTTTTTGCCTTTTTTCCCGTGCATCAAATAAGAAAGTCCATGCTTCCATTAAAGCTAGTAAGTTTATTAAGAACAATATTATATTAAACACAAGTAACTTTTCAAAGTGTTGAAAGTTTGAAGGATGACAATACTTCTATATATATTATAAAGACATATTGTGCGTTCAGATTATAGAATATGCAAAAGTCGATGTTGAAATAACTTCTGTCTTCATGGCATTAAAAGGGAATAGAAAAGGAGGTGGGGGAAGGAAGAAGAGAAAGAGAATACGAAGTGTTTTTTTTGAAAAATATAAAGTGTTTTTTTTTTTTAATCAGAAGGATGACAATACTTCTATATATATTATAAAGACATAATGTGGGGTCAGTTTATTTACTTATTACAGTGAATGGATAATTATCTTAAGGCTTTTCCTTAGTTTTCTTATTTTTTGAAAATGAGAAACATTTATTTTAAAATGATTCACAAACTATGTTGGTATTGAGTTTAGCATTTCCTTAACAGTTTACACATTCTCTCACCCTAAGACCCAGAATCCTGTTCTGAGAGAAATAAGAATATACGTCCAAGTTTACAATACCATATGTAAAATAGATAGCCAATGGGAATTTGCTGTATGACCCAGGGAATTCAAACAGGGGCTCTGTGACAGGCTGAAGGATGGGGTGGGGAGGAAGATGGGAGGGAGGGGACGTGGGTGTATCTAATGACTGTTGATATATGACAGAAAATTCTGTAAAGCAGTTATCCTTCAATTAAAAAATTTAAAAAAGAATATATGTCCACCAGAAGATTTGCATGTAAATATCTATACCTGCTTTATTCAAAATAACCCCACAATGTAAGCAATCTAACCGTCAACATGTGAGTGGACACGTTGTATTTCTAAAACATAGAATTCTACTGAGTGTCATAATAAAATATACTGGTACACTCAGGAGGGGAAATGAATCTCCTGCTGTGCAACAGAGTTCTTTAGTTTTCTGAATCTGTAAATAGTTTACATGAAATAATCTCTTCTGGACTTGTGTGCAAGCTGCAGCAAAACAGAACAAACCAACCCATTCTGAGCGTGTGTGATCCCAAGACACAAGAAGGATCGTTTACAGCCTTCTGTGGCTCTGCCTTCTTGGTTACAGTCGAAGGACAGCTCAGCATGAGCCATGCCTGGATGCGTTCAGGTCTGATTTGGGGATCTTTCGGTAACATTAGTCACAAGGACGTCAACCCTCCAGAGTTTCCAAAGCTTTTTCAAGCGCAGCTTTCCACTTGAGGTGTCAGGAGCCCTGGTTTCTTTCAGTGCTGGTGGCTGACAGTCCATTTTTGAAAGGCTTCATGTGACTGGAGACCCAGAAGTGTTATAGCACAAAGAGCCCCAGGCTCCATGTCCACAGACCTGCATTCTAGGCTCAGTTTGATTAGTTGTCTCATCTGCAGTAAGTCATTTTTGTTGTTGTTGTTCAGTTACTAAGTTGTGTTTGATCCTTTGCCACCCCAAAGACTGCAGCACGCCAGGCTTCCCTGTCCTCCACTATCTCCTGGAGTTTGTTCAGACTCATGTCCATTGAGTCCATGATGCTATCTAACCATCTCGTCCTCTGCTCTCCCCCTCTCCTTTTACCTTCAATCTTTCCCAGCATCAGGGTCTTTCTTTTCCAATGAGTCAGCTCTTCACATCAGGTGGCCAAGGTGTTGGAGCCTCAGCATCAGCCCTTCCAGTGAATATTCAGGGTTGATTTCCTTTAGGACTGACTGGTCACCAATTAACTTACTTCCGTAAACTTTAGTTTTTCCTTACCTGTAAAGTGAGATGTGAAGTCGGAGGTTCCTAACGGCTGATTTCACCATCTAGATGAAGCTAATTAAAAAACCAGCTCCAGCCCTGTGATGAATAAACAGGAAGAGAAGGCACTCAATCCCAGGCTAAATAGCATCAGAGGGGGCCACTTCAGAGGATGCTGTTTGGGAAAGAATGTTCCAGAAAGTAAAATGTTGGTGAGGTCTGATATATTTATTGAGATTCCTCTCTAGGTGTTTCTGGGAGATGATTTTTGAGTTCAAGTCTGTGTGTAAGCCCCGTGCACACAGCGCCTTCAGAATGCAGTTAACACAGAGTAGGTCCAAGTCCGTATCTCATTTTGGTCTCGGTTGAGCTGTTTTTAAGCTGTCACTCCGTCCACTGTGTGTGTTTTTTAAGTACAAAGACACGTGTTTTCTGTAACAGTGATATTTATTACTTACTCTCTTTGCACTGAGAGAAAGATGGATGTGAATTCCTCACTTCTTTTATTATTCTTTTATCGAAAGGAGGAAGTTTTCTTAAAAGCTGCCCCTTAAAGGGAAGCAATCCTGTTGAATGAAGCTGGCTGAAAGTTCTTTAGTGTTACCAAAAAAAGACTAACACAAATGAAAAGGCTGCACTTTAAGTAAATGCCAGCGGTAGGAAATGTGGGGTTAGGAGCCTTGTAATCCCCTTCATTGGGTAAGAAAAACATTGAGGTTTGGCTTCTTGACAAGGCCTGTTTTCTATTTTCCCTGTCCATCTTGTGCTTAGTGTTTATTTCTTTGGATGTGTGGTTTACTGCCAGATCTTATTATTGTGTACTTAAAAATTACTGTCCCTTGGGGATCTAGCTCCCTTGTTGCTTCCTAACAGAATAACAGTTTTGTAACATCTCCCAAAATACAGGGATTTTAGTGGGATCTTGGGCTTTCCATACGAAGGGGATTATCCTGTATTACTGGGCTGTCCAAAAGATTCACTCAGGTTTTTCTGTACCATCTTATGCAAAAATCTAAACGAATTTTTTGGCCAACACAACAGTTCCGGAATGGAAACCTGCCCTTCTGCCGTTCTTGGCAAGTAACGCGTGTGCCCCAGAAAGAGGCCAGCATGGTAGGAATTGACTTCCTGCTTCCCAGGCATTTTCTTATACCAGTGTCCCCTCTTCCTTAGTAAATCCTGAGTCTTTCCAGGTGGCTCAGTGGTAATGACTCCTCCTGCCAATGCAGGAGATTTGGGTTCAATCCTTGGGTTGAGAAGATCCCGAGGAGGAGGAAAAGGCCACCCACTCAACTATTCTTGTCTGGGAAATCCCATGGACAGAGGAGTCTGGCAGGCTATAGTCTATGGGGTCGCAAAAGAGTCAGACACAACCTAGAGAAAAACAAACAAAACCCCATATAATATCAATGACAATTTTGTTGAGCAGATTCAACTTAGCCCTGAGAAGCCCCAAATATTCCTGTATCATTGACCAGCCCCTACCAGCTTGTTCCAGGTATCGCTAAGACTTCACACTAGTGGCATCTGAGTGCGAGCTGTCATCTACTTAACTTTTATCCACTTAGCATGTGTGTCTCAGCCATGTGTTGACAGTAAACTGGAAAACTCAACCAAGAGAGCCAGCATGGCACTGGGGAGCCTGGCAAATAGAAGGTAGCTTTGGCTAAATGTAGCCAGTCTGAGTGTAGCCCATAATACACTGCAGTCTTTCTGTTTTTTAATTTCCTATCTTATGCATTTATTATGGTGGTTTTGGGCTTCCCAAGTGGCACTAGCAGTAAAGAACACGCCTGCAAATGAAAGAGACAGAAGAGACATGAGTTCAATCCCTGGATTGGGAAGATGCCCTGGAGAAGGGTACGGCAACACACGCCAGTATTCTTGCCTGGAGAATCCCATGGACAGACGAGCCTGTGAGACTACAGGGGGTCTCAAAGAGTCAGACACGACTGAAGCGACTTAGCACGTGTGCGTGGTGGGTTTGAAAACCACTGTATACCTCTATGCTGTAATTTTTAGGTCTTATGAAGGAACCACTGTAACTTTTAACTATTGCATTAGTACGCTTTGTAATGAGATTTTCCTTTTCATTCTCAAGGACACACTGAAAATCTTCCTGATGTTCCTTGGACTCCAGTCTCTCTACCCTTTGCTCTTGTTCTGTGCTCTAGGCTCACCTCTATAGCTGCATCACTGACTCATTTGACTTCTGCTTGGAGTTGGGTCCAGCCTGTGAGGGGCTCTGGCAGGGGATCTGAGAATGGGAGGAGAATGTGGTTGGGGTTTGTTCTCCTGACTCCTTCCCTGCCAGGTCACCATTGGCTGGCTGTCCCTCTATTAATGGCCGGAGTGCCTGCCAGGTAGCCCTCCCCATTCAGCTAACCATTTCAGATTCTAGTGTCTTCTCTACTCCTCACCTCTGTTGGCCGAGGATAAGTAATAATAGCTCTACAACTAGCTAGCCTCATGCGGTGCATGTTCTTTGCAGATTTTCCTAAACTCTTCCCATATCTTTGTCAATACCCACTTTGTTCAATTCTTTTCGAATGATCCAGTGTGAATATTCCACCTGTTTCCTGCCAAGACCCTGCCTTTCCTGATCGTAAGAGTGGTATGTGTAACTATGAAACTCAAGTCTACCCTAAGCTTTCCTTGTGGCTTCTTCAGTGGTTCCAACATTCAGTTCAGTTCAGTTGCTCAGTTATGTCCGACTCTTTGCAACCCCATGAATTGCAGCACGCCGGGCCTCCCTGTTACAACATCATCACCATGTAAATTGAACATTAAAAGATAGGGAATATACCCAGTTCCTATAAAAATCTATTATATATCAACAGAAGAGCTCATGGTAAGTTGAAATGGGGTGACTGTGAGTAAGACAGTCAGCAAAAGAAAATTTTGCAAAACTCTCAGTAAAACCAATTTCTAAGGAGAGGCTGGACAGCAGTATTCATTGCCTGGCTTGTGACAACTGGAAGTAAGATGACTTCTGTTACAAGTTGTTCTCATGGCAAGTGAATACATGGTGCCTTGTGGCAGAAAGAGATACCTTCTAGAGACTACAGACACCAGATGAAATAGGAATAGCTTGATATTATCATAATCATTGGCTGGCCTTTTTCAGACCTACTTTCCTGCAAGTATGAGCTTATAGATCAACTTTAAGTGGGACATGTCAGAATGTCTTTAGAATTTTAAGGAATGAGTGAAAGGTGAGCAAATATTTCAGAGGCTCACTTATTCTAGTGAAATAGTGGAATTCAGATACTTGGTATGCAAATGTGGACCCACATATTTCTTTCTGGAAAGCCAAAGTGTATATTCTGTCAAGATTGCATGTTAATACAATTCTGATAGTTGACAAAGCTCTGTAAGTGACTCCACTTCTGGATGGATATGTTGGCAGTTGAACCAGTGAGAGGAATGGACAGGAAGTCCAGCAGGTATCCTTGACCTGGGTCAACATGGCAGTTCTTGCTCAAGTAAATGTGTGTGTGTGTCCCCGTGTATGTGTGAGTGTACATGGTAAGGATGGTAGTATGCCTAGTTACTTTTTGCTAAGGTTTTATGGAACCTGAAGATTGCATTGTTTTAAGAGTCCTTCTTAGGTAAAATAATTAAAAATTATGACTACAAAGTTAGGTATAAAGATGAATGTTTAGGAAGAGAAAACAAATCACAAGAAATGTCAAATTTCTTTCTTAAAAGTGACAGATATCAAATATCATGCAATACAGAGCAACAGGCAGTTAATAGTAAGCATATTATGATATAATTTTGTAATACTTCTCCCCCTACATTTTAGATGGCATACTCTTTGATTGCTTCTTCACTTAACAACAATTTTATAATATTTTCTGTATAGGGAAAAGAAAAATGCTTTTTCTTTTTAGCATAGCTTATTAAAATTTACTTTTTGTATTGCTAGCAGGAATACATGAAACAAGCAATTTTGCACAGTTACACTTGCTGCTATAGTTTTGGGTCTATAAATACCAGAATTTTGATAATTTTGATTTCACATAGTGTCTACTTGGAAATGTATGGTGCATTTGTAATTATATCTGTTTCATTATCAAGTATATTTATGGTAGGAGAGAACTTCAGTGTTGATGAGAACTGAATCTCTGCTTCTGATTTTACATGTCTGGCGGTTGGAAGGCTTTTTCCATAGACCTTTGTGCATTTAAAACCTTGTTTCTCCTCTAGTGCCCGCATAATTCTTGTGTTGGATGCTGTGAGACACATTCTTATCACATGACCTCTGGTCTCACGTCTTTATGCCATGACACTGAGTCAGTGTTGTACGTGATAGGAGTGTCCATGGTAGTCAATTTTACACTGCTGTGACAGCTAGCAATAATGTAACAATACACAGAGGTGACTGTGAACCCCATCAATATATTCCACAAAGCCCCAAACTAAATGTTGACTAACTTCTTAGCCAGATTCTTAAAATATACTCTGTACCACTTCAACACTGACCTGCAAGAAGAGAAGTCAAAATGAAAAGAAGAGAGTCTTCAAGGATTCTGATTGAAATATCTTCGTGTGTGTATGTGTGTGTGCGTGCGCACGCATTTGCAGAAATTTAACAGACTTACGGCCAAAAATATGAGGGTCCTTCCCAGGACTTTGAAAGGTCCCTGCAAGTGAGAGTCTCTGAAGCTCAAGTGTCATTCGCTTCATGGTAAACCCACTTTTGTTAATTATATTGGAAAACTTGTCTGCTGCCTCACTCAAGCATTAAGACACTGACGCTGGATTTTATTGCCAACTAGAGGAGACTTTTAGGAGAGGTAGATTTTATTCCTTTATTTTGTTCCTTCCTTTGTTCCTTCCTCCTTCTCTCTTTCCGTTCCTCCCTCTCTCCCACCTTTCTTCAAATGTTGAGGGAGACTAAGTACTTCTTTTTAAAATTAACTCATTCACTTTTGTTTCATACTTTCTACTTTTCCCTCTACCCTTTCTTGACCTCCTCCTTCTCCAGAAATACACTATTTATTATCATGTGCATCGCTGCTGCCTCTAATTACCAGTTGCATGGGGTCCCATGAAAGGAGGGTCTCTCCATATTGCCTCATGCTTGACAAGGAGCCGTTTGTGGCAGAGGGTACCTGCAGAGAGCACAGGACAGGTAGGAGAAAGCACTTTCAGGGTAACGCTCCCTGTTAGACCCAGAAGTTTCGTGATGGCTTCAGAGAGTATAGCTACTTGACGGTCATGTGACAGTCCTGGGCCAGTGCCTGCTGGGGTGGTTTTGTTTCAGAATGTGTGCCAATAGCTGGCCCACTTGATCTAGAGATAGCTCAGCCTGCACTTTACCCTTGCATCCTTCTCGTGGTGGTTCCTCTATTAAAATGCTGTTTTCCATATGGTTAAGAAGCTTTTAATAAGATTTCCCATCACCAAGACTTTTGAGTTGTCCATATTTTGCCTTCACCGCTATCTGATGATAAAAGACCTGCCACCAAAATGGGCTTTGAAAAGTAGCAACTAGCAAAATAGTTTAGTAAAGCAGTGAGAACTCTGTGGGATATTATGGCCTCTGACTGCGCTGTCCAGATGGTAGCCGCTAACTGCACATGGCTCTTGAGCTCTCTTGAAGGTGTAGTATGTTGGGCTAAATATATTTTGATATATTGGTTTAAATAAAATAATTATCACAATTAATTTCACTTGTTTCCTTTTACACTAAAAAATGATTTTACTTATTTATTTATTTACTTTTGGCTCTGCTGGGTCTTTGTTGCTGCATGGGTTTTCCTTTAGTTGCAGAGAGTGAGGGCTGTTCTCCAGCAGTGGTGTGCAGACGTCTCACTGCCACGGCTTCTCATGTTGCAGAGTATGGACTCCAGGGCATGCAGGCTTCAGTCGTTGCTGTTCCTGGATTCTAGAGAGCAGGCTCAGTAGATGTGGTGCCCAGGCTTAATTGCTCTGTGGCATGCAGGATCTTCCTGCACCAGGGATTGAACCCATGTCTCCTGAATCGACAGGCGGATTCTTTACCACTGAGCCACCAGGGAAGCCCCTTTTACTTTTGTAATGTAGTTACTAAACAAATTTAAATGACACATGTGGTTCGCACTATATTTCTACTGACAGTGCTGCTCTCTAATAGGCCATTCTGTGTGACTGAGAATTTATTACTGGTCCCTTACCGACTTATTGGAAGTCCAGGGAGAGGTTGTTTTGGCTTCTCACAGGATTGAGCAGGGTTTTTAATTTTTTTTAAGTTGAACTAAACTCTGAAACATAATGAATCAGAGGAGTAGGCCATTCTCTTTTTAGTAAATGAGTTAATAGGATAATGAAAACCCCTTGGGGAAAGTAGTAAGTTAAACAACAAAGCAAGTTCTCTGCTTTTCGCAAAATATTTCCCCCAAAGGTTATCTCTTATAACCTTACCTCTCCCTATGGTAACTGAGCAACTGTGCTGGGTGTCTCTAGCCTCAAGCTTCATCACATTGGCATCTAGAAAGAGAATAGTTTTTCCTCCTTTGGACGACAAGCCACACTTGGTGTACACCTCCTGTGAAAAGGATCCCTTGGGATCTGTCACTGCCTATTGTTTGTGGCTCCAGCATATTGGAACATGCATTGACTTGTCAACTTTTCACCAGTAAACATTTGTGGTGATAATAACTCATAGTTAGGATTATCCACTGATAAGGGTGTACCAGAAAACTCTGACAATCATTTGTACCGATGCTACTAATACAATGCAGTTTATGTAACTTGGATGACAGAATGAATCTTGGAAAGAAAAAAGATCAGGTCTTTCCTAGAAGTGTCTTGTGCCTAAATCAATTCAATTCCTAAGGTTTTCCTAACCCTTTGAACTTGCTGAACTTACTTTTATGTTGTTTTCCATCCTCTTATCTAATTATAGATTGTTGATCGATTTTCAGATTCCGAGGGTGACATTAAGAAGGAGTGTAGTCTTGTACTTGACATTCGGGTTTGAAGGTTTAAATTTGACTTGGTGATTTTTAAATGGATCCAATTCTTCATGGTAAGAATGATGACTGCCTTGTATTAGAGGTTTCAGGATAATACCCAATGAAATGTATTAACAAATAATTTGATCCGCATCCCCATCCCTCTACCCACAACCCTGCCCTTGCACTGAAGATTTCTGCACATAAAACATCTTATAAAATTTCAAATTTTGTGTTATACTTGCTGGTATTAAGGTTCCCTGCATAAATTACAACGATGTCTTAAACAATTGTCTTTGAAAGATACAGTGGCTTCACTTCTGCTTTATCTTGGCACTAAGTCTTAAAGGGGTTGCTTTTGTTTCTGTGCCTATCTTGTACCCAGACTTTCTCATCCAGAGTCTGAGTAAATTTTTGTTGAAAGACTTCTTCCATTTTCTTTCTGTCTGTCTTCTGTATTTGCTTTCCCCAAACCATCTCTAGTTCTCCCCATTTTCCATCATCCTTATTCAACAGGTTCAACCTCTGCAAAAAAGAAAAGTTTTTTTTTTTTTTTTTAAAGAATATTTCCTCCCATTTCAGCTATTCAAAGTCTGTGTTACCCTTTTTAAAATATACCCTTCCTGGTGGTGACCCATCCCCTCAGGGACCCTGGGCATTAACATCTGACTTTGGAATATAAGATGATGTCCAGCATCATCTTATATTCCACTTGTTGGCTTTGCATCCTAATTTGCATGCTCAGTTGCTCAGTCATGTCAGACTCTTTGTGACCCCATGGACGGTAGCCTACCAGGCTCCTCTGTCCATAGAAATCTCCAAGCAAGAATACTGGAGGGGGTTGCCATTTCCTTCTCCAGAGGATCTTCCTGACCCAGGGATCGAACCTGTGTCTCCTGTGGTTCCCCTGCAGGTGGATTCTTTACTACTGAGCCACCAGGGAAGTCCCTAATTTAAAGTCAGTTTATTTACCAACAAATTGCGTTCATTTTATTTTATAGCTTATGTGGTAACTGCTTTAAACACAGCTCAGACTGGTTGGCTCCAGTCAAGTAAGAATTCTGCCTGTCTTGTTTTAGCATTTAAAAAAATTCCCACGTTCTTACCTAGAAGTCTTAAGCATGTGCACACATACCCCTTTATCTGCAGTGGTGTAAGTACATCTCTCCCTGGAGGTCATGGCATGAACCAGATACTTCTCAGCTGATTCTGAGCTGATTGTGCACGTGTTTAGTTTAAGAACTAGACCTGACACTAATTAAAAAGAAAGAATATCAAACTTTTGTTTCTTATTGCCTCACTTGTTTAAGTATTTCATTTTGTTTAAAGTATTTTGGTGAGAGTACAAATTTTTGGCACAATTACCCAGTTTTTTTTTAAAGTCTTAAGACTGGTATACATGAAAGGAATTATAAAGCAGCTTTTCCACTTCAGCAGATGAACTATTCATGAGTGTGTCTTTGAGAACCAGAATTCACTGAAATTGGACTTGACTCCTTATTAGGGTCAATGATCCACTAAATCGTTATCCTTGGAAACAATCTGTGGATTCTCTTTGTGGAAATAGCCTTTAACAAAGTGTACTTTCACATTCCCAGGCATGCCAGAAAAAAAAAAAGACACTGGCCCCCACTCAGGAAGGGAGAGACTGATTTGCCCTGCTTGTTAAGTTACTTTTTTTTTCTTTTCAGAATGACCAAAGGGAGGCTTTGCCTATGAATCACTTTATTGAAAATGGTATGAAAAATAAATGAGCTAGAAGCAATTTAAAGGAAAGCCTGAAACTGGGCATTAGGACAGCTCTGCCAATTTCATGCATTGGAGAAGGAAATGGCAACCCACTCCAGTGTTCTTGCCTAGAGAATCCCAGGGACGGGGGAGCCTGGTGGGCTGCCATCTATGGGGTTGCACAGAGTCGGACACGACTGAAGCGACTTAGCAGTAGCAGCAGCAGCCAATAGGTAATACATAATCTAAATTCTAGTTTAGTAGCTGGCCAAAGCCGGAGAAGGCAATGGCACCCCACTCCAGTACTCTTGCCTGGAAAATCCCATGGATGGAGGAGCCTGGTGGGCTGCAGGCCATGGGGTCGCTAAGGGTCAGACACGACTGAGCAACTTCACTTTCACTTTTCACTTTCATGCATTGGAGAAGGAAATGGCAACCCACTCCAGTGTTCTTGCCTGGAGAATCCCAGGGACCGGGGAGCCTGGTGGGCTGCCGTCTATGGGGTTGCACAGAGTCGGACAGGACTGAAGCGACTTAGCAGCAGCAGTAGCAGTAGCAGCTGGCCAAAGCAGATTTACAGATAATCCCGCTCATGCAAATATTCTACCGAGAAGAACTCTAAGGTACTTTTTTACAGTTTATGTTGCCATGATTTAAACTGTTGTTACTCCAAGGTACTCCAGAGATGCAGTGTTATAAGCGATAGAGTATGTGTGGTAGGGAGAAGCAGGGAAGGAGAGAGAAATTGTTTAAACCACTGAGTAACTACAAAAGCCAAACCACAGAAATGCCAAGTACAGGTGGGGTATGGCAGCCTGAGTGTAAGCTCACAGATAGAATTCATGTCATTCAAAAGTTCGTCCCAGATCCCCTGGGGAGGGGAATGGCAACCCATTCCAGTGTTTTTGCTTGGAGAATTCCATGGACAGAGGAGCCTGGCGGGCTATAATTCATGGAGTTGCACAGAGTTGGACACGACTGTGCATACACATATACATACATTGCTAATAAAAAATACAAAACTACAATGAACTATCACTCTCACTGATCAAAAAAAGAAAAAAAGAGTTGGTCCTTGCTGATGCTAACCACACCAAGAAGACACTTGTGTTTCATGGGAGCAAAAGTCAAATATTTTTTAATGGCATTCCTGGGCATGTGAGTATACACTGTGCTTACTATTTCTACAAAGAAAATCCACAGATTTCTCTAGGGGTAAAGATTTAGTGGGTACACTGACTCTGAAAAGGAGTCAAGCTCACTCTAGTGAAAAGGTGTGCAACTCTTGTACAAGAACTGGCTCTTCAGCAGAGGGCGGCGGTGGACATGCCCCTCTGCTTGGAACCTCTGCGCTCTGTTCTAAAGAGTGAACTGATAAAACTCCTTCAATTCAATACTTTATTCTCACGGTTCGGTTCAGTTCAGTCACTCAATCGTGTCCAGCTCTTTGCAACCCCATGGACTGTAGCGTGTCAGGCCTCCCTGTCTATCACCAACTCTGAGAGCTTGCTCAAACTCATGTCCATCGAGTCGGTGATGTCATCCAACCATCTCATCCTCTGTTGTTCCCTTCTCCTGCTGCCTTCAATCTTTTCCAGCATCAGGGTCTTTTCCAATGAATCAGTTCTTCACATCAGGTGGCCAAAGTATTAGCCAAAGTATGAAGTTTCAGCTTCAGCATCAGTCCTTCCAATGAGTGTTCAGGACTGATCTCCTCTAGGAAGGACTGGTTGGATCTCCTTGCAGTCCAAGGGACTCTCAGGAGTCTTCTCCAACACCACAGTTCAAAAGCATCAATTCTTTGGCGCTCAGCTTTCTTCACAGTCCAACTCTGACATCCATACATGACCACTGGAAAAACCATAGCTTTGACTAGACAGACCTTTGTTGGGAAAGTAATGTCTCTGCTTTTTAATATGCTCTCTAGGTTGGTTTAGAGGGCTTCCCTGGTGGCTCAGACGGTAAAGCGTCTGCCTGCAATGCCGGAGACCCAGGTTTGATTCCTGGGTCGGGAGGATCCCCTGGAGAAGGAAATAGCAATCCACTCCAGCACTCTTGCCTGGAAAATCCCAGGAACGGAGGAGCCTGATAGGCTGTAGTCCATGGGGTCACAAAGAGTCGACACGACTGAGCGACTTCACTTTCACTAGGTTGGTCATAGCTTTTCTTCCAAGAAGCAAGCGTCTTTTAATTTCATGGCTGCAGTCACCATCTGCAGTGATTTTGGAGCCCCCAAAATAAAGTCTACTCTCACAGTACATAATGTAAATTAAGATCAAACTCAACCAGCACTTATAGCATGTGTAATGTGTAAAGCACAGACCAGGTACTTTGGAGGCAAAAAAGATGATTAAACCCTAAATGGCGTAGGAGTTTCAAAGGACAGTTTCTTGCAGTCTTTAAGCTTGAGAGACAGACAGCGTATACTGGGATCCTGAGGCTGCCATTGTAGGTGATGGAACCTTAGGGAAAGTTTTCTCATCTTGATTAGTCCTTGGTTTCTCATCCGTAAAATGGGTACAATAATACCTGCCACTTCATCCACTACTAGTTAAAACACAGACCTACTGGAAGACACATATATAGACAAGCAATTCTATAAGGCAAAGCAGTTAGACAACCTGCTGTAGCAGCAGAAGGTAGTGTGATAAATGTAGTCAGGGATTGGACTGAAGCGATAGCTTCAAGGGAGAAGTGATCTTTAAGCTGAGCATTGAAGGCAAGTAAAATTCTTTTGATCATTGGGTGGAAAGTGTGTCTGTGAGGGAGGGAGTATGAAGGATGAACAGAAGGAGCATAGATTATTTTATTTCTAAGTTTGTAAACTCATAATACTGTATTTCACAAAGGCTATTCTGTGGATAACTATTGTTTCATTCAGTATAAATTATATATAATAGAGTTTCTCTGTTAGTGTTTACAAATATCTAAATTAGTTTATTTAGCTACTCCTGAAATCCATATATTTAAAAGCAATGGTATCCATATAATTTCTATTTAAAAAATCAAGAAATAATTAAATATTATTTTTAAGAACAAATGGCTTGAGAGTTGCTAAATGCCTGAATGTTGAAAGTGAGTTTTAATTGGTGGAGTTGACTTCTTATTTATATGAAAACTTCTAGGGATATTAAATGTTGTATCATTATGAAGTGTTTTTATTCTTACTCATATGTTGTTTAATGTATAGTCATGATAGACTTTTGGGTAAAGATAAGAAACGTAGAAAACATTGATGATAAAATACAAGTGAATCACTTTTGTAATTAACACCTTTTTTAAGTTCTGCAAACTCTGTGATCTTCACCATGTTCATGCATTTCACTCATCTAAGTAAAATTCTGCTGTAAATCACTGGACTACCCATGTTTCAAAAGTCAATGTTTGAGAAGGATAATTAATTAATGATTATCTGCAATTTATTTTTTTGCTTACTAGCAGTAAAGATTTTCCTCACTTATAATGTGGTATTTAGAGAGAAAAGCTTGGAAATAACAGGTTGAAATCTTATCTTTTTAGCTTACCATTAAAAAATAAATTAATAATAAAATAATAAACGTAGTAAAAGTTGAATGTTTAAGCTTAAATATTAGAATTCTAAGCATCTACCTAATCATGTTGCCATATACAAAGTTAAAATTCATTGTACCTTTGTTCCTCAGCATGTTTTTGAAGATTTCCATAATAAAAGAAAGTAAACAAAGTAGTATAATGAACCTCACATGTCCATCACCCAGTTTCAGTTAGCAAAACTCTGCCATTCTTGTTTGATCTAAATTTCCACCCCCTGTATTGTTTTTTAAGTTACTTTTTAAAGGTGTAATTGGCATACATTGAAATGTGGAGATCTTACCTATAAAATTTTTTAAAATGGATATATCCATATAATTCCTATCACAATATTGAACATTTCTACATCCCCAGGTATTCCCTTGTGTCTTCTGTCAGTGATTCTCTTACCCCTAGACAACCATAGTTCTAAATAGATTTGCCCCTTCTAGAACTTCAGGTAAAGGATTTGTACTCTTTTTGTATAAAGCATTTTTCGCTCAGCATAAGGTCTATATGATTCACGCATGTCCTTGTATGTAGAAGCAGTCATTCCATTTTCCTGGTAAATATAGTATCCCACTATACAGCTATACCACAATTTGTTTATTCATGCTATCAATGGAGATTTGACTTTTTTATATGACTTTTCACTAATATGATTAAATCTTCTATGAAAATACTCCAAAAAGTCTTTTGTGGATTTTTTTTTTTTCATTTCCTTTGAATAAGGATCTACATGTGGAATTGCTGGGCCAAGGGAAGGTGTATGTTTAACTTTATCAGAAAATGACAACCCTTTTCCTGCAGTTATTGTACCAAGTTATATTCTCACTAGCAACCTATTAAGAGTTTCGGTTGTTTTACATCATCAACATTTAGTATTTTAATTTGGTAAAGAGGCATCTTATTGTGATTTTAGTTTGCATTTCCCTGATAACTAATTATTTAAGAACTTTCTCATGTGCTTAATGGGTATTTGCATATCTTTCTTTGTGAAGTGCCAGTCAAGTTTTTTCCCCCCACTATTAAATTGTGTTGTCTCCTTATTGAGTTGTAGTACTTCCTAAAAATATATGCTGAATACAAGTTCTTTGTCTACTTTATGTTTCACAAGTGTTTTTTCCCCTAGCCTGAGATTTGCCTATTTATTTTAACAGTCCCTTTTAATGAACAGAATTTTTAATTTCAATGAAGTTTAATTTATCAACTGTTATGGTTTGTATTTTTTTGTATCCTATCTATTCAAGAAATCTTTGCCTAATGCAAAGGAAGAAAGGTACTTTATGTTTTCTTTTAAAAGCTTTATAGGTTTGGATTTAGGTTTACATCTGCCATTCAACTCAAAATAAACTTGTGTGAACTGTGAGGGAGGGATTGAGGTTTAATTTTTTCCCACATGGATAACCAGTTGTTCCAGTTGTTGAAATGTCTTCTTTCCTGGTTGCATTGCCTTGGGACCTTTGTAGAAAATCTATTGATCATTTAAGTTTTACATTTACAATTTTATTTGTCAGTTATACCTCAGTAAAGCTGGAAAAAGAAAAAAAATGCATTAACTTGGTAGGATTCTTTGGTAGAATTAAGAATATAATCACTAAAATAAATTTTTGCTTAACTCTGTCATTGAACTGTGCAATACCTTCCGGTTTCACAGTACACTATCACAAGCAGTATTTTTGACATTGATTCAACCAAGACATAAAGCAGTTTCATTACCACAAGGATTTCTTGTATTGCCCTTTTATAACAAATATAGCTGTTGTTTAAAGTTCATTTTTTACTTCTAAAGAGTACTACTATAATTCTAAATTATGTGCTGTGCTTAGTCGCTCAGTCCTGTCTGACTCTTTGTGACTCCATGGACTGTAGCCCACCAGGCTCTTCTGTCCATGGGGATTCTCCAGGCAAGAATACTAAAGTGGGTTGCCATGCCCTCCTCCAGGGGATCTTCCCAACCCGGGGATCACACCCAGGTCTCCTGCACTGCAGGTCGACTCTTTCCTGTCTGAGCCACCAGGGAAGCATAATTCTAAGTAATATGTTAGCATTGGCATTTCTTTCAACAATGTCTCTTAAACTAGGAACCTTATTACTCACTTCTAGAGTTTTATCAGTTTTAATTCTACTGTTGATTGTCTTTATAACTCTAAATTATATACTGCTATATTTTATCTGAGTTTAGATACTATCTCCTGACTCCTTATGATGTGAAAGGAGGAAATTCCCAGTCCTTCACCTCACTTTTCTTCTCTTACCCACTTTTTCTGCCTTCTCACTACTCTCCTCTATACCTTACTTTTACATTGTCAAGGTTTATAATATTGTAAACCTTCTAACTTTCAGACTTTCCTGTTTATGATAGGTTGATTTTGAATTCTGAAAAACCAATAGAAAGCATTTATAACATTGAAATTATATAAATATTCTTCACTGCAAAGCAAGTATGTGATTGGACCTGTAGAGAAGGAATTCTTTGGGGCACTAATTCTGTTTTGCTCTAAGAGGATGTTCAAGGATCATCAAAGGCTCCTTTTCCATAATCCTTTTTTTGCTCAAACTTATGATACTTTAGTTGCACCATGATTTTCTGTTTTATTCTTGCTAAGTGAAATGAATATCATCACTAAAATTCTCTATTTTCTTGATTACACTAACTTGTTGAATGAGATTTACTTTCTTGGAGATGTTTTCCTGGACTCCTGACCATGTTCTAACCATGTTTCTAGATCTATTGCAAAGCTGTCATTGTGGGATTCCATTGCCCTCCCCTGGCCTACCAACACCACCATCATTTTATTCTTAAACGAATTCTACATTTTCTTGAAACCTATAGTTTTATGTTTGAGGATAAATTTTTCCTTTGGAGTCAAACTTTTTTTCAGTTAGGATGCGTGGGAGGTAAATGGGATCCTTGCATATCTGAAAATGCCTTATTTTGCCCACGTGCTTGATTGACCTGGTACACATATGCAGATTCAAAGCCACGTTTTCCCCAAGACTTTAAAGATTTTGTTCCACTGTCTTCTGAAATTCAGAATGTCTGCCAAGTCTGATGGCAGCTTGAGTCCTTATCCTTTCTTGGTAACCTGATTTGGACTCTGATAGCTCTAAAAGGATCTTCTTTATATCTTCAGAGATTTGAAATTCTACCGAGATATGTCTTATTATTTATCTTCATCCTATTCAGAACCTGGTTTGCCCAGGCAATATGAAGACCTTGTGTCTTTCTTTGGGTCTGGGGAATTTTTTGTATTATTTTTTCCCCTCTTGTCTGTATTATCTTTCTGAGATTTCTATTAAATGAATACTGGGCATCCTTCATCTCTCTTAATTCTTCTTTCATATTTTCAATCTCTCTTATATTTTGTTCTATGTTCTTGGAAATCTCCTGAAAGTTTTCTCCTCGCCTGCCTATTGAATTTCTTTTCATTGTCACAATCATTTTTAATTTCCCCAAACTCTCTTTTTTTCCCAATTGCTCCTTTAATCTTTTCCCATTTTTATTTTATGGATACAGTGTATTCTCAAATACCTCAGAGGATATGAATTGAATTTGAATTTTTATTTAGGTCCTCGTCTGTTGTATGAATTATTTATATTCTCTAGAATCATATGGTTATATTTTCATCTTGGTGCTATTTTGTGCTGTGCATTTTCCTCAAATGTCTAGTGAATCTTCGTTGTTTCTTTGCAGGTATTAATAAATTAATAGAGGGTTAATAAGGAAATTTCTATTTGGGAATTAATTTTTCCCTGTGTTTTCTTGCTGGTGTCATTTTCTTCTCTAGTTTCATATTCTGCATTGCCTCTGTGCAGGAGATCTCTACACTATAGTCTTCAATACACTTAGTAATATACTGATCTAACATAACGTTTACTTTCAAGTCCAAGTAAATTTGGTATATTTATCATATACCAAATGAAATGGCAAAACAACCTTTTAAAACCCCTAGAAAGAGTATGGAATTTTATATCAACATGGAAAGGTTTTCAGATCTAAGTTTAAAAATTAATGATGTCAGGAATAGCTAAATTACTAAAATTAAAAATTAGGGCCATCTACATGAATGAAGTTTATTAGACTGACAATGTGTGGGTTTTCATTTTCATAGCAAATGGCACTCTCACTTTCAGTCTTGTTCTGTTCCTAGGGTATCATGGTTTTGACGCCCAGGAACTTGATGTCCGATTCATTGTTTGGAGGGTTCGCACACGCCCTGTGTGAAGCCTGTGCCTCCTGACGTGTTCACTCTGTGCTTCCCTCCCTCCCTCCCTCCCCCTCTCTGACATTTCCTGGTGCTGCCTCGGGGGGCTGAGTGGGCTGGCCGGGGCTGGCTCCCACCTCCGGGTGGTCCTGCTGCACAGGACAGCTGTCTGGGAAGTCCAGTGCCAGCTCCCAGGACTCAGCACCTCACTGCTCAGGAGCATGTGCCTCTGGGCACAAGGGGCCTCGCAGGCAGCCAGATTCCAGTTCTTTCCAGTTCGAACTTTTTAGTACTGTAGTCATTGTTCATGTCCCTGACTCAGGCCAGTTTTAGAAGTACCATTTAAATTTTGTTAAAAAGCCACCCCAGAGTGACCTCACCTGAACTCGTGATTAGTTGGGGCAGGGAAGAACCTAGGCTTCGTAGACTGAAAAGAAACGGTCTCGTCTGCAAATCCCTCCTCTTCAGTCTCCCTCCAGAGTGGTCTGGGTCACGGGTGTGAAAGATTCAGATTATTGCAGATTCTTGCTTCTTATTGGACCCAAACTGGATGAGAAGGCCTCAGCCGGCTCTAGGGCTTCGTGACAGTGGAGGAAAAGATCTGTTCATGATCAGCTGTGAACTGAATTGTGTTCTCCCCATATTCATTGTGACGCCCTACCCTCATCCCCCATAGGACCTCAGAATGTAAGTGAATTCGGAGATGGGGCCTTTGAAGATGTCATTAGGGACTTCTCTTGTGTCTAGTGGTTAGGAATCCTCCTCTCAATATAGGGGACACAGGTTCAATTCGTGGTCCTGGAAGTTCTCACATGCGGTGGGGCAGCTAAGCCCGTGTACCACTACTGAAGCCTGTGCTCTAGAGTCTGGGAGCTGTAGTAAGAGAAGCCACCGCAATGAGAATCCCATGTTCTACAGCTAGGGAGTCATCCCTGCTCTCTCACTGCAACTAGAGAGAGCCCTCAGTTCAGTTCAGTTCAGTTCAGTTCAGTTCAGTTCAGTGGCTAAGTTGTGTTCAACTCTTTGCAACCCCATGGACTGCCGCATACCAGGCTTCCCTGTCCTTCAGTATCTCCTGGAGCTTGCTCAAACTCACGTCCATTGAGTTGGTGATGCCATCCAACCATCTCATCCTCTGTCATCCCCTTCTCCTGCCTTCAATCTTTCCCAGCATTAGGGTCTTTTCCAATGACTCCATTCAATGAGAGAGCCTTCACAAAGCCACAAAGACCAGTGCAGCCAAAAAAAAAAAAAAAATGTAATTAAATTAAAATGAGGTTGTTAAGGTGGGCCCTCATCTAATACGACTGGTGTCCTTACAAGAAGAGGACATTGGGACACAGGGAAAGAGAGAAAGACACAACAAGACATACGCACACACAGCTAACCCTGTGGGGGCACAGCAAGAAGGTGGCTGGCTGCAGGCCAAGGGAGAGGCCTCAAAAGCCAAACCTGCCAACACCTTGAGCTTGAACTTCCAGCCTCCAGAACCATGGGAAAATAAATTTCTGTTGAAGTCACCCTAGTCTGGTATTTTTTTGTGACAGCTCTCAGAAACTAATACAGAATGTTTAGTCAATAAATCCTGATTCTTTCCCTGCTGCCCTCAGGGCCAGAGGAAGCAGGCATTCACTGGGGCCTGGGTAAGTGGTCCTGATCACTCGATTCTGAACTTGTGTAGTTGACTTCATGACACGACTGCTGTCTAAGAATGGTTTTGACTAGTCTTGCTGAATTATGAACTCTTTGGTATATCAAACTTGGACGGAGAGCTGGTGAAAGAAATCGGAGAGGCTGTAATTAGGAGAGTTTCACAGGTGTGCAAGAGTAACACTGTGTAGGTTGTTAGCTGAGATGTGCTGATAAGGACTTAGTTGACACAAGCTGCAGCAATACAAATCTGGACGTGCTGGTTTGCCAAAGAGGCTGACACTCCAGTAAGACCTTGATTTCAGATATTAAAATTGGAAATTCCTTTGTTCGACTGTACAGAGCTTCATGTATGGAAACCTTTCTTTAAATTGTATTTATCCCCCACCCCCTTCAATGCCATTATATTATTGTTGGCATTTCTAGCAGAAGAATTCTTTAATCTGAAAAACTAGAATCCTGATGGACCTCGTTCTGACCTAGGTTTCAGGTTGTGGACTTTACATCATTCATTCACCCTCTCTGTGTCTCAGTTTTCTTTACGTAAAAAGAAAGAAAATTACAGCTCCCCACTTCACTTGATTATGATATTCTAGGCATCAATTTTGAGAAAGAGAGTAAATTTCATAAAGACCTTTTCCCCCATTCAACTTGGACAAAAGAAAGTGATGTAGCCTCTTTGAACCTCAGTTTCCTCATCTATAAAATGGACACAGTAATACTTGAAAGAGTATTGTGAGTGTTCACTGAGAACATTCAGAAACCACCTTGTGTTAATCCTTGCATATTTTAAGAGTTCAATAAGTGTTAGCCACTGATGATGACTTGATGATGACATTATTAACAAGAAGTGATTTCACTGCTCTGAGGCGCTCCTGACATATTATTATTCTGGCTCGTGAAAGGAGCATCTACCTTAAGACTTAGGTTGGTTGAAACCGTCTAATATGGGAGGTATAGGATTGAAGAGAAGATATGGGCTTCCCTGGTGGCTCATTCATGAAAGAACCTGCCTGCAATGTGGGAGACCTGGGTTCAATCCCTGGGTTGGGAAGATCTCCTGGAAAGGGAATAGCTACCCACTCCAGTATTCTTGCCTGGAGAATTCCATGGACAGAGGAGTCTGGGGGGCTATAGTCAGTGGGGTAGCAAAAGAGTTGGACATAACTGAGCAACTAACACTTTCACTTTTCACGTGGAGATATAACTACAGAATGAGGTCTTATTCCTTTAACCTACAAGTGCTAAAACCTCAGTATGTGCCATAAAGTAGCCTTTCTCTAACTTTAACATGCACATAAATTCCCTAGAGATCTCGTTAGAAGGCAGATTCTAATCCAGTAAGTGGGAGTGGAGTTGGATGTTGAGATAGATTCTGCATTTCTAACCAGTTCCCAGGTGATGGCGAGGCTGCCGCTCTAGGTCAAGTTTGAGCAGAAAAGCAGTGGAATCACCCCAATCTGTCAATTCCAATTCCAATTCTTTTATCAACCAATTATTATTTTCTATTGCTTTACATTAAACTTCAGAACAATTTCATTTTTAATCTTAAATTGGCAGGGCTCACAAGGGCCTCTGTACCAAGACCTGTTTCAGGGAATGCTTTGTCTAGTGATTTAATTCACCATTTGATATAAAATGAATATAGGGCAAGTTGACCTGCTGGAGCTTATCTATCAGAGGGAATACATGTGGCTACAACATCTGTGATAAAGCTGACACAATTCCTCTGTGAGGTTGCTTCCCATTGCTAATGTTAGTACTTTCGGTGTGGGAAGAAACGCTCAAGGAGTGTGCATGACATCTGTATTTTGTATAATTTATCAGATGGCCACATTTTAAGAACTGTGTGATGCTTGTCCGAAAAGGGAAGAAACAGGATGATTTTCTGTAGCCACAACTGTGAGGTACAGTGACTTGTATTAATACTATTAAATTACTGATTTTTCTTTCCTGAAAACACATTTGACCATCACTTCTGGGGAAGCTGTAATGGTGGTCAAATCTCACATCTTTTTCAAGATGGAAGAAGAAACTGAGTTACCCTAACTTTACCAAGTGGTCATTATTGGGTTTATTTTATGCTTTTTGTAAAGGAAATAATCCCTTTTCACTCATTGTGACTTCTGTCCTTTGGGAAGCGGGGATGACTCTGAAGTTCTGATGACTTCAGTGTGCTTCCCTAATTTAAAGCCATGTTGGAGGGGCTCCATCCCCAATTCCTTGGTCAAGTTGAATTAACCCCAAGCTGGAGTACTGGAAACTGCTCTTTGCAAATATTACTGTTACCATTTAGAAATATGTACACTACCTAAGTTTTCTTTTGAGAAAAACTATCCACCTATAAAAAAAGAAAAATTGCTTTGACAAAAACAGTTCTGGTTTGACTAACCATTTTGTTTCTTTAAGTGATGAGTGTATGCAAGGTGGACCCTTGATGAGCCAACATTGCACTGTGGATACATGTCTATGTTTATGCGCTGTTAGAACAGAAGGCACTGTATATAGAAATGTTGCTTTGAAACAATATTTGCAAAACATGCAAACTTCTGTATCTGTATTTGGAAAAATAAAACAGGCTTTTGTTGCTTAAAAAAAAAAAAATTGGCAGGGCTCCTCTTTCTCATCCCTGGCCTTGCTAACACTTAATTAAAAAAAAAAAAAAACAAAAAAACAACAAAATAAGAGTAACAACAATGACAATGTCTAATGTTTATATAGAGGTTACTATATACACCAGGCACTGTTTACTGAAATTCTTATGACACCTCATAGGGTAGGTGCTTTATTATCTCCATTTTATAATTGATAAAGCTGGGGTACATATAGGTAAGATAATTTGTTTCGATACTTACCTAGTGCATGGCAACTAGGATTATTTTAGGAGTCTATTTAAATACTGGAGAAGGGAATGGCAACCCACTCCAGTATCCTTGCCTGGAGAATTCCATGGACTGAGAAGCCCATGGTGAGCTATAGTCCATGGGCTCAAAACAGAATCAGACACGACTGAGTAACGAAAGATGTAATGTAATGTTATTTGAAGGATTCCTTTGTAAATCAGAGGCTCTAGAGATAGCTGGAATAGTTAGTCTAATTCATCAGTTTTTGTTGCTCACACTATGGTTTCATCACATTTTACAAAAAGTGGAACCCACCTTCCTGGAGCTGGTGACGGCGATATTTATCCAGGATGCACTCCCAGGCTGACTGCAGAGGCTGTTATCCTGATGAGTACTAGAGCGGCCCTGGGGCTGGACCCCACGCAGTGAGCTCAGCTGTGGCTGGCTAAGTAACAAGATTTTAAGAATGAAGATCACAGCAAGCCGGGTGGATCCTGCTTCCATCCTAATTTGAGGGTAAATTCAAATTTTATCAAGCAAACATTGTTTTCTATGGATTTGCACTCAACTTCAGAAAGGTTTTATTTTTCATCTTAAATTAACAGGGCTCTGGCAGCTTTCCTGTCCCTGGCCTCTCATTTTAGTATTTTTAAGATGTTGAGAACAAGAGTACGATCACTACTTCATCTGTGAGCCTGCTCCCAGAACTGCGGGCAGTTCCCGGAAGAGTGGTAACAGACAGACCCGGGCACGTTCCTGAATGAGGACAGGGATGTGTCCGTTAGGAGCTGTGCCCTCTGCAATCTGGGGACAGTGCTTACTCTGGAGAACGTGACTCAGAGCCCATGGTTGCCTGTAACCCTGGCTGGGCCAGTCACTTATTCTGCAACCTGGGATCAGTCCTAGATTTTCATGGTCTCTATTTACCTCCTTCCTAACATGAAAGAAATGGACAGAATGGGAATTTTTCAAAGCATATGTTTTTAGCTATGAAATCCTTTTCAAACAAAAGTTCGTCTGGAAGCCCAGGAAATAAATTAGATGAGCTGAATTTTCTCTGGTGGAAGTTGGGGAGGAGCCAGAGTCAGCCCTATTTTTTCTAATCCCTTACCAGTCCCCAAGAAGCCTCAATTTTCTGTGTATGAACTTGAAAACTACTGGACTAATGATGATCTGAAGGCTCCCTCTAGCTTCTGTACTGTCTGTTCCTGTGTTCTCAGGGAACAGGGCTTGGAGTATTAGAAGGCTACCATTGGGGAGAGGCATTTGAAGGCTAAAGGCAATTTTGTCTTTGACCCCAATGGTTGATTATTGTGTTATTGTGCAGTCTCCTAGTTGTGTCCAACTCTTTGCGACCCCATGGACTACAATACGCCAGGCCTGTGTCCCTCACCATCTGCCAAAGTTTGCCCAAGTTCATGTCCATTACATTGGTGATGCCATCAGCTATCTCATTCTTAAAGTGGAAGTGGCTGGTTATTAGGAAACCTAAAAAGGTTTAAGTAGGCATCCTCAGTGTTATTTTGAAAGATTTAAATGCATGTTGTTTTGTTTTGTTTTTTGCTCTGTCATTAAACATACCTTAAGTTAGGCTTATCCTCTTTCATTTGGAACAGAGCAGAAAGATTTTTGTTTTCTTTTGGTTTTTGATTTTTAACTAGGTTTATAGAGGTGTGAGGTGTGATGTATGTAGTTATAGACTAGTCCAACTCCCTTTGCTAAAGTAAACAAATGATTTTAGAAGAGGTGAAAATTGAAAGTGGGCAGAAACAAACCATTAAGATTTTTGAATGTCAATGGGAGGATTTCCCTGGTGGCCCAATGGTTAAGACTTTGCCTTTCAGTACAGGGAGTGTGGATTCAACCCCGGGCCAGGGAGCTATGATCCCACATGACTCTTGGCCAAAACACGAAAACAGAAAACAGAAGCATAAAACAGTAAAAAAATTCAATAAAGACTTTAAAAATAGTCTCCATAAAAAAAAATGTTAAAAAAAAAAGTCAATAGAAAAGTCTTTGAAATTATTGGCTTCCGTGAGACCATAAATAAGTAATCACTTTCCTTAAAGATTAGATATGAATGCTTTACTGTCAGTGAATTGTTAACTAGACAGGGTGGTACAGAATGTTAAGTTGAATTCACAGTTTCCTAAATTATACTGGAGATTTGAATCAGAGACAGTGGTTTGAAGTAGCATTCTCATTCTCTTTAAAATGCGGCATATTCTCTTCTCCCTACCTTTGAATAAAGCTTCCAAAGAGAATACAGCTTTCAAACTGGTTGCTAGTGGTACACCCTGAAAGATGCAGGTGGGACGGATGATGTGGTAGCATCTCCAGGGCAAGTGTTCTAGGTGTTTATCCATTTTCCTACCCTCTAACAACAAAAAATCCCGTATAAAATGTAGCCCGCTGTATATAGCACAGTCAATAAATAGCCTTCTTTCTCTAGGGGTGAAGCTACAAGTGGAATGTTTTGCCATCACAATGGTCATATGTCTGATAATTAATGTGAAAATTATGAAAATCCAGACTATGGTCAATCATGATCTAACTTAACGTTTGGTGCTCCTATAATGAGACAAAAGTAGAATCTCCTCAATCTGCAGTAATTTTTTTTTTCATTTTAGACTGTATCATTGCAACTTTTTCAAAGGCACAGAAAGACTGGAATCCCCAAATGAGACAGGAAAGAGAAATGCCTAGTATTTTGGCAGAGAGTAAGGAATATTTTTTAATCCCCTCTAGGCAAGGCAATGGCACCCCACTCCAGTACTCTCGCCTGGAAAATCCCATGGGTGGAGGAGCCAGGTAAGCTACAGTCTGTGAGGTTGCAAAGCGTCAGACACGACTCAGTGACTTCATTTTCACTTTGCACTTTCATGCATTGGAGAAAGAAATGGCAACCCACTCCAGTATTCTTGCCTGGAGAATCCCAGGGACCAAGAAGCCTGGTGGGCTGCCATCTATGGGGTCGCACAGAGTCGGACACGACTGACACGACTTAGCAGCAGCAGCAGCAGCAGGCTAGCCCCATAGGCTGGGTGAGACTGAGAGAGGAGGGAAATAGCAAATCCATGGCTGTGCGCTTCTTGGCTGTGGAAAAGGCATGTAGAAGGTGTCTGATGACAACCACTAAGCACATTCTGCTTTGAATTAGTTCCTCGTTATTTGAAAAGGTTCACACAAACAACAACATTGATACTGCTTAATTGCACACAGAGTGATGTGGATAAGGCTCAAGGATATTGCGGTTTAGCCTCTTGATCACACCTCACTCTAACACAGTAATGAACAGGTGGACCTGAGTTCAAGTCCCTGTCCCCCTGACCACAAGCTGCAACTTTGAGAAAAATTGCTTTTTCTCTAAGCTTAGTCTTTGCATATGTTAAAGAAAGGCTGATATACCCTTCTTCCAAGCACTTACCTACTAAGGCTGTTATGAGGAAACACTTAAGAATGCTTATCTTAGTCCCTGGTACAGAATAACTGCTTGAAAAACATTAGTCCAGTATTAGTCCCATTTGGGGGCACTGGTAGCAAATATTAAGGGTCAGCATCCAGCAGTGATGAGGATAACCTTAAATTCAGGTGATGGGTTCCCGTGTACCAGCTACCCTATTTCCATCCAGCTTATTGTTTGATGTGGGGAGTCCAGTTTATTGAAATTTCATTTAAAGTCCTTTTTGGCAAGTATTGGCCAAAAAAGAGGAAAGGAAAAGAAAGAAAAAAATGAAGGGAGGAAGGAAGAAAAAGAAGAGAAGAAAGAAAAAGAAAAGAAAAAAGAGTTGATAGAAATTTTGGGTGGCCCTATTATCTCTTAACTCTTCTGATGTAGATAGAGCAGGTATTATTCGCCCATTGAACAGATTTAGAAGTTAGTTTGGTGATTGGCCTAGGATCACTGGTGAGTTACAATAGGGCCAGAACAAGAAAGAAGTTGGGTTTATCACAGACTTAAATGAACTTAGGGTTGCTGGACGGAAGGATGGGGAAAAGGGATAGTTAAAGAGTTTGGGATGGACATGTAAAAATGGATAACCAACAAGAATCTACTTATAGCACATGAAACTCTGCTCAATGCTGTGTGGCAGCCTAGATGAGAGGGGAGGTTGGGGGAGAATGGATTTATGTATATGTATGGCTGAATGCCTGCACTGTTCACCTAATGTTATTAATTGGCTATACCCTAGTACAAAATAAAAAGAAGTGAGGTCTAAAGTAAGTGTCAGATGGCAACTCCAATACGAGCATGGAACACTGTTGTACACAGTGGGCGTGAGGTTGGGGAAGCAGTTTGCCATGATGGTGGTCCCTTCACTGCAGCCCACGCAGAGACAGGTACTAGCCACTGATGAAGTCTCTTTGTGAAGGAGACAAATAGTGAAGAATCTCATGAAAACATCATATGATTCTGAAAAGTGATTCTTCTGAAATCAATCTCCCATATACTCTTCAGTATTTAGGCTTTTTGCAAAAAGCAGTAGCAGACTTCAATGTATTCTTACTTTTTATACTGCTAAATTTATGTTTTGGATTATCCCTACCATTGTCTCAGGCATGGAGATGGCCTTGACACCTTCTCTGATTTAATGATTTGCCTGAACTGTTTAATGTTCTTGAGGGAGTTTTAGCATCCTGGCCATGGTCTCTGACTCAGACTGCTTGTGTCCAGGTCCCAGCTGCATCGCTTATTAGTGCAATGACCTTGGGCAATTTCTTTAACTTCTCTCTGTTGCAGTTGCCTCATCTTTCTGATGGAGATGGTAATGGTACCTGCCACAGAGGGTTATTAGAAATCAATGAGAGATTCTTTGTTCAATACATGCAGAGAGTGAGCCCCAAGTAAATGTGAGCTGTGAATTATAATAAGGCTGTTCTATTTGCAGTTTATGAAGCTGAAATACATCACATCCATATGTTATGGGCATTGTTATTATCTTAGTGAAGTCTATAAAACTTCATTTCCAGTCACGAAAATAATGACATGGGATCCACTTGGAAATCATCCGCAGAAACTGGCTCGAGTAGCACAGAGGTCATTGTAAGCCATAAAGACCATACAAATCCAGATGAAGCCACCGTCAGATTGCTTTCTGTTTACGTGGTGGTGAACTGCAAGTTCTTTTAGTTCTTTTTTTTTTGCATTTTCCAAATGAAATTTGGTTCCACCTTCAAAGTCAAAGCTGTCCAGGAAAGGTCACAAAGTGAGGATCACACTTTCACTCTGGAACCCTTCTGCAGAACACCAAATCAGGCTTAGAATCAGGCTGTACACAACTGAAAAGGAAAAATAGGTTAGAAATAGCTCAAAGCGGTTTCCCATGTACACTTCCCCAAAGAAGAGATTCTAACTCAGACCACGTCCAAGTTCAGTTCAAAACGTTAAGTGGACTTTCCAAACTCAGTAAACGAAGTGACCGTGTCTCCCCCAGTAAGTGCACTGTTCTCCATCGTTCTCGTAGACACAGCCTGGCGCTGGTGCTGCTTCAGCAAGAAACTTTGGCTACCTCCTTACACCCTGCCAGTCCCAGCTCTGTGGGAAGTTGGGTTACGGTGGGTTGCACCATTGCCCCTGCCCCCTCGAAATCCACCCCAGAAACTATGGCTTCGGAGGAACCTCCTGACACCCTGAAGGTCTCCGTGTTGAGCTCCCTCTCCTCAGCCCACATCATCCACCTGGAACTGGTCTTGGGTTCAGAGGACATGTTGTCAAAGAAGGACTTGGACTTGTTGTAGTAGCAGCGGGGCCCCACATGGTCCTCCTCAGCAGTGGCCTCTTCACTCTGGGTCACCACGGCCAGGTCCTTCTCTTCCCCTTTCTCAGCTTTGTCATCTTGAAAATTCAGTTTCTTCTTAAATTCCTCATCCAGCTCTTCTCGGCTGAACTGGGCATTTGCCCTCTCAAAATCAAAGTCGCCTTCAAACTTGATTGTGTTTTCCTTGATGTTAGTTGGACAGCTTTGCCCTCCGGAGCGGTTCCTTGTTCATCTGTTCCCTGAGCACCTCCTCTGAGGTCTTCTGTTCTCTGTCATTCACCGGCCGTTGAGTTTGCACAGCTGCCTCTGAGCTATATCGGTGGCGGCCTTGCTGCAAGTGGGGCTGAGCGCCTGTTGAGCTGCATGCCCACGGTGCCCTCACCAGGTAACAGCTTCCTAGAGTTCAAGTTATCAAGAGATCCAGTCTGGACGGCCTGCTCCACCATGGGGCTCTTGCCAACTGAGACAGATGGAAATCTGGCTCCTAAACCCAAGGAGGCCAGCGTACTGCTGGCTAAGCAGGGAGCTGCCCACCAGCTGGCTGTAGGGTGGCTTCCCTCGGAAGGGGCTGTAAGGCACCTATGGCTGGAAGGAGGAGCCCAACCCAAGCCCAGGGAAGATCGAAGGACAGCAGGATCCTGAAGGAGCGTGTGCTGAGCTTTTGGAGGTTCACACACAGTAATATCTTTGACATCACTTCCCCGGAAGATGATGTACTCATAAATCTCCTCTCTAGGGGGGTGGCAGGCCTATCTGTGGGACGGTCTTCAGTACCAAAGTTCCTCACTTTGGCGAGCGCCACGGTGGCATTGTCCCAGTCGATGGTGTAGAGGATGCCCTTGTAGTGGATCTGTGCCTTGGAGATGACGCTGATCTTGCTGCCCAGCTTCAGGGTGCCCGAGGAGCTGCTCATGGCGGTGGTCGCTTGGCCGGGCCTGGCCCACTCGTCTTTGCGTGGTGGCCTCGTCACCCTCTCCTCGTGGCCTCGGTGCTGCCTTACTGGCACTCGAGGGCCTGCCTGAGGACCAGGGTCCTCTTTTAGTTCTTGACATTGTTCTTTCTCATGGAGTCACGTAGCTGAGCTTGGGTTGGGGCACTTATCTGGGCGTATAACCAAATAACATTGGAACACAAGTTCAAGGGAAATGACAAATCAGTCTTAACTTGTTTCCTTCCTATGCTTTTCTCATTAGGGTCTAGAGGAGTCTTTTTCCTTATTGAATGTGACCTTTTGAGAAATTTAGTTTCCATCTTTCCCAATAGAATCATTCTTCTTAGGGAATTAAATTTGCTTCAAGTTTCTGCCTCTTCTGCTCAGTTTAAAAGAGGAGGCCAGGGCCCTGTGGGTGTTTTGTTATTGATATCTGCTATTTTTTACTCTCAGCTCTGTCGTTAAATTGTATTATGGTAGGCGGCATCTCCTAGGCCCGGTCTTTTAACATCATTTGCCTTACGATGTGTTGTTTGCCTAGGAACACGCAGTATCTATGTTCCAAGCTTAGCATCACTGGGGACCAGACTTGCAAACAGAACCAGGCACTGAGGCCTATGGTAGCCATCCAGATAACAGGACTGAATGTTGCTGGTCAGAATTCTCCTCCTTGTACATTCTGTGTGGCCTTGGCAAGTTTCTGAATTCCTCTGGCTCTAAGATTGCTCTCTGATCTCTACATTCCTTGCTAGCCCTCTGCTTCATTAGTGTAGTTTCCAAACTCAGTTTTGTGGTCAGTTAATCTTTGTGTTGGGGTTGGGCATTCTCTCATCGAATAAATTTAGAAAATGCATCTTTATGTTTCTCTCAAAGAGTTACAAGGCACACATGCTTATCAAGGTCTCTGAGAAGCTCCCTGTTGAACAATGCTTAATGAAGCATTTCTCAAATATAGGTGAATATGCAATTTTTTAATAGATTAATTTTGGTTTCCTGGGAAGACTTCTGATGAGCATCATTTGGGAAAGATTTCTGCTGCAGCTTTCTCAGGTGATTAGTTATGTAAGGTAAAGAACACACAGCAGTGTCTCTGATTTTAGAATGACAATGTAAGTGTACCATTGCCTTTTAATTGGAAGATAGTTGTGTAAACAGTTTTTAAGCAATAGGAGTCTGCATTCTGATAAACTGCCAGAGTATCTCTGGTTCAGCTAACAGAAGTCAAATTTGGAGGTCCACAACCAGGAAGGAACTACTTTATTGGTTAACTTTTCAAAAAGTCAAAGTTTCCATGTCGAATCATGTCCCATCCCCTCTTGGGGCTGTCCTGCCTTATAAAAGGCAGGGAACCCAGGCAAGTAGCTACAGTCCTGTTTTAGCCTCAGAAAATGCTACAGCACTACACGTGGCTTCTTTTCCTCCCTTTCATTTAAAATCAGTTAGGGATTATAATATGAGATTTCAAAGAAATAGGAAAAACTAGCTTTCATTAGAATTGAAATGAAAACTAATGAGAAAAAAATGCAGCTATAAAAGACTTCTGTTCTATCCTTATGGTAACAATCCTGAGACACTAACACAAAAAGCATTAGGGCTAAACTCTGAAATCAGTCATGAGCATGCTGGGCATTAGGCATAATCAGAAGATTTCAATAAATGCAACTGGCCTTTTGGCAGCAGCTAACATATGACAGCTCTGCAAATGCCAAGCATTTTATCAACGAGTGGTCCAGTTGTGATCTTTTGCCTGGCGCCTGGTGCTTTGGCCAAGTCAGGAGGATGTTATCAGGGGTACAGAGTTCCAGGCAGTGGTCTGGACTCAAGGAAGGGAGGGTGGGGTGACCCCAGAGTATGGCCCAAAGCCATTTCAAAACAAATCAAAAAACCCACCTAGAAGGAGAAGAAAGTAAGCTGAGAATGTTCAATTAATCAAGCTTTATATTTAAACAATGTGATCATGTAGTCTTTCCTTTTCATTGGGTAGATTATGTGCCTTATGTTAAATTACTATTTCAGAATGGGTGCTGGAGTTTGTGTCTCTTGCAGGAATTAAATGATCTGTTCTCACGTTTAAAACAATTATGCTAGTTTCCTTCTACGTCTTAGCCTATAAATGCATCTGATGCTGGGGATATTTGTACTAAATATCTTTTTCCATTTAAACTGTCTTCATAACATTTCTAATTTGCAAAAGCCTTGGTGTTCAAAAATAACTGGGAGAAAAATTGGACTGTGGGTGGTGGGTAATCCAGCCCTGCATCAGGGCATTACTGACTACTAAAGGAAAAAAAATGCCTCTTTCCTGAACCTTACCGGATGGGGCCATTGTTTTCAGACAGCCTTTACCTAATACAGAAGGACTCAAAGTCCATGACTGGCCTCAGACCAGCATTTTGTCTGGGAACAACATTCAAAGCCATGATGAACAACCAGGCTGATAGTAAAAGGAGCCTCCCCAAGTTGGAGTATTTTTGTTAAATCCTAGTACAAAAAAAAAAGTACTAAAAAGCCCATCTGGTGAGATGTAATTCATTAAGTGAAAAGAGCAGAAGGCTTGGGAAAATCGATCCTTTTCTTTCTTTGTCTCCTGTGTTTGAGTTATTGTGCAATCACAGTGATATAAATCTGGATTCAGAGTGGCGGAAAACCCATGGAACGTTCCGGGCATGTTTTAATAGTGTCTTTGCAGCAAGGATGGTGTTCTGCATCTGTGATGTCAGTGAACTGATGCGCTGTTTGGAGTGGTCTTTAGAATTAGCACAGGAGACAGAGTGGGGAGGGTCAGGAGATGAGGACTCTGTGCTGGAGGAAGGAGCTAGACTCCAGGAAACTCCTCATTCTTTCTGAGCTGCTGTGACACACCCTCGGGGTGGCACACCCTCCCTGGAGTCCAGCTCAGCCCACAGATTCGTGGAAGGAGAACCAGGGCCCAGGCCTCCCCTTTGAGGAGTGGATGCAGCGCTTCCGTGTGTCAGCCACCTCGGGAAGAAAAGCTGAAGCCTTAGAGCTTTGTGCACGTGACCTGGGAACCCATTGAGCTCATGGACCCACATCACATCCTCGAAGACCACCGAGGTTTGGCTGTCTTTTTCATAAACTTGGCGTGTGTGCTATCTGGGGTAGGCTGTGCATTTAAAGATGAGGAGAGCTGCTGGGACTTTTCCATTGGTTAAAATAGTTGTGCACTTGTTATATTAACCCTTGAGGTTAATACAAACACATGCTTGTATAATATGCATATGTTATATACTAACATACTTATGTGCTGTGCTAAGTTGGTTCAGTCATGTCCGATTCTTTGCAACCCTATGGACTATAGCCCTCCAGGCTCCTCTGTCCATGAGATTCTCCAGGTAAGATTAGTGGAGCAGGTTGCCATTTCCTTGATCTTCCTGACCCAGGGATCGAACCTGAGTCTTTCATGTCTCCTGCATTGGCAGGCAGGTTTCTTACCACTGCAGGTGGGTTCTTTACCACTATTTAAGCATATTTATAAATATTATTCTTTACTACTCTTTAAACATTTATAAATATCATTAGAATGGGATTTTAAAAAATGGATATGACTTATGTAGCAGGAGTCCAGCTCCATTAAGTTAAATTTGGGTAGGTTGGTCTGTTGGAGCACATTGGGGGTCCCCAGTGACTGTGAGTGAGAATCTATGACCTGCATTTCTGCTTATGTATTCTTTTCCTCATATCGCCCATCTCCATGCCAGTATATCTGTGTTAACATAGCTTTGAGGTGAATTCTCCCATCTCCTTATATTATGTTGTTTTTGTCTGCGTAGATTGGGTATATCGGACACTTTGTTTGAGCTAGGTGTTGGCTTAAAAATATTCACAACCTAAAAGCTGAGAGTTATGTGTTATTCAGTGGAAATTTTTAAGACTTCAATACCAGGAGACAGCATCTCAAGTAACCCTGAGAGAACTTCTCTGAGGAGGCAAGAGGAAGAACCAAGTTACATAGAAGTTTTGCAACAAAAAGCAGGTAGTCTGAATGTGAAAAATTATTGCTAATTAAAGAAAACTAGACGTCCCAGCTTAAGGAATTTAGCACATTTATTTGTATGGGAAGGTACAAGAGTCTGAAATCGTTCCTCTCATATGCACCTCAGCTATCTGGGACCAGTAGCCTATGTTTCTCACATCCTGAGCTCCCTTGGGGCTCACCATCGGGAGTGACTGCAGTCTGATGGCTGCTAGATGGCAGGTATTCTCCTTCCTGAGTGCCCTTAGGGCTCACCAACTCACATTGGAGGGCTATAATCACTGATGACTGTGACATACTTATTTACTGATATGGCAGGAAATATTCCATTTTCACAGTGATGCTGTCCCTAGGATGCTTCCCCTAGAGTTGTGCTTTATGAGACAGTTGGTACCCTGGGGAGAATGGCTTCAGGAGGGACCCAGCTCCCCTGCTCAGCATCCCCAGGGACCCACAGCTTCAGAGGCATCCCAAGGCGATCTTTCTGGCTGCTGTATTGAAACCAGCAGACCATATCAATTCATGCTGATTCTTTTGATACTGGACCTTAGAGCAAGTGATCGTAACTTCTGTTGGTTTCTGGAGAGTAGACTGTCAGGTGATAAATCCCATGTAAGGCAGAAAGGCTTTGTACCTCCCACCTCTACTTCTGAAGACTCTGCCCTTCTCTGTTTACCAGGACCTCCGGTGAGCTCGAGTTTGCCTTCCTGTAGGACTAGGGAGCCAGGGGATGCTCCACTTCACATGTGCACACTCGCCAAGAGGTACAAAGGAATTGAATGTTGGCATGCTCTGTAACTGATGAATAATTCATGAGGGCTTTCTGTGCCGTAAGATTTCCTTCTGTAAATGAACATTATTTTGAAAGACAATGCTGACGGAAAAATCTGGAAATGTCGCATCATGTGCTTTAATGATCCACCTTCAACATTTACTGGGAAGGCAAAAGTTGACAAACATCAGAATAATTAAACTGAAAGCTGACAGTGGCCCTGGGTGGGCAGGAAGCCAACGACTTAGACACAGCTTCTTCTTCCCCAGTTCAGTCTAAAGTGTGACATCACCTGATGTTTACGAAAGGCCTCTGGATTCTTTGGTACTCTCTGGGCTTTCTTTGTAGGTAGAATCTGAATGTTACTGATAACACTGTACATATTAATTAGTATTAACAGAGTACTGATATTTAGAGTTGGAAACTATGATTCGATGGCTTTTCTTAACTGAAACGGGTTTTAGAGATAAAACTAGACTGTCTCAAGATGTCTATATTTCTCTATTTGAATAAATTTGAAACCCTCTGTTTTCCTTGCACTGTAAAAAGGTTAGGTTTTAATTTTGATTTCCAGGAAAGATAAGGAAGGTTTTGGAAAATCTTACATGACAGAGAGATTATAAACAGAGTAAGTTTATAGCAGAGTAAGTCATGTCAGATTATATTTTTAGTGGTCACCAGAAAGAAAAAGAAATTTTTCTTTTAAAAGAATTTCATTTTTTGTTTTTTTTTTTTCAATTTTTCCTGCTCCTCTCCTTTCCATGGTATATTTTTAACGCATTTGGAATCTTTCCACTTGCTACTGGCTGGAATTTATGGAAAGTGTATCCCCAGAACCCTCAACAGTTGACTTGAATCTCAGTTATAATTAAATTGGAAGTTGACAAATTATTCTGAGGCTTAAAAAGAGGCAAACATTATGTTCCTAACAAGGAGTTTCACTACTCTGCTTTGTTTTAAAAGTACTCTCCATAGAGAATATTGACAATATTTTTAGTGACTCTTTTTAAAAATAGAAGGGTGTTTTGAAAGGATATCTAATAAACATGTTTGACTATGCTTAAATTTGGTATTTTACCTGGTAGCTGGGTTCTGATGCTTTAAAACAACCAAAAAAAAATAAATAAATAAAACAACCAGGTTTTCAACTCCTCATCCATCCCTCTGTAATGAGTGCATCACCCTGGTCTCTCCTGGAACATCTTGAAAGCATTAGCTACTTAGAGGACTGTTGATATAAGACTTTGATACAGTGATTTAGTATCTTTTGCACTAAAGGATATGCTGAGAGCTAGTGTTTGCATACAATTAACAGTCATTTAGGCATCTGAGCCACCTAGCCTCTCTTTTATATTAAAATCGGACTGCGGACACACACTTCTCCATCACTAACATACTTCAAAGGTTGGAGTCAGCGTAAGGATATTAATTCAGAATATCGAGATTTAACAAGACAACTCTAAAGGCAATGCATTTCCAAAAAGGGGGAGGGAAACTCAGTGTGTTGACTGGCACTCCTTTTAGATTCCCTGTGAGACAATGGAGTGCTGGGCAGGTTTTACTGCGTCAAGTGAGAAAATGAAAGTGTTAGTCGCTCAGTTGTATTCCACTCTTTGCGACCCCCAAGGACTGTAGCCCCCCAGGCTCCTCTGTCCCTGAAATTCTCCAGGCAAGAATACTGGAGTGGGTAGCCATTCCCTTCTCCAGGGTATCTTCCCAACCCAAGGATTGAACCCGGCCTCCTGCATTGCAGGCAGACTCTTTACCGTTTGAGCCGACAGGGAAGCCCATTTTCTGCTTTAAGAGGTAATCAATAGCTGCCATAATGAATGAGCTCTGTCTGGTCGCCAGCCAGTGGGTCTATTAGAGCATGACATTGCCAGAGATGTGCCCGAGCAGTAGGAGCAGGCCCAGGAGCTCTGAGCGTTGAGTTTGTATAAAGCTCTCAGTGACAAACAGGGCCCTGAGGATTCCTGTCTGAGTCCCACCTCCCCCGCAGTCACTGTTGACAGGCTCCCTGGGCTTGTGATCACACCTCATACCTCAAAGATCTGAGTGGAATAGAAACTCCCCGAGCCTGGTATTACTTTTCTTTATAATACTTTGCAGGGGACCCATACCCCACGTGAGGCATGAAGGGGAGTGGCAGGAATACAGGGTGAAGTGGGGCACACAGTGCTCCTGGGAAATCTCAAGGTGTTAGCAGAGTGGTATTCTTTAGTGGAAACACATCTCTATGGATTATTTTTATGTTGTTTTCTAACTGTAAAGTATTTGTTCATTTGTATTTTTATTTTTTGGCCATGCCCTGGTGGGATGGGGGATCTTAGTTCCCCACCCAGGGATTGAACCCGAGCCCTCTACATTGGGAGCTTGGAGTCTTGCCACTGGACCACCAGGAAAGTCCCTCCATGGACTATTTTTAAATGGTCCCTTTTGTCTATTTTTCGTATATACTGTGTAGTTCAAATGCACATACAGATTCATGGATTTCATTAGTCACTTCACTTTGGAGGCTCCTGGCCTCACCCATGTCTTCACTTTCTTTTTTTGGCTTTAAAGGCACTCTCACCATAACAGTCTGCCTCTACTTGGCAGTTTCATCAGGTGGGATCTGCAGATGTGTCGCAGAGCCCTCTCCTGACTTGGCATTAGAGTGGCCCATTAACCTTCTGTTTGTCATCATTAATTTACTAGGCATCTTTCAGCAGGTGGCAGGCACTGTGCTAGGTATTGTTCAGAACAAATCTCTGTCATTTAGAATTTGTAGTCTTGGAAGTACCCCTGGCAGGTGTGTGCCAAAGATGTGCTGGGCAGCTAACCAGCATGAAAAGTTAGTAAGGACCAGGGCCAGGTGAAGAATATCAGTATTGGAATATAAAATGTAAGAAGATGTAGTTACCTAAGAGATGTAAATTAGTGTAGTCAGTATAAAAAACAATATGGAGGATCCTTAAAAAACTAAAAATACCACTACCATATGATCCAGCAATCCCACTTCTGGGCATATATCTGGAAATGATGAAAAACTCTAATTTGAAAAGATACTGGCACCCCAGTGTTCATAGCGCCACTATTTACAGTTGCCAAAACCTGGAAGCAACTTAAGTGTCCATCAATAGATAAAAGGATAAAAAAGACAGAGAATGAGATGGTTGGATGGCATCACTGACTCAATGGACGTGAGTTTGAGCAAGCTCTGGGAGTTGGTGATGGACAGGGAAGCCTGGCGTACTGCAGCCCATGGAGTCACAAAGGGTCAGACACGACTGAGTGACTGAACTGATACACACACACACACACATACACACACAATGAAGTGTTACTCGGTCATTAAAAAGAATGAAGTTTTGCCATTTGCATTGATATGCATGAACCTAGAGATTATCGTGGGCTTCCCAGTTGGTGCAGTGGTAAAAAATCTGCCTGCCATTATGTGAGATGCAAGAGACACACGTTCAATCCCTGAGTCTGGAAGATCTGCTGGAGTAGGAAATGGCAACCCACTCTAGTATTCTTGCCTGGAAAATTCTATAGACAGAGGAGCCTGGTGGGCTACAGTCCATGGGGTCACAAAGAGTAGGACGTGACTGAGCATAAACGCAGATATTATCATACTAAGTGAAATAAGTCAGAAAGAGAAAGACAAATACCATATGATGTCACTGATATGTGGAATCTAAAAAATGATACAGAATGAATTTGTTTACAAAACAAAAACCTACTCACAGACATAGAAAACAAACTTATGGTTACCAAAGAGGGAAGCGTAGGCAGGGACAAATTAGGAATATGAGATTAACATATACATACTACTATATATAAAGTAGATAAACAACAAGGATTTACTGTATAGCACAGGGAACTATTTTTATTATCTTAACCTGTAATTGAAAAAATCTGAAGAAATATATATTTGTAACTGAATCACTTTGCTGTACACCTGGAAGTAACATATCTTTATAAATCAAGTATATTTCAATTTTTTAAAAAAGAAGATGTAGTCACCTAAAGTGGTTAGGATGGTAGCTAGGAAAGCCCCCAAGGGCTCCTTGGGATATAAATGACCCCACTGGTTTCATCAGGGCGCAATCTGACCACAGGTCACCTCTCACCTAGGCTCCAGCATTGGATCAGTACGGCTCTGGTCCTCAGGAATCATCTGTACCCCCCACCCCCACTGCCAGGGCCCCAAGGATTGGGGATTTATTTTCCTCTTGCTAAAATCGCTATTCTTTGGTGAATTTCAGAGTTATTTTTTTCTAATGTAAATATATGATTTGGGACCTGTAAAAGGAAACTGTGTTCCTTCTGGACACAACGTTAAGTTCTTGAGCTCTAGAAACAGCGAGATTTTGTTCACATCATGGCTTTGATACCTACTAGCCAAGTAACCATGGGAAAGTGTCTGCATTTCTCCAAACCTCAGTTTCCGCATCTATAAAATGGAGCTAATAGGGCAACCTGCTTTATGAGATTGTGAGATTAAATGAGGATGTTTATAAAACCCAAGGCATGGTGTCTAATTTGTAATAATGAATGGGTTCTAGCATTAGCAATTATGGCACCAACTGAGTAATTCAGCTGCTTCCAAATTATTTTTATTGTTAAATAGTGCTTTGAAATCCATAGGCCTTGATTCTAGTTTGGTTATTTTATTTTTATGTGTGTGTTTTATTTATTTTAAATTATACAAACATACAAATGTAAGCTTTCACTGTCAAAATTTCAAATACTTTATGAAAGACAAACCTAGGCGGTAACTACTATTATCAGTTTTATTTATTCATTTTATTTTCACCAAGGTAGTGCATATTCCTAGTTTTGAAAGTCAAATAGTATCTTCTGTCAAGAATGGGAGACAAAGGAGTAAGAGGCAAAGATTCTGGAGTTTTTCTGGCCCAATTTCCTAATGTGATCAAAACTGACATTTCTATTAACAGAATGTGGCTCTTTGAGGTGGGATTTTTGACTGTCTTATTTTTCATCTTTATCGGTGAGGGCCAGTCTCCTGCAGAGAGAAGAAATGGAGGGGGTGTAGATGATGACTGTTTGCCATAAAGACATCCCATCTTCCTGTTCACGTCATCTTGTTCAACTTATCCTCATCCTTCACTCTGGCCTTCAGTGGCACTTGGTACCTCCAGCACCAGCCTTTCCTGGATTGCCCCCAGAGTTGTCCCCACTCCAGCTTCAGCTTCTCCTCCTTCTTTTCTTATGTCATCCATTCACTTTCCAGCTTCCAAACTGGAAGCTTCCAAACATCTGTCTGCTGATATTGCTCCTCTCTTGTTCTTTCTGGGGTTCTGTGAAGGCACAGAGATAAACACATGTTCCCAGAACCATGTTGAACCAGAAGCTCAAAGTTTCTGTAGATTTTCCCACTCAGTTAATATCTGGTACTCTAATTATCTCACATTTCATTTAATCTTCTTCAAGAGAATTATGAGTTCATTGGTATTAGAACTGTGATTTTTATATCTTTCAGAAATCTCAGTAATGAATACATGGTGTGTGCTCACTAAATTCTTTTAATTGAGATAACACTGATATATAACATTGTATAAGTTTCACATGTACAGTATTATAATTTGACTTCCAAATACACTATAGTATATTGTATATGTGTGTGTACTTAGTCACATCCAGCTCTTTGCAGCCCCATGGACCATAGCCTGCCAGGCTCCTCTGTCCATGGAATTTTACAGATCATAGTACTAGAGTGGGTTGCCATTCCCTTCTCCAGGGGATCTTCCCAACCCAGGGATCAAACTCGCATCTCTTCCCTTTCTAGCGCTGACAGACGTATTCTCTGCCACCAGCAGAGATTCTGTCGATGGGCACTTAGGTTGTTTCATATCTTGACTATTAAAAATAATCCTGCAATAAACATAGGGATGCATATATCACTTTGAATTAGTGTTTTTATATTTCTGGAAAATGCCCAGAAGTGGAATAGTTTTGATTGTATGATAATTCTATTTTTAATTTTTTTAGAAATCTCCATTCTGTTTTCCGTAGTGGCTGTACCAATTCACAGTCCTATCAACAGTGTATGAAGTTTTCCTTTTCTCACCAGTCTTTCCAACACTTATTATTTCTTGTCTTTTGATAGTAGCCCTTCTAATGAGTGTAAATTGATATCTCCTTCCAGTTTTGATTTGTATTTCCCTGATGATTAGTGATTCATTTTCCTGTTGGCCATTTACATGTCTTCTTTGGAAAAATATCTATCGAGATCCTCTTTATTTTTTAATCCATTTGTTTGCTTTTGTTGTTGAGTTGCATGAGTTCTTTATAGTCACTAAATTCTGGTTGAGTAGTTGATTGCTTTTCATATTTGGCTAAAAAGTGGCATCATATATATTACCTTTATTGGTGTGGTCCCATGAAAACCATCCCACTAAAAATATTGCAACTTTTTCTTTTTTGCTTTTAAGATTCCAAGGAATAATAAGTAGCTGTAAGTGTGATCAGACAGAATACTCTTGTATCAATTATCTATTGTTGCTTCATAAGCCATTCCAAAATTTGGAAACTTAAAGCGGTAATCATCCATCATTTTCCATGAGTCTGCAGGGTTGGCAGGGGGTCAGTTGCTTTCTGCTGAATCAGGGGGCAATTTGGCAGGCTAACATGTTTGGAGGTAGCTCTGCTCTGTGCATTGCTCATCCTCCTCTTGGGACCAGCAGACTATCCCAATCATGCCCTCATCACACTGAAGCAGAAGGACAAAGAGCAAATAGAGACATGCTTGACCTCTTTGAACCTAAGCTCAGAACCAGCATGTGGTCACTTTTGTCCTCTTTATTCTGTAGGCCAGAGCAAGTTACATGGTCAAAGTGGGAGGGCACTGTAAAATAACATGGCAAAAGGCTTAATACAAGGGAGGAAGATAAATTAGGGCCCCTGAGGCAACCTATCTGGCCTTCTAGGCAGTAGCAGCAGCTCTGGCATGAATGGACACTTATTGAGACTCGCAGAAATAAAAGTCTTATGTCCAGCTAACCTTGCCAGGCTTTCATTTGGATTTAAGAAAAGAGAATTCTAACCCTCAAGGACTTTACTAGCCATACTTGAGAAAATGATCTACAGATGAAATTAATGAATGAAGTGGCTATAGAGCAAAAAGCTAAGCAATAGAAGATTTTAACACTTCGTATGTGACTAGCCTAAAGCAAACTTTTGCTGTGGAGGACAAGATAGTAAATATTTTAGCTTTTGTCAGCTGAGTGGTCTCTGTTGAAGCTATTTAACTATAGTTACAGCACAGAAATAGCTATAGACAATATGCAAATGGATAGACATGACTGTGTCCCAGCAAATCTTTATTTATAATACAAAACCAGACTTCAGGCATTAGTTTAAAGACCACTGGACTGGAATATTGAAAGAAATAAGAAAGGATCAGTCGTGGAAGACTTGCTGAAAAAGGAGTAATAGTTTCCAAGGCAGTGAAGATTAATTTAGCTCAACAAAATTTGTTTTAAATATGAAGTAAGAAAAAACTTGTAGTCATTCAACAGGTAGATTTTCAGTTCAGTTCAGTTCAGTCGCTCAGATAGTGTCTGACTCTTTGCGACAGCATGGACTGCAGCACACCAGGTTTCCCTGTCCATCACCAACTCCTGGAGTTTGCTCAAACTCAGGTCCATTGAGTCGGGATGCCATCCAACCATCTCATCCTCTGTCGTCCCCTTCTCCTCCCTCCTTCAATCTTTCCCATCCTCAGGGTCTTTTCCAATGAGTCAGTTCTTCACATCAGGTGGCCAAAGTATTGAAGTTTCAGCTTCAGCATCAGTCTTTCCAATGAATATTCAGGACTGATTTCCTTTAGAATGGATTGGTTTGATCTCCTTGCAGTCCAAGGGACTCTCAAGAGTCTTCTCCAACACCACAGTTCAAAAGCATCAATTCTTCAGTGTTCAGCTTTCTTTATAGTCCAACTCTCACATCCATACATGACCACTGGAAAAACCATAGCTTTGACCAGATGGACCTTTGTTTGTAGAGTAATGTCTCTGCTTTTTAATATGCTGTCTAGGTTTGTCATAGCTTTTATTCCAAGGAGCTAGTGTCTTTTTTCTTCCAAGGAGCAAGTAAGGTAGATTTTACCACAGGTTAATGTGGTCCAGTCAGAATGAGAACTCATCGCTCTTTAATAGTATTACTTGCTACAAATGATTTCTGCTTCTGAATGCCTATTTGAAAACATGTTTATTAAGAATGTTAATATTTTTGCTTAGTTGGTAGATGAGGAAGAAAGCATTTGAAAATAAAATGAAATAACTAATTAAAGTGATTTGATTTTATGCCACTAAAAAAGTTGCATTTGACTAATGTGACCTAGATTTGTATAAAGGAACCAGAGGGATTAATATGAATGATTTGTTTTTAACTTTTAAGAAACAGTTTGCAGGAACTTTCCAGGTAGTCCAGTGGCTAAGACACAGAACTCCCAAAGCAGGGGTCCTGGGTTTGATCCCTGGTCAAGGAACTAGATCCCACATGTCACAACTAAGTGTTTGCAAGCCACAACTAAGACCCAGCACAACCAAATAAATAAATAATTAAAATAAAAATAAAGTTTTTTTTTTAAAGAAAACAATATGCAGGATTCAAGTGGATATTTTTCCACCTCAGTTGTATTTCACTTAGATTTTCCTTATCAATCATTATGCTCCCCTCATATTTGAAGATAGAAAAAAGCCCAGAATACTATTAGAAAATAAAGAATTGTTTTTTTGCTTAGAATCTTTAATATCTGTTTATTCATTTGCCATCAGCATTTATGACTATTATACCTGAGGGTAGCAATAAAATTAAAACAAATTCCTGGTAGGCTTTAAGAACATCATTTGAAGTCCCCTGAGTTTCTTGGAAAAATGCACTTTTTCCCAGGTAGCATAATCATATAAATCCACTCTCACTGTTATTTATTATTATCTTACATTGTCTTATTTTAATTGGAGTATAATTTCTTTATAATATTGTATTAGTTTCTGCTGTACGATGGCGTGACTCAGTTATATGTATACATATATCTGCTCCCTCTGGAAATTCCCACCCTCCCATCCCACCCCTCTAGGTCATCACAGAGCACTTAGCTGAGCTCCCTGTGTTATACAGCAGCTTCCCACTAGCTATCTATTTTACACATGGTAGTATATATATGGCAATGTTACTCTTTCAATTTGTCTCACCCTCACCTTCCCACAGTGTGTCCATGAGTCCATACTCTACCTCCACATTTATATTTCTGCCCTACAAATTGGTCCAACAGTACCATTTTCCTAGATTCCATATATATGCATTAATATGCAAAATTTTTTTTCTCTTTCTAACTTCACTCTCTGTGATAGACTCCAGGTTCATCCACATCACTACAACTGACTCAATTCCCTTCCTTTTTATGGCTGAGTAATATTTCAGTATATATATGTACCACATCTTCTTTATCCATTCCTTGTCAGTGGACATCTAGGTTGCTTCCATGCCCTGGCTGCTGTAAATAGTGCTTCAATGAAAACTGGGGTACATGTGTCTTTTTGAATTATAGTTTTCTCAGGGTATAGCCCAGCAGTGGGATTTCTGGGTCTTACATTGTCTTTTAATTTGTTATATACTTTACATTTTCTTGAGATGTTCTCTTTTCTCTGGTTAATTTCCTTTCTTACTGTTGTTTTCACACACACACACAGAGGCATAGACCTAGACCTTGATCTTGGAGGTGGTTACATGGACACATGAAAAAATTCACTAACTGAGCTGAATGCTTGAAATTTGTGAATGTAAGACAAATTTCAATTAAAATTTTAATATTAAAAATCATAGTAATAGATTTGAATAACATAGGGGAAAGTTTTGATAACCCAAAGTTATAAATTGTATATGAAATATGATCTGGCATAAATTCATAGGAAGAAAATACTGAAGAATAAGTGATTTCCAAATGGTAAAACTGTTAGTAATAGTTCTCAGTGTCTGTCTTCCAAAGTTTCTCTAATGAAGTATATTCCTTCTACAACAGAAAAGTTGAAGTGGCAAAAAGTATAACTAAGGAGATATTTGAGATAACTTGAACTTCGATCATAAATCCGTTTTGATATTTTGGGAAGGAAAATAGCCATTTAGAGACAGGCAAATTCAGGAGTTGTAGACTTAGAGAAAGCTTCATGGAGAAGACCTCAGAGGGGCTGAGACAGCATTTAGGGAAGGTCACAGTGGGAAGCAGGCGTGGGGTGGACAGCTGACCTTGTGTGATGTTGCCTTTGGCCTGTGTTCCTCGGTCTGTGTTGGCTGACCGTGTTTCTGTCCTCTTCATGGGTTCTGTGGTGGCTTAGCTGGTAAAGAATCCACCTTCTATGCAGAAGACCTGGGTTTGATCCCTGGGTTGGGATGATCCCCTGGAGAAGGGAAAGGCTACCCACTCCAGTATTCTGGCCTGGGGACACAACTGAGCAACTTTCACTTTCACACTTTCAAGTGTATAATTGCTTTATTTTTAATGCTTAACATGTTGATGTTTTAAGCCATCATTTGTAATTCTTATTCCTAAAAAGCTCATTTCCTATCCTTATAGTCGTCCGGTAAACTGTTTGCTCTATTCTCTATCTTGAGACTTCCTGCCCTTCCCCACCCTCCCCTCCCCTCTGCTTCTCCATGTGCCAATGTGAGTTTAAAAATTGTGCCAAGGCATTCTCTCCTCTGGAAAAAATAAATAAATAAAAGAACCCCAGAAACACACGCACACGCACACACGCACGCACGCGCACACACACCCACACACACGCACACACACAGCTCCAAATGATCCATCTGCTGAAGACGTCCACCACTCACTTCATCCTGGTGTAGGCTATTTTTGTTTGCTATGTCTTGCAAGTTCCTATATTGAAATCTTTTAAAGAGTACTTTGGTTTCCATCAAAAAATGAAGAACAAACAAACCAAAAAACCTATTGCCAGGCTGGGTGCAAAGAAATGCTCGATAAGTGCTGATTTAATTGCCTTTTTACAGATGATGGTTTATGCCATGTGTAGGTTTTTCCATGCACATTTTTATTGATGGGTACACATTTATAATCATGAAGTCGATTGTAGAAGGAGTCATATTCTTTAGAATCCAATGTTTTTCTGAATCTGTTCTCTGCAAACCTGTATCTTCTTACGTGAGTTTAATTACTACATTTTCAAATTCTCCCTGATGAATTGAATGATGGAGTGAAGTCTTTTGTAAGTACTTTTTAAAAAACTGCTTCTCTTCTTTTCTTGGCAGGGTAAGCAATAGCATTATGCTCTTACTGGAAATTTTAGTCAATAAAATGTATGTGACTTTAATTAGAATGCTGGGAAGTACTGCTGAGTTGAATCATTTAGTTAATGCAATGAGCTGAGAGGTTTTGAGCATTTATGTGCAGAGGGTCAGTCTCAGTAAGTTGAATATATATGGGTAATTTTAATATTTTTCCCAGGTAACTTCCATATAGTATTCATTTTAAGGTCCAATGTTCATAAATATCTGTGAAGCATCTCCCCTGAAACAGACACAGAAATGAGAGAGACCACTTTTGCTCTCAGGAGTTCACGGTCCAATGAGTTCTTTCATCTTTCATTCATTCCCATGGCCTCAGCCCTCACTTTGGTGGATGCTGCCAAAGCCACATCTCTGGCTTTGACTTCTCCCCTGGGAGCCACAGCAGCATGCCCAGTTTCCTACTGGTCACCACTCCATGGAGGCTCTGATGACATCTTAAACTCATTACCTCTGAAATTAGTTCATTATCACCTCTTCTACCCAAACTCATTCTCTTCCCCATGTCTCTTTTCTCAAAGGCTCTACTTTTTTCCAGTCACTCAAGTTCTAATCTTTGGGGGTTCTAACCAAACCCCTGACATGACAGAGTTACTTCCCCCTTACTAAGCATCCACCTCCTTTTATTCTGGTCACTTGTCCATTGGAGTCACTGCCTGTGAACAACGCCGGTGCTCAGAGTGACAGGGTGTATGAAACCATGCAAGAGAGCAGTGGCTCAGGGGACACCCTATATTTGTGGGAAGATCGCAGAATGATCTTGTTTTCCTTATCTCAATCTGGACTGGGTCCTTTCCCTTCCCTTTGTCCTCCTAAAAGCTCATGCATAATTGACTACTTCCCCATTCCCACTTCTCTTTCTGATTCAGTATTTACAGAGACAGGTAGCTCTTCCAATAGATTCTCTCCCTCAAGCACTGCCCTTTCCAATTTGGCATAGCCTGTCGTTCTCCCATCCTCTAATACCGTCCACTTAGGTGGCCCCTGGATCATGGCCTGCCCCAATCAGTGACATGATATCAACACTAGCATGTTTTAAGACTCTAAAAGTAAGTTTTGCATTGCTTTCCATTTCCAAAAGTTGATGAACTGGTGTTTACTGTGGGATAATAGGGCTTCCCAGGTGGCACTGCTGCTGCTGCTGCTAAGTTGCTTCTGCTGCTACTGCTACTGCTAAGTCACTTCAGTCGTGTCCGACTCTGTGCGACCCCATAGACGGCAGCCCACCAGGCTCCCCCGTCCCTGGGATTCTCCAGGCAAGAACACTGGAGTGGGTTGCCATTTCCTTCGCCTGCCAATGCAAGAGACATAAGAGATGTGGGTTTGATCCCTGGATGGGGAAGACGCCCTGGAAGAGGGCATGCAACTCACTCCAGTATTCTTGCCTGGAGAATCCCATGGACAGAGGAGCCTGGTGGGCTACAGTCCATAGGGTCGCAGAGTTGGACACGACTGAAGCAACTCAGCAGACATAGCATCCTGGGATAATAATGTCAGATGGTGATTTATAGCATACTGGAGAGAAGCTATGATTTTTGCACTCGGGGAAATGTGAGAGGCAAAATGTAATGGGGAAACATGGATGAATCTCAAAAACATGCTGATGCAAAAGAAGCTGGGGGAAAAAGGGTACATACTGCAGAGTTGTATTTATGTGAAGCTCTAGAATGAGAAAAGTGGTGATAGAAAGCAGAACAGTGGTTGTTCTGATGCGGGGGTGGAGAGTGACTGGGGCAGAGCACAGGGGATTTTCTGAAGAGACGGATGAGTTCTCTATCTTGACAGAGATATGAGTTACATGGGCAAAAGCATTTGTCATAACTCATTGATCTATACGTTTTACTGTAGATAAATCTTAATTTCATGAAAGAAACAAAAAATTAAGGGGAAAAATATAGAGTAAAATGCATAGTAGTATGCTGCTGCTGCTGCTGCTGCTAAGTCGCTTCAGTAGTGTCCGACTCTGTGCGACCCCATAGACGGCAGCCCACTAGGCTCCTCTGTCCCTGGGATACTCCAGGCAAGAACACTGGAGTGAGTTGCCATTTCCTTCTCCAATGCATGAAAGTGAAAAGGGAAAGTGAAGTCACTCAGTCATGTCCGACCCTCAGCGACCCCATGGACTGCAGCCTCCCAGGCTCCTCTGCCCATGGGATTTTCCAGGCAAGAATACTGGAGTGGGATGCCATTGCCTTCTCCTAGTAGTATGCTACTAGTGATTAAAGATAAATAATGTAGGTATAAAGAAAGCAATTTAAGAGAAAAGGCACGCTCTTGCATTTGTGGCAAGGAAAAAGTGTGGCCAGATTTGCTCTGGAAGTACTACTATTGGCATCATACACTGAGTACTCTGAAGATAATGGCTGTTTTGTGGTGGTTCATAACAGAAATTCCATAATTAAAATCCAGTTCTGCAAACAAGAAAGTATGAATCTGGTATGTGAAAACTTCTAATGCTTCTAAAAGTCTTCTCCCCCATTGCCTTCCTCTAGTACCTGAAATCAATCACAACTGTTACTGTTTGGTTTAAGTTTGGTGAGTAGGAGGGTTTACATCATAGGCTTGTAATAACTAATACATAGATCCCAGACTGGTAACCATAGGCCACCACAGGCCTGTGAACATGTGCTATTTTTTTTTTCTTTTTTTTGGTTGTGGCAGAGATATACAAATTGTTTTTTTTTTTTTTTTTTTTTTTTGGTAATTACTTGCAAATGTTTGAAATTGGGAGAGTTCACATAAAAATCTGAACACCTGGCAATCCTTGGCTGGCATTCTAAAACAGCAGTAATTGCCTGGATCTGAGTGGTGGCTCCTTCTTTAGGTAGATAACATACTTTACACACAAGTATTGTTACAAGTATCACAAGTATAATATCTCAGGACCAACCTACTGCCTCAATTGTTGTTTTAACATCTATTTTCAGTCCTGTAAGTGTTTGAATATGTAGCCTTTGAATTAACATGTATAGATCCCCTCCTAAGTATAAGAGACTACTACAGGCTTTAGCAAATACACAAGGGAGATACTATTATTATTATCCATTTTACACACAAGGCAACCAAGGTTTAAATAAGTGAAGAACTTACCTGAGTTTGCCCAGCAGAAGCAGCAGAGCCAGGATCTGAGTGAGGTTTTCTTAATCCAGAGTCCATGCATTTACGCATCACATTGTTCTCCTTTGTTTATTTTTAGCTTTGGTTTCATCCATTATTTAGTACCTACCTCTGGTTGAGTTCTTGTACATTTCCTTATGATTTGTAACCCCCAGTAACCTTGATTCTGCATCCTTAGCAGTGAAAAAAACTTACCAATTTATGTCTATTATTTACTAATAAATAATATTCTTTTGATCTATGTTAATATCATATATAGTCTAAAGCATATATATATTTAAAAATGTTAAAAAGTAAGATGTTATGTATATATTTATATAGAGAGAATTTTCTTTCTACACCACAATAAATTATCTCTTAGGCATTGCCTACCCTGTTTTGACCAGTACCTGAAACAATGCCTGGACCATGATTCTGCCTGAAGTCTCATGTCAGAGACTCCCAATTTTGTATCCAATGAATTGTCCCTTCTAGATAAAGGCTGCAGTAGACAGTCCCCATCAGTCCAGATTATGGAGAGAACAGAACTCTCCTTTGTTAGAAAACCAGTTGTCCGTCTGTAGCCCCTGGGCTCTAAAACCTTTTACAGCCCTGAACTTCAAAATAGCCAATGGCATCTTTCATCGCTATTACGGTCTCAGACTGGCCTTTGAGCAGCATGGGTTCTTTTCAGACCTCTAATAGTGACTGTGAGTTTAATCTCAAGAAGCGGAATTCCCCTCCCGGTCTCAGTTTGTCAGTCTGAGCTGTGGGGGCTCCTTGGCGAGCTTGCCATCCTCGGGCCTCATGGGACTGCTGCCATGATTAACAAAACTGTGGTTAAAAAGGACTTGGAGAAAAGCAAGTGCTGAGAGAGGCAGTGCAAGAACGAGTCAGGGAGAAGTGCATTTGGGGGTGTGTTCTAGGAGCTTTCTTAAGAGTTCTGCCATTAAAGAATGGCAGTGAGCAGGGTTTGGCAGATAGGTCTGTGCTAGCCATGTTACTTCTCTGAATAAAACTGTTTATATGTGGATGGATAGGTTCTACCTTCTAAGACCCGAACTGTGTTCCCTGAACTTCTTTCCATCAACTTGTGTGACTTGAATAAAGCTTTCCTCTGGAGCATTCTATTTGGATTGTTCTTTTCTGTCTTATTCTAATCCCCTTCTTTTTTTTTTTTTTTAATTTTGATCTTTGTATTTTGTATTGGGATATATGTGATTAACAATGTAGTGAGTTTTGTGTTAATAGTGAAGGGACTCAGCCATACATATAAATGTATTCATTGTCCTCTAAACCCTCCTTCCATCCAGGCTGCCACATAACATCGAGCAGAGTTCCATATGCTATACAGTAGGTCCTTGTTGGTGATCCATTTTAAATATAGCAGCGTATGCATGTCCACCCCCAGCTCCCTAACTGTCCCTTCCCCCCAGAAGCCATAAGTTGGTTTCAGATCGAACATCCCATTCTCCAGAATCCCAAAGCACGAGGCTGACTCAATCTTTCTTTCCCAAGCACTTTCATAACCTCAGAGCATGGCGTTGAGTGCATGACGAGTGAACAGGCTTGACACACATGCCCTGTGGACTCCCTAGAGGGAAAGCCTTTTTGTGTGTATTATTGTTGGGAATGTAACAGAAATGCATAAAGTTGTCCATGTAAACTCTGAACCATAAATCACTTCTCTTCCTGAAACACATTCTTTTAAGACAGAAAATTAAAAGGTACTGCTAACCGCATTTCAAATCTCTAAACCAAATCCCTCCTCCATCTTTTATTTGGCTAACTATATTGGCTCAGGAAGATTTCCTGGAGAATGGAATGGCAACCCACTCCAGTATTTTTGCCTGGAGAATCCCATGGACAGAGGAGCCTGGTGGCCTCCACAGTCCATGGGGTTGCAAAGAATCGGACACAAATGAGCAACTAAAACAACTTTCATTTTTTCACATACACTGGGGTGGATTTACCGAGTTGCAGGAGAGTTTGGCATATACATACCCATGTCGCCTGCTAATTTACGTGCTCTCTGAAGGCCCCTGTGGTATTCATCATTAAAGCAACTAACACCTGGTGTGTCCTATTGGTGGCACTCAGTACATGTTTGTGGAATGAAGATAGCTGCCTTAAACAAAGGATGCAGGAAAGCCTGACGCTGCTTTGCACCAGCAGGCCTCCTGTTATAGTCCTTATGTGTCTCATGTCTGTCTTGTGACCATAAACTCCAGGGAGTTCCTCTTGGAAGTCAAGTTGAAGTCCAGAGGTGAATGATCTTTAGAAAAAATGTGGTGAGCAAGAGGCACTGATTACAACATAGTCAGGAAATAGACTGTTCGGGAGAAATAGATTGACAGTTTCTAGTAACTTGACAGTGAACATGAGGTTTGCCAGAGTGAGTCGGAGCTACTCTGTGTCGAGATGGATGAATTATGAATACTTCAAACCAGGCCGCTGGATCCCTCCCCTCTGCAGCTTTCCTCCTGGGAGGGCCCTGGCGGGGAAGCAGAAACAGGCAGGCACCGCACACCTGCTCCAGGGCCAGCACCTCCATCAGTGGGGCCGCGGGGAAGTGCTGACGATGAGGTTTCTCATTCCTATGCTCAGCTGTTTATCCCACCGGCAAGGACAGCCTGTCTCCTAATGACCAACTCCTGGGACAGCTGCCTCTCAGGCATGTATGTGCCTGTCACCTAGTGCGTCCCAGTCCAGTGGCACTTAGGTAAGCCCTGACCAGCAGGAAAATAACCACATCCTGCAGCCGCACATGTGGAAACAGGAGTTCTCAGACCTAAAGCACTTACTAATGACCATGGTGTGTTTTATCCTGGATATCTGCCTTCTATCCAAGTATGGTATACTTGTATGTCACAGTGATTTCTTATCAAGAATTGTCCAGTTCTATTTATAGGATCCCGAGCAGCTAGTGGGACTAATGGTAAGAACCTGCCTGCCAATGCAAGAGATGTAAGAGACGCAGGTTCAGTCCCTGGGTTTGATCCCCTGGAGAAGGAAATGGTGACCCACTCCAGTATTCTTGCCTGGAAAATCCCATGGACAGAAGAGCCTGGCAGGCTACAGTCCACGGAGTCGCAAAGAGTCAGATACGACTGAGCGACCAAGCACGCCTGGAGCAGCTAGTATGTGTAGAGTCCTATGTGAAGGAAACAGGATGACCGAGGCAAAAGTCCTGCCGTCCAAAAGCTTAGCAGCTAACAGGAATAAGACAGTCTACAGGTAATTGTGTTACAGAGCAGGGTATTAAAAAATGCCACAGTAGAGCTGCTTTTGAAGCAAAGACAGGAAGAAATTGATTCTAGCTGGTGGGATTTGGGAAACCTTGATAGAGAAGGTAGCAGTTGAGCTGCATTTTTAAGCACAGGTGGATTTTCCGAAAGATCAGGTGGGAGAAGGTTGAGATATGCCGGGAAAAGAGAAGAAGCACAGAAATAGTTAAAGGTTGGGGAGGATGAGGTGTATTTAGAGCAGAAGTTTTGGCAATTGAAGGAGACCCCAGCCTGGTGGGCTGGGATCTGCGGTCACTAATGTAGTACTCTGGTTCTATGAAACAGATGCGTGTGGCAGCCATATGGGCTTTGAGCTCCGGGGATGTGTGTGACCCTTCCCAAGCCGATCCCCATCTGTGGCTGCTTCCGTGAAGGCATTCCAAGCCTGCCTCTCATGGCTGTTTGGAAATCTTGTCTATGAAGTGTATTGTCAGAGGGTAATCTGAGACACTTGCTGTCTGTTAAACTAATTAAGCTTTGGTCCACAGAGTGCCCTGGTGCTCTCAATCCTGAATGCTCAGCAGATTTGATGTAGTATCTGAATTATTAATGGACATGATATGGGAGAGGGGGCTTGGCTGCGTGTTCCGTTTTGAGCAGGTCTTGGATGGGTGGCATTACGGGAAGAGAGGCAGCTGCTTGCAGAGTGATGGACGAAGCAGGTCTTCCAGAGGAGCCCTACCCAGACAGGAGCCTGTGCCAGTATGCTCAGAAAATCACGGCCTGCTTTGGAGGGATGGGTAAGACCCGTTAGGCATGGGGCTTTGTGGAGGCGATGCACAGGGTTGACGTTGCCCACCAGCAGGAGAACTAAACTTAAGACTTGATGGTAGCAGGGAACAGGTGTAGCTGCTGGAGCGAGAGACCCTCCGGGTCAAGACATCACCATCTAGAAGTTCGATGGTGCCCCTTCTTCTGAGTACTCCCACTTAAAACACTGCTGTTTGTCTACTTACTCTGTTCTGCTCAGCAGCAAAGACCATCCTGAAGACTGTGAGCTTCTGCAGGTGTTTCAAGTGGATTTGCTGAGCTCTTGTGTTTGCTCACTTCTGATTAAAACAAAATCCCAAACTGAAAAGCAAGCGACCTCCTTGACACTGATGAAACTGCAGGCTGTAAATTCATTGTAAAACTAAATCCCATAAAAATTAGCATTTAAAAAAATTGGCATTTAAAAAATTTTTATTGGAGTAGAGTTGCTTTACAATGTTGTGTTAATTTATGCTATACAGCAAAGTGAATCAGCTACATGTTTACATATATCCTCTCTGCTTTGGATTTCCTTCCCAATGTAATTTTCTCTCTTAAAATTTTTTTTTCATATCAAAAAGGAGATAAATTTTACCAGATGATTTAAAGGTGGAGGAGGGACATTTGCCTGGAAAAATATGAAGACTTAAATCATTACATGGAATAAAGTCAGAATTCATTTGCACAGAATTGCTGCAGGGATTGACCTGTGACTGGTGAATTAAGAGTGGTGAAGGCATCTGTCCTCTAAGCACTGTGTAACCCCCAAAGTGCTTGGCTCTGAGGTTGGGGTTCATCTCACTATTGAGGCTCTACAGTGTGTAAAGGCAGAATGCCCAGGGTCTCTCAGGGCTGGGTTGAAGCTCTTGGTTAATTTTGCCACTGACAGTTTCTTTTCATTGCTTATCGTAGAAGAGCTTGTTTAGATGCAATGAAACTGTTGCTAGCAGTGTTAGGAATGCCTATCTGATAGGATATGCAGGCCACTCAAACAAATTATGCATTTGTAGTTAGCATTAGCTTCGAGTGCCTTGTGATGCCTTCTTTTATAACCACATGAACTGTCCCAGAAACCACTCCACTCCTTTGTAAATGCTGTGACTAATTTGACATGAACTGTGACAAGAGGCTGATGTTGGTACAGCAGTGGAAGACACAGATCCACTGGTGCTTCTTTAAGGATCTTCTCTATACTGTGTTTTCAAGGCTGTCAGGTGGGTTCCACTGAAAAAAATATTTTTAATACTGGAGGTGTGGCCTCTGCTGGGTGTTTACAATGAGCTACATGGAAGAGGTTAAGCTAAGAACTCTAGGCACTGTACAAAGTAGAATGTAGCTCCTGGGTGCCCACTGTCATTGCTGGCCCCAACACCCAAGCAGCTAGTATCTGAATTCTTCTCTCTCCACCACCTGAAAAATAAGTCAGCATCTCACATTTACATGTAATCAGACTGTCTTTATGAGCAAACCAACCTCTGGTATTCTCATCAGCATTCTTTATGATTCATCCTGATCTAAAATTCATTAAGTAGATAAAACTTCTTATATATAATCCTTTTATTGAAGGAGAATTAAATTTTTTCCCTTGTATAGTCTATCAGAACATAGCCACTTTTTAACTACATATATACATCTATAAACTTGTCCAAAAATTTAGGAGTGGCCTGACTAGATTCTGCTGGTATAACAGCTAAGCATTGAGATGGAGTCAGTGCTACAAGATTTGTCTTAGTGGGCAATGCTTGACAAGTTTAGGGAGCAAGAAGGCGGGACAGCTTTGTTATAGAATAGTTATACTTTTGGCATAGAAAGATGCTGGATTTAAAAAATTATAATAATCTGTCTAAAGCCTATGTTTGTGAATCATTAGTGTATCCTAGAGCCTATGTTTTGAGTGACTATGTCTGGCTTCTCTATATAAGCATGTATATATGTTTCACAAAGGGACCGTGTGAACAAACATGTAAGCAGATAGATCTTCTCAGGTTCTCAGTTTGCAAAGAGCAGTCCTATAGGAAACTAACCACAGGAAGAAGGAATCAATGGTTTAGGGCAGAGGTTCTGACACTAATATGTTTATTAAAAAAACATAAAAGAACCTAGTAAGTCTACAGGGCCTCAGGCATCTGTGTTTTAAACAGATTGGTTTAGGAGCCACACTTTGGAAACATTTGATAAAATATCTTAATTGTACAGCCCAAGGCTCTTTGAAATAAACAAGAAATAGAACACATACAGCGTGTTTGTTGTCATTTAGTCACTCTGTCGTGTCTGACTCCTTGTGACCCCATGCACTGTAACCCTCCAGGCTCCCCTGTCCATGGGATTCTCCAGGCAAGAATACTGGAGTGGGTTGCCATTTCCTCCTCCAGGGGATCTTCCCAACTCAGGGATCAAACCCAGGTCTTGTGTATTGCAAGTGGATTCTTTACTGTCTGAGCCTCCAGGGAAGCCCAAGAATACTGGAGTGGGTAGCCAGCCTCTTCCTTCTCCAGGGGATCTTCCCAACCCAGGGATTGAATCCACGTCTCCTGCATTACAGGTGGATTCTTTACCGCTGAGCCAGCAGGGAAGCACACCCTGTTTTACCTACTTTGAATGCTGTTTTTAGAGGAATATCTTGGAAGGATTTTTTTCTGGGGGCAATGTTGATATAGGACTTAATTCTCCAAATTTAAGAAGAGAAATTTCACCATGTGACTACAGTACCAGAAGCTTCCACACTTCCACCCTCTGTATCTCCGGCCCAATCTGTATGCCTCTGGGGCAGTCTATCTCTATTCTCACTGTGCTTCCCATTGGCTTAGAATCATTCTAGCAAATTTGAATTCTCTGGTTCTTGAACTCTGTTGCCAAATCCTGCATTAAAGATTGTTATTCAGTTGCTAAGTTGTGTCCAACTTTTTGAGATCCCATGGACTGCAGCACGCCAGGCTCCTCTATCCTCCACTGTCTCCTGGAGTTTGCTCTAATTCATATCCATTCAGTTGATGATGTTATCTAACCAACTCACCCTCTGCCGCCCCCTTCTCTGTTCCAGTCTTTCCCAGCATCAGGAGCTTTTCCATTGAGTCAGTTCTCTGCATCAGGTAGCCAAAGTATTGGAATTTCAGCTTCAGCATCAGTCTTTCCAATGAATATTCAGGGTTGATTTCCTTTAGGATTGACTGGTTTGATCTCCTTGCTGTTCAAGGGACTCACAGAGCCTTCTCCAGTACCACAATTCGAAAACATCAGTTCTTTAGCACTCAGCCTTCTTTATGGTCCAATTCTCACACCTATACATAACTACTGGAAAAACCATATCTTTGAGTATATGGACCTTTGTCAGCAAAGTAATATCTCTGCTATTTATTATACTGTCTAGGTTTGTCATAGGTTTCCTTCCAAGGAGCAAGCATCTTTTAATTTTGTGGCTGCAGTCACCATCTGCTGTGTGATTTTGGAGCCCCAGAAAATAAAATCCGTCAATGCTTCCACTTTTTCCTTATATCTTTGCCATGAAGTGATGGGTCCAGATGCCATGATCTTTTTTCTTTATGTTGAGTTTTTAAGTCAGCTTTTTCACTCTCCTCAATAAAAGAAGCAAATAATTCTTTTCTCTCCTTCATCCCTCTATAGCTTTATGGAAAGACCTGATGCCTGTGATAGAAACAGTTATAGCTTAGGAATCAGACGTGACTCCATCTGGATGTGCTGTTTTGTCCTGGGAAAGCCAGTTAGCATCCCTAAGGCTTACCTTCTGCACCTTAAAATTAAAGGCCTAGAGAAGTTCCCTGTTTCCTGAATGTTGGTCCTGATCTGGGGAACTTTGAGTAATACTGGGCCTTACCCCCAAAGAATCTCATTTAGAGGTCTGAGCTCGTGCCCCAGTCTCTGTATTTTTCAAAAGTTCTAGAGAAAATTCTTGTGTGCAGTGATATTTGTGAACCATTGGAGTAGCTTATCTTTGAAGACCTTTCCAGCTCTATAATTCTATCCTATTTAAAGTGTATAAGGGTTTTATTGAAAAGAAAGTGCTTTTAGAATATAATATCCCAATGACAGGAGAAGGAGTGTGGTTTTATTCACACTGACTTGTGACTCTTGTGTGGTATTTTGGTCACATGTGCTTATTAACCCGACTGAGCGGATGTCAAGGGTAAATACTCATTATCAGGCTTTGTACATTTGGTGCTTTGTACATCAGCAGGCTAATTGTGTGATGCTGCTGCTCACTTATAACTTTATTAATTCATGCAGCCATCTTCATGGTAATTCTCTCTCATCATGTGATTCTGCTAGAGATTCTGCAGTAGCAGAAAACATGTGAAACAATGTTAAGAATATTATTATCATTGGATTAATGGAAGGAGCCTGAAGGATTTTCATGACACCAGGGGGAGGGGAGGAGTTTCCCTGTAGAAAATGAGAAGGATTATTTACTGTGGCCTGGAGCTAACTTGGTTATTCGTTGCAGCTGAAGAACTTTTCTTGAGCTCTCTCCTCCATGAGAGCTAAAACACAAGAGAACTTGGAATTATCATCCTGAATTTTTTCTGATATGCATTTTTTGATTCATATCAATAGATATGCCTATTCACAGCACTCTTACCAGATGATATTGAATATCCTAGGAATGTCTGTGGGTGAATCCTTTTTGCTACTGAAGCTATGTCCTTTCTCTTGCTCTGGATATTAATCTGATTTTTAACTATTCATTCATGTCTCAGACTAAAATAGTCTTGAGTTCCTGGTAGTTATTTTTTTTTTAACCTGATCATCTGTATATACAGGGCAGTACCTAAGCCTTTGAAGGTAATCACTTAAATACATCTTCCTTAATCTTCTTTGCTGGGCAGTGAGAGGAAAAAAATACAACAAGGAGTCAGGAGAGTTGTGGAGAAGCACCGCTTCTTGGGAGCCTGGTATCTATTTCTCATTTTTTTGCAAGCTGTGCCGAAATGCCTTGCTTCTTTGGTTTAAAGTCCCTGGGGAAATTGTGCAACTCGAGGAAAGGCAAAGCCACCTCATCTGAGAAAACCAGCACCAGGGGCTGCTGCAAAAGGAGACTGGTTGTCGAGGATGTGAGTTTCCCTGGGAGCCCCTCCCCCACTCACAGGCGGGCCACTCTCACTCACTTGTTGTATCTACATCCTGACCTCTACTGCACGTTTGAGCACTTGTTGAGCAACCTTGATCCTCTTGGTAAGTAAAAGAGCCCACTCTGGACATGGCTTTGTGTTTTGTGATTGGCATAAGTAGTAAAGTACTGTCTAGAACCATTCTTCCATTATGTATTCTTCAAAAGAAACACTATCCTGGATATATAATTAATGGGGTGAGGGTGGGAGGAAAGGAGGATGTAACAGAAGTACAGTCATGGTACTAAATTCTGAGGGTATTTTTGTCCATGATTTTACGATCTCGGTAACAAATACGTCTCTTCCCAAATTTGGTAGTTTGTTGTAGTTCAGTTACTCAATCCTGTCTGGCTCTTTGTGACCCCGTGAACTGCAGCACGCCAGGCTTCCCTGTCCTTCACCAGCTCCCGGAGTTTGCTCAAACTCATGTCCGTTGAGTCAGTGATGCCCTCCAACCATCTCATCCTCTGTTGTCCCCTTCTCCTCCTGCCCTCAATCTTTCCCAGCATCAGGGTCTTTTCCAATGAGGCAGCTCTTTGTACTCTTTGTACTAATACCATCTATAACAGGAAGTGTGATGGAAAAGAGGGCTTCCCAGGTGGCACAGTGGTAAAGAATCTACCTGCCAAGGTAGGAGATGTGAGAGATGTGGGTTCAATCCCTTGGATTGGGAAGATCCCCTGGAGTAGGAAATGGTAACCTACTCTAGTATTCTTGCCTGGAAAATTCCATGGACAGAGGAGACTGGCAGGCTACAGTCCATGGGGTTGCAAAGAGTTGGAAAAGAAAGATCTCTATTGATGATAGATGATTTTCTTTCATATAATATAGGATGAATGGAAAAGAAATAGTCAAGGCAACAGATTATTACTAGTAAAAAAGGACCTAAGTGAAGTTGAAATCTAAATTGTGTTAATTGCCTTAGGTATACTTATGAAATATTTAAAAAGAAAAGAAAAAGAAAGGATGTAAAATGTTGAGACAACTTGTTGAGGTTTCTTTTCAGTGAAGCTTATTAGAAAGTGGTCACTTATCTATCGGCCTGGGAAAGAAGTTGAGAAAGCCCAGTCTGAGGATAAGAGTTATTACACTTAAGAGTTCTCAGACTTGGAAATTATGATTTCTTTATTGAGAAGATGACACCGACCCAACTGCTCACTCCATGTCAAAATCAGTACTAGAATGGAAGTAGAAGGCTATTAGACATGGTCCCTATAAACATGTGAAGATGACCCCAAAGAGCAAGAAAACAGAATATGTACCGGATAATTCTTTGCTAGAGAGGATGGCACAATTGGATTAAGGCTAGGTCAGGGAAGGGCGTTAACTTATAGTGGGGTGTTCTGTTTTCAATTAATTTTTGAACAGCTTTATTGAGATATTGAGATGCTTTATTGAAATTCTTGCTCCTTGGAAGGAAAGCTATGACAGACCTACACAGTGTATTAAAAAGCAGAGGCATCACTTTGCTGACAAAGGTCTGTCTAGTCAAAGCTATGGTTTTTCCAGTAGTCATGTATGGATGTGAGGGTTGAACCATAAAGAAGACTGAGCACTGAGGAACTGATGCTTTTGAACTGCAGTGCTGGATAAGACTATTGAGAGTCCCTTGGACTGGAAGGAAATCAAACCAGTCAATCCTAAAGGAAATCAGTCCTGAATATTCACTGGAGGGACTGATGCTGAAGCTGAAGCTCCAGTACTTGGGCCACCTGATGTGAAGAACTGACTCATTGGAAAAGACCCTGATGCTGGGAAAGATTGCGGGCAGGAGGAAAAAGGGACAACAGAGGATGAGATGGTTGGATGGCATCATTGACTCAGTGGAAATGAGTTTGAGTAAACTATCTCCTAGAGATAGTGAAGGACAGGAAAGCCTGGTGTGCTGCAGTCCATGGGGTTGCAAAGAGTCAGACACGATTGAGTGACTGAACAACAGCAAACTGAGATACAATTCATACATCATGCAATTCACCAAGAGGTTGGCTAGGAGATCAGTGCTAAGGCAGGACAGGATACTGATCTGACAGATGCTGACAGCTCTTTGACTCTCTCACTCTTTAACTGTCTTCATTTCACTACTCCAGGCTCATCCTTTTCAGGGGAGCAAGGAGTAGGGATAGGGAAATCATGACTTCTGTCCTCAGGCCTCTTACAAGCCACTCTAAGAGAAATTGGTTCAGAGCCAGCTGACCATGCATATTGTAGTAGTTTAGGGCACCTCTCTTAAATATTGGATTCCCATGCTGGTGGATACCTAAAGTCCCTTTATTGAGTTAAAAAAGTTAATTCATCAATTAGGGGTAAAAATAAAACATGTAGCTTTCCTCTGGAACTAACAGTTATGAATGAATTTGGTGCTTCTGTTCAATGACTCTACTAAAAGAGATTCAAATTAAATGTTTCTGGAATGAGCTGTTGATGCTCATGAAAGAGATAAGGTCTGCCAGTAGAGAAGGCAGGAAGTCAGGAGGAGACCAGGTAACCTGTGGCCAAAGGAGAGTGTGCTGGACAATGGCTTGTCAGTAGTTTCAATCACAGGGGAGCAAGAGAATAGACAGTATCAAAGAGAGCCTAGGTAAAGGAAAATGTAACCTTCTCTAGGGTATTGGTATCTTATTGGGGGCAGATAAGGAAATCTGGGGGATTAGTTCAGTGTGTGGCTTTGGGATTGGACATTTCAGAATTTGAGTTCCAACTCTTCAACTTATTCAATGTGTTGTTTTTGGGAAATTAATGTCTCCAAGTGACAATTTCCCCATCTGTAAGGTATGCAGAAGAATGCACACTTCACATGATTGCATGAGCAGGTCCATTCCCCGGCATATGGGTTCCTGGGCAAATAGTTTTTGTGGAGATCCTGTTTATATAAAGAGTTTTAGTCACTCCGAGTCAATGTGTCAGCAGTCCAACCCTGCTCAATCACGGTTAAAAAACACCATGCCAGCCTCAGAGAGTGATTGTTCACCGAACTCCCCTCCTGGAATTGAGCTGACTCCAGGGCCCAGGCTGGCTAGAGTGGCTCCAGGCATCTGGTCAACCCCCCTGCACAGCAGGGGAGGAACACAGAGGATCATCAGAGAGAGCTCCAAAGAGGAGGCTGGACTGCCCTGCCTAGATAGCACTGCTGGCTCCAGCCAAGGCACCAGAAGAGATTTAGATATATTTTTCCTATGTCTTTATTTTTTAAAAAAACCTTTTTATTTTGTATTGGGATATGTGTGTGCACGTGCATTCAGTCATGTCCAGCTCTTTGCGACCGCATGGACTGTCGTCCACCAGGCTCCTCTGTCCATGGAACTTTCCAGGCAAGAATACTGGAAGGAGTTGCCATTTCCTTCTCCAGGGGATCTTCCCAACGCAGGGGTCACACCCCTGTCTTTTGCTTCTCCTGAATTGGCAGGCAGGTTCTTTACCAGCTGAGCGACCAGGGAAGCGCCTGTATTGGGATATAGCCAATTAACAATGCAGTGATAGTTCCAGGTGAACAGCGAGGGGACTGAACCATATGTATACATTTATATATTCTCTCCCAAAGTGCTCTCCCTTCCAGGTTGCCACATAACATTGAGCAGAGTTCCATGTGCTCTACAGTACGTTCTTTCTGGTTATCCATTTTTAATGTAGCAGTGTGTACTTGTCTGTCCCAAGCTCCCTAACTATGCCTTTCCTCCATCTTTCCCCCCAACCCAGCAACATAAGTTCATTCTCTAGGGACTTAGTTTTTTTTAAAACATAAGGATGTTTAGTGTTAATATAACAATAATTCCAGTTCCAGTGTTGGTTCTGCAGCTTCGTGATGGGGACTTAGACATTTTTGAGGAAGGTATGGTTTAGGGCCAGGACCTGTGCTTGCTTGAATCTAAGGGTAGCACTGATTATAAGGATTAAATGAGAACATGCACATCAGAGGTGTTTGCTATAGTGACACACACAAGCACCCATTAAATTTTAACTATAATAAAAGTACAATGAAATCATTCATTATTTTGAAAGCAATCATTTTTATTGTTTGTCTTCCATGGCTGTAAACCAACAGAAGTCCAGTTTCCAGGGCTGCTGGGGCCCAGGAGTATACACACAGCACAGGAAGTGGGGTTCCCAGGAAGCCACTATGTGAATTTGAAGTATCCTATTTAGGACAGGTGCTTGAAGGAAGCCCCTCCTCCTGTAGACATCTGTGTTCCTGTGTAAGCAAAGCCCCACAGTGCTCAGGGGCAGCTCCTGGCAGGATACTCAGGGATATTTGGCAGAGGCCTCCTGCAGCTGCCAGAAGGACCTCAAGATGCCGCAACTTCCTGTTTTTGTCTGGTACTCACTCCTGTTTTGAGCTGTGCAGGGCTCCACCTATATGTCTCTCTCCTTTGTCATGCTCAAAACAACCCCTGGAAGTCACTAGAGAAGGAACTGTTTTCCGCATTTCAGAACAGGAAAGGAATTGGCAAGAAACTGGATGTGTAGACAAAGCAAATAGATAAGTGAACGTAAAAAATAGCTTCTGCGTGTGGATCTGATTGTTATCTCTGCGTGTGGATCTGATTGTTATCTCTGATCATGGATGCCATACCATTAGAACCAGGGTCATTCACTGAGGGCCTGCTGTGTGTCCAACATCATGTCAAGTGCTTTATAACCTTTCCCATTTAACATTCTTAAAAACTCAACAAAGCAAGTACTACTTTCATTTTCATTTTACAGATGAGGAGAGTGATGCATATGCAGTTAAGAAACGTGCTAAAAGTCACATAGGTACTAAGTGAAAGCTAGATTTGGACTCAGGTTGGCCTGACACCCAAGTTCATGGTCTTAAACCATGATACTGTAAGGCCTCAATCCGGGAGCTTAAGGTCAGGTCATCCATAGAAATTGCTCATCTTTGGCACACTTTAATTTTGTAAATAATAGTACTAATGAAGTACTTTAATAACTCAGATCTGAAGATTCTCTTATCAAATAAATTGTTTTTTCAAGGAAAATTAGCAAACATTTTCTTTTCCTAGTTCATGATTACAAGTTCTCTGTATGGGGTTTTCTCATCACCTTCCAGTAGAAACTTAGAGTAAGTTTCTGAACGTGTGTTTCTCTGACCTCCTGAGCTTTTGGGTCCAGTACAAATGGAAGAGGCATATTTGGCTCAATTACCTTCTCAGCAAACAAACAAGAAGAGACTGGCACTGTTATCAAAAGCCCTAAGGTTATAATGAAAGGATTCAATGATTATGTTGTCAGCTGAGTCTACATCCCAAAGCAGAAAGTTCTGGACTGAATACCAGTGACCAAAACAGAATTGACAGTCCCCTCCCTGGTAAAGCAGTTCATATCCCCTAAAGTAGAAGGTGATTTTGCTCTGGTTCAGGGACCTGCTGTGTCCCCTCTATTATCTTCTGTACCCCTCCTAGGTCTGTCTTCATTTGGAATGGTCTGTCTCCCTAAGGGGCTTCCCTTGTGGCTCAGCTGGTAAAGAATCTGCCTGCAATGCAGGAGACCTGGGTTCAGTCCCTGGGTTGGGAAGATCCCCTGGAGAAGGGAAAGGCTACTCACTTCAGTATTCTGAGATTTACTGTGTCACTAAGAGAACATCATAGGTGATAAATACATTGTTGTTTCCTGTTTTGTTATATGTTCATGGCATGTAACTCATGTGGTTCTCTAACTTTCAAGTCCCTTCTCATCCCATTTGCTGTCATCAGTCCCATCCCCATGGGTCAGACATTGATGTCAAAGGGCTAGGGAAAGGTCTTGGGCACTGTCAAAGGCTAAAAAGGGACTTTGTTGTCCACTGTTTGAGGAGCGTATCTCCCAAAGCTCTGTGGGGCTTTCCTATTGCATCTTCTTGGTGTTACTGAGATGCTCTGTTGGAAAAATGTTTTAAATACTTAGCAAATCTCAGACTCAATGGTGAAGACCCCTATCCACCCCACCTTAAATCGGAGAGCGGTGTTTGACTTCTGGCCATAAAAAATGTTTCCCAGAAGCTGTGACAAGGAGCAATATCTGGTTCCTCCCGTCAGCCCTGCTGTCCTCGCTGCCAGCTGCATGAGTGGCTGTTTGGACGCAAAGCAGTGACAGGCATCCGGCGTTGGCAAGGCGATGCCCTCAGCCATGGTCTTCGTTCCTCCACCACACCCGGCTGCCAGGGCCTCGTCGTTTGTTGACGGGAAGTGGTTCCCTAGTCTCTTGAGGTGGGAAATGATAATGAGTGGTTTATTCTAAATCTTGGGAGGGCATGGAAGGAGAGATTCGGTTTTCAGCTGTTTAATACGTGGTAAATCATTAGGGCTGTCCCAGTGGCTCAGTGGTGAAGAATCTGTCTGTAATGCCAGGGCCCCAGGAGTTGTAATGCAGGTTCGATCCCTGGGTTGGGAAGATCCCCTGGAGGAGGAAATAACAATCCACTCCAGTATTCTTGCCTGGAGGATCCCATGGGCAGAGGAGCCTGGCAGGCGACACAGTCCATGGGTTGCAAAGAGTCGGACTTGACTGAAGCGACTTAGCATGCATGCAAAGCATTAGACAGCCAGCATTTCCCCATCGATTTATAGTTATCTATAACCCCTGTTAACTTCCCAAGCTCCTGTTCCATTAGTTTAATCATATTTCCCAGAATCAGAACTTCAAGCCCTTGACGGTCAGACCCAGCCTTTCTACCGTGTTCAACCATTACCCCACCCCAACAATACTCACAGCAGATGTCTGTCACAGATGTCTCAAGGGCCTTTTCACCTTGGGTCTCATTGTGTTATGTTCGGCTGCCTGGTGTAGCCTTCCTTGTTCCTCGGACTCTCAGGTGGAATTTGCATTAAGCTTTTCCTCCTCTGGGCAGGCTTGTCTTACCTCTTGCCTCATCCTCTCTGTGATGTATTTATCCCATGCATGAACTCTGTGAGAACTCTGTTCCAGCTGCCTGTTTATAGGCCTGTCTTATTTAGTACACTGTGAAGTCCTCTCTGAGAGTGTGGAGGGAGCCACATTTCAATTTTTACTCTATGCTAGTACCTGGCATGGAAAAAGACTGTAAGTGTATGAGTAAAGGAATAAATTGATGCTTGTAGAAATCAAATCACTATGTTAGAATACAGTGGGCTTAAAATTATCCCCTCCCTTCAAGTAGCCGAGGTTGGAAGAAGCAGTTTGGTGTAGTGACCACAAGTTCCGGGGCTGCGGGGTCAGGCTACCCTGCCAAGTTCAAAATTCAGCCCCATATGTTTTAGATGTTGTGACTTAGACGCAATACTTCATGTTTCTGAGCCTTAGTTTTATCACTTGTCAAATGTGGATAATACTACCATATGGCTATAATGGTGTGAGGACTGAAATAAAATAGAAATATGAAAGAAGAGGATAAACTAGCATTAGTAGCTGCTCAAGAACTTTTCCCCCTTTCCTCTTCTCTCCTGCTCAAATGTGGGAGAAGCAAAATAAATTCTTAGGTAATAAATGCAATTAGTTTTCCAAGCAAGGCAAGATAACCTGGACCTGGGAGTGGCCAGGGAAATAGAAAGTAGGATTTGAGCTGCAAAATAGAAAAAACATACCCAGAGTATGAGCAGAAAGAAAATATTCCAGTGAAATGAGATTGAAAAGAAAAAAGAAGACATTTTTCACTTCATTCATGGCCTCTCTCTGCCTGGTCTAGCCTTAATGTTTTGATGTGTTTCTTTGTTTTTATTTATTTACTTTTTGGGTCTAGGAAAATGGATGAGTAATTTATTTTCACAGGAAGATGTTCCCATCTAATTTGCTTCCTTGAGTAACTGAATATGCTGAAATGCCCCCATTAGTTTTAATTATATGTACTTAAAAACTGATTTTATTTGAAGTTAGAAAATAAGGGAATCTGTTTTATTGTTTAGCATTCAGATATTTTTTCCTGGCTTAAAATTTTTTTTGATTCTTCCTAAGAGTGGCCTACCTTCATAGAAATCCTTGATTAAGCATCATTTGATCCCAGTGAATCTGGGGTATGACCCAGTGCTTATCATTATAGATGCCTGTTACCTTGGTAAATCAGCCATGAATCTGGAATGGCCCCTTGGATGCATGATGACGGCAGCCAATAGGAAGGCAACTGCATAGTCTGCTTACTATTCTTGTTGTAGCAGGAGAGTGATGATTTCTTTCTGTACTTCCAGAAGGTACCACACTCAATATGTTGGAGAAATCCTCTGTAGAAGCAGAATTCATGGGCCCTTCATGTTACATCAACATCTTCCTACCGGGAGTGGGAAACTGAGGTCCAGAGAAGTGAAATGACTTTCGCCAGTTCTGTTAGATAAATTAGTGGTAGAATTACATAAAGAACTGTCCTTCTTTCTCTCTGCTTAACACTACAAAACAGAAGACCAATGGGTTATCAATGGGTTAGTTTAGTTTGAGATTCACCTCATGTGAAACATTCCTTTGAATCTTCTCAAGATGTCCCTTCTTTGGGGAATATCACACAAATGCCCATTTATGGAAAAGTATTTACACCCTCATGCACTCTTGTGCTTGGCAACCCACTCCAGTATCCTTGTCTGGGAAATCCCTTGGGCAGAGGAGCCTGGCGTGCTACAGCCCATGGGATCACAAAGAATTGTATACGACTCAGCACTGAATGACAGCAACAACATAATGCTTGGTTATATCTATCTGTCTGCGTATCTCTCTTTGCCAAGTAGTAAGGTTCTTATTTGCAAGAAAATTGTTTTAACAGGCTTTGTTTCTCTAGTATATATTATATGCTGTGCTTGGTGAATAAACATATTTCATACATTTAAAAAATTGATATAATTCACATGCCATAAAAATATACCATTATATCATGTACAATTCTGTGGGTTTTAGTATATTCACAAAGTTGTGCAAACATCAGTTCAGTTCAGTTCAGTCGCTCAGTCATGTCTGACTCTTTGCGACCCCATGAATCACAGCACCCCAGGCCTCCCTGTCCATCACCAACTCCCGGAGTTCACTCAGACTCACGTCCATCGAGTCAGTGATGCCATCCAGCCATCTCATCCTCGGTCGTCCCCTTCTCCTCCTGCCCCCAATCCCTCCCAGCATCAGAGTCTTTTCCAATGAGTCAGCTCTTCGCATGAGGTGGCCAAAGTACTGGAGCTTCAGCTTTAGCATCATTCCTTCCAAAGAAATCTCAGGGCTGATCTCCTTCAGAATGGACTGGTTGGATCTCCTTGCAGTCCAAGGGACTCTCAAGAGTCTTCTCCAACACCACAGTTCAAAAGCATCAATTCTTCAGCGTTCAGCTTTCTTCACAGTCCAACACTTACATCCATACATGACCACTGGAAAAACCATAACCTTGACTAGATGGACCTTTGTTGGCAAAGTAATGCCTCTGCTTTTCAATATGCTATCTAGGTTGGTCATAACTTTTCTTCCAAGGAGTAAGCATCTTTTAATTTCATGGCTGCAATCACCATCTCCAGTGATTTGGGAGCCCCCCCAAATAAAGTCTGACACTGTTTCCTCTGTTTCCCCATCTATTTCCCATGAAGTGATGGGACCAGATGCCATGATCTTCATTTTCTGAATGTTGAGCTTTAAGCCAACTTTTTCACTCTCCACTTTCACTTTCATCAAGAGGCTTTTTAGGTCCTCTTCACTTTCTGCCATAAGGGTAGTGTTATCTGCATATCTGAGGTGATTGATATTTCTCCCGGCAATCTTGTTTCCAGCTTGTGCTTCTTCCAGCCCAGCATTTCTCATGATGTACTCTGCACAGAAGTTAAATAAGCAGGGTGACAATATACAGCCTTGACGTATTCCTTTTCCTATTTGGAAACAGTCTGTTGTTCCATGTCCAGTTCTAACTGTTGCTTCCTGACCTGCATGTAGGTTTCTCAAGAGGCAGGTTAGGTGGTCTGGTATTCCAATCTCTTTCAGAATTTTCCACAGTTTATTGTGATCCACACAAAGCCTTTGGCATAGTCAATAAAGCAGAAATAGATGTTTTTCTGGGACTCTCTTTCTTTTTCGATGATCCAGTAGATGCTGGCAATTTGATCTCTGGTTCCTCTGCCTTTTCTAAAAACATCACCACCATCTAATTCCAGAGCATGTTCATCACCCCAAAAAATGACCCTGTAACCATTAGCAGTCACCCCTGTTACCAACACTCCCCAGCCCTTGGGAACTCCTGGTCTATGTTCTGTCTCTGTGGATTTGCCTATTCTGGACATTTCCTATAATTGGAATTACACAGCAAGTGACCTTTTGTATGTGGCTGCTTTCACTTAGCATAATGTTTTCACAGTTCACTGGTGTTATAGCATGTATCACTACTTCATTCCTTTTTATGGATGAGCAATATCCCATTGTATGCATATACCACAGTGTATTTATTCATCAGCTGATGGACATTTGGGTTGCTTCTGCTCTAGGCTATTAAGAATAATGCTGGTATGAACACATGTATACAACTTTTTGTATGGACATAAGACATATGTTTTCCATTTTCTTGGAATACCTAAGAGTGGGGTTGCTGGGTCATATGTTGTCACTATTTTTTTGTTGTTGTTTGTTTGTTTTGGCCATGTCATGCGGCATGCAGGATCTTAGTTTTCTGATCAGGAATCAAACCCGCGCAGCCTGCATTGGGAGCAGAGAGTCTTAACGACTGCACCGCCAGGGAAGTCCCTGTTAACTCTGTGTTTAACTTTTTGAGGAACTGTCAGACTGTTTTCCCCAGTGGGTAAACACTATTTTGCATTAAAATTGCCCTTAATATAATTTCAAATTAAGTCAGAATTTTCCCCCAAATATGAAATAACCAATTTTCTCTAAAGTGAAAACTCTCATTTTTACATTCATACCTGTTTGTACCCTGTACCTTAATCTTCAAAACCTTGTATATCCCTACAATTTTTTAAATGTTTGCTTATGTATTTGGCTGCGCTGGGCCTTAATTGTGGCATGTAGGATCTTTAGTTATGTCATAGGAGCTGTCAGTTGCTGCATGTGGGATCTAGCTTCTTGATCAGGGGTAGAACCCCGCTCCCCCTGCATTGGGAGCACAGAGTCTTAGCCACTGAGCCACCAGGTAAGTTCCTATCCCTATAACGCAAAGGTCTGCAAACACATTACTTAATGGAAGGTAGGCTCTTTACTCGATGACATTAGTTAGCTGGTTTTGTTATTCCTCTGCAGGTGCCTTAGGATAGCCTCCAAATTTTGTTTGGTTTCTGTTAAAAGATCTTTCCTCATCCACGTTCTGTAGCCATAGATAGCAACCGAAATGAATCAGAGGATGTCAGAGATGTTCTGACTCACAATGCCCAGAAAAATCCCGTTCACAGAGGCTTGCATGTGGTGCAGTGGAAAGGGAGAATTCTCATGACACGAAAGAAGCCCCAGGGATAAAGACGGGAAGAAAATTAAAATGAAATAGTTATTAAATTAAAATAGTTAGAGCCACTGCCAGCAACCAGCTTTCTCCCTTTCTGCCTGGCCCGCCCCAGATCATGTTGTCAGGTCACTGTGACATCACTAGAATGTTCTAGGCTAGTTAACCTTTGCTCTTTGTGCAGGACAATTCTCAGTTCTGCTTCCTATCACTCTTTTCCCCGAAGTGCTATCATGTGACCCTAGTATGCAGCTGCATAGGTTCATCTGTTACCTTTTCCTGGGGCCAGACTTGTCCTCGAAGCAACGCTCCAAATCTGTAACCACTTGGTAGCTAGCCCTGTTGCAGGGGTACTGGCTACTTAATAAATAACTGCCCTGTTGTTGAGGTCACCTATTGCTGCAATATTACCATTGGTGGAAATACTATGTGATGTTACTTTTTTTTAGTAATACTTCACTTGAACTTGAACTTGCATAGATCATGGTTCGGTTGGTCTATTTTAAGAGTTTAAAGAGGACACAGGTAGGTACTTTCAACAAATTTCTTGGTTTCCTCTTTTATCTGGATACCAGGAGTAGTCCGGTTCATTTTCTATCCGTAGCAACTGGTGAGAAGATGCAGAACTCAACCAACTTTCTGTAACTCCTCCTGTATTTTGGGAGGACCACATTCTATGAATACTTGAAACTTTCTCTATCTTTTTTGCTAAATGGCAAGCATTTTTCAAAACTTTATAGCATTTTCTCAGTATTTTTGATTCCCATCCCTTTCTACCTCCTTTTAAAGTTATTTCAGTACCTGTGCTACTTGTCTTACTAGAATGTAAGCTCAATGAGGGCTTAATCTAGGCATCTTTGATCTATATATCACTGTCAATTTTATGAAGCTTTATGAAGTTTTGTGTATTGTAGATGTTCAGTAAATATTTTTAGCATAATTAGTGAATCAGTGGTCATTTCTTTTCATTCTTCACTGAATGTTGCCCACTTTGCCTTCAATTGTATGATGATATGACTGTTTTTATAGCTTCCTTACTTTTATCCATGTGTAAATTTAATAGTCAATGAAAGTGAAAGTCAGTTGTATCCGACTCTTTGCAACCCCGTGGACTATACAGTCCATAGAATTCTCCAGGCCACATTACAGGAGAGGGTAGCCTTTCCTTTCTCTAGGGGATCTTTCCAACCTGGGGATTGAACCCTGGTCTCCAGCATTGCAGGCAGATTCTTTACCAGCTGAGCCACAAGGGAAGCCCAATAGTCATTGAAGCATGTTGGCAAATGCTCAGCACTCTTAGTATGTTTTATTCAGGAAGGGGAAAATATATTGCGGGATCCAGATCCAATACCAAGGGAAATTTAAATTCTAAATATTTCCCTTCCTGTCCTCCCTCCAATCTCCCCAAACCCCAACAAATCCTATGCATATGCAGAGTGTTTCTATTTTGCTGGGGGATGGTGAGAGGGGAGGAAAGGAATAAAACTACCTTCTATACTGCTTTCAGAAATACAGCCAATGTGGCATGTGGCATAGAGTACTAGCAGTCTTTGGTGGAATGGTAGTGGTAGCAATGTGAAACTATTTAAATTTTTAAAATGAAAGCCCAAGTATATATGGAAATACAGTAGAATAATATTAGAAAATGACTCATTCCTACAGAACTTGATAAATTTCATAAATCACATCCTTCCCCCTAAAATATAACTGCAGGCTTAAAAGGCTCTTAGGGGCCTACTGATTTATGAGGCAGTTCTTAGTTCTGATCCCTGTAACCAGAATTAATCCAAGTAGCCTTGTTTACATATTTAAAGGAAGAAGCACTTGAGCACAGTGTGTGTGCATATAAATTCATCGTGTTTGTACAAAAAATGATCTAATTAATCACTGGTTCTCTTGAGAAAAAAATCTTGCATTCTGTCTGATGAGCAAATTTGGTCTCTTCAGGGTATTGTTCTAGAATCTGTCTACCATCTAAAGCAAAGGACTAGAAAGTAATCAGTGGATCAAGACTAATTTTTCTTTCTTTTTAAGCATAAAAGTATAGATAACCTAGATTCTCTTTTGTGTTGAAACTCTCCTCCCTCCGATCAGACCTGGAGACAAGGATTCAAGGACAAATCATATATTTAAAAGATGATCCCAGGAAGCACTAACAGGGGAGTGAAGCCAGAGAAAGGTGAATTATCAAGCTAGTTACCAGTGTGGGCAGCCAAGACTTAATTGATTGGGAACTCTGGTAGACAGTGCAGATACACCCCAGGGATTTCCCAGCCAAGGGACAAGGAAGCTGGGGTATTTGTCTACCATCTTCCCATCAGTCACTGATGGAAAGCTGCTCCCAGGGGCGTTAACTCACTGTGATGTTTCCAGGAACCAGGTTTGACTTTTAGAAGTGAATGCCAAGGAGACACCGACATTCAAAAGAAGGAGGAATCAGGGACTTCCCTGGTGGTCCAGCGGTTAAGACTTTGCCTTCCAATGCAAGGGGTGCAGGTTTGATCCCTGGTCAGGGAGCTAAGATCCTATATGCCTTGTGGCCCAAATACCAAAACATAAAACAGAAACAGTTTTGTAACAAATTCAATAGAGACTTTAAAAATGGTCCCAATAAAAAATAAAAGAAGGAGGAATGCATATGTGTAAGAACATAGAGGGAGGACTCATAGGAACCCAGAAAGTGCTGAGCAGGCAGGCCTCGGGAAGCATCAGATTCTAGGCTGCCCCAGGACCATCGTTTCAGTCCCAGTCTCTTCCCTAGCCATTGGCTTCCTCTTTAATTTTGGTATCTGCGTGTCTCTGGGAAGCTTATTGCTGCTTGGTCTTACTTGATCTTTTAATACAATACTGGCTCCTGCCTGGGGCTTACTCTGAGTTTAGATCCTTAGAAGTGAAAACCTAATTGACCCAGATCCTCTTTCTCAAGATAAGATATACCTTGCAAGTGCTTGGCCAGCTGAGGTGTGGGTCCCTCTGGTTCGTCCAGTGTCCACTTGTGATCCAGTGAGCCACAGCCAAGGCATGAACACATATTGCCCAGTGCCCACTCAAAAGAATGGACAGACAAGGAATGGTGAGGGCAGGTAGCCCCAAGGCACCTCTATCTGTGGGCTTTTCCAGGCAAGAATGCTGGATTGGGTTGCCATTCCCTCCTCCAGGGGAATCTTCCCAAATCAGGGACTGAACCCACGTCTCTTGCGTCTCCCGCATTGGTAGGTGGATTCTTTACCATTGTGCCATCTGGGAAGCCCTTCCATTAAAAGTTCTACAACACAGTTTTTTTCCATTATTCTACAGACTCTTTCTCACCTTGTCAAGTGTTTTATATTCTACCTATCATCTCACAGGCCAGTAAAGTAATGCTCAACATTCTCCAAGCCAGGCTTCAGCAATACGTGAACCGTGAACTTCAGATGTTCAAGCTGGTTTTAGAAAAGACAGAGGAACCAGAGATCAAATTGCCAACATCCACCGGATCATCAAAAAAGCAAGAGAGTTCCAGAAAAACATCTATTTCTGCTTTATTGACTATGCCAAAGCCTTTGACTGTGTGGATCACAATAAACTGTGGAATATTCTGAAAGAAATGGCCATACCAGACCACCTGACCTACCTCTTGAGAAACCTGTATGCAGGTCAGGAAGCAACAGTTAGAACTGGACATGGAACAACAGACTGGTTCCAAATAGGAAAAGGAGTACGTCAAGGCTGTATATTGTCACTCTGCTTATTTAACTTATATGCAGAGTACATCACGAGAAACACTGGACTGGAAGAAACACAAGCTGGAATCAAGATTGCTGGGAGAAATATCAATCACCTCAGATATGCAGATGACACCACCCTTATGGCAGAAAGTGAAGAGGAGCTAAAAAGCCTCTTGATGAAAGTGAAAGAGGAGAGTGAAAAAGTTGGCTTAAAGCTCAACATTCAGAAAATGAAGATCATGGCATCTGGTCCCATCATTTCATGGGAAATAGATGGGGAAACAGTGGAAACAGTGTCAGACTTTATTTTGGGGGGCTCCAAAATCACTGCAGATGGTGATTGCAGCCATGAAATTAAAAGATGCTTACTCCTTGGAAGAAAAGTTATGACCAACCTAGATAGCATATTCAAAAGCAGAGACATTACTTTGCTGACTAAGGTCCGTCTAGTCAAGGCTATGGTTTTTCCTGTGGTCATGTATGGATGTGAGAGTTGGACTGTGAAGAAGGCTGAGCGCTGAAGAATTGATGCGTTTGAACTGTGGTGTTGGAGAAGACTCTTGAGAGTCCCTTGGACTGCAAGGAGATCCAACCAGTCCATTCTGAAGGAGATCAGCCCTGAGATTTCTTTGGAAGGAATGATGCTAAAGCTGAAGCTCCAGTACTTTGGCCACCTCATGTGAAGAGTTGACTCATTGGAAAAGACTCTGATGCTGGGAGGGATTGGGGGCAGGAGGAGAAGGGGACGACCAAGGATGAGATGGCTGGATGGCATCACTGACTCGATGGACATGAGTCTGAGTGAACTCCGGGAGTTGGTGATGGACAGGGAGGCCTGGCGTGCTGTGATTCATGGGGTCGCAAAGAGTCAGACAAGACTGAGAGACTGAACTGAACTGAACTGAACTGAATGTTGTCCTAAATAAAGTAAAATTTTACATTGTTGACATGAATTTTGATCTTTCGTGCTTAAGCTATGCCCTGCTCATTTTGAATGCAAATATAAGAGGACTGAACTCATTTGTGGAATCACTGAAATTGCACAATTTATATTTCATAGATTGTAGAGGCATATGTATTTCAATCTTTCCAGAAGTGTGGGAACTTTGCACTTGACTAGCTCAACTATTTATATTTTACTTTTTGGATGCATGCACATTCTAGGGCATGCTAGGTGGCAACCTACCCTAGTATTCTTGCTTGGAAAATCCTGTGGACAGAGAAGCCTGGCAGGCTATAGTCCATGGGGTCACATAGAACAGGACATGACTGAGCAACTGAGCATGCACGCAGGAATGCTATTCCTTGAGGATGATCAGAGAGGGTGGATGATGGAACTGCATCCTAAAAGACTTGAGAATGTGGATCTGAGTACAACATCTTTCCCTGTCCAGCCAAAGATGAGCCCAACAGGCCAAGATGACGCCATTCACATGCAGACCCTATCATAAGAAGTCCAAAAGCCAATGAAGGATAAAATATCAGGAAAGAAGATCATTTTATAGAGGCAAAATGCAACATCATTTTCTTCTAGAAATGCCAAAGAAGTTGATAGACATTGAGTGCATCTTGACTAAAAAAAGTGTGTGTGTGTGTGTGTGTGTAGCTGGGTATAGGGAAAGGGTGATTCTTTTGTGACCTGTGGAAACAAAGACCCAACAAAGCAAAGGGAGAGCCCATGGCTTTGGAGTCTGACAAACCTGTTTCCTCAAGTGTAAAGAAAATATTATTTTATCCAGTTGTTAGGAGGATTAAATGAGGTGATAAATGACTGTAAAGAGACCAGAATGGTGGCTGACACATAATAAGCTCCCTGTAAATGACAACAAAAGTGGTAATTAACTTACAGCTGACTCACGTTGTTGTACAGCAGAAACTAACACAACATTGTAAAGCAATTATACACCAATAAAAAATGAAGTTGTAAAAAAAGGAAGAAAAGAAAATTAGTATGAAGTAAGCTTGGCATAGATAACAGTTTCTTGGGGGTTGAGTTTGGGAATTACTATAATTTAACCCCAATAATAAATGTGTTAAAAGAGGGGAAAAGGTGGTATTTAGGAGTAGTTATAAAGGAGATTTCATAAAATGCTACCTGGTTAAGTTCCTTTCAACTTGTTTCTCCCAAAGTGAATTACTGGTTTGCATCTTGGCAATTACTTTCAAGCAGCCACTAAATTGATTTATGTATGAGACTGAATTTACTTTTAATTTACTTGAATGAGATTTCAAAATCAGTCTTTTTGATATGAAAATGAACACTTAGCCAGCATTTTGACCTGCCGTGCTAAGTCAGTGACGTTTGTGCCTCAGAATTTATCAAATGTCGTATGCCTACTTTGTGACTATCACTATATGAATTCAGATATTCACATGCGATCTTGTCCCTCAGAGAGCCCACCTTTTGCAAAAATAGACACATAAATGCTTCACTGCAGTGTCATCATATTTGGAGCACTAATGACATACGTGTGCAAATGCTCACACAGATGTCATACGTGTGCAATGCTCAGTCTCTCAGTCTTGTCCAACTATTTGTAACCCCAGGGACTATAATCCCCAGGCTCCTCTCTCCATGGAATTTTCCAGGCAAGAATACTAGAGTGGGTTGCCATTTCCTACTCCAGGGGATCTTTTTGACCCAGGGATCAAAGCTACATCCTCTGCGTTGGCAGGTGGGTTCTTTACCATTGTGCCCCCTGGGAAGCCCCACTGGTGACATGAAGTACCAGAAAGAAGAGGGTGTTGCTAGGAAATGCATCCCAGCTTCAGATGATAGTAAATAACCATTTTTCTTTCCCAGTACTGTATTTCTACCTGGAACATATTAGGGAAAAAGAAAAAGCTGATAATATTGGATTGGCCAAGAAGTTTATTTTGGTTTTTCCAGAAGTAGGTATGGAAAGCCCAAACAAACTTTTTGGCCAACTCACTAGTAAATTGTTTGGGGGAAAAAAGAGGCTTTTTCCCAAGTACTTCAGGGCTATTTCTGTACTTCTTGTGAGCTTCTCATGTGCCTGAAATTAGGCTAAAATCCATGAAACTCTCTGTACTATCAAAAGATCCTTTGAATTCCAGTAATCATTTCCAGTACACTTGTAGGAAAGTGATTGATTTTTACATTCCCGCTGCAGTTAATATCTATAGTGGATTATTTGAAAGTTTTAAATACGCTTCCCCGGTGGATCAGATGCTAAAAAATCTGCCTGCAATGCAGGAGACCCGGGTTCGATCCCTAGATTGGAAAGATCTCCTGGAGAAGGAAATGGCAATCCACTCCAGTATTCTTGCTTGGAGAATCCCGAGGACAGAGAAGCCTGGTAGGCTACAGTCCATGGGGTTGCAAAGAGTCGGACACAACTGAGTGATTAATATGCATTAGTGATTTTTCTTAAGCTGCAATCTGTTGCTTAGATCCAAACTCAGAATTGACTTCTGAGAAAGACCACAGAGAAGTTTTGGATACAAATGTAAATTATTCTACTTGAAGAACTCATGGAAAAGAACTTTGCTGGGCACCGATTCTGTGAGATTCACCTGGAAAAAATCCTAAGAATTCTCCATTGAAGGCCTAAGAGCAGGATCAAGAGGGACCAGACATTTAGGAATTTGTGTCAGACTGTAGGAAACTTTGGAATCGTCACTACCAATAAATTTTCATGAAGATTACAGCGAATGTCATGACAGTTATTATTTCAGCCCACTGAGAAGATGGGCGTTGTTTTTAAGATGGGGCAGCGTGGGCTATAGCTATGTTTGTGAATTACATGTTCAGTCACTTTCAGTGATACAGGCCAGTGTGCTAAGCCAGTTAGTGGTCCTTCATTACTTAAGGAGCTGGTGGTACAGCTCAAGTCTTAACCAGAAAATCTGAATCTTCAGACCTTGGATGGGAGCAGGTGTATGCATTTAAAGCACCCCTAGTGTTTTTCTCCCTGGAGGTCTGCAGACTGTGCTCTCAGGAGTCTGGAAAAGTATGAAACAAATACTCACAGCCTCATTGTGAACATCAAGCCATTATTGTGGGAGGATAAGTCAATCCCAAATTGTTTGCACCACTCAAAAAGCTATTTGTGTGACTGTCATTTTATTCTATTTTGGGGGGAAATATTTGTTGTTGGGTAGTTAAATTGTGTCCAACTCTTTGTGACTCCCTGATTGCAGCATGCTAGGCTTCCCTTTTCTTCATATCCCCTGGCGTTTGCTCAAACTCATGTCCATGGAATCGGGGATGCTACCCAACCATCTCATCCTCGGTTGCCCCCTTCTCTTCCTGCCCTCAATCTTTCTCAACATCAAAGTCTTTTCCAATGAATCGACTCTTTCTTAAAAAAGTGAATAAACATAGGCACAAATGGGCACAACCTGGTAAACACTGGACATGCCACACCAACACAATCCAATTTGTAGGAAGGAGGCAGTATGATTGGACACACATCGTGGCAGACTTTGAAATGTACCCACAGTCTTTTGAACCTAATCTGTAAAGAAATAGGTAGCTCAGGTCTGAGGCTCTCATCACATCCATTCAAAGGCTCAAATTCCTTACCGTGGCCTTCTGAACCTTCCATGACCTGCCACTGAGGCCTTAGCTTGAGGCTCTCCCTAATCCTTGTGAGCACTGATCTTGATACCTTCTTGCCCTGTGACTCCGCTTGGAATGATCTTCTCCTCTTTGTTCATTTGGCAGCCCTGTCTTGCCCCTTCATTCCTCCTAGAAGCCTCTGCTGACTCCCCTGAGACTGGGCTCAGCACTGCCCTGCATCCTGTGTACCGGCTTCTGTCTTAGCACCTTCCTAATCACGTTGAGTCCTTGTGCATGAGCATCTGCTTCACCTGATGGTAAGCAACTCCTGAGGAGTGATCTCTCTCTTCCTGCTATGGTACAGCCAGCCCTGGACCTGGTGTACCATCAATGCCCCATAAATGTCTGCAGTGAGATTGGTAGATGTAAACATTAAGTAGAAAGCAAATAACAAACTCATTCTCAAGTTTTCTGTCAGCCAGATGCTGCTAAAAAGAATTTTGAGCACTCTTTTGCCAATCAGTCCAAAGCTTTTGAGGGGGTATCTGGAAGCCTGGGCTCCTGGGGACCACGATGGAGGGGTCTGGAAATTCCTGCCTTGTGGATGCATAAGCCACAGGAAACCCATGACTCTGTAGAGAAGAGAGCAGTGAGGGCGTGGACTCCATCCAGTTGCTTCTTTTCTTGTCTTCACATTTCCCTCTTATTTGGCATGGGCTTCCCAGGTGGCGCCAGTGGTTAGGAAACCTCCTGTCCATACAGGAGATGTAAGAGATGTGGGTTTGATCCCTGGGTTGGAAAGATCCCCTGGAGGAGGAAATGGCAACCTGCTCCAGCATTCTTGCCTGGAGAGTCCCTAGAACAGAAGAGCCTGGTGGGCTACAGTCCATAGCGTTGCAAAGAGTCAGACACAACGAAAGCGACAGCATACAGGCAGGCACTGTGGAAGTGGTGTGCTCTTGAATTTTTGCCAAGAGTGGCTGTGTCCTCACAAAGCTTTTCTCTCCAACAAAATGGTTTCTGTCCTTTGGCCACTTGTGGACAACCCTGTCTTCATTTTGTGAGTGAGTGACAAGGCAGCAGTAAGTCAGTTTGAGAGAATAAAACAACAGATGAACCCACGGGTTGGTGTCTATATTATGAAGTCTTATCTCATCTGAGTGGAATGAGATTGAGATAAGTTCTTTGGAAATCTCTAGAAATGATAATAAAAAGTCCTGTCGTCTTATGAGCTGTACAGTTTTTAACTTTTTTCATTTATTTTGCTGTACTTCTTGTAGCTTGAACTAACTATAAAGCACAAAATATCTGTGCTTTGCTTCTGTTCTCAAAGCTCTTAACTATTTGGCCCTGAGGCAAGGAGACAAAAACAATTTGGTTTTACTCTGCCACATTCCAAAATAACTGTAGTAATATCCTCTTTGGTTATCTTAAAAGTATAGCGTGGAGGCTTTTATCCCAAAGTAGCAGTGTCTGACTGTTGGGGGGTGGTGGGGGGGACCTTAGCTATATAACTGTTATTTAGCAACTAAATGCTGGTGACTCATTCACTTTGACTGTGGTACAGGAAAATTCTTTCCATGGAAAACACAAGAAGGGAGGGGGGCAGAAATCTCTCTGAACCACAGTGTAGTATTTTCCTTTGGAAAAGGCTTCTCTGAAAATGAATAGGCACCAGCTGTTACTCTGCTGGCTTGGTCCCCAAAGCTCCTGGAGAGTCTTCCTCAACTGGGCTTTCTGAGCAGTTCATCCACAAAGGTATACAGGTAGACTCAGAGCCGCAATAAGGGAGCAGTTTGGTTAATAAACTAAAATCTCGGGATTAAAAACGGTCACCTGAATAAAAGAGAAATTGAACTCACTGCATTCATAGTACCTGGAATATTTATATGATGATTTGGTTTGGACCAGAAACCTAACGGTGTTTTTACTGTCGCATTCCATTAGGAAGAGAGGGAGGGAGAGGGGGAGATAAATAGAGAGTTCTGTTCCCTTAGCTTTGCACCGAAAACATGAAAGCCTTGGGGAGAAGTGCCTCAGTGAGGTGCTAATCTATTTATGCCGCCAAAATATAATAAAATAAGTTCACCTGCGAGGCTCACAGCGCCAAACTAATTCTAGCTCGCTGAGTTTCATTTTGCTTGTCAGCATCTCCTCGAGGGCTCTGGGGGGGTTAGGGGTAGGGCAAGGAGACTGTGCGATGCTGGCCGTGAACATTTGGGGGGTTGAAAAGGGCTTCTCTTCCTGCTCCTGAGCCCTGCCCAGCCCTGAGGTCGCGCTGCTCTCATGCTAGGCTCTTCTTTATGAATGGAGGTTAGAGAAGCCGCTTAAAGGCTCTTCAGCGCTTACTCTCCAGCTGGCCGCTGACTTAGGAAAAACATGACTCTGTGGGGCTGCGATGGGGGCAGGGAGGGCTGTGGGAGAAGTTTGTGTCATAGGAAAGACGACCCAGGGGTTGGAGGGGCCTTCGTCCTTTCTCATAGGCGGAGATGCCCAGGCTTTAAATAGTAAAGCCCTGAATCACAGATGTAGGAATGTCACAGCCGCTTGAGCTCTGCCACTGTAAGCCCGCAGAAAACCAGCCCCGCCCGGTGTCATCTCAGCTCTAAACAAGCTTGGAGGCAGCGATGAGGCAGGTTGCCTGACTTCATTCTTTTCTGTTACCGTGGCTCTCTTAGACCCAACACGGTACAATATTTGCAGTAAAACAGTCTAATCCTGGCCTGTTCTGGTTCTGAAAGATGCGTGGTCCATCTGCTGTTCTCCCAGAGCAACAGCATCTGCCTTTGTGTCCCTTGCTCATCACATCTCTCCCACACCGTGGGGAGCCTGTGAACGATCTGGGTTTGGGAGACAGGTGCTGGAAAGGGGAGGGTAGGCGGCTTGGTGACTCCACCCACTGGAAGTCACCTGCTCCCTGCAGACAGACCTGTGCTTCTGCGGGTCAGAAATTGAAAGCCAGGATCAGAGTTAGCCTGGTGAGGGATGTGGATGTGACTGTTTACCCTTTGCTTGGTGGGCTGGGAGGGCTCCTCCCTGACACATAGGGAACCAAAGGGGTTTGTCTAGGAAACGCTAAAGAATTGGGGAGAAGGGGAAAGTCAGAACCCCCTACCTAACAGGATAAGTCAGATTTTTACTTTGATCCTGGATTTGATCCTGGATGAGGGACTGAAGCCTGAAAAAAGCCTCTTCCCAGGCTCCCTCTCATTGTCCCAGCCTGTTCCCCTCTTCTCCCACGACCCTCCTCCGCCCCCGCCCTGTTTCAGGTAAAGGGGGACAAGGGAAGTCAAACATCATTATTCATTTTTCATTATCACTGAGCCTCCAGGACCTTAAAAGTTGAAGGAAATGAACTGGAAGCCGTCATTTGCATTATTTTTCTCCTGAGGCTAATTTTATTGATTCAGTTGGTCTGAGAGAAGCTGAATCTGAGAGCAGCAGTTATAGGAAACTAATAAGCTACCAATCGACTAGTCTGATTTACTGGAACAGTCCCTGGCTGCCCCTCGCCGGCCCACCCAGCCCCTCCTGGCAATCATTTATCAGACCCCGGGAGGAGGCCGGTGCTCGGGGATCGTTTTGATGCCGGTTCTGCCGGCGCGAGGAATGCTACGTGGTGTCAGTGACCAGAGCTTAGGACACTGGAATTTTACATTTGTTACAGCAGCAGCTGTAGCGAGTGGCTGCGCCGGCCGAAGGGCAGCGTCCCCGAGCAGGGCGCGGCCACCACTTGGCGGCGATCGCTGGGGCGGCACCCGAGCTCGGCCCTCGAGATGGGGGCGGGATTTTAGAAAGAAGCCCGGACTCGGCGAGTGGATGGCCGGGCGCTTTCTCGCAGCCTCTGCAGCAGCCGATCTGTCTGCCCAGCGGCGCTCCCACTCCTAGACTTTGTTCCTGTTTCCTCCCGCGCTGCTCGCCAAAGGCACCGGTTACCATGGTGAAGGAGAAAGGTAATTATTAATATCGATCCCTGTGCATGGCTGCAGAAGTTGCACTGGTGCTGCAGGGCTGGGCCACCTAATGGGGGAACGATCAATGGAAAGCCAGGCAGACATGTTCTGGGTGTGAGACTCTGTATTGTGAAGTCCGGGTTTGCAAAGAGCAGAGACTTACTTTATTAAGAACCTTTCATTTAGCCACGGCGCGTCCCAAGAGCATTCCTATTTCTGGAGTGTTTGCACAGCCGAGCTCCCAGGGCGTGCGTCTCTTTTGATTGCTATTGCATTTGGAATTTTTGGTTGTGTTTGAGACTTGCCTTCCTGCCTTCATCCTAGCCTTCACTCTTCCTCACTCACCCCCACCCAAATCAATAAATTAATGAAGATGTGTATTGAAAGGGCCCGTCTACCAGGTCTAGGCTGTGTTGGGACCTGCCCAAGCTTAGCTCAAAGTTCCAAGCGGTCCGTCTTTAAGGTTCCAGGTGTGCCTCTCTAATAACCTGTCATTTCAGCGGCATCCCTAATCACTCCTCCAAACACCTTAAAAGATGGGTTACATGTCAAGGGCGGCAAATCATGTCTTAAGAATGTGAAAAGGGAGAGGAGGGTCACGCTTTGCACAGGTGTACCGTATTTATGCTCTGGGCGTGGTCTGAAATGGAAGTTAAACTTTTCAGAATTGAATTGTTATTTAACTTATTCATTTGTCTGGGAAATGTAAAAGAGCACAATGTTTGATTTTAGTTATCCAAGTAATATGTAAATATGTCTTATGTTAAGAAAATGCAGTGTCACAGGAGATTAGAGAATGAAAAATGAAATCTCCTTGCCCTTACCTGGTTCTTTTTCTCTTGAGGCAAAATTGTTAATAGTGTATCCTTCAAGAACTTATAGAAGGAATAAGATAGATAGAAATATTAAAAAAGGATCATTCTCTCATCATTTTTTTTTTTTGTGACTCGATTTTTTTCTGTTAATAATATGTCTTCGGGACTTTCACTACATGATTTGAGAGTGTGAGTAACCACCACTGAATTTTGCATTTTGGTAAGCTTGGATGTATTCTGCCACATTTCCTGACTGTGGACATACTTTTCTCCATAAACACAGATGTCTGCTCTTTGGGCGCTGTCTTCAACATTTCCGTGATTTATCTTTGTCTACTTTCTCTTAAAGCCCCTACAGGGAATAAATGTGAGGTGAATGCGCTGAACTCAAGCTGATCCCTATTGTTGGAAACTCAATTCAGGTTTATTATACTACTGGATGAATGGAGGAATAGGATCATGACAGCTAACCATGTTAGGGCCGCACCTCAGCACAAAGAGAAACAGCTTCTGGTCAGTCCATTCTGCTCCTATGTTTCTTTCATAAATCACAGGGTTTAGCTTTGGTTTTACACCAGCTAAGGGGTAATTGAATGAAATAATTTCGTGAGAATAAAAGTGCTTCTAATAATATTTCCTCTCTTTTTGGGGTGCTACCAGGAACCCTAAATAAAGACTTTGACATTTAATCAAGGTCAGGTCTCTTCATTTTTACCTCCCCTACAGCTGAAACAAACTGACTCTGATCTCTACTGCTAATGGTTTTTAGTTTGTTTCCCCAATATGAGTAATTTATGAGCGATGGGAAAGGGGATTGCAAAGGTCACTTCCCAATTCCATCCCCCAGGGGCCCATGGAAGCCCTGGACTTGCTGTTCGCAGTGAATGTTTTATAGGTCAGTAGTCCCCAAATAGCAACTCTTCTTAAGTCATTAGAGACTTCCCAAAGCTTGGATTGCCTGGGCTCACGTTTGCTTTACAAGTCAGTAACCACTTTCTGACTAGAACATTTTGGACAGGCCACCGAGAGGTCACATACTAGTATTATCTAAGCCCTTAGCCACTGATTAAAGGCTGTTCCTTTTCTATTTTGAGGTCCATGTCAGTCTCCACTTCTGCCTCCCAGCTCCCTGACTGCATTGACCTCAGTCAACAGCAGGGAAAGGCAGGGTTTTTGGTGGGTACACAAGGGCTTCAATGAAAAGAAAGGAATTTCATTAAAGCTTCTTAAGCCAGAAGGGCACAGGAGTGCTTGCAGTCCAGGCATTCATCCTAGACCTGAGAAAACTGGGCTTCAGAAAGGGTTAGTAAATTGCTCAAAATCACACAGCAGGTAAGTGGACTAAGTTCAGGGTTATTAGACTAGTGGGTGGATGGAGAACATAGAGGAGACTCATCCTCTGTGTTCCATCACAGGAGGACATGGCTCAGTGTCTGCATTTATCACCCCCTGGCTCCATCACTAGACAGTGAACCTCTCAGAAGCAGCGCTGTGTCTGCCTTTAATTTTTCAGTTCATAGCTTGACACCTGCACGTCATAGATTCTCAGAGTTGAAGCAGGTTGGCCCGTTGTCAGAGCTGGATCTGGAACCTGTGGCCTCCTGATCCAGAGACTTTTCCAGTATGCTCTGCTTCCTCTTGCTTCCAGAGAGTTCCAGCTTCTTCCTTCCTCTCGGGGCAGACACGAGTCAGCCGGGAGTGAGTTTGCGTCATGGTAGCATCCATCCTGAGGAACACGGGAAGTCTTCTGAAGGAGTGACATAGGTTCCCCGTTGCTCATCACTTGGAGATGGTTTAGGTCACGCTGGTCTGTGCTGCCATTTTCTCCCCTGGATAAAGTTTCCATGCCACTGACAGAAAGAGAGCCTGCTGGCAGATCACAGGTCTGCAAGTGTGGAATGACCTTGGCCGACCGACTCTGACCCTCATTCTCTTCTGTTCTCCCAACCAGGCACCCACCCACTTCCAGTCCCAGACCCTTGTTGATCTGGGAATCTTCATGAAATAATTGTTTCTCTGGTGCATTCAAGGGCATCTTAACCTTGCTGTGTCCTGTAACAAAGAAGCAGGAGAGATTTTTGTGGGTTTATCAGTCAATATCTGTCTTCCTGAATACAATTTCATCTACCTGAACTCCAGTGGCCTAGTCTACTCATTAAAAACTTTAATTCTAGCTTATGTGTGTCCTAGTGCAAGTTTTAAAAATAAACATGAAGGGGATTTATTATTTCTTAGTGTTAGAGGAAACAAGTATAAGCAAATATTAGAGATTAAGTTATGTAAACACTCATTTGTTTAAATAATGAGGGAGCTTAGGGTTTGGAAAAGATTTGATCCTTCATGTAAGAAGGATAAAAATTCAGCAGTGAGAGAAGCACATTACGGAAAACAATTCTACAGTTGAGCACATCAATTTTTGTTTGTTGTGTTCCCCGAAAGTTTTCTGCCACTGTTGGATGACCCAGCTTGCTTTTAAGGTAGTGAAAGTGAAAGTGTTAGTTGCTCAGTTGTGTCCAACTCTTTGTGACCCCATGGACTGTAGCCCACCAGGTTCCTCCATCCGTGGAATTCTCCAGGCAGGAATACTGGAGTGGGTTGCCATTTCCTTCTCTGGGAGATCTTCCCAACCCAGGGATTGAACCCATATCTCCTGCATTGTAAGCAGATTCTTTACCATCTGAGCCACCAGGGGAGCTCTTTTAAGTAGAGCATGACCCAGTGAAACTCATTCTAAATCATCCTTGATGGAGAGATGTTCACCATCCTCTTGACATTCCAGTGTATGGGATGCATACATGCACACACACACACAATATGGGACACACACACTCACAGAGTATGGGACACAGACACACACACATGGGGCAATCTTGTTTCTTACCAGCTTCTAAGAACAGTGGTATGCTGGGTCCAAACATGTCCTACAGACGGGCACCAAAGTAATCCTTGTAGGATGCCGATGTCATCGTATTTCCAGGTGAAAAACCTAAATGAGTGACAAGGTAAATTTCAAGACTTCCTGCTAATCACTGAGGATTGTCTCCAAGTCCTTAAATTACCTCCTCCCTACCCCCATCTAAGCCAAACTTGTTTTATTTTTAATATTATTATTAAACCTGCCAGTTACTGAATGGCAGGCTTTGCATTGACACCTTTACACACATCACCTCTAATTGTTGAGCCCATCAGGGTCAGTAGCACTCCTCCCCTTTAGGAAATGAGAAAGAGGAGGTTCATGGGAGTTTAGCCACTTGCCAGAAATCACTTAGCCAAAAAGTAGAAGAGCTGATTTTCTACCCAGGCCGTTACAGCTGCAGAATCTGCACTAATTGTACCTATGCTCCAAACACCACCACCCCCCCAGTTTTTCCTATTTGAATAATCATGGATATATTTTCCATCTCCATCATGGTGTCATTCTGCCTCTCCTGCCCCGTGAGAAATACATATTATCTCCTTTTGCACATTTGCCCATGACCTAACTCAAGTTCTGCTACCTTACAATGGTTTTCAAAGGCCCATCCCTTTTGTAAATTCTTCTCGAATTACTCTGAGCACCTAAGTCAACACCAGAGAAATTAAACTACAATCTATCACTTGTACGACTTAAGAAAGAGTGTCCGTCTCTCCCTCAGGAGTTTCTGACTTCATATAAGAGTGTCCGTCTCTCGCTCAGGAGTTGCTTACTTCACATACCATCTTATGAAACAAGCTTTAGCGTTGCCAAGTATCGCTGCCTCTAACGTGTCTGTCCTTCCGCCCCATGCCCCTCCTCCCAAAGACCCACACCCACACAAACACTCCCCACTCAAGAGCATGCACACAGCCTAATGTAATCGAAACCTTTTCTGTTCCATCCTCGGGGAAGTCTGAGAACAGATTGCTGTCTGCAGTGTGATAATTCATCATCCATTCAAGTCGCCTCCCAGGCCCCCTGTTGGTATAGACTAGCTCCTCCTAGATTCGGTTTCCCAACCCTGCTTCCCAGATGGATGTTTCATATCCTACCCTGACCTGCTCTTGAAACTGTCTAGGTTGTTCCTTTTTCCTTAACTTGAAAAGCCCTAAGTTTTTCAAGGGGACACCAATGGCAAGAACACTTCCTAAGCAAAGTCTAAAGGGAAACTATTGATTTAAAGATACACCACAATGCTACAAGCTTCAGAATACATTGTCTGGATTAGAGACTTACACACACATCTCAGTTGTGAAGTTTGCATCTTCAGAGGGAGCGGAGACCCAGTTTTCTCTCCATATTTCACTGGAGAGGGGGAAAAAACCCAAGTGTGAATTTCTCTTACTGTTTTATAAATGAAATAGTACTATTCTCACCAGGAAGTATGACTCTGCCCCACTGGTCTTCAGGACCAAAGGGCTGTCTAGATGATGGGATTTCTAAGGCTAAGGGAAAGAACTTCACATTTTAAAAAATCACAACAAATCCTTGCCCTCTGCCTCCTACTCATTAATGTCTAAAGAAATGCTTATCCAGAGAGAGAGAAGAAAAAGACCTCGTTTCCACAATTAGAGTTAAGGCTGACTATGGAAAGACATCTGAGAGAAGGAATGAAGTGAAGTGAGTCACTTAGTCAAGTCCGACTCTGCAACCTCGTGGCCATACAGTCCATGAGGTTCTCCAGGCCAGAATACTGGAGTGGGTAGCCTTTCCCTTATCCAGAGAGAAGGAATACATTGACTTAAATTTACCCAGAGCTCTTGAGAGCAATCTTCAGCTGACTAGGCCACTTAGAAGTGATCCCGCCTCTTGCTTCTCTGATGACCTGGTCAGGTGACCAGGGTGGATGAAACAACCAGTACTGCTTCACAGAAACTTTCTTTTAAAGAACAAGAAATTAACTTTCCAAAGTCCTGCAGAAAAGATGTCCTAAGTGAGACCCAGCCCACTAAAAGCAAAATCTTGGCACTGATTCTCTGTGAGGAGGGGGCCCCTTGATATCATCATCATATTCACTGCCCCTGGGAGGCAAGCAGGAGGGTCCTCATACTGCTGGCATCTCATATGCCAAAGCCAAAACACTGAGGGTTTTCCTGAGCCAGCGTTAGAGCATCAGAGGACTTTTCAGAAGGTTCAGTGATGGGTGAGTGGTGCAGGATTTCTTCCCATTGTGGTTGAGCCTGCTCTGGGCACACCACAGTAGAAACCAGCCGAGCTTCCTATTTCATTGTGTGTGGGTCTGATGGTGACTCATACCGAGAGGTATGTTTATCCCAAACTGGCAGGAGCTGTGTATTCAAGGGCAAATTTTGTTAGCAGTGGGGGAGGGTGAATATTTGTAGGCATGACCTCTTTTCTCTGAAACATTGAGTTTGTGTTCACACTGACATGATTAACGCTATTATGGTCCAGTGTGCCCTGGGGGCACCAGGGCTGAGTTTCTGTGTTCCACTGCAATCAAACAGGCTGAGTTTTTTGAATACTTAGACTTAACCATGAAGATGCTGGTTTTCTTAAGCTTTCAGAGAAATTACTGTCTAGGGCAGTGGTTCTCAAGTGTTAACAGACATCAGGGCCACCTGGAGTTTGGTCAGAGTGGGGATTTCTGGACCCTGGTCCCAGAGTTCTGATTTAGTAAATCTGAGGAAGGGCCTGAGGCTTTGCACTTTTAGCAGTTCCCAAGTGATGTTGATACTCATGGTTCAGGGGCCATACTTGGACACTATCATGGTTTCTTGTCCGTAAAATGATCAGCATTCTAGGCAGAGAAGAGAGAACTTTTGTATAAAAGAGCCTCTCTGCTCTCTCTTGCCAGTTTCATCTTGCTTATAATGCATATGGCAAAGTCAAGAGCATCGTTTTCATTTTGACTCTCTTGAAGCGTAGGATGAAGCTTCAGTTCATAAAATGGAAACCTTCTGTGAGACTTGAGTGACCAGGAGACTGCTGTCAGTATATGTCACTGGATGTGCAGGGGGTGGGCAGGGTGGGAGCGGGGGGAGGTTACAGGGCACCTTTTCCTGGGAGTGAGTTGGGGCTCAGCTTGGCTTGGGGGAGTCAAGGCACAAATGTGCCATTCTGTAACCATCACTCCCAATTCTGAAGGGTTCGTTGAGCATTTTTACTGAGGTTCATAGACCTCTTTGGAATCCTTTGGTTAGAGACAGTTTCAGGAGCTATCTTGGCTCACAAGAGCTGCAACCGTTTAGTTTCTGAGGAGCTAAAATGTGTTATTAAAACCTCAAGCAGTTTGAATAGAGACCATTGCATTGTCTATATTCTGTTGTTGTTGAACCACAGATTGTTCAACAATCTGTATTCACAGTGCTATTTGAAACACTGTGAGGGGAGAAATTTAAGAAAAAATAAAAGAAGCAGACAATGGTAGAAAAAGACAGCAAGATTATTTCACACTGGCATATCTGGAGGGACATGGGAGAAAGGCTACACCCCTCAGAAAAATGGCAGGCGCTGTGGGCTCCCTGGTCTGTGGAGGGTCCCCTAAGTGGCATGTGGGGCTAGATGAGTGTTGCGGGATTGCTGTGCACCACGTCGGGGAGCCCTGTCTGGACAGCTGCTGGGGAACAGTTTTAGGGCTGACTGGGGGGAATGGTATCTGCTGGACTAGGTTCAATGATGCTGTCCCTGCTCAGCTAGAAGATGTTGCCAGTCCTGCCACGTGTGAAGAGCCCAGCCTGAAGCAGTGAGCCATAGCAACCAGTGTCTTGAAAGCATCACAAATTTATAAAGGTCTACTCTGTAAGGCATTTCGAGGGTAATCTAATACATGGAAAAGGTCCTGCCTTCAGCAGGTTAATGAAATCCCTGTGGTGGGAGGGGTGATGACTGAAAATAAAAGCAACACAGGGTGATCAGAAGGAGTATAAATGGTATTCTGCTGAGGTTCGAAGGAAGAGTTAGTGTTTCAAATGAATCAGAAAAGGCTTTACAGAAAAGGGAGCATTTAAGATTGGCCTTGAAGGGTTCTGTTAATTTCTTCCTGTTAGGGATGGTGTTTAATTCAGTTCAAACCTATTATACAGTGTCTGCTCCATGGTAAGTATTCAGTGAATGCTGAATGAACTGAAAAGTGGATGAAGGATGTGTATGGGTAGAGAGATGGGTATTCTTAAGTGTTTATTCAGAGCCTAATAAGAGATTAGCAATCTGGGTACAGAAACAAAATGCAATTCTTGATCTAAAAGCACTCACATTCTAACAAGGAACATAAACACAAAAATACATAATTATGATACAGTGGGAAATGTATGCAACAAAGAACTCTTTAATGTGGGACTACAGTGCTGCTGCTGCTGCTAAGTCACTTCAGTCGTGTCCGACTCTGTGCGACCCCATAGACGGCAGCCCACCAGGCTCCCCCATCCCGGGGATACTCCAGGCAAGAACATTGGAGGGGGTTTCCATTTCCTTCTCCAATGCATGAAAGTGAAAAGTGAAAGTGAAATGTGAAAGTGAAATCGCTCAGTCGTGTCCGACTCTTAGCGACCCCATGAACTGCAGCTCACCAGGCTCCTCCATCCATGGGATTTTCCAGGACTGCAGTGCAGGGGGCTGGTTAATTCTCCTGGAAGGTCGTGGCAGACTAGGCGTTGAAGGATGAACAGGAGTGCAGCAAATGAATAAAGGGGAAATGAGAGAAAGGTTTCCAATTGGCAAAACGGAAGCAGTGAAGGAAATGCAGCCAGCTGAGTTTGGCAGGAACTACCATTAGTCACGAGGTACTGCAGTAACCATGGGGAAGGGCAAATGGAGGGCTTTGCAGGTCAGGTTGAGTTGAGGATGAATAGACCCAGAGGTTGTACATTCAGATACCTCTAAGAATCAGGCAGATGACCTAGATGAGTGGAGATGGGGACAGACATGACAGCAGGGCCTTCTCTATAGGAAAAGCCACCCTGTTGCTCTATCCTGGTTCACGCAAAACTAAGAACAGAGGGATGTGGGCCATGGGGCCAAACCTTCCAGTTTCCAAGGGTAACTAGAAATAGGGGTTTTTATGTAAGAATCTCCAGATGCTTAAAGTTGGCAAATGATTCAACTTTCTCTTCAAAAAATCTTCATGTAGGCCAAACAAAACATATCTGTGGGCAGGACTCAGCCAAAGGACCTTCTGATTGTGGTCTGATTGTGGTCTGTGCTCACCAAACCTACCCACAATAAGAAACACATTTTCACACAAAAAGACTAAAGACTTGTGCACTTACACATATAGATGGCTAATGAAACAGTCATGTGCAGCAATACTCAACCTTTACTCTCTACTCTTTTTTAGTCTCTTCTATTTTTTTTATTATGTGGCTCAGTGGTAAAGAATCCACCTGCCAGTGCAGGAGACTTAAGAGATCTGGGTTCAGTCACTGGGTCGGGAAGATCCCCTGGAGGAGGAAATGGCAACCCACTCTAGTATTCTTGCCCGGGAAATCCCATGGACAGAGGAGCCCGGCGGGCTACGGTCCACGGGGCTGCAAAGCGTCAGACCCGACTGAGTGACTGAGCACATAAGTTGGTCATGATTCATTTTGTTTCACTGGGTCAAGACCTGAAATTTGAAAACCATTGGTTTAGAACATCTGCATCAAACTACTGTTAGATAAGAACAGAATAAGGTACTTTCAGGGACAAGCATGTTTCCATTCTTGACACTTAAAATAGTGCTTAATTTTGATTTTGATTACCTTGAATTTCTTCAGTTACAACTAGAAAAATTTTGACCAAATGATTTCAGAATCTTTTAATGGTCATTTTTATCCTAAACAGAAGTTTACCAGAATTTGGTGTCATATTCTGGGGTGCTTGATACAATTAAGAACTGACCCAGCTATTAAATTCAGAGTAAAATGCTACATGGTTGAAGTTCAGCAGAAAGTCCAAAGGAAGCCCCCATTCAGGCCTCATTAGCATCTAAACCTGATATTTCTGGAATGAGCTTTTCATTTAGAAGAATTTCCCCCTATGATTCCATATCACCTCTCTTATGTGACCATGCTCACCCAGTCCCCTTGCTTGTACATCACAGCCAGGGAGAGGAGAACAAGTTCAGGACTTGGGCAGTCTGTGAGGTACCATGTCACCCATCATCAAAGCAACAGCTATTCCCCTCCATTGGTTGGACATCATGTGTTTATATAGCATATGGCAGAAAGTGAAGAGGAACTAAAAAGCCTCTTGATGAAAGTGAAAGAGGAGAGTGAAAAAGTTGGCTTAAAGCTCAACATTCAGAAAACGAAGATCATGGCATCTGGTCCCATCGCTTCTTGGCAAATAGATGGGGAAACAGTGGAAACAGTGGCTGACTTTATTTTTCTAGGCTCCAAAATCACCGCAGATGGTGATTGCAGCCATGAAATTAAAAGATGCTTACTCCTTGGAAGGAAAGTTATGACCAACCTAGACAGCATATTAAAAAGCAGAGATATTACTTTACCAACACAGGTCCATCTAGTCAAGGCTATGTTTTTTCCAGTGGTCATGTATGGATGTGAGAGTTGGACTGTGAAGAAGGCTGAGTGCCAAAGAATTGATGCTTTTGAACTGTGGTGTTGGAGAAGACTCTTGAGAGTCCCTTGGACTGCAAGGAGGTCTAACCAGTCCATCCTAAAGGAGATTAGTCCTGAGTGTTCATTGGAAGGAATGATGCTAAAGCTGAAACTCCAATAATTTGTCCACCTGATGTGAAGAACTGACTCATTGGAAAAGACCTTGATGCTGGGAGGGATTGGGAGCAGGAGGAGAAGTGGACAACAGAGGATAAGATGGTTGGATGGCATCATTGACTCGATGGACATGAGTTTGAGTAAACTCCGGGAGTTGGTGATGGACAGGGAGGCCTGGCGTGCTGCAATTCACGGGGTCGCAAAGAGTTGGACACAACTGAGCGACTGAATTGAATTGAACTGAACTGATGGACCTATCAGAGCATCTCAAGAAGCATCAAAACGTAAGGGCTTTGAAGAGAGACCACCCCTCTCTTAGGGCTTCCCAGGTGGTGATAGTGGTATTAAAAAAAAAAAAAAACCCACCTGCCAATGCAGGAGACATAAGAGATATGGGTTTGATCCTTGGGTCAGGAAGATCCCCTGGATGAGGGCATGACAACCCATTCTAGTATTCTTGCCTGGAGAATCCCATGGACAAAGGAGCCTGGTGGGCTACAGTCCATAGGGGCTCAAAGAGTCAGACATGACTGAACGACTTAGCACAGATGCACCCCTCTCTTGGAATATCTGAGAGGTAATCTGTCATTGCAAGGCTACTGTGCAGCAGGAAAGGGATGGTCATCCTTTGAGTTCCAAGTGTGTCTGCCATCACTCCTATCTTGAGTCAGAGGCATTCCTGCAAGATGCCACAGGACTCAAAAAGAGCTCAGACTATGAAACAAGAGTGCAAGAGTGGCTTCTCGCCATTGAAAGGAGCAGCCATGATGGAGAGACCCCTAGGGAAAGGTCGTGCTTACTATGAAAGCCCCAGGACCACAGGGAGGCAGCACGGATATGATAGCTTTGCAAGACAGGTAGAAAAAAGGCAGCTGACAGCATGAATGAAACAAGCAAGGCCAGACAGAGAGCAGCAGTCTGCTAGGCCAGAGAGTACCCGATACAATATTGCCTGTGCAGTGCCAGACCATCAGGAGCAGGTTTGAAGATGAGATGGGAAGTCCCCTTGTTTTTACAGGACCTCTGTGTTGCCTCCGTGCATTCTCATCCTCACATGGGCGAGCGGCCCTCTCTGGAGTTGTGCAGCCCACGGCCTGCACGTCTTCCTTCCCCAGAGGCAGTGATGCTAGGGAATGACTGCTGGGGTTGATAATCAGTTGAATCACGACTCACCACTTTCCAGAGGATGTAGAGCCAAGCTTTTCACCTGAGTGAGATTCTGTTTCTTTCTTCAGTGAAAATAGCAGAGAACACCCACTTTTCTCTCCGAGTGTGGAGGTTTGATAAGTTATCTGAGAAGTTTGAGCACTGCAAAGAATTATTGGTTAGATCTGCAAAAGAAAAAAAAAAATTCACAATGGATTGTTCATCAGAAACTAGGCTAGTATGAGCTATATGCTCAGTCACTCAGTCATGTCTGATTCTTTGAGACCCTATGGACTGTAGCCCGCCAGGCTCCTCTGTCCATGGGATTTTTCAGGCAAGAATATTGGAATGGGTTGCCATTTCCTTCTCCAGGGGATATTCCTGACCCAGAGATCAGACCCACATCTTCTGTGTCTCTTGCACTGCAGGCAGATTCTTTACCCATGGAAATGATGAAATCTAGAAGAAAAAAAAAAAGGTACAAGGAAGACACTGTATTCACAGATTGTACTTCAAGTTCTAGTACAATGATAATTACATTCTCAATGTGTAAGCACTGACCACAGTTAATTGAAAATGTGGTTTTGCCATATTAGTAAGAACAAGATGTTAATAAGTACTGGCTAAGTTAGTATAAGAACGTAGCAATAAGAATCACAGTAAGACTTTCTTAAGACCAAGAAATGTAGTGATGAAGTCCAAGAAAAACACCTAAAGTTGAACACATTCTCTTATGGTGGGCGCGGAGGGGTTGGGAGGAGCGGTGAGGCAGGCAATTGCCATCATGCAGTCTCTGTGCTTGTTATGCATATAAGCCTTCTTAATGTCTTAAACTTTGGTAAAAGCAAAACATATGGGAGAAAACTCATACTACCCATCTCATATCTTTACTGTCAAGATTCATTTCAATGAGATAACGTGTAAAAAACACAGAAATGTTAACTGAAGATCAGTTGATCAGAGGAGAGTGAAAAAGTTGGCTTAAAGCTCAACATTCAGAAAACGAAGATCATGGCATCTGGTCCCATCGCTTCATGGCAAATAGATGGGGAAACAGTGGAAACAGTGGCTGACTTTATTTTTCTAGGCTCCAAAATCACCACAGATGGTGATTGCAGCCATGAAATTAAAAGATGCTTACTCCTTGGAAGGAAAGTTATGACCAACCTAGACAGCATATTAAAAAGCAGAGATATTACTTTGCCAACACAGGTCCATCTAGTCAAGGCTATGCTTTTTCCAGTGGTCATGTATGGATATGAGAGTTGGACTGTGAAGAAAGCTGAGCGCCGAAGAATTGATGCTTTTGAACTGTGGTGTTGGAGAAGACTCTTGAGAGTCCCTTGGACTGCAAGGAGATCCAACCAGTCCATCCTAAAGGAGATCAGTCCTGAGTGTTCATTGGAAGGACTGATGCTGAAGCTGAAGCTCCAATATTTTGTCCACCTGATGTGAAGAGCTGACTCATTGGAAAAGACCCTGATGTTGGGAAAGATTGAGGGCAGGAGGAGAAGGGGACGACAGAGGGTGAGATGATTGGATGGCATCACTGACTCAATAGATAGGGGTTTGGGTGGACTCTGGGAGTTGGTGATGGACAGAGAGGCCTGGTGTGCTGTGGTTCATGGGGTTGCAAAGAGTTAGACATGACTGAGTGACTGAACTGAACTGACTGATCTTTAGAGAATAGTAGGGTAGGTGCACACCCCAGAGCCAAAGGGAATGGCTCAATATTCCTTGCCAAGAAAAATAAACCTAAAATGTAGGCAATGAGTACTAAACTTGTAGCTGAGTGGAGAGGCAGTCAAACTGCCTGCAGCTGGGGTTTTTAGGAGACACAAGTTTGGAGCTGAATTGGTAAAGCCCTTCCCTGTATACGTTCATCTCTTTCTCGCTTGTCCCTTGCAGTGCAATTGCTCCATTTACCTTGATAACTTTGCAAGATTATCCTCAAAGCCTTCGAAATGTTATAAGCTTGCCTGGAAGCAGCAGACTGCTTCCGGGAGTCTGCAGCCAGACTGCCCCAACTCTACTGTTACTAATTGTGTGACCTGGAGCAAGTCACTGAATCCTTGCCTGCTCCCTCATGCCTCAGTTTCCTCATCAGAAAATAGTGATATCAGTAGTACCAACTTCATAGGGTTGTTGTGAGGATTGAATCAGTTAATATTTATATTAAATATTAAAGGAGTATATATACATAATATATATTAATATATAATTAATATATATTAAATAATAAAGGAATGCCCAGGGGGACTTCCCTGTGGTCCAGTGGTTGGGACTTCACTTTTCAATGCAGGGTGTGTGGGTTTGATCCCTGGTTGGGGAACTAAGATATCACATGCCTCACAGCCAAAAAATAGAAAAGGAAAACAGAAGAAATACTGTAACAAATTCAGTAAAGACTTAAAACTGGTCCACATCAAAAAGTCTTAAAATAATGCCTGGACCCTAACAAGTGAAAGTGTTAGTCGCTCAGTCATGTCCAACTCTTTGCAACCCCATAGACTGTAGCCCCCCAGGCTCTGGAATTCTCCAGGCAAGAATACTGGGGTGGGTTGCCACTTCATACTACAGAGGGTCTGCCTGACCCATGAACCAAACCCAGGTCTCCCGCATTGCAGACAGATTCTTTACCATCTAAGCCACCAGGGAAGCCCACAGCAAGAGCTCAGTAATTGCTTGCTCTTGCTGCCATGATTATTATTATCCTTCTGGACTGAGTGAAATTGTGTGTGAAGGGGCCAGTGTGTTCCCTGGGATGGAGTTCAGTGAGCAGATTAGTTTGAGGGTGCAGGCAAGTGAACAAAGCTGGATGGGTGAGTTGAGGAACCACCCATTCCTGCTGAGCAGTCTCTTCCAAGTTCACCTCAAGCAGAGCAAGAATTTGTAACTCTTTGTCATGAGACCCTGCTCAGGACCATGCGAGTGGCTTCCCATGGCTACTGTCCTGGGATAAAACATCACTAAGGACCTCTCCCAGTTGGGTTCTTGAGCCCTAAACCCTCTGGGCAAGCAAGCTGCCGATCCTAGTTCATCTTCACCCTGTGGAATGAAACAAGATGTCTGATAATAATTTGGTGCAGGAATGTGTGGATTTTGTAAGAACAGTTGTTCTAAAAAGTTTGAGGCTCAAAGCCAGGTGTGCCCAGGATTCTTGCCAAGAAAGCTGTCCACCCACTCTGCAGCAGCTCCTGCTGGCTCCTCCCATCACCATGTTGTGTCATGTCGAGCCCTGGGGACAGTGCCCTTGTTCAGCTTTTCCAAGGCCCTGATGCCACCTCTGCTCCTGCCTCAGGTCAGTTCAACTGGAAATTGCGCTCCTTTGTGTGGTTCTCATTCAGAGAGAAGCTCGGTCACCATGGGTTTGAAACTGGCCCACCAGTAAGCTCATTCCTTCAGCTTTTTTTTTTTTTTTCTGAGTCAGAAATTTAAGCAAGTCTTGTTATCTTATGTCATTAGTTGGGTTTATTGACATCTTCAAAATTACCTAATTGATAGAGACTGTTGGCAAACCCAAAGCATTTAACCAACTTTCTATGTCACCCAAAGGCTGTTACTATGGAAAAGAGACAGAAAACCAGGCTAGTGTTAAGTGAAAGAACCTACTGAACCCACATTTATAGAGCACAGACCTTGTGTCGGGAACTGTGCCAGACCCTGGGAATGCAGTGACAGTAACCTCATAATAGAGGACAGAAAAGAAGGAAAGAATGAGAATGGATAGATGGTGCTAAGTATAAAGCAAGTAAACAGAGTTGGGGGGAGTAGGCAGATTGATTCAACTTGAGTGGTCCCAGGAGAGTTCTCGGAAGGATGGCATGGGAGCTGCTTTAGGATGAGACCAGAAGAGGAGGAACCAGTCTGCAAATACCTGGGGGATGCGCCCCTTCTGGGAAAGGAGAGGTCAGGTGGAGACCTTGAAGGAGCAGGAACTGGAGCTTGGGGAGCAGTGTGAAGAGGGTGTGAGAAGAGACCAGACTGGTGGGAGGGCTCTGTGGGCTACCCTAGGGCGTCTTGGATAATGTAGCGGAAGCTGCCTGGAGGCCTTAGTTGGTGGTATGATCTGCTTGAATTATGCCCTTAAAAGATCGCTCTAGTTGCTCTGTAGCAAAGGAATTGAATGCATGAGTCAAAAGCCCACAGTTTGAAGACATAGACTCTGTGCGTTCTTCCCAACTGTCCCCTAAACCCCTCGTAGCACCCTACTTGGTTGAGGAACTAATTACTCAGACGTACATCCTCTTGTTTCCAGTTTTCTGGCCAATCTCCAGTGTTTACATACCCCTAGGCAAGTTGTGTTTGTGAAAACTCCCACATGAGATGTGAACTGGGTCTGATGGTATCTCATTCAATTTTTTTTTTTTCTTCTAATGGGCTCTTTCTCAAGAGGGCAGCAGAAATGAAGTGCTAATGAGGACACTTGTCAGAGTGGGGAAGTGTTGGTGGAAAACAAAGATATACTTTAGCAGGGAGGATTCCATGCATCAGTAAGGGGTGGGTGTGTGGAGGGGTTGGAAAATCCTTGTTTGTGCATGTACAGTTTTTCCTTCTGATTGCTGTGCTAATGTTGAGAAGCTGAGACTAACAGATGCAAGTCAGACCTGCTATTTAAAATAGATAGAGACAGAAAATAGATTGGTGGTTGTCCAGGTCTGAACAGGGGAGGGGCTTCCCAGGTGGCGATACTGGTAAAGACCCTGCCTGCCAGTGCAGTAGACAGAAGACACACAGGTTCCATCCCTGGGTCGGAAAGATTCCCTGGAGAAGGGCATGGCAACCCACTCCAGTATTAATTCCTGGAGAATCCCATGGACAGAGGAGCCTGGCGGGCTACAGTCACAGCGTCACAAATAGTCAGACACAACTGAAATGACTTAGCACACGTGCACAAGCAGAGTAGGGGTGGGGTGTGACTGCTAATGAGTGTGGGGTCTTTTCGGGGTGATAAAAATGTACCAAAAAATACCAAAATTACGCCTTATGGTTATGGTCACATAATACTGTGAATATTCCTAAAGACACTGAGTTGTGTACTTTAAATGGGTAGATTTTAGGATATGTGAATTCTATGCTGTTAGATTTTAGGATATGTGAATTATATGCTGATAAAACAAAGTCTGCTATTTTGTTTTTATAAGTTAAACTGAAATGATGATCCAGAAAGTTATAAGATTCATTAAGTGCACTGAATATTCACTGGGTGTTACCCAGCAGAAGAGCATGTGTCTGTTGCTAAAAGTCATAAAAGCAGAGCTGGAAATTCAGCGTGTTTGCGTTTTAAGTGGAGCACGTGGTTATCTATTTATGATCAAGGACCTTAAACTTCAGCTCACCTTATTCCCTCACTGAAACACCGTGGGAACCATCATGGCTTCCCTTTGGGGCATGCTCACTGTCTGTTGGGAAAAGTGCCAGGCACTTTACAGACATTAACTCATTTATCCTCGTAAGTGTCTGAATAGAATTTATCCCCACTTTACAGATGAGGAAAGTAAGGCTTGGGGAAGAAAAGTAACTTGTTTCAAGATCACAGAGCTAAGAGGGGTGGAACCTGGATTCACATGAGGTCTGTCCGGCCAGAATCCAGGTTGTGATCATCTCACGGCTAGAGGGGACCCCTCCCTGAGAGCCATCATGTCATAGCGCGTGGCTCCCAATTTGCCTGCACTGCGAGCTGCGAGATAGTCCTAACTCAGCACCTAAGAAATAGGCCAGCTGTACTCTGATACTTTCACTCATCTAAAGACCTCCTTCCTGGGGAGATGAGGAAGCCGCAGTCTGGTCCTTAGCTTCCCTGAAAGGATGTCCAGGATGAACCTTGTTCACTGTCTTCTATTCCATGTTGCCCTTTGCTTGCTATGTTTATGCCAAACCAGGTGTCCTGATGGTCCCCAAACATACCCCAACCCACCCCTCCATTGTCTACGGTGCCTGACTCTTCCTTCCTACTCACTTGAATCCTGCCACCTACCCTTTCTTAAAGGTCCAGCTGAGAGGATACTTTCTGGTGTCTCTCTCAATTTATACTTTTATGGCAGCACACGACTTACTCTCTACCTTGTATTTCCATTCACATTCTTTCTCTTTCTCCATCTCTCTGTCTCCTTATCTGTCGGTCTCTCCTTTCCTCTACCTCCCCGCACCTACCCTACCCGATTAAACTGTAAACTCTTTGAGACCAGTTTCTGGGATTTACATGAATGTCTTGGAAGAAGGGCTGTCACTTTCACCTTCCATTGCTTTGGCCCATGAAGCCTCTGGGTCAGAAGGCTGCCCAACCAGCCATGGCTCTCCCACCTCCAGACCTGGCTCCACTGTCCCTCCCCTTAAAACATCCTCCCTTGTCACTATTCACCTTCTGACCACACCATGGTCTCAAATTCCCTGAAACTTTCTCCAACTATTTGTCCCAGCCTACTGCATGCTTCTGTCTTCAGAAGTTCTCAGTCGTGTCCAACTCTTTGTGACCCCATAGACTATACAGTCCCTGAAATTCTCCAGGCCAGAATACTGGAGAGGGTTGCCATTCCCTTCTCCAGGGGATCTTCCCAACCCAGGGATCAAACCCAGGTCTCCTGCACTGCAGGCAGATTCTTTACCAGCCAAGCCACCAGGGAAGCCCTCTGAAGTCCTAGCCTAGGACAAAAGGCTAGCCTAACCTCCCAGGACAGCATTTTCTCTCTGCACTGATCAGCTCCCCAGGGAGAGCGTCCTGTGTGCTGTGCACAGCACTGGGGAGGCCTGGGTGGTCTGTCTCCACAGTTCCCCAGAAGGCCTGGGAGAACACAGCACACACAGCGGCTCTCACATGGTCATTATTTGTTGACTGTAGATAAGAAGTTATTTCCCAAGCACTGGAATTTAGGAGTTCTAATGGAGGTATCCATTTAATGTCTCTCTGTCCTCTCACCTGGTCCCATGTTGAACTTCAAATATATTTCTTTCTTTCCCAGTGATAGATTTTACTAGGTCTGAGCTTTGCTAAACTTCAGGAAATAATCTCTTTTCTCCCACTCCTGTGGATGAACCCTTGAAGTTAAATGAGAGAATGATCAAACCACTCAGGGTCAGGTTCTCTGTCACCTGGGTGACTAGGAAAATACCTGGCAAGGTGGCAAGTATAGATTATGTGTGTTTGCCTTTTCTTGCAAAGGTAACACTGGGCAGAGTTGTGTCATACAGAAAGCCTGAACAAGTCAGAACTTCATTTCTGGAAGGAGCCTAAACACCTAAAGAGCAGTCCCAGCATTTGTAAGGTCATGTCTGACTCTGCACGTTGGATGCTCTGAACTTGGGTCCTTTGCTTTCCTCCTCCCTTTGGGTGTGCAGACCCAGGAGACACCCAGGGAAAGGTGACGGTGTGTGTTTATTCACACAGAGCAGGAGTGGGAAGGCCACTTCAGAGAGGATTCAAATTTTGTTTCTGAAATTTACCACCATGTGAATTGAAAGCCTCATGTTGCTGTTTCCTAGCAAGTAAACCTCGGGCACAGTGCTGTGATAGTAAATGTGTAACCACAGACTCTGGGAGTAGGCACAGGGCAAAGCCCTGATTTGTTAAGTCTGCTGATTTCTGGGGTTTAAATACCCTCCCCATGGCTGACTTCAAGCTACCAAGATGAAGTCACTGAGCACACAGTTGGGCAGAGCCTTATGCAGCCAGCTCTCTGCAGCAGGCAGGAGCCAAACAGCTCACCACCCTTGGTGCTCAAGGGCTCATTGAAGTTAATCTAAGCATACACACATTAGCTACATTCATTAGTTTGTCTAAAATACTATTTTTCTATTTAAAAAATTATTTATTTTTAATTGGATAATAATTGCTTTACAATATTGTGTTGGTCTCTGCCGTACATCAACATCAATCAGCCACAGGTGTACATATGTCCCTTCCCTCTTGAACCTCCCTCCCACCTCCCACCCCTTCCCACCCCTCTAGGTTGTCATGGAGCACACTTAGAGTTCCCTGCATCACCCAGCAAATTCCCGCTGGTGATTTGATTTACATGCGGTACGGTATATGTTTCCATGCTACTCTCACAATCTGCCCCACCCTCCCCTTCCCCACTGTGTCCATAAGTCTGGTCTCTATGTGTGTGTTTTCACTGCTGCCCTGCAAATAAGTTCATCAGGACCATCTTTCTAGATTCCATACATATGCATTAATATATGATATTTGTTTTTCTCTTTCTGACTTACTTCTCTCTGTATAATAGGCTCTAGGTTCATCCTCATTAGAACTGACTCAGATATGTTCCTTTTTATGACTGAGTAGGAGAAGGCAATGGCAACCCACTTCAATACTCTTGCCTGGAAAATCCCATGGATGGAGGAGCCTGGTAGGCTGCAGTCCATGGGGTCGCTAAGAGTCGGGCACGACTGAGTGACTTCACCTTCACTTTTCACTTTCCTGCATTGGAGAAGGAAATGGCAACCCACTCCAGTGTTCTTGCCTGGAGAATCCCAGGGATGGGGGAGCCTGGTGGGCTGCCGTCTATGGGGTTGCACAGAGTCGGACACGACTGAAGCGACTTGGCAGCAATATTCTATATGTACGACAGCTTCTTTATCCATTCATCTGTCAGTGGGCATCTAGGTTGCTTCCACGTTCCAGCTATTGTAAATAGTGCTACAATGAACAATGGGGTACAAGTGCTTCTTCAATTAGGGGTTTCTCAGGATATATGCCCAGTAGAGGGAATGCTGGGTCACATGGTAGTTTTATTCCAGTGAGTCAGTTCTTTGCATCAGGTGGACAAAGTATTGGAGTTTCAGCTTCAGCATCAGTACTTCCAATGAACACTCAGGGCTGATCTCCTTTAGGATGGACTGGTTGGATCTCCTTGCAGTCCAAGGGACTCTCAAGAGTCTTCTCCAACACCACAATTCAAAAGCATTAATTCTTCGGTGCTCAGCTTTCTTTATAGTCCAACTCTCACATCCATACATGACTACTGGAAAAACCATAGACTTGACTAGATGGACCTTTGTTGGCAAAGTAATGTCTCTGCTTTTTAATATGCTGTCAAGGTTGGTCATAACTTTTCTTCCAAGGAGTAAGCGTCTTTTAATTTCATGGCTGCAGTCACCATCTGCAGTGATTTTGGAGCCCCCAAAAATAAAGTCAGTCACTGTTTCCCCATATATTTGCCATGAAGCGATGGGACCAGATGCCATGATCTTCGTTTTCCAAATGTGAGCTTTAAGCCAACTTTTTCACTCTTCTCTTTCATTTTCATCAAGTGGCTCTTTAGTTCTTCCTCACTTTCTGTCATAAGGGTGGTGTCATCTGCATATCTGAGGTTATTGATATTTCTACCGGCAATCTTGATTCCAGCTTGTGTTTCACCCAGCCCATCGTTTCTCATGAGGTACTCTGCATATAAGTTAAATAAGTGAAAGAAAGTAAAGTCGCTTAGTCGTGTCTGACTCTTTGCGACCCCATAGGCTTGGCCTATCAGGGTCCTCTGTCCATAGGATTCTCCAGGCAAGAATACTGGAGTGGATTGCCATTTCTCCAGGGGATCTTCCCAACCCAGGGATTGAACCCAGGTCCCCCACATTGCGGGTGGATGCTTTACCATCTGAGCCACCAGGGAAGCCCTTTTCCTATTTGGAACCAGTTTGTTGTTCCATGTCCGGTTCTAACTGTTGCTTTCTGACCTGCATACAAATTTCTCAAGAGGCAGGTCAGGTAGTCTGGTATTCCCATCTCTTTCAAAATTTTCCACAGTTTATTGTGATCCACACAGTCAAAGGCTTTGGCATAGTCAATAAAGCAGAAACAAATGTTTTTCTGAAACTCTCTTGCTTTTGTGATGATCCAGTGGATGTTGGCAATTTGATCTCTGGCTCCTCTGCCTTTTCTAAAGCCAGTTTGAACATCTGGAAGTTCATGGTTCACGTATTGCTGAAGCTTGACTTGGAGAATTTTGAGCATTACTTTACTAGCGTGTGAAATGAGAGCAATTGTGTGGTAGTTTGAGCATTCTTTGGCATTGCCTTTCTTTGAGATTGGAATGAAAACTGACCTTTTCCAGTCCTGTGGCCACTGCTGAGTTTTCCAAATTTGCTGGCCTATTGAGTGCAGCACTTTCACAGCATCATCTTTCAGGATTTGAAATAGCTCAACTAGAATTCCATCACCTCCACTAGCTTTGTTCGTAGTGATGCTTTCTAAGGCCCACTTGACTTCACATTCCAGGATGTCTGGCTCTAGGTGAGTGATCACACCATCATGATTATTTGGGTCATGAAGATCTTTTTCATACAGTTCTTCTGTGTGTTCTTGGTACCTCTTCTTAATATCTTCTGTTAGGTCCATACCATTTCTGTCCTTTATTGAGCCCATCTTTGCATGAAATGTTCCCTTGGTGTCTCTAATTTTCTTGAAGAGATCTCTAGTCTTTCCCATTCTGTTGTTTTCCTCTGTTTCGTTGCATTGATCACTGAGGAAGACTTTCTTATCTCTCCTTGCTATTCTTTGGAACTCTGCATTCAAATGGGTTTATCTTTCCTTTTCTCCGTTGCTTTTTGCTTTTCTTCTTTTCACAGCTATTTGTAAGGCCTCCTCAGACAACCATTTTACCTTTTTGCATTTCTTTTTCTTGGGGATGGTCTTGATCCCTGCCTCCTGTAAAATGTCACGAACTTCTGTCCATAGTTCTTCAGGCACTCTGTCTATCAGATCTAATCCCTTGAATCTATTTCTCACATCCACTGTATAATCATAAGGGATTTTATTTTGGTCATACCTGAATGGTCTAGTGGTTTTCCCTACTTTCTTCTTCCCTACTTTCTTCTTCAGTGGCTGTTAAAATACTGTTTAACTAATTAGTAATTCTGAGTGCACTAATAAGTAGAAGTAGCCAAAAATCAAAAAGGCAAACACAGCTGGGAAGCATCCTGGTCCTGAATCAACTTCTTGGTTCTTTGTTTTTTTAAACCCCTCTTAAGTGTCTGGATTTGGAATTAGCAGGAGAAGGCCATGGTGGTTTCAGGCCTAAAGCTAAACCCCATCCCAGGGCCCAAGGCCTAAATGCTGATAGCCTATGACCCTCAGTCTTCACCTGAGTACCCTCAATGGCCCCAGGGGGGCCAGCATCCATCCCAGTCTCAGAGTCAGCACAGAGGTGGCTCTCCAGCAGTCCAGAAAGATAGTGTTCTGGCAGCAGGCTTCAGGCTGAAGTCACAGCCTAATCTTTCGATTTGATCCATTTCTAAATGGAATTGCTGCTACAGGGACAATCTGAGAGCCCTGGGTGACCTTAAAAGGCTGTATCACATTTCAGCAGGGAATTTTATTATACTTCAGAAATTCCTGCTCATAGGGATTGGTGACTGCCTCTCCCGACGTTCAGCTGACTCGGGCATCAATGTGTCAGGCCGGCGCTGTGGGGGCTCCCATGAGAAGCTGACCTCATGTCTCCATTTCCATCCTGTGAGGTATTCTGAAGCCCTTTTGTGTGGCCTCGGGGTAGTGGAGGCGCATGGCAGATGATTGGGAGTCTCCTAACTCCTAACCCAAGGGCCTTTCTAATTGCTATTCAAGAGGAGAGGTGGGGCTTTATACCCATGACTGTGCTTCAAAGTTAAATCACTCAGTGCTGTCAGAGATGGACTGGAAGAGGTCAAAGAAGGGTGTTGCCTCGGTGAGTCATCTCAACCAAAAGTGTGTGTCGAGGGAGTCAGTCTTTTAGAAGCAGGAGGATAAGACACCCAAGCTGATGTTAAACCCCTTCTAAGATTAACCTTTATAGTAAAAGGCAGGGGTAGCATGGGAGGGTAGAAGCATCCTATGATTTACACAGAGGAAGTTTCCTAGCTGAATTTTTATTATCCTAGCACCTCTTTGCCTTGGGGGAATCAGATTAACTGGATTAGAGCCTGGGCTGTTTCTATAATCAGGATCCCAGCTGCCCCACGGTGTCTTTTATGTTGGGAGGGAAGCAGAGCCCTATGGCATTGGCTCAGAAAAGAAACGTCAGATACTGGGACCTCTTACAAATGGAAAGCCCAAAGTGGCAGAAAGTTAGAGCCGTCTGACTGCTCACTGGGAGTGTTTGTGCTAAGGCAGCCCTGTGCTTTGTGCCAAATAATAATCCTGATTACCAGACTAACGTGGTGGGAGAAAATTAGGTCATGGAAGCCAATTCAAGAGAAGGATCATTTTGGGTAACTAACGACACAGTAACAGTGGGTAGCTTCCTGTAACTACCACTTGCCACAGCAGGAAATGGACTTTTAGGTAAACTGTGAATTAAGCACTCTATGCATGTATTTAAACTCTTGAGTTTCTTGATTCCTAGGCTCAATAATAGTGCCACTCTAGCATAAAGAAAGGGAGTAGGAGGTGGAGAGAAGTGGTAGGAGGGGGAGAATACATCTGCGTGACACGTATTTACAATTAAGTGGGAACTGAGGTAGAAGGGCTTCCCTGGTGGCTTAGTGGTAAAATATCCACCTGCAGTGCAGGAGATGCAGGTTCGGTCCCTGGGTCAGGAAGATCCCTTGGAGAAGGAAATGGCAACCCACTCCAGTATTCTTGCCTGGGAAATCCCATGAGCAGAGGAGCCTGGCGGGCTATAGTCCATGGGGTCGCAAAAGAGTTGGATGCAACTGGTGGCTCAGATGGTAAAGCGTCTGCCTGCAACGTGGGATACCTTGGTTCGATCCCTGGGTCAGGAAGATCCCCTGGAGAAGGAAATGGCAACCCACTCCAGTACTCTTGCCTGGAAAATTTCATGGACCGAGGAGCCTGGTAGGCTACAGTCCATGGGGTCGCAAAGAGTCGGACACAACTGAGCGACTTCATTTCACGACTTAGTGACTAAACAGCAGCAATGCAGTAGAAGCTTAGAAAGTATTCTTAGTAGTAAAGCCGTCTCTCTGAAATGTAGGCTCCCAGGAGAACAGGATTCCTGTCTTTAGGCAGAAACCAAGCTTACCAGTGGAATATCATTGTGTGATTGCAAATCCAGACCAGTCCTAACCAGAGACAATTTTCCAGCCCAGACCTCTGCTCAGAGCGGAAGCTGCAGGCAGTGTCCTCCTGAAGTCGGGTTGCTTTTCCTCTGTCTGTTCCCCTTCCCCTGCAAGTGTTCTTTTCCCATAAATCGCTGCAGCCTGGAATAACTTTTGGTATTTGAAGTGCTATTTCCCATCTGCTTATTTACTAGCAGGTGTTACCTTTGGGATTCTCATGCAGCTGGGTATTCAGCATTTTTGAACTGTGTAATCAGAATCTAATACATCACACTAGCGTGGTTTCCGTCTAGGCTGTACAAGACTTTCCTGTGGAAACCCCCTACTCAGTGCTTCAGAGCCTGGGCTTTGGAGTCAGAAGACTTCCTCGTTGTGTGATCTTGAACAAGGTTTTGAACTCCTTGCTTTGGTATTCTGCTCTGCAAATCAGGAATAATGAAATATCTCCCCCCAAAACACAGTTGTAAGATTATATGTGATTGCCGGGATAAAACAGTTATGACAGGGCCTTGCACATAGTAAGTGTTCAATAAATTGTTCTTGTTGCAACAATAGCATACTGTTACAGAGTGACCTTGAGATATCATATGTTCAGGAGTCTCTAGCTTCATGGGGGAGGTACCTCAGTAGTGGTATTGAATGGTAACCCTGTTTTCCCTGATCTAAAAATTGAACTGAGGAGCAGAGAGAGAACAACTCAGGTTATTTGATATCAGAAGAATCCCAGAAATCTGGAGAAACTGAACCCTGAGCCTGGGATTTTATAGGGTCAGGACTGATGCATTGTGAAACAAAAGCAAATACAAAATAAGAGACAATTAAGTGCTGGACGACCGTGCAGGTATTTAGTGCTTTAGGACTTGGAGGAGGATGAGATATTTTATGAATATGAACTACAGTGATAGCTTCAGATAAGAGCCAGGATGTGGACCAGGCCTTGTGTGTCAGGTTGGATTTGAGCAGATGAGGAGTTGTTCAGTCATTCAGTCATGTGCGATTCTTTGTGACCCCACGGACTGCAGCACACCAGGCTTCCCTGTCCATCACCATCTCCTGAAGCTTGCTCAAACTCATGTCCATTGCGTTGGTGATGCCATCCAGCCATCGCATCCTCTGTTGTCCCCTTCTCCTCCTGCCTTCAGTCTTTCCCAGCATCAGGGTCTTTTCTAATGAGTCAGCTTTTCACATCAGGTGGCCAAAGTATTGGAGTTTCAGCATCAGTTCTTTCAATGAATAGTCATGACTGGTTTGATCTCCTTGCTGTCCAAGGGACTCTCAAGATTCTTCTCCAATACCACAGTTCAAAATCATTAACTCTTCAGTGAGCAGCTTTCTTTATGGTCCAACTCTCACGTCCATACATGACTACTGGAAAAACCATAGCTTTGACTAGATGGACCTTTCTTGGCAAAGTAATGTCTCTGCTTTTTAATATGCTATCTAGGTTGGTCATAACTTTTCTTCCAAGGAGCAAGCAGATGAGGAAAGGAGAAGTTATTCTAAGTGAGGCATATGACATGAGTGAAGGCAAGGAAGATGAAGATCAGGAAGTAGTCAGGAGGCCTCATTAAAGGAGACTTTGTATATTTATACCGATGGACATCAGAGGACTTTAGTGTTCATCTTTCAGGTTAGCCTGAGCTCAGAACCAATCAATACAGTGAGATGTACTTAACAAATGTAGTCCCTTCTTAAATATCTAAATAGCTATCATGGGTCATGTTATTGAAGATCTCTGAAATAGTACCAAGAACTCTAGATTTGATAGATTGGAACTAAGAGAAATAATGGAAGTTATTTTGTTTTTATTTTAATAAATCTTATTTTTAGAACAGTCTTAGACTTACAGAAAATTTGAGAAAATAATAGTTTCCATATACTAGTTTTCCATGTGAGTAACATCTTGCATTAACATAATTCTTTTGTAATAGTTAATGAACCACATTGACACGTTGCTAAGTCTGTATTTTATTTGTATTTTCTTGTTTTTTTTTTTCTGATGTCTTTTTCCTGTTCTGGGATTCCATCCAGGACACCATACTGCATTTAGTCATCGTATCATTTTCAGCTCCTCCTGGCTGCGACAATGTGACTTTCCTTCTTGTTTTTGATGATCTTGATAATTGTGAAGAGTACTAATCAGGTTTTTGTGCAAAGTCCCTCATTTTGGGGATTTTCTCATGATTAGACTAGGGTTATGAAGTTTATGGGAGAGAAGGTCATGGGGGCAAAGTGCCAATTGTCATCACATCATATCGGAGGTACACACTCTCAACACGATGTTGATTGTTGATGTTGACTTTGATCTCCCAGGTGAGGTAGTGCTTGTCAGATTTGTTCACTGTAAAGGTTCTCTCCCACCCCTCTTCCATACTGTCCCTTCTGGAATGAAGTCACCAAGCACAGCCTGAGCTTAAGGAGTGGGGAGTGATGTCCACCTCTTTGAGTGACCTACACTTCCAAGGCCACATTGAAGAAGAAAGAGCCAAGCTGCTGGGAACTCTCAGCAATCTTGAGAAAGGGGTTGAGGTTTGGATTTATGTGGTGAGCAAAAGGATGACTAAAGGATGGGAGGGTGGACAGAATTTCATGGGGGATGAGTGAGGGGGTGGGATCAGGATGACTGAGAGGTTCCAAGCATCAGTGATTAGGGGCTTGTTTGGGTGTAAAGAGAACTGCATTGGTTTATTGCCAACTCTCTGTTTCATGGCTGTGTCACCTTGGGTGAGTCATTTTGTCCCTCTGAGTCTCAGTCTGTCTGTTTTAAAAATGGGCTTGACTGTTACTGCTCTTCCTACCTCATAAGGCTCTTGTGAGTGACTTGAGATAATGCAGATGGAAGGGTTTTGAAAACCATCAAGCCTGGTGTGGTTTCAAAGGCTGGTGGAGAGACTGATGGTGCTAATGAGAGGGAAGGACACTTGGGAGGGGGATATATTACCTGGGAGACTCTGAATAGTTCAAATCAGTTCAGTTCAGCTGCTCAGTCATGTCCAACTCTTTGCAACCCCATGGATTGCAGCATGCCAGACTTCCCTGTCCATCACCAGCTCCTGAAGCTGGCTCAAACTCATGTCAGTTCAGTTGATGATGCTTTCCAACCATCTTATCCTCTGTTACCCCCTTCTCCTTCGGTCTTCAATCTTTCCCAGCATCGGGGTCTTTTCTAATGAGTCAGCATCATGTGGCCAAAGTATTGAAGCTTCAGCTTTAGCATCAATCCTTCCAATGAATATTCATGACTGATTTCCTTTAGGATTGACTGGTTAGATCTCCTTGCAGTCTAAGGGACTCTCAAGATTCTTCTCCAACACCACAGTTCAAAAGCGTCAGTTCTTCAGTGCTCAGCTTTCTTAATGGTCCAACTCTCACATCCATACATGACTACTGGAAAAACCATAGCTTTGACCATACATGCCTTTGTGGGCAAAGTAAAAGTATATCTTTTATTGGTGGGATCCAACATTCTCCTGTTGATCACTTTTCAGCAGTTAGTTGCAATTTTGGAGTTCTCGCAGGAAAAGATGAGCACACATCCTTCTACACCATCTTGACGGATGTGAATAGTTCAGATCAGTTCAGTTCAGTCGCTCAGTCGTGTCTGACTCTTTGCGACCCCATAGACCACAGCACGCCAGGCCTCCCTGTCCATCACCAAACTCCCAGAGTTCACTCAGATTCACGTCCATCGAGTCAGTGATGCCACCCAGCCATCTCATCCTCTGTCGTCCCCTTCTCCTCCTGCCCCCAATCCCTCCCAGCATCAAAGCCCGGGGCAATTATAATGCACTAGAATTAGAATTAGAATGCTGTCAAATAGGCTCACGATAGTCACCCACTAAAGAGATTTTTATTCCCAATATGCTTTCTCAGATGTTCTGATTCTAGTGGTCTAGTTTCGTGGTCTGTCCCCTAAATAGGAGGAACTTAGATGAGGTGAAGCTGGTTCTGAATATTAGGAAGGACTCCACCTAATCATTTTAGCTTTCCTCTTATGGCCGTAATTTCCTCTGTTTGACGACACTGAAGGTGACAGTTTTCCTTAGTGATCTCCACTTCCTGTCCCAGTCTCATTGCCTGTAATCTCCAGTAGGCATTTCCAAAGTAACACACCCTAATGGACTGTGGTTTCTGTTTTATGCTTGAGTCTCAGGGATCAGGCTAACCTGCTTCGCTTGACTGTGAGAGGCAGTGTGAAACTTACGTTAGGCTTGCAATAGGCTGCCTTAACTGAGTCTCCAGAATCCCTCCAAACTGGAGTGGAGGAATCCCTTTACCTTTTCAGGCAAACAGACTCTTGGTTCTTCATACACATTTCCTCACTGTTAAGGAGATATGCAACCATGCTTCAGGTTTTCCATTGTATTATTCTTATTGTAGCAACAACCGATGAGCCATGGAAAATTTTAACCATGTCTGCCCAAATTCCGGGATGAACCACTGACTACTTGGTACAGTAGAAAGATTTGGGAAGTCCAAGTGCTAAGTGTACCTCTGCCCATAATTCAGGGCTGACTTTGGGCAAGGAATGTAAGCTCTGGGCTCCTCATTTCCCCTATCAGTAGAATAAGGAGGGACCACCCAGGCTCTGAAAGATGAAGCAATCAAGGAAAAAGTAGGAACAGGGCCAGCTGACAAATAAGAGGAGTACAGAATTAATGTCATTTTTATATTGCAGCTGACTCAGCATATTTCAAAAATGTAAAATTGAGCCAAAGAACATACATTTGGTATTAACCAAACTGCCAAAGAAGTTATGTAAAGCCTCTTTATTGAGCTTGAAAAAGGAGAGACATTCTTTTCTCTATCCTGATTTGGGTTGGGATGAAATCAATACTGAGTCTCCTTTGGTCTTTGGATTCTGTCCTCTAAAAAGCAAAGCCCATTTCTTCACAAGTAGGTGGTTCTGAGATGTGTCTGCCTAGGCTGATGTGGGATGGAACAGTAAGTAAAATGATAAAGTCTCCACTCATCTCTGGGTGAAAACAGAGGTCATCTCTGGGCATGGAGGATTTCGCAGGGTAATATATATTTCCAAAGGGAAATGCTTGCAAATGCAGATGCTGACCCCAGTTCTGACTTTATGACTGGTGCCAGCCTTTGCCCTGGCACCTTTGTTGAGACAAAGGGGAGAGCCAAGAAGTGAAATGATATTTTCCTTCCCTCATCATTACTCAGCAAGCATCGCCAGCTTGCTTAGTTATAAAAAAATCAAGTGTCAAGAGAAACTGCAATGCAGTTTCTCATCCAGAAATGCATTCTCCCTCGTGGTCAAGAGGTCCACTGTGTTCTAATATTGTTTTTGAGATGGATGGTCTTGTGGGTTAATTTTTTCCACTCTAACTCTACTCTGTAACTTGCTTCACAATATTGTCTGAATCCTATGGGGACAATCGTTCTTAAACTGTAGTATGTAGAAGCACCTGAGGAGCTTACTAAAATGATAGGTCTCCTGACTTTAATCCCCAGTTCAGTGGGGTTGAGGAATCTTCATTTTTATTTTTATTTATTTTTTTAACTTTTTATTTTGTATTGGTAATAGCTGATTAACAATGTTGTGATAGTTTCACGTGGACAGCAAAGGCACTCAGCCACACAGATACATGTATACATTCTTCCCCAAAGTCCCCTCCCATCCCAGCTGTCATATAACATTGAGCAGAATTCCCTGTGCCTTTGGTAGGACCTTTTTGTCATAGTCACTAAATGTGTCTTGACTCTTTGGAGACCTCATGGACTGTAACCCACCAGGCTCCTCTGTCCATGGGATTTCCCAGGCAAGAATACTGGAGTGGGTTGCCAATTCCTTCTCCAAGGGATCTTCCTAACTCAGGAATGGAACCTGAGTCTCCTGCATTGCAGGTGGATTCTTTACCACTGAGCCACGTGGGAGGCAGAACTTTATACGTTATCCATTTAAAATATAGCAGTGTGTACATGTCCATCCCAAACTATCCCTTTCTCCCATCCTTCCCCGCTGGGAATCATACGTTGGTTACTTTAAGGAAAATAAATCTGTGAGTCATTTGTATCATTTCTTTTTAGATTCCACATGCAAGGGATGTCATACGTTATTTCTCTTTCTCTGTCTGACTTCTTTCACTTAATATGATAATCTCCAGGTCCATTCATGATGCTGCAAATGGCATTATTTCATTCTTTCTAATGGCCGAGTAATAGTCCATTGTGTATATGTATCACATCTTTAACCATTCATCTGTTGATTGACATGGGTTGTTTCCCTGTCCCACCTATTGTAAATAGCGCTGCAACGAACACTGGGGTGCATGGAGGAATCTGCAGTTTTAATACATGACATGGGGGGTTCTGTTAAAGGGGGTCAGCAGCACTACCCTGAGGATCACCATCTGGGTACCATGCACAGCTAGCAATATTTTACCACACACAGTGTATAAGCCTTTACAAGCCAAGTCCTAGTTGTGGCTTTGAAATAGCGCTTGAGCCCACCTAAATAAATTATTGCCCAACTTGCAGCAGTCATTGCTGGGCTTATAATAATTTCTGATTTAGACAAATGGCCCAGGAAGAACATGAGCTCGGGAGTCAGAAAGGCCTGGGTGTAGATATTTGAGCCTCCACTTACTGTTCTTTGAGCAGGCTGCTCAGCTTCTCTGAGGCTCGGTTTCCTCATCTGTCAAATGGTAACAGTATTACCCACCTTACTGAGAGAGGGGTGGTGAGGATGGCATAAAATGACTGATGTGTAAGCACCTTGCCAACAGGGGAGCCTGGCACTTAGAGACAGATGCTAAATAAATATTATTTTCCTCCATTCGTACTGGAAGCAAGAATTTGAAACAGACACATGGAAAACCTTGCATAAAGCAGACGGTGTTATGGGAAACTTTTTTTTAATGCCCAGATCAATCAATTTTTGGCCTAATTGCACATCACTTTAGAAGTCAGTGGTTGTTTAGAGATCTTGGAAGCCTGTCCCTTCTTAATTCCTTCAGGCAGTACTGACTTCTGTTGTGAATATAGGTTTCCAAGAGAGATCCCAGCAGGCCGATAGGGAAGTGCAGGGGTATCATGATGTTGCCACCTTTGCCAAACGCTTCAGGGTCCAGTGCAGAAAATTCAGACCAGGTGTGGAACCCGAACCTACAGCTGCTCCTAGTCTTAGTCTCACAAGAAGAACCTTGTTCCTGCGAAGCTAGCTAGTAATGGACTATTTGGACTGTCTTGCTCAAGCTCTTTCCAGGTGAAATGCGAACGTTACAATGGTCCGAGAGAAACAATGAACTATTATACTTGGCGTGTAACAGAGAGCTCCTTGCTGGGAGGTGATTTCGAAGTTCAATTTCAGCAATACCTGCCCACACCCCCCTCTCTCACCACGTCCAACCCGGTTTTACTGTTTGAAAAAAAAATGACCTTTGTTCTTTGTGTTGGTTGATTAATTTTAGGCTTGCTGTTCTTATCCCCTATCACACTCATGCCAGTACTTATGCAATACGTTTTTATATATCGCATGATTCCTCCTTCCGAGGACCCAAATCAGAAAAGGAATTTAATAGCAAAAAATGCCTCTCTGCATTCTCTGGCTGAACAAACTGCAAGTTCAGTGAAGACCCTTGGGTAGCATCAAGTCACAGGTGGCCTCTTGCTGTCTTCTCTCTTGGTCCTTTGTCAGGGGAGACTGTAATCCTATCCTGGGGTGGGGCGGTCACAATAACTTCCGTTCTCTGAAGTCTACACTCTGCAAACTGAAAGAATAACCCTTGTAAACCCCATCATATGATTGTAGAGCCTGGAAAGAGCCTCAGATCCAATCCCCCTTATTTTACAGGAAAGGAGTCTGAGGTTCAGAGACGTCCACATAGTTTCTAATTGATTTTTTCTTTAATGACTACCTGCAGTGTGTGTACTGGGAACTGTGCACATGATGTGTACTAAGTCGCTTTAGTCATGTTCAACTCTTTGTGACCCCGTGGATTTTAGGTCACCAGGCTCCTCTGTCCATGAGATTTTTCAGGCAAGAATACTGGAGTGGGTTGTCACTTCCTTCTCCAGCACACACAATGGGAGGCTCATAATAGACCTCCAACAGGTTCAATGAGCTGCCAAATGAAGATGAGGAATGACTGTCTGGTAGACAAGGAACTAGCCAGCGCCTGCTAAGAAGGAAATAAATGTTGGCTGAGCCCCTTTGGTGCACGAGTGCTCTGCTATGTTCTGAGGAGCTGGGGGAAGGGAAGAGGAGTCCCAGTGGGGAGAAACAATATATGAACTTTATTAATAACTAGTCCTCATTCTCAGGGAACTTACAGTCTGCAGTGAACTCCTGGCTGAAAGGCATTTTCTAAATCAAGATAGGCACATATCACACCATATTGAACCAAGCAAGATTATGTACTTAATGACTCAAAAATTTAATACATAGTCCTCGAGATGTTTGGGAAAAAGAGAGAAGAGTGCCGGCTCCCAGAGAAATAAGCACAGTCTTTTCCCCAACAGTGGACTGTTACCCAACTCTCTTTTTGCTTTGTGTATCCCCATGATTATGACATGATGACAGGGGCTCCATTGGTGCTTATTGAATCAATATGTGGTTCATTTGATACTAAAATTATGGGCATATTTATGGGCATATTTATAAACTCCTTTTATAGGAATGCTTTCTACTCACATGGATCTTTCCCTGTTTTTCTTTCAGTGGCCCACCCTCAAGACCCTCACCACCCGTCAGAGAAGCCTGTCATTCACTGCCATAAATGTGGAGAGCCGTGCAAAGGGGAAGTGCTTCGGGTCCAGACCAATCATTTCCACATCAAATGTTTCACCTGCAAAGGTAAGGCACCTCTGGCTTCCTGGCAATGTGGCATGTCTGTGGCATGTCACGGTCAAAGCTTGTCTTGCAGGCAGCCCTATCTCCCTAACTCCATACCAGTTGATAATTGAATGTGCTCCCAAGTCCTGAAGTTGTTCACCTTCTCTAATTCAGGAATAGATTGAAGTTAAGGGGAATACTGAGCTTCCCCAGCCCCAAGACCAGGGGTACACAGGCCTTTGGGTGTTCACTGAGATTCCTCATCCTGAGAGGGAAGACTAACTGTGAAAGAGCAATGAAATGAAGTTTTGTGTTTTGTGCTTTATAGTTCTTTAAAAAAAATTGGGAAAAAAATTAAATGTTATTGAAGTACATTTGATTGCCTGGAAAATTCCATGGACAGGGGAGCCTGGCAGACTACAGTCCAGGGGGCTGCAAAAGAGTTCGACATGACTTCGCGACTGAGACATACACAAGACACGGCATGTTGTTGTTGTTTAGTTGCTAAGTTGTGTATGACTCTTTGCAACCCCATGGACTGCAGCAGGTCAGGTCTCTGTCCTTCACCATATCCCAAAAGTCTGCTCACAGTCATGTCCATTGAATTGGTGATGCTGTCCAGCCATCTCATCCTCCGTCACCCCCTTCTCCTCCTGCCTTCAATCTTTCCCAGCATCGGTGTCTTTTCCAATGAGTCAGTTCTTTGCATCAGGGAGCCAAAGTATTGGAGTTTCAGCTTCAGCATCAGTCCTTCCAGTGAATATTCAGGCCTGATTTCCTCTAGAATTGACTGGTTTGATCTCCTTGCTGTCCAGGGAACTCTCAAGGGTCCCTTTCAGACATTACATAGTTGATTTACAATGTGATGTTAATATCTGCTGTACAGCTAAGTGATTCAGTTATACCTTATTTGTCATATTCTTTTCCATTCCGATTTATCACAGGATATTGAGTACAGTTCCCTGTGCTATACGGTAGGACCCCTTTATTTATCTGTCGTTTATGTTTCTTTTCAACTGTGATGAGGACTCCGACTTCAAAGTAACCAGGTCCCAAAGCCCTTGAATGGGACCAGAGGTGACTTTCCGCAATTAGAAAGAAAGCCCTAAGATACAAATGCCTGTGGAAATAAAAAGAAGAGATGGACTCTTTTGGATTTTGAAAGAGGAGGAAGAAAGAGGACACTGAACATCTTACAGGAGAGTTAGATAAGTATGAAGGTGGGAAAGGGTTGCAGTGGAGGAATTAGAGTTCACAGCACAAACTTAAACCAGTAAACTGTCCAGGAGTTCATATGTTTAGCTGTAGCAAGATCAGGATTGGTGAGCAGGAGTTTTGTTGGTGAACGTCTGTTACCTCCTAAGATGTCTGGCATCTTGGAATCTAATGGTCCAAGAGTTATATATCCAATTTGTAAATGTTAATGGAATACATACTCCATGTGTCAAGGAACTCGTGGGGGTATTTGAAGAGATACATACTGGCTCAGATGGTAAAGAATCTACCTGCAATGCAGGAGACCTGGGTTCAGTCCTTGGGTCAGGAAGATCCTCTGGAGTAGGAAATGGCAACCCACTCAGGCATTCTTGCCCGGAAAATTCCAGGGACAGAGGAGTCTGCTGGGTTACAGTCCATGGGGTCTCAAAGAGTCAAACACGACTGAGCAACTGAGCACATTCACACAGGATACTGAATAATAAATGCTGTGATGGAGAGAAATACAGGATGTAGACTGGAGGCAGGCAGATAGATCCAGAAAGGGGGTGGATATAATGGTAGTCCAGGTGGAAATAATGTAAGGAACATAGAACCAAGTGTGGTAGGGACTCGGGGACAGATTTAAGAGACATTAAACCAGCTTAACCTTAACTTTACCTTAACCGAAGACATTTAACCTTTACCCAGTTAAAGTTGCTAGGATTTTATGACTGATTGGATGTGAGGAATGAAGAAAGATCCAAAGTTCCCGCTGGACTGCCTGGGTAAACATAAGGGCGCCACCAAATAAGAAAATACAGGAGCACTAGATAGGCCATTGGGCTTCCCTGGTGGCTCAGAGGTTAAAGCGTCTGCCCGGAATGCGGGAGACCCGGGTTCAATCCCTGGGTTGGGAAGATCCCCTGGAGAAGGAAATAGCAACCCACTCCAGTACCCTTGCCTGGAGAATCCCATGGAGGGAAGAGCCTGGCAGGCTACAGTCCATGGGGTTGCAAAGAGTCGGACATGACTGAGCAACTTCACTTCACTTCAGATAGGCTATTATGGAGGGTGGGGAAGGAGTTCAGTTTAGATAATACATTGAGGCTGAGCATACGTGATCCATACAACGTCTCGTAGGCTTAGCACTCAAAGAGATACTGGTCTGTGCTGGGAAGAAGGATTGAAAGTGTTCGGCGTCCAGATAATGGCTAAAGCTATATGATTGTGTGTGGAATTCCCCTGGGAAAGGACAGGAACTGAGTAATAACAAAGCCAGCATCTGAAGGAAGTAGAAACTGATTTCCATTTGTAAACTTGGAAAATGTACCCATCTGGTAATGAGATGAGAAAAGTGGTTTAATTACTGGGTGGATTCTATAATTAAAAGAAAAGGAGATCCCCAAAGCTTCTGCTATTTAAAGAATTTATAATAACTCAGTGGGAATAAAATATGGCTGCAGGCTTCTGATGGAGCTGTTCTTTGTCTCCAGTACTCAGCTGCTTTGTTTTTTACTCTTGCCTATTAGCAGCAACCATTCCACTAACTAAAAGGAGGTTGTTATTTTTTTTTTTTAATGCTATATGTTCATTCAGATTTTGTTTCAGTGATATGACCAGTTTTTAATGTACCACCTTGTCTATATCATGATTGTAACACATACTCTATAAGAGAATAAGAAATTATTTAAGTAGTAAAAATTTGATCTTTAATAATTATGTATTTAATATTCAATAATTGATATATTTAAGTTAATTATGATTATATGGTTTATCTTATGGATACATTATGTTGTTCATTATAATTATTGTTGTCTATCTTGAGCATTTTTTTCAGGATAATGCCTTAGATCCATTTTTCTATCAGAATGTTCTAGAGCATTTAGAAAAGACCAGGGACCAGAGGATTGAGAAGGGCTGCCTAGCCAAATATTCTGTTTTCATTAAGCCTTTCCTGGACTATCCTGTATAAGATGTCAGCTTCTCTAGATATCACATCTCTTTCCACTGGATCTTTTTTCCTTAACATATATTATTATTTAGCATATTTTATTCATGTGTCTCCCTCCTCCACAAGAGAGTAAGCTCCCCTTGAGGCAGGGATTTTTGTCTGTCTTGTTTATCACTGTGTACCTGGTACCTAAGACAATGCCTGATGCATTAGGTGCCCAATAAGGTGAAAGATGACTGCACAAATGAGTGAACAGTAGCCATGTATTTCTTTGGAACGTGAATATTTGTAAGGGCTTCTAATGGCATAGCTGGCCACCAAGATTTATCAAGTGCTTACTATGATATATACCCTCACATGCTTACTAGACAGCAACATTATCACTGAAAAGAGTGTAAATAAAGCTATCTGTCATTGATTACAGAGCAAGGCGTCTCTGCCTGGCAGATGGAACAGATAAGAGAACCTGTGCTAAAGGCTACTGTCAGGCAGCACTTGGGTGAGATATCACTGCTGTTTAGACCCTTAAGCCAGTTTAGATCCTTAGCTTTCACTTAACCCACTAGATACAACCCACTGCATTGTGGGTTATTTGGGGTTCAGGTGGACATTGATAAAGCTCTAGTAAAATGGCGACAGTTTCTTATATTCCCTAAGTGCTGAGCTCTGGCTTTTAACATCTATTTAGAGAATCTGACTCATTTGGAAATTGAGTGGAAGGCAGAATAAACAGGATGCAAGCAAATGAGTCTGATACAAATGTACTCCCTTCTCACAGCAAATGAGAAACCACTTTGATGCCATCTTTTGCTGATAAAAGAATAATCCTGTATAGCTTATCTTTTGAATTTTGTGCCCTGTTAAAGTGTTATCTAGTTAAATAAATATAATTAATATTTTTTAAAAAGTATTTAAGATTTTGAATTCCAAAGTGAAATAGGATAAGGACTCAGAAATTCTTCAAAATATGCTGCTTCACAGTTTTGACTTTTGTTGGGAGATGATTATCCATGGGTCTCTCATTAGTGTGGGCACTTTTTGTTCTGCATTATCTTTCAAGGATGTTTGTATAGTGAATATTCTCAGAAGACAGAGACAGCATTTCCCTCCGGACTAGAGGATAGATTTGTTTGCTGTCTGGTATAATAAAGATAATATCTGCCTCTGGAACAAAGGTTGGATTGATTTGCTCACAGCTCATTATTAAAGACTGGGGTTTTCTAAGCTTTAGGTTCCTTTTGTTGTTGTTGAGTTGCTCAGTCGTGTCCGACTCATTGCGACGCCATGGACTGCAGCACACCAGACTTCCCCATCCTTCCCTATCTCCCAGAGTTTGCTTAAGCTCATGTCCATTGAGTCAATGATGCCATCCAACCATCTCACCCTCTGTCACCCTCTTTTCCTCATGCCCTCAATCTTTCCCATCATCAGGATCATTTCCAATGAGTCAACTCTTCAAATCAAGTGGCCAAGTATTGGAGCTTTAGCATCAGGCCTTCCAATGAATATTCAGGACTGATTTCCATTAGGATGGACTGTTTGCATCTCTTTGAAGTCCAAGGGACTCTTCAAGAATCTTCTCCAGCACCACAGTTCACAAGCATCAGTTCTTCAGCACTCAGCCTTCTTGATAGTCCAACTCGTACATCCATACATGACCACTGGAAAAACCATAGCTTTGACTAGATGGACCTTTGTCAGCAAAATAATGTCTCTGCTTTTTAATATGCTGCCTAGGTTTGTCCTAGCTTTTCTTCCAAGGTGCAAGTGTCTTAATTTCATGGCTGCAATCACCATCCACAGTGATTTTGGAGCCCCCCCCCAAGTAAAGTCAGCAGTGGCCACAGGACTGGAAAAGGTCAGTTTTCATTCCAATCTCAAAGAAAGGCAATGCCAAAGAATGCTCAAGCTACCGCACAATTGTACTCATCTCACATGCTAGTAAAGTAATGTTCAAAATTCTTCAAGACAGACTTCAGCAATACGTGAACCGTGAACTCCCTAATGTTCAAGCTGGCTTTAGAAAAGGCAGAGGAACCAGAGATCAAATTGCCAACATCTGCTAGATCATGGAAAAAGCAAGAGAGTTCCAGAAAAACATCTATTTCTGCTTTATTGACTATGCCAAAGCCTTTGACTGTGTGGATCACAATACACTGTGGAAAATTCTTCAAGAGATGGGAATACCAGACCACCTGACCTGCCTCTTGAGAAACCTATATGCAGGTCAGGAAGCAACAGTTAGAACTGGATATGAAACAACAGACTGGTTCCAAATAGGAAAAGGAGTACGTCAAGGCTGTATATTGTCACCCTGCTTATTTAACTTCTATGCAGAGTACATCATGAGAAATGCTGGACTGGAAGAAACACAAGCTGGAATCAAGATTGCCGGGACAAATATCAATAACCTCAGATATGCAGATGACACCACCCTTATGGCAGAGAGTGAAGAGGAACTAAAAAGCTTCTTGATGAATATGAAAGAGGAGAGTGAAAAAGTTGGCTTAAACTCAACATTCAGAAAACAAAGATCATGGCATCTGGTCCCATCACGTCATGGCAAATAGATGGGGAAACAGTGGAAACATGTCAGACTTTATTTTTGGGGGCTTCAAAATCACTGCAGATGGTGATTGCAGCCATGAAATTAAAAGACGCTTACTCCTTGGAAGAAAAGTTATGACCAACCTAGATAGCATATTCAAAAGCAGAGACATTATTTTGCTGACTAAGGTCCATCTAGTCAAGGCTATGGTTTTTCCAGTAGTCATGTACAGGTGTGAGAGTTGGACTGTGAAGAAGGCTGAACGCCAAAGAATTAATGCTTTTGAACTGTGATGTTGGAGAAGACTCTTGAGAGTCCCTTGGACTGCAAGGAGATCCAACCAATCCATTCTGAAGGAGATCAGCCCTGGGATTCCTTTGGAAGGAATGATGCTAAAACTGAAGCTCCAGTACTTTGGCCACCTCATGCGAAGAGTTGACTCATTGGAAAAGACTCTGATGCTGGGAGAGATTGGGGGCAGGAGGAGAAGGGGATGACAGAGGATGAGATGGCTGCATGGCATCACTGACTCGATGGACATGAGTCTGAGTGAACTCCGGGAGTTGGTGATGGACAGGGAGGCCTGGCGTGCTGCGATTCATGGGGTCACAAAGCGTCGGACACGACTGAGCAACTGAACTGAACTGAAAGTAAAGTCTTGTCACTGTTTCCATTGTTTCCCCATCCATTTGCCATGAAGTGATAGGACGAGATGCCATGATCTTACTTTTCTGAATATTGAGTTTTGAGCCAACTTTTTCACTCTCCTCTTTCATTTTCATCAAGAGGCTTTTTAGTTCCTCTTCCCTTTCTGTCCCTCTCACCACCACAAGGGTGGTATCATCTACATTTCTGAGGTTGTTGATATTTCTCCCAGCAATCTTGATTCCAGCTTGTGTTTCATCCAGTCCAGTGTTTCTCATGATGTACTCTGCATATAATTTAAATAAGCAGAGTGACAATATACAGCCTTGATGTACTCCTTTCCCTATTTGGAACCAGTTTGTTGTTTCATATCCAGTTCTAACTGTTGCTTCTTGACCTGCATACAGGTTACTCAGGAGGCAGATAAGGTGGTCTGGTGTTCTCATCTCTTTAAGAATTTTCCACCGTTTGTTGTGATCCACACAGTGAAAGGCTTTAGCGTAGTCAGGTTCCTTGGTGAGACACAAACCCACTGCACGTGGAGCATCCTGGTGACCTGCTTCTCTTGCCTCTGAGCAATGTGGCATGGTCATGAGGAATGTATAACAAATATGCAGCTCATGTTACCTGCCCTGAGTCAAAAAGTCTCTTGCTCTGACCGAGGAGTTTCATGTCTTCTGCCAGCATCCATGAAACCAGGGCAGGCTAACTTGCCAGCTTGCAGGTAAAATCTCAAATTCTTTATAGTTCTTGAGAATTCTCAGTTTCGTGTCCGTGAAAGCTTTCTTTAAAATATATTTAAAAAATTTTTATTTTTGGCTTCCTTGGGTCTTGGTTGCTGGGTGTGTGCTCTTTCTCTAATTGGGACTAGTGGGGGCTACTCTCTCGTTGTGGCCCTAGGGCGTCTCACCGCGGTGGCTTCTCTTTTTGTAGCTTGAGGGCTCTAGAGCTTGGACTCAGTAGCTCTGGCACACGGGCTTAGTTGCCCCGTGGCATGCAGGATCCTTCCAGACCAGGTATTGAACCTGTGTCCCCTGCTCGATGGGCAGATTCTCAACCATTAGACCACCAGGGAAGTCCAATGATAGCTTATATTTTGAGAAAGGGAATGCTGAATTTCACCTAGCTTAATGAAGGAAGAGCACATCTTCTAAGAAAAATGATTTATTTAGCAAAGGTTATGGGAATGTTTATATCATAGAGGAGGGGAGAAAACTGAAATGTTCCTCAAACATTTTTAAAGCAAGCATTGAACCTATCCTATTGCTGGTTCTTTTCACATCTTGAAGTGCCACATGCTCAGACCTCATCTGTGTGTCTGCTTTCTAGTGATTTCATCCAGTCTCACGGTTTAGAAGTGCCATCTGTGCCCTGAAAATGACCAACTCCAAAGTTCTGCCCTGTGGTTCAAACTGGTGTCTTCAAAAGCCTTCTCAGCATCTCCGGTTGGCCTCTCAAACCTAATTAGTAATGGACTATTTGGTTACTAGCAGCATCCCCATTCCTTCTCCAGTCTTTTCGTTTCAGCCATTGTCAAGACCTTCCTCCCAGTTGCGTGCATGCTAAGTTGCTTCAGTCCTGTCCGATTCTTTGTGACTTTATGGACTGTAGCCTGCCAGGCTCCTCTGTCCATGGGGATTCTCCAGGCAAGGATACTGGAGTGGGTTGGCCCTCCTCCAGGGGATCTTCCCAGTTGCTTAGGCTGAGAACTTTAGAGTTATTTTGACTTCTCTTTTTCTTTCACATGGCACAAATATTCCACCAACAAATCCCTTCAGCCCTGTCTTCATAGTATATAAAAAATCTGGCCATTTACACCATCCCAAAGATAATGCTCCTGCTCCAAGCTGCCACCATATCTTGCCTGGATTAATAATGGTGTCAGGCCTTCTGGCATCTGCTTTTACCCCTACTGCAGATTGTTCTTAATGCAGTAGCCAAGGTGATCTTTAAATATAAAGCCAGATCCTGTCACCTTTTCCAGAGAATTCCTTCATCTTTCAGAATGAAGTCCAAAAACCTTAATGTGACCTCCAAAGCCCCTCCCCATTGTTACTCCTTGTCCTCATCTCCCACCACTTTCTCTCTGGCTCACTCCGCTGAGTGACCCTGGCCTGCTTGATCATTCTTAAACCGAGCATTGAACAGCCTCCAGACCCTTCCACTTCCTGTTTCTTTTGCTTGATGAGCTTTTTATCTAGGTATGTGCCTGGTGTCCTCCCCCGCTTACCTGGGATCTCTTCTCAAATGTCACTTATCATTGAGATCATCTTTGACACTATCTGTCATGTATAGATGTGTATATGTGTATCTGTGTATGTTTACATATATATATATTTATATACAGTTTAAGTTATGTAGTGTTTATTTATTGCCTGTCTCCCTCTGCTAGGCACCAACAGGGTTTGTATAGCAGCCTTTAGAAAAAATTCTAGCTTACATTAAGCACTCAATAATAATTGTTGAATGAGTATTGAATGAAATGTTTATCATTGATTGATACTAATTACAGATTATTATTTCCAAATTATTAATTCTGGGTCACCCAGACTTGACTTCAATCAATGTCTTTTTAAGTGTGGGAAGGAGAAAATTATTTTTGGTTCTCAGGCACAGCATTACTCTCATACAGTGAAGAACTATTCTTTCTTCATTCCTTTTTTCAACCTTCTAATTTCATGAAGCGGAAGATCTTTATAACAAAGAGAGAATAGCTGTCAGCCCCAGGGCCTTGTTCAGGAAATGATATCAAAGCTCAAATTGAATTGTATTATTTAATTATTTACTTCTATAGATACTTTATATAGAGGGGAAGTAGCCCTGGAAGTTTTGACTTATGGTTTTTGCCTTTGAAAATAATTATAGTTATTAAGAGAGAGCTGATTTTTTTTAAAAGGCATGGGCTTATCTGGTGGCTCAGTGGTAAAGAACCAGATGCCCACGCAGGAGATGCAGCTTCTATGCCTGAGTCAGGAAGATCCCCTGGAAAAGGAAATGGCAACCCACTCCAGTATTCTTGCCTGGGAAATCTCATGGACAGAAAGGGCCTGGCAGGCTACAATCTATGGGGTTGAGCAACCAAACAACAATTGCCCTCATCACCTAAATCCTTCTGGAACATTGTTTTATCACAAGAGTCGGACATGTCCATTGAGTTGATGATGCTATCTAACCATCTCATCCTGTCACTCCCTTCTTCTTTTGCCTTCAAGAAGAAAAACTGCACTTAGGTAAATGTAGTTCAACTTTTAAACTTCTATGGTGAGATTTGCCTGCCACTAATTAGATTCAATTAGTAAATTTTGGTTGCAGTTTGAAAAGTATCCTGTAAGAATTGACTCAACCTTGGTCATTTCTTTTTTCTTTGATTTAATCTGAGAGGGAATTTGATAGTGTCTAGAAAGGTACTGGGCTTCCTTGGTGGCTCAGACAGTAAAGAATCTGCCTGCAGTGCAAGAGACCCGAGTTCAGTCTCTGAGTTGAGAAGACCCCCTGGAGGATAACATGGCAACGCAGTCCAGTATTCTTGCCTGGAGATCCCCATGGACAGAGGAGCCTCTCGGGCTACAGTCCTTGGGGTCTCAAAGAGTCAGACATAACTGAGTGACTAACCACACACACCAAAGAAGTATTATCTACTGAGTGAAAGCTAGAGGGAAAAAGTAGTATTCCTTTTGGAATTCTTCCTTGGTTGATAAGATCAACCAATTCCCAAATGAGATAAGTACCCTGAAACCTTCTAATCCACCTTAAACCCAGGCAGAGAGATTTGAGTCATCTTTCTCCATGATGGAAGTGACATTTGTGAGGTGACTTCAAGTGTCCTTCTGGCATTCAAATTGGTCCTTAGCCTTTCCCTGTAGGTCCCCACTGGGTTCCCATCATCTGCCTTGAATAGCCCGTGCAGGGCAACTGAGTGGGTCCTACTTTCCCTCCAGCAAAGAGTGTTTACAGTGGACCTAAGAGCCAGTAATTGCTTTTCTGCTGTGCCTGGAAGCTTCTAAAACTCGGAGATTCTCTTTATTCGTTGAACCTTTAGTGAGAAGTAGGGAGAATCTCCTGCGATGTATTAATTATCAGGAGATATGTGTATAGTACGCAGCTACCTGGAGAGGCATTAAACTTATAAAAGCATTTAGGGCAGAGTTGATTAAGTGTGGTCCAAGAAGCACCTACCAGAGTAGCTCTGATGCTGGTGAATGATTCTGTTTCCTGGTCTCACCCCGGTCTCCCTGATCAGCATGTCGGTGATCAGGGTCTAGCATTTTCAACCAGCTCACCAAATTTGACGACCACTGCTCTGTTGCACATGGGCTTGGAATTGGGGGTGTGATGATGGGCAGGGGCAGGAGTATATAAGTGGCCTGTTGGGAACCATCCAGATAAGGATTCTCTGGTCATGGTCCTTCACAGCCGATGAAGTTCCCAGGAATTGGGCTTTTCTTTAGAGCAGCTGCATTAAATATAGAATTTAGGTAAGAAGTGCTCCACTAAAAAGTAGATATAAAATTTTATGTTCTAAACATACCTGACTAGTAATATGGAGATGGAAAAAGTCATGATATTGAGATATGTCTTAGAAATTCTGAATGGGGCAAAAGAAGCAGGGTCTAGAATTCCCTGTTGCATGGTTTGTCAGCGTCCACAAGTGCAAAGCAGAATACTGAAGTCAAATGATTATGAATGATGAAAACCCTGGCTAACCTATAGGGTGTACTATAAATTCTGAGGATAAATGGTAACATTTGTTTATTCAACAAATAAGTCATACACAATCAAGCTATATGTATAAGTTAGAGATGATCTCTGCCTTCATAGAGATATATCATAGACTGTTTGCTTGTGTTCCCCCCAAATTCATATTTTGAAACCTAATCCCTAATGGTATTAGGAAGTATGGCCTTTGGGAGGTGATGTTAAAGGACTAGATCTGATAGAGTGCCTGATCAACTATGGACGGAGGTTCGTGACATTGTACAGGAGACAGGGATCAAGACCATCCCCATGGAAAAGAAATGCAAAAGAGCAAAATGGCTGTCTCAGGAGGCCTTACAAATAGCTGTGAAAAGAAGAGAAGCAAAAGCAAAGGAGAAAAGGAAAGATATGAGCATCTGAATGCAGAGTTCCAAAGAATAGCAAGGAGAGATAAGAAAGCCTTCCTCAGCGATCAATGCAAAGAAATAGAGGAAAACAACAGAATGGGAAAGACTAGAGATCTCTTCAAGAAAATTAGAGATACTAAGGGAACATGTCATGCAAAGATGGGCTTGATAAAGGACAGAAATGGTACGGACCTAACAGAAGCAGAAGATATTAAGAAGAGGTAGCAAGAATACACAGAACTGTACAAAAAAGATCTTCACGACCCAGATAATCACAATGGTGTGATCACTCACCTAGAGCCAGACATCCTGGAATGTCACTAGGAACAAAGCTAGTGGAGGTGATGGAATTCCAGTAAAGCTATTTCAAATCCTGAAAGATGATGCTGTGAAAGTGCTGCACTCAATATGCCAGCAAACTTGGAAAACTCAGCAGTGGCCACAGGACTGGAAAAGATCAGTTTTCATTCCAATCCCAAAGAAAGGCAATGCCAAAGAATGCTCAAACTACCGCACAATTGCACTCATCTCACACGCTAGTAAAGTAATGTTCAAAATTCTCCAAGTCAGGCTTCAGCAATACATGAACTGTGAACTTCAGATGTTCAAGCTGGTTTTAGAAAAGGCAGAGGAACCAGAGATCAAATTGCCAACATCTGCTAGATCATGGAAAAAGCAAGAGAGTTCCAGAAAAACATCTATTTCTGCTTTATTGACTATGCCAAAGCCTTTGACTGTGTGGATCACAATACACTGTGGAAAATTCTTCAAGAGATGGGAATACCAGACCACCTGACCTGCCTCTTGAGAAACCTATATGCAGGTCAGGAAGCAACAGTTAGAACTGGACATGGAACAACAGACTGGTTCCAAATAGGAAAAGGAGTACGTCAAGGCTGTATATTGTCACCGTGCTTATTTAACTTATATATAGAGTACATCAAGAGAAATACTGGGCTGGAAGAAACACAAGCTGGAATGAAGATTGCAGGGAGAAATATCAATAACCTCAGATATGCAGATGACACCACCCTTATGGCAGAGAGTGAAGAGGAACTAAAAAGCCTCTTGATGAATGTGAAAGAGGAGAGTGAAAAAGTTGGCTTAAAGCTCAACATTCAGAAAACAAAGATCATGGCATCTGGTCCCATCATTTCATGGCAAATAGATGGGGAAACAGTGGAAACAGTGTCAGACTTTATTTTTTTGGGCTCCAAAATCACTGCAGATGGTGACTATAGCCATGAAATTAAAAGACGCCAACTCCTTGGAAGGCAAGTTATGACCAACCTAGATAGCATATTGAAAAGCAGAGATATTGCTTTGCCAACAATGGTCTGTCTAGTCAAGGCTATGGTTTTTCCAGTGGTCATGTATGGATGTGAGAGTTGGACTTTGAAGAAAGCTGAGCGCTGAAGAATTGATGCTTTTGAACTGTGGTGTTGGAGAAGACTCTTGAGAGTCCCTTGGACTGCAAGGAGATCCAACCAGTCCATTCTAAAGGAGACCAGTACTGGGTGTTCATTAGAAGGACTGATACTAAAGTTGAAACTCCAATACTTTGGCCACCTCATGCGAAGAGCTGACTCATTGGAAAAGACTCTGATGCTGGGAGGGATTGTGGGCACGAGGAGAAGGGGACGACAGAGGATGAGATGGCTGGATGGCATCACTGACTCGATGGACATGAGTTTGAGTGAACTCTGGGAGTTGGTGATGGACAGGGAGGCCTGGTGTGCTGCGATTCATGTGGTCGCAAAGAGTCGGACACGACTGAGCGACTGAAGTGAACTGATGTCGTGAGGGTGGAGGCCTTGTGAATGGGGTTAGTGCCTTTTTAAGAGACCCCCAAAAGCTCCGTCATCCCTTGTGCCACGAGAACCCAGTGAGAAGACTGCTGTCTGAACCAAGAAGCAGGCTCTCACAAGACACTGAATCAGCTGGCAACTTCACCTTAGACTTTACAATCTCTAGAACTGTGAAAAATAAATTTCTATTGTTTATAAACCACCCAGTCTGTGGTATTTTGTTACAGCAGCCTGAAGGCATTAAGACAGGATATTAATCAGACGCTGAAATAATCATAAAACTATGACTTACCAACTATCATTGGTGCAATACAGGGAAAATGAAAAGATCCGCCCCAGTGAAAATAAGCTTGTAACAGAAGGATCTCTCAGTGTGTTTGTGGTGGGGAGATGGACAGGTGGTCAGGAAATGATTCCCTACCCCACCTCCACCTCTCTGGGAAGAGAGGGCAGCTCAAACTTCTCTTCTACTCTGTAAAGGATGAAAATATAATAACTACTTAATTTTTCCTTGTATGAAAAGTCAACTAAATGGACTTCATTATTCCTAAGAGCAGATTTGAATTCTTTTCTTACTAAAAGTCACTTAATGTTTTTGCATAAATCAACCTGGGAATATGGACAATTGATGACCCTCAAATGTTTACCCTGTGAAATGTTTATAGAGCATCTGTCATCTCTCCATTCACCATGGTAGACTGTGGAGGCTTCAAAGATATATATATATATATATATATATATATAATATGGTATCTAACCCTGAAGAGAATGTGGTCTGCTGGCAAGCATGTGCTTATAGGAAGAGCCATGGCTAGTAGCAGGACAGGTGTAGGTGAGTGGTCCAGAGCACAGGCGCAGCGAGTCTGAGGCTGCAGAGAACACGTAGAGCTGAATGGCCTGGGGATGTTACCAAGAAGGGGGCAAGGTATGATAAAGCACAGATGCTCAACAAAAACATAATAGATCTTCCCAGGACTGAAAAGAGGATGCTAGTTGTGGTCAGAGGTCGGGGCTGCCTTATTCAAAGTGGTAGAGACAGGGATGTAGCTGGAGTTGACACTGGCCTTCATTTGGGCAAGCAAGTTTCCTGCCAGAAATGAGTGGAGCCGTAACATTCCTATTGTCATTTGAAAGATGGCATTTTAAACATTGATTAGAGTAACTTTATTTCATTTCAAAAATGGAACAAGTGTTATATGTTATTTATAGCCACATAGTTTTAGAAAGATTTCTGAACATTGGATAATGTCTGTGGAAATTTAAAAAAATCAGATCATGTGAGCTCGTCTCTCCAAATAGCATTGGCAGAAATCCTTGTACAGAATTATGTCTTAATAGAGACTGTTGCCACTTTGCAATGTGAGTCTTAACCGTGTGTTAGACTGTAATAGTTAGAGGGTGTCAAAAATGCTATCTTTTGATAGCTTCTAAAAGTCCATTATCCTCTGTAACATTCAATCCATGAAGATAGCCTATGAACATCAAAATTATTTTTCATGTTTATCTAAAACTATTAGAAAATTCAGGTTACAGCTTCTACTTATGCCAATGAATTACAATGTACCTTTCAAGAATTAAAGATTGGGTTCAGTGAAAGGGCTTGGGAAAAAGCATACCAGTTTTGTCATCCTAGGGTTTATAGAATGTTTACCAGATCAGGATCATTCTACATAGAATATGTGTATTTATAAAATGCAAAGATTTTGTGGAGTAAAATGAATGAAATTTGAGGAGTGGGTGAGTTGAATATACAGATTAAGAGTTTTCTGTGTTTAGATAGTTTTTTTTAAGTAAAATTGTATTATATAATGTATATGCTATAAGAACTAACTCTTTATGTTTATATCTTACTTCCAAAATGGAACTTTAGGTGTTGGTAAAATAATAAATTTGATGCTTTTTTCCATTGCACTGTAATCCCTGTGATTTGATGTAGGTGTACAGGTCAGGAAAGTCACATTATCACTTTGTCTATATTCAAAAGGATAAGTCCCCTTCTGTCCTGAATGGGAAAGCCATTTATTCTACCATAAATAGCTTCCCTGGTGGCTCAAATGGTAAAAACAAACAAACACACACAAAACTGCCTGCAATGCGGGAGATCCAGGTTCGATGCCTGGGTCGGGAAGATCCCCTGGAGAAGAGCATGGCAACCCACTCCAGTATTCTTGCCTGGGGAACTCTGTAGACAGAGGAGCCTGGCAGGCTACAGTCCATGGGGTCGCAAAGAGTCAGACGTGCAAAGAGCGACTAATATCTCACCTCACCTGCCGTAAATATTGTTAATCATAGATGTAAGATAGTGTCTTTCAGGAGCTTGTTCTCATTTGTAATCACCTCTATAGTGATAGCTATAGGCTTATCTAACCTACATCTCTTGATACATGTAAAGCAAACATTCCCCATTTCTCCTTTAGATGGAAAAGAGCTGATTATTGATTTCCTTAAAATAACCTGCCATACACTTGAAGGCCATTATTACCCTGCCCTGTTTTTCTTTGGTATAATCCCAATTCCATCTACTTTTTTCAGATGTTCTCTCTTAGAGACAAGATTACTCTTGTTGCTACCCTGTAATCTCATTCTAGTTTCTTGTCATGCACCTCAAATCATGGAACACTTAACCATTGCAGTCTTATTCTGTGTGATCAAGACCTTTTTGGTTATTACTGAGCACAAAGCAGAGCATAGTCTGACCCTACACTTGCGAATTAAAATGATCTCTAGAGTTGTTGAGTTGTAGTCAATTTCAGTTGTGAAGGAAGAGTCTCAGGAGACTGAAGAAGTTGAGAGAGGGTGGAGTTGCTACCTTGGCACCACTATCTTGATGCTAACTAGGTACTTTCAGAAGCAAAGGCAGGATTACTGGCTCTCTTTATTCTGTGCCAGAACAACTTGGCTCCACCCACACAGTCCGGATGCCAGCCTGGTTTAAAGCGGTATGAATAGGTGGAAAGGGACAATAATAAGTTTCCATCTCTCTAAGTATCGTGATAAGAAGTGGGTTTTGCCTTCAATAAGTTTGCAATTGAGATAAGGAGAAAATCCTGGTGGCAGTATAAAGTAACACAGATTAAGAATCAAATGTTAATCATTGTTCAGAGCCTTGAGAAAGCAGAGCCGGCCAGGACTGGAAGAAGCCAGCAGCTTCATCACAAGGTAGAACCTGAGTGGGGCCAGGGAGGCTGGTTGGGGTTGTCAAGGGCATTGGCAGGAGGTGGGAGGAGGTGTCTATTGGGCATGGGGGATGGGAGGGTCAGTTTGGCTGGAATAAAGCACTGATGGTCAGGAAGAGTCAAATGAATGTTTGGTAGATGCCAGAACCGTCCATGCAAGATCAAAGTGTTTGCAGAGTGAAGAAGGAGGGCGTTTACCATGTTAATTTAGAGGATGTGAGCCGGATAGACTGAGTGGGAGAAGCCAGATGCTAATTACTTATTGTGGTTGCTGGTAAAAATAGCAATGCATCCTTACCTTTTTCTATTTCCTAGAGGGTCAGCTTATAGACACACAGAACTCTCACTGAGGCTGTGTCCTTGGGGTCTGGGAGCTTGTAAAAGGCAAAGATTCATGGCCCAACTTTTTCTGGGGACTGAAACAGGGAAAGTTAGGACAGAATATACCTGAAAATTTACCTGTGGGCCCAGAATTCCAATGGGTGGCTTACTTGAGGTAGTTTTACCTAGGATAAGCAAGGCCCTATTAAATCTGGCCAGCCTTTCATTTCTTCCTTGTGTACATTTTCAGCATTTATACATGGTACTTCCTGCTTATTAAGTAATCTATGCTATCAGAGAAGACTTTGATACTTGTTTTGTGTTATGGACCCAAACAAAAACAAAATAATACATTCAGTGAGAGGTATTATTCTGGATGATATCTTTGTTACTTGAGCTGGTTATAATTATGTCATTTGCACATGAATTTCTTTGACAAGCATTAAAAATAAACTTACTATGTAGTTGAAGATTTTATTAATAAAAGAGGGTCCTACTGATTCCTTTTCAATCAAATCTCTTTTGTTATTATTGTAAATTCAAGCTCTGAATTAATACCACACCTCAAATGCCTGACCTTGGGGTCTCATTTTGTCATCTAGTTGGACTCCTAACTATCTTTTTTCCCAGGAAAATCATAGATTTTGAGGCACATTTAGAAATGAGTGTGAAAAGCTCTTTAAATATGTTTTGAGGCTTAGTATTTGCTTCCAGGATGATGCATTAGCTAATAGTTATTTTTGGTGGAAGCTGCCCCCTCTTATTATTGTTTATGAGTCTCTGTTCAGCTATTTTGAGCTCTGGGCTACAGCATGTCATACTTTGGAGCTACAGTGCATGGTACTTTCAAACACACTGCTCTGGATTTCAGGGCAAAGTCTGATTCAGTGAGTCCCCACACTGTAAGGTAGCATTGGAGGTGGCTTGCTATGTCAAAGTCTGCCTTTGGATTTACTACGAAGAAAGGGTTTGAGAAGATGAGTAGAATAACATCTTAGGTGAAATAATCTTTTTTAAAAATTTAGCTTGAGCAGAAGATGGAGGAAGAGTATGGTGCAAATCCACCCATGAGGAGTTTGAGAATTCCATACCCTGTGTCTATCCCACCCCCCTGCTCCGGCACAGGGCAGCCTAGGAGGAGGCAGTGCTGACCCAGGGGAGACAGAGCAGGGTTTTCACCTGTAAAGTAGAACTTCTAGAGCACAGAGCCCTTTTAGGATGTGGTGAAAGGGAACCTTTGTACACTGTTGATGGGAATGTAAATTGTGTGACTACTATGGAAAATAATATGGAGGTTCCTCAAAAAATTAACAATAGGTCTACCATACAATCCAGTAACCCTATTCCTGGGTATTTATCTGAAGAAACAAACACATTAATTAGAAAAGATACATGAACTCATAACTGAATTACTTTGCTGTATAGCAATAATTAACACAATGTTGTAAATCAACTATACTTCAATTAAAAAAAGAAAAGATACATGTACCCTTTTCATTGCAGCAGCATTTACAGTAGCCAAGATATAGAAGTAGCCTAAATGCCCATTAATAGATAAATGGATAAGGAAGGTGTGGTACATATATGTACAGTGGAATATTACTTGGCCATAAAAAGACTGAAATCTTGCCGTTTGCAACAATGTGGATGGACTTTGAGAGCATTATGCTAAGCAAAATAAGTCAGAGAAAACAAATATTGTAATGACTCCACTTTTACATGGAATCTAAAAACAAAACAAATGAACAAATAGCAGATAACAAAACAGAAACAGTCATAAATAGATACAGAGAACAAACAGGTGGTTGCTAGTGGGGAGGGTTGAAGGGGAGAAGATAAATAGGTGAAGGAGATTGAGTTACAAACTTTCAGTTGCAAAATAAATGAGTCACCAGTATGAAATGTACAGTGTGGGGAATATAGTCAAAAATTATATGTTTGTGTGGTTACAGATTGTAACTAGACTTATTATGATGATTATTTTGAAATGTATAGAAATATTGAATCACAGTGTTGTGTACCAGGAACTAAGATAGTGTTGTAAGTCAGTTGTGCTTCAGAAACAAACACATTCATAGAGAAAGAGATGAGGTTTGTGGTTACCAGAGGTGAGGGGAGGGGTGGGGGGAAATTGGACGAAGGCACTCAAAAGGTACAGCCTCTCAGATATAAGACAAATATTAGTGATGCAATATGTGTGCGTGCGTGCGTGCTCAGTTACTAAGTCATGTCCAACTCTGTGTGACCCCATGGAATATAGCCCACCAAGCTCCTCTGTCCATGGGATTTCCCAGGCAAGAATGCTGGAGTGGGTTGCTATTTCCTTCTCCAGGGGATCTTCCCGATCCAGGGATCAAACCCACATCTCCTGCATTAGCAGGTAGATCTTTACTGCTGAATAACAAGGGAAGCCCAGTGATGTAATATAACAGGATAAATATAATCAACATGGCTGTGTGTTGTATATGAAAGTTGTTAAAAGAGTAAAGAGTTCTCATCGCAAGAAAAAAATGTCTTTCTTTAGTTTTATATCTATATAAGATATAGGATGTTCACTAAACTTACTGTGATAGACATTTCATGATGTATGTCAATCAAATCACTATGCTGTACACCTTAAACTTATATAGTGGAGTGTGTGAATTGTATCAATAAAACTGAAAGAAAAAATAAAAAAAGATAATGTAAAAAATAAGAAAGAAGAGAGAGAGAGGGAAGGGGGGAGGAAGGAAGGCAGGGGCAGAAAGCACATGGTCCTTAACGCCTGAAATGAGCAGGTGAAACCCAGGTCCTGCCATGCAGGGCCTCCACTTCCCTGGGGCAGATTCAGAAGAGCTGTGATGAGCTGACTGGCTGGCAAAGTGCCAAACCACAAAGCCAGCGCCTGCCCTAGAAAAGACAGGAAAGAACCCACCTTAGGCTCCCGGCCCCCAGCAAGAATTCTTAACGTTGCTCAAAGCTAAATTGAAAATGTTGACTTGACATCCCTCCCTCTCTCATTCTGATTAATTGATTAAAACGACAATGAGACAGCAGAGATGTCCAATCTCCTGATCTAGATGAAGAAGCTGTCTTGTGTTTCACCTCCAAGCAACCTTTGGGTGGAGTTTGAAGTATTACCTATGCTCCTAAATTTCTGGCAGTATGAACTAGTTGACAGACGGAATGTCTCTGAAATGAGTTTTGTTGCAACCTAAAACGTAACTTCTGTTTTTAGAAAGTTGAAGAAATAATTGCTACTACAACCCTGTTCACGCCACTAAAATACGACACTGTTTTCCCCCTTAATCTGACACCCCCGTGCTTCGTGCGCTTCCTGTTCTGTGGTATTTTACAACACAGGCAAGCTCCTGTTAAGTTTTGTTTTTTTTTTTTTAACATGTAAGATTTTAAAATGTGCTGTTATTAATTTCACAACTTTTATATTAAATTGCTTTGATGTACATGTTCCTACTTAACTACTTACTGGTATTCATTGGAATGTAGAGAATGAATTCAAGAGTGTAACTTTTACAAGACCTATGACTGTTTGTGGCTGTGCTTTAGTGATAACAGAGGAGGCAAGATTCAGGCAGGCCTTGAGTGGGACATGTTTTAAATAATTGATCATCAAGAAGAAAGCAATTAATTCTCTTTCACTGGCAGCTCTTTTTTTTTTAATGAAAGGAATCTATTCTTTTCCCTAGGCATATGTTAACTTTTAATCAAAGGAGAGACAAATAGAGATCCAAAGGTAAAAACCTAAAGATAGCCTACTGAAGTTCGACCTAATTGGGATTGTGTGGTCATTTGAGTGGGAAGTTTTGAAGTTTTGCTTTGTGCCACCAGTTAAAAGTATTTGCTAAGTCATTAATATAAACAGATTGAACTTTAAAAACTTTTTTTTTACAGTCACTTTTATTTTTAAACTCTAGTTTAAAAAAAATTTTTTTTTAATTTATTTTTGGCCATGCTGGGTCGTCACTGCTGCATGGGCTACTGGTTGCAGTGCTCAGGCTTCTCTTTGCAGTGTCTTCTCTTGTTGAGGAGCGTGGGCTCTAGGGCGTGCAGGCTTTAGGAGGTGAGGTTCCCAGTCTCAACAGTTGAGGCACATGGGCTTAGTTGCTCCTTGGCATGTGGAATTCCCCTGGATCAGGGATCGAACCCGTGTCTCTTGCATTAGCAGGAGAATTCTTTACCACTGAGCCACCAGGGAAGCACCCCTCCCCACCTTTAAAAATTTTTATATAATTTACCTTTAGATATTTTTGGTTAATTTTGGGGTTTCATTTTTGGTTAATTACACTTTGTCAAAGTATAATTTTCAAAAAGTTAAATATATGACTCTCACACCAATATAGAATGAAGATTAACCAGAGATTTAGTCAACTCCCACCAGGGAAGTCCAATGAGGGAACTAGTAGAATGTAAAGCCAAAGGAGAACCAAAGGAATGGGTTTAAAGGTGTTCAAGAAAGGATGTCAGGGACTTCTCTAGCGATTCAGTGATTAAAGATCTGTGCTTCCAATGCAGGGTATGTGGGTTCGATCCCTGGGGGAACTAAGATCCCATATGCTGTGCAATGAGGCCAAAAGAGAAAAGAAAAAGAGGGTGTAGGATAAGGTGCCCAGGTTAAATATAAAACTGATTAGCCGTCTAACAGGGAACGGGATCATAAACCTGGACCGAAGTCATCTGCACATCTACTGGACAAGAGCCTACAAGTTAGAGTTAACTTTCAAAGTCTGGGCTTTTAATTAGCAGTAAAATGAGAGTGAAAGTCACGCAGTGTGTCTGACTCTTTTTGACCCCATGGACTATACAGTCCATGAAATTCTCCAGGCCAGAATACTGGAGTGGTAGCCTCTCCCTCCTCCAGGGGATCTTTCCAACCCACAGATTGAACCCAGGTAAAGATCTTGTCAAACACAGATCCAATGCCTTGGGTCATGAAATAATTCTGTGTGAGCTGTTAAAATTCCAGCATGACACTGGAGAAACTGTTTCTTTCCTTCACCTTTCGGACATGTTTTTGATCATTTTTCTTAACATATTATAAAGTGAGTTTCTCCTTATATGAGACACCAAGGGCAGTCAAATTCATAGAGATAGAAGCTAGAATGGCAGTTTTCAGGGGATTGAGGGAGGGAGGGAGAATAGGGAGTTACTGTTCTATGGGTCTAGAGTTTTAGTTTTGCAGGGTGAAAGATGTCCTTTGGATGATGGCTGCACAGCTAGGTGAATGTGCTAAATCTCACTGAACTGTACACCTAAAAATGGTTAAGATGGTCCATTCTATGTTATGTGTGTTTGGCAAAATTAAATAACTTTAAAAAGTGAACTGACACATAGGTATGTGAATAAAAAGTGAATAGTTATTCATCCTGCTGAGATAACCCATTAATATCCTATGTTTGTGTTAACTCACTTTTCCTTGTTTGTAAAACCATAAGTAGACTTTTGAAAAATGGGATTGTTGAAGTTCTTTGTGAAATTTTCTTTTAACAATATATCATGGACAGACCTCTAGGTTACAGATATTGATCTGACCTATTCCTAAAAAAAAAAAAAAAAAAAAACTCCACAGACTGGATATATCATAATTTATCCAACTCTTGCTCTACTGATGGAAAGTTGAGTTATTCCCAGGTTTGTTTGTTTCTTTTTTTTCTGCCAGTACAAATACTGTTATAATAAAACTATTTTCGTACAAGAGATACTAAAGGCCAGGATCTGAGTAGAGGTGGTACGAAGGCAGAGGAGGGAATGGATCAAACAAATGTTTTCCTGGGAAAACACATTGGATTTCATGGCCAGTTGAAAATTTGGGTTTAAGAGTGGGAGAATGCATAGTGCTACCATTTTATTGGAAGAGGGACTAGCAGAACGTTTTAGAAGAGATGGCAGAGAAGCTGAGAGAATAGAGTTCATTTGGATGATGCTGTGTTCAGAGAAGTGTGCTGTCTGTGCCCAGGTTGGGGAAGATGTCACAAAAGACATTGATTTGAGAATCCTTTGCGGTCATAGTTGAAACTCTAAGAGTGGATGAGATCTGTTTCCAAAGTGTGTGTGCATGCTAAGTCACTTAAGCTGTGTCCAACTCTTTGTGACGCCATGGACTGTAGCCCTCCAGGCTCCTCTGTCCTTGGGATTCTCTAGGCAAGAGTACTGGAGTGGGTTGCCGTGCCCTCCTCAAGGGGATCTTCCCAACACAGGGATCGAACTTGCGTCTCTTGTCTCCTGCGTTGGCAGACGGGTTCCTTACCACTAGCGCCACCTGGGAAGCCGTGTTTCCAGGGAGGCCTGATATTTTAGAGGAAGAAGGTGATGTCCATGGGAGTTACCTGCCTGTAAGGGTGTGGGAGAAGAAAATGGCAACCCACTCCAGTGTTCTTGCCTGGAGAATCCCAGGGATGGGGGAGCCTGCTGTGCTGCCATCTATGGGGTCGCACAGAGTCCGACACGACTGAAGTGACTTAGCAAGGGTGTGGCCAAGGAGACTGAGAAGGTGTGAGGAGGAGAAGGAGGAGGAGGGATAGGCGAGTGCACCCGGAGAAGTGAAAGAGGGAAAGGTCGGAGATTACGGCCCAACTAGTCCATTCTTTGGAAATGTAATGTGTTGTTAAGTACTTTTAGGTCTGAGCAGTATGGACCTTCCCTCCCACTGCTCGCTGTGTATGCCTTTCGTGACCCTTGCCTCTGTGAGTCTGTTTTCAGATGCTAGTTTCCTCGGGTATAAACCGCCAGAAACGATGGTACAGTTTGGTAAGCACATTTGAGCCACTGCCTTGAATTTAAGGACCAAGCCAAATCAGACTGCAAAGGGTGCAGTTTGATTGCAGTTTGGCATCTCTCAACAGTAATTACAAAATCATTTTTAAGGCTATATTATGTTCATACAAACTAAGACTTTATTATTAAAGGAGAGCATATGTCAATTTCACAAAAGCATGTGAACTAGAGAGCCTGGAAAGATACCCTAAGGAAGCGGTGAGTACAGGGATTTCTAAAACATTTAGAATTAGCTTTGAAGCCATCCCTACAATCTGCACGAGCATAAGGATGACCCTGTTGCCACCAGAGCTTTTTAGAAAGGATCTGTGAACTTTTACATTCTGTCTACCTTAGGGGTTTGGAGGAGAAACGAAAGGAAATTATTAGCAGTCCAAATGCATTATTTTGTCACCTGTCATGGTTTTGACAAAGACCCGAGTTTGGAAGAGCAACTGAGTCATTGGAACTACTTCATGACCCTAAGGAGTGAAATTGGTAGGAGTCTGCCAAATTTGAAGTGGATTCAGTTTAATTAAAAAATTGGTTCCCAGCCTTACATTAAATTCGGTGGTTAGAGGTTTCTACAAATCAAAAGAAGTAAAGCTGAAGACTCTTACCCATAAAGTGCCTTGTCGTCTTGTGTGAAAATTAAAAAATACATAGAAAAATACTGAAGAAAAATCTCTAAGGTGTCCTGTGACCCTCAGGATTCTGTTTATTGCTGTTGAAGGAATTTGCAGTTAGAGCGAGGTTAGTCCCAACTTCAGTTGCCTTGACCCACAGGACTCATTTTGTAGGAAAAGGCAGGAATGGAAACAGTGGGGGCACTGGCAAGTTAGGGAGGCCGTAGGTGGTAAATGAGCTGGTTTCCAGGTAATGTGATCACAGCAGAGTTTGTATGGTCATTTTCAGCATGATGGACCCAGGCCATCATCTTGGGTTACTTGATTATAAACTGCAAAGAAGAAGGTCATAGCTGTAGAGTGTGGACTTAGACAGATGAACCCACAGTGGAAAGCTTGTTGTAGCTTCTGTGTTGCCTTGAATATCTTCAGTAGTTGCAATTAGTAGAGACTGCGAGCTGGAGTGGGAGTGTAAGCTTCTATCTGAATCCATCAAAATCTTACTGTGCTCAACACTAGTTCATCTAGATGCTTTCATGGGTCATGGGAACTTTACCAGAGGAACCCTGGATATGTTCTAGCAAGTCCTTAGGAAAACTATTTAGTGACTGAATTCAGTTCATCCTTACCCCAGCTAAAAGCCTATTCCAGCTGCTGGCGGGAATAATCAAGATGAATCCTGGATTCTTTGCCTAAGGATCTGAATTGTATAGGAGTCAACCAACCCTGGGAATACAGAGGTTAAGAACAGAGATTTCCAGCTTTGGTGTTACTTCCCGGTCATTTGTCAATGGAAAGTCTTTATTCCCAGGAGCCGCCTTTGGCTTTATTTTTGGACAAGCTGCTGAGTCCTGCTCTGGTCTTGTCTGAACATGCAGATCTGGTGTTTCAGGACCTACTTTTTCACGCCATCTCCATGCTCCACAGCTGTGCAGGTTTGAAAGAGGTGCCAAAATCCAGACACGGCAAAGCAGCCTCTTTTGCATGTGCTGAGGTCCGGAATGACAGTTTTATCTTGGACATGTTCCCTTTTCTTTCCTCTGTGGCTTGTTCATTTCTCTCTCTCTCTTTAATATATAAATAATGGACTTATCCTATTTGCTGCACCAAGAGAAAATTAAACGCCTGAATGTTTTACGACTATGGGAAAGTATTTCCAGAGTGTGAAAAAATAGACACTGGACATTTCAGCTCCTGCTTTTGGTAGAGTGGGAATTTATTACTCAGCTCAGTAACAGTTTAGGCCAAACCAAGCAGTTGTGTGGGCAAGCAGTGTCTATCTTTCCTAAATAGCACTGCCAGAGACAGTTTTGTTCCTATTAGAGACAGCATGACCCAAAGGTATCTTTCCATCAAAGACTGATTATCTCTGAATCTTAGATGTATCTCAAAGGCTGTTGAGACCTAGCCAATGGATTTTACTTGCATGAGATATTGCATAGCTCCCGAAGGGAAGGGAAACAAAGGGGGAGGGAGGCAAGAGAGAACTTGGAGCCCAACAATAAATAGCTCTTTGTACCAGTCTTCCCCACCCCGAACCCCATACTGCTGAGGTCATAGAGTAACTTAGCAGCATGTGGTAGAAGGCGATGCTGCCCAGTAGCTTGGCAGCTTGTGACCAGATGTGAACTTGTCTGTCCACAGTGTGCGGCTGTGACCTGGCCCAAGGGGGCTTCTTCATAAAGAACGGGGAGTATCTCTGCACCCTGGACTACCAGAGGATGTATGGCACACGATGCCATGGCTGCGGGGAGTTTGTGGAAGGAGAGGTGGTGACCGCCCTGGGCAAGACCTACCATCCCAACTGCTTTGCCTGCACGATCTGCAAGTAAGTGTGGCTTCCCCCAACAGGGAAGTGTTGGATTCTGCTATCAGCGCTTGGAATGTGTGCTTTGGTCTTGAGTTGTACTTAGTCTTAAAACATTTTTCCTTTAAAAAAAAAATTATATTTACTGATGTTTAGTTGATTTATAATGTGTTAGTTTCAGGTGAACAACAAAATGTTTCAGTTATATCTCTATATATTATATATATTATTTATCTGGTGGCTCAGGTGGTAAAGAATCTGCCCGCAATGCGGGAGACCCAGGTTCAATCCCTGAGTCAGGAAGATGCCCTAGAGAAGGAAATGGCAACCCACCGCAGTATTCTTGCCTGGAGAATTCCATGGACTGAGAAGCCTGGCAGGCTAGACTACATACAGTCCATGGGGTCACAAAGAGTTGGACGTGACTGAGTTACTAACATACTTTCTTCATATATTTATATATATATATAATATATGTATTATTTATGTTGTACATATATACTATATTTATTATTTATATTATATGTATTATTTTTCATGTTCTCTTCCATTATAGATTATAAGATATTGAATATAGTTCCCTGTGCTGTACAGTAGAACCTTTATGTTTATCTATTTTATATATAGTAGTTTGTATCTGCTAATTGCAAACTCCTAATTTATCCTTCCCCTCTCCTTTCCCCTTTGATAACCATGTTTGTTCTGTACATTTCTGAGCCTATTTCTGTTTTTGTAAATAAATTGATCGTATCACTTTGTTTTTTTAGATTCTACATATAAGTGATATCGTATATTTCTCTGTATATATTTTTTCTGATGCACCTTTAGATGTTTTTGTTTTCCTACTGTATTATCAGGCTTAGTTAAAAAGTCATTTAGTTAGGAAACTTTATATGGAATGTCGTCCACTAAATAGTGTGACTGATCTTAAGTGGCTGGGAGCGGAATCTGAAAGCAGCTCCAGGTCTTGAGACATTTTGAGCAGTGGAAACATGGGGAGAGATGGCTTATTTGAAAGTATCAGCTCTTACGTGTGTGTGGGTGTGGGTGTGTAAAATTATCTCATTTGCTCTATAGCCAGGGAGAGCTAACGGCCTCAAGGATCAAATTAGACCTGCTTTGTAAATAAAGTTTTATTGGAACACAGCCATGCCCATTTGTTTATATATTGTCTATGAATGCTTCCAAGTGACAGTGGTAGAGTAGTTGAGATAGAAACCTTATGATCTGAGCAGTCTAAAAAAATATTTACAATCTGATCTTTCGGGGGGAAAAGCTGTCAACCCCTCCTCTCTAGGCAGCTATCATCAATCAAGGTTAAATCTTTATTGCACAAAGCAGCTTGATTAAAATGGTCAATCAGAGAGAAGAGGGTATTTAACTAGTTGACCCATACTGATCAAGTAATTCCATGCCTTTTGGTATGATGTTGATCATATGTGTTCAATTTTGCTATGCTTTTGTAAAAACTGTAGTTCAGTTCATTTTATTTTCCAGTATTTCCTGTTTTTAGGCCAGAGAAATGTAAACTCTAGAAGGGTAAATTTGATTTTATACAATTAATTAACTGGATAATACTCATTGGATGAATCATAATAAGATTTAGATGAAATATTCATAATCAAATTATTTTAGTAACTTTTTGTAGCTATTAGGTCATTTCTCAATTATATATTTTTAAGTCATAATTTTAAAATTCTGGGTTAATGAGCTGAATTTTTTCTGTATTTAATCAATAGCAAAGTTTCCTTTTGACCTCTCCCTATTCAGGCTGCCGCCCACAGTCTGGTTGAGAACCCTGGGCTGGCATTCGGGAAGCCCTGTTTCTGGCCTTCCTTCCTGGGCTGGTTTGAGACCTCTGTGAGCTGACTCTTCCACGACAGTTGTCTTGTCTGTAAGATGAGAGGGTGTGGACTAGATAAGAGTGATTCCCTAAACCTGAGTGGTCACTGGAATCCCCAAGGGAGGGTCTCTTTTTTTCTTTTCTTAATTGGAGGATAATTGCTTTGCAATGTTACGTTGGTTTCTGTCATACAGCAACTCAAATCCGGCGTAAGTATATATGTCCCCTCCCTCTTAAACCTCCCTCCTACCCCCCCAACTCCAGCTCACCCCACCCCTCTAGGTTGTCACATAACACCAGGTTGGAGCTTAGGAAGGGTCTTTTTAAAAATATCTGTTTCTATGTATTAACACAAGGAGCTCAGTGGGGTACCCTGTGACAGCCTAGAGGGGTGGGATGAGGCGTGGCGGGGGGGAGGTTCAAGAGGGAGAGGACATATATGTATGTATGCTTCTGGCTGATTCGCATGATTGTGTGGCAGAAGCCAGCACAAAATCAAGCAGCAATTATCCTACAATTAAAAATTTTTTTTAAAGGTTAGAAGGCCCTGGCTCAGGTAAACTCTAAGAGCCTTCCTGATCTTGGCCCTGAGAGATCATTGCTTCAGGTTGCTAACGATGGACAAACTTTCATCAGCTATAGCCCTGTCTCTGGAAGTCTGAGCCAACAGAGAGGTACCTGCTACTGATGGTCTAAGCTGCTGGTGCTGCCTAATGTCACCAATTCTTCCTGCTTGGGAGGCCACCTTTACAGCTTACAAATTGCATCCATGTAGAAATTAATCTAACCCTTTCAACAATTCTGTGAGGTCAATCAGCAATTCCTATTCCTACTTATGAGTGACTTTGAGACCCAGAGTCTAAGGGATTTTCCCAGTCCTTCGCATCACAAAGCCAATGTTTGAACTCACATGTTCAGACTCTAAATCCAATTCTCTTTCTACCACAAACGTTCATGCAAATAACAGAAGGAAGTGAACCCATGTAGGTGGAGGACTTAGGAAAATGAAAGGGATCATTTATGAAATAACAGAATTCAAAATTCCGAGCACCTTGTCCCTTGTTGAGAACTGGGCTCTGGTTTGTTCCATGGTGGATCTGTGTGGGGTTCAAGTCTAGAAATATAAGCCTAAATCAGAGACAAGGTCTGGACTAGCATGAGGCCAGGGAGTTGCCTGGGCACATACTTTAAAGGGGGTGCTCACTCTCAGGTCATGCGGTCCTCCTGAGAGTGGGGACCTCTTTAAATGCTGTATCCTGAGTGCCTCGCTGGCCTCCTTCTGGTGCTGGCCCTGATCAGAGGCAAAGAAACTGTGCTTATTATGTCAACAGACCCTTCACTTCCTGATGGCCTTGTTACAGAGGAGGCTGGAGGTTTTTTTGGCTTTAAATGATGAGTGTGAATTGATAGGCTGGCTGGCACCCCCCAGAGTGTGACCTTGATTGTTGAAGAGAGAGCAAGTTCTGGGTTGGTGGACACCACCCACACATGCCTGTTGCATGTTTCTCCCTAGTTGGTCAATCCATGCAACTCACTTACCCTCTCTGGGCTTTATCTGAGTGGTAGAAAATAACATGGAACCAGGAGACCGCCTCAACCCAGCACTTCTAAAATTTGGGGGTGTGATTGAAAACTCTCCTCGAGGACTGGCACCAAGCATATTTGTGGAGTTGTTTTAAACCCAGATTTACTACCTGTGTGTGCAGGACGGTTAATCACCGTTAGGTGATGAAGGGCAACTTAAAGTACCTGTGAACATAAAATTCATGTCCAGAAGCCTGAATGTCCTTCTGACTCAGATGGGTGAGGATGTTTGGCTTATGAATTTTAAATTTCCTAATTGACAGAATCACACATATGAAAATTCATGTTGAAGATCATTGGCAAATTGGCCAATGGCAAGTGAGCAGGCATGGAAACTGTCATATGGCTATTAATTAATGACTTACTTTTTTAAAGCTATCTGCCTGCTGGGAGGAGAAAAAATATAACATACCTGCAGAATGCAATGTTTTTGAAAAAATGTGCTGTTATTTATTGATGAATGTCTAATGTGAAAGGAAATAATCTCTGAAAGGAAGCGAATACTAATTTTTAAACAGATATGATAGCACAGTTGGTAAAGAATCCACCTGCAATGCAGGAGACCCCAATTTGAATCCTGGGTTGGGAAGATCCCCTGGAGAAGGGAAAGGCTACCCACTCCAGTATTCTGGCCTGGAGAATTCCATGGACTGTATAGGCTATGGGGTCACAAAGAGTCGGACAAGACTGAGTGATTTTCACTTTCACTAACGTAAAAGGAAATAATCTCTGAAAGGAAGTTAATACTAATTTTTAAATGGATATTTACAGCATTTTCATATTTAATCCAGGTTTATAAGGGACTGAGTCCCTAGCAATGTGAGGTATTCATTTTGCCCATTGAACAACAATGTCTAATTCAGCATCGTTATCATTTAGGTATAGGAAATGTGAAGAGTTAATGTTTGCCCTGTATGACCAGTTCTCTTGGAGGCGCCTTAAGCTTGAATAGAAATTCATGACATTTCAAACATTTCTTCATGGTAGTATTTCAATTTGGAAGTGGAAAATTTTACTGCGTGTGCCCTGCTGGATGGCTTGCTGGAACGTCCCTCCACTAAGCAGTGGAGGTAAATGGTTTCATTTACTATCTGGTTGCCTGTAGAAGCTGTGCACTCTTTCCTCTTAAAATGAGGCACTTTTGTTTGTTTGGACTGGATCCAGCTGGCCGGCTTGGTTCAGACTGCATTTCAGACGTTTTGGCTGGTGCTCCTCCAAGTAATGAATTGGCACTGGAGGGCAGCAAAGCAGAAGGGGTGAGGGAGAGGGATGAAATTGCCACAATAACCTTGAGGGCAATGTCTTTCCAGGCGCCCGTTTCCACCCGGAGACAGAGTCACGTTCAATGGGAGAGACTGCCTTTGCCAGCTCTGCGCACAGCCGATGTCTTCCAGCCCTAAAGAAGCCTTCTGCTCTGGCAGTAAGTGCCCCAGCCACGTGTTGACATGAATTCCTTCATTCCTCAAAGGCAGCTTAGGGAGGTACCTTCCTTGCTGAGAAACTCTGGTAGCCGGAGTCAAGAGTAGGCCTATTTAAGGCATTTTCATTGTCAAATGTGATGTGTGGAGAAGCCTTCACTAAAGGCAATGCAGAGAGAGGTGTCTCCCTTCTTTCAAAAGAAAAGAAAGAGAATTGGACATTCAACTGTGCATTTTGATGGTAAATGAAGGAAAAAGAATTATAACGTGTTACATCAGAAGGGCCCCTCTCTGGGCATAGAGGTTAAACTGTGAGCACATTTAGTGATGATGTGACTGATATTGCTGTGTGTTAAAAAGTTATCCCCACTGTGCCTTGGGCGAATGTGGTGGTTTATGCTTACTCTTAAATTATTCCTTGCTATCCTCAACTATTCTTTATTCCCTTGGAGGATTTTTTTTTTCTTTTTTTCTTAATTATTTATTTATTTATAGTAAGTCCTTGTTGGTTATGTATTTTTTTATTTTTTGGCCACACCCCCAACCAGGGATCAAACCCACTCCCCCAGGGTTGGAAGGTGGAGTCTTAACCACTGGACTGCTGGGGAAGTCTCCCACCTGGAGGGTTTCTGACATTTATTCATCAAATGGATAATTTTCTGAGCACCTACAATGCGTGTTGTTTGCACTGGAGATACAGAGGGAACAAAACATACTCAACATCCTTCAGTTCAGTTCAGTTCAGTCGCTTAGTCGTGTCCGACTCTTTGAGACCCCAGAATCACAGCACGCCAGGCCTCCCTGTCCATCACCATCTCCCAAAGTTCACTCAGACTCACGTCCATCGAGTCCGTGATGCCATCCAGCCATCTCATCCTCTGTCGTCCCCTTCTCCTTCTGCCCCCAATCCCTCCCAGCATCAGAGTCTTTTCCAATGAGTCAACTCTTCTCATGAGGTGGCCAAAGTAGTGGAGCTTCAGCTTTAGCATCAGTCCTTCCAAAGAAATCCCAGGGTTGATCTCCTTCAGAATGGACTGGTTGGATCTCCTTGCAGTTAGGAACTTTATTTTTTAGTGGGGTAGATAGACAATAAATGGAGGTACAAATATATCTAATATGCACAGAAGATTAACACAGGGAGAAAAAACAGGGCAATGGGTCAATGTTTGTATGGGGCAATCTGAGAAACCTCTCTTGTTACCTAAGGATAGATCTGAAGAAATATGGGGACAAGCTGTCCATACACCATGGGATTTGTGATTTTTGATGACAAGGGCTTGTCTGACCTATAGGAACCCAAAGAAAACCAACTTCCCTCCAAATAAAAGCAGTGGCCAATTGAAGTATTTCTTCTAGTAAATAACATTGAGTAGGTCACTTCACGATGAACTGAGAGGGATTCTGAACCCAGAGCACCAAGCTCTCCTTCCCGCTCCTTCCTGGGGCATTAGGACATGGACTAGAGGTTTGCCTCCGTTTCTGTGGATTGTGCCCATCCTTGGAGAACACATGCCTTGAAGCCCTGCCAGTCTCAGCACCTAAGAATGAGATAAGCCTCTTCTGCTCTGGAGGAATTTTGTGTCATTTATAACAGCGATTCCAAATCTTCCTGTTAAAGTAGATTTATACCTGTTAAAAATAAGAATGTTATGACCCAAAAGCATTTGCATAGAAATTGGATTCTGACCATTGGGAAAAAAGAAAGAAAGAAATGTATTAGTGCATCTTATTCAATACACATGATCAGATCCTTAGCACGTGGGTTTATCTGCCCTCTTGTTAAATAACAGCAGCCTGGGTAGGCCAAGGGCTACCACACAAAGCACAATCGTAGACCACTAAGAGAGTCCCAGGTCCTTCGCTCTTCTTACCTACCCTGCCCTACGAAGGTCATCGGGAAGGTGGCCTGGGGTAAGAACAGGCACCCCAACCCCCTTGATTGAAAGGGCTTGCTTTGAAAGTATGTTACCGTAAACATTGAAGGAATTCTTCAGTATAGTTACCGGAAAGAGGATTGGGACTTTCCTGGCAGTGCAGTGGTTAACACTTCACCTTCCAATGCAGGGGCTGCAGGTTCAGTCCCTGGTCAGGGAGCTAAGATTCCAATGCCTCTTGGCCAAGAATCCAAACATCAAAACAAACCGTATTGTAACAAATTCAATAAAGGCTTTAAAAATGGTCCACATTGGGGAAAAAAAAAAAAAACCTTTAAAAAAGAAAAAGAAAGTTGCATGAGTCCCAGGATCGGCTGGCAACTATAGCAGAGGATCGTATCCCTAGGCTTAGAACAGGAATGACTGTGTCCTCAGATTCTGTGCAGTCCTTTAGTCCAGCTGTATTTCTTGATAGGTGAGGAAATTCGGGCCCAAAGTCACACAAGTTACCCAATCAGAGGTAGCTTGTTAGAGCCAGGTCTCCTGACTCCTGGCTTGGGGCTGTCTTGATTTCATCCAAGACTCCTCTTTGTTCGGTTTAAGAAATAGAACCAAGGTATTTTTGAAGGCTTTTGGTCCTTTGCCTTCATGTAATTTTTGGGAACATATTTCTAATCATAACTCCACCAAAATGGTTATTCTGATTTTTATTAAACATTGTTTTGCTTTACCTATATTTTCTTTTATATGAATAGTCATTATGCACATAAAAAAGCAATTAACATGAATCTGCCACGTATACAAATTATTGGTCCAAATCCTTTTTTTTTTTTAATTTATTTTTTCTCTTTTGCTCTCAATGGATGAAATCATCTTCTCTGTGCTGCTCTTTCGGTCAGAACATTTTTATTTTCAACAAGTACTCGTCTATTTAGATAAGTACTCAAATAGCATTTCTGGAACATGTGGGTGTGAGTATCTGTCAAAAAGAGAACTCTTATATATGGATACACACATGCAAAATACCCAAAGGAGACAGGCACACAAATACAAAAGCAAGGGAATTTTCAGCAAGTTTCTAAAATTCACTGGAACATAATTACAGAACACTTGTTTGTTCTTCGCAATTCTTTAAGAAATGCCTTATATTTTTAAACTATCCTTATTTTACTTTGATTCTTATTTTTTAAAAAATTTCTTAACTTGGAAAAGCTAAAGGGAAGCAAAAAAAAAAGAAAAGAAACCCTTCTTTGATATGTTCACAGTGGTGATGAAATTAGAGAGCCAAGGTCTTCTTTTTCCTTTGAAATGTTTTTTCAAAAATGTTTGCACTTCTGAACTGAAATTTTATTTCACATTCTGTGGCTGGTTTTCCATCGTCACTGAATAGGAGGCAAAGACAGTGAGAGAGGGAGAGAAGAAGTAAAGAGTGATCAACAGAAGACAAGTTAATAATGTGATGAGAATTTACACAAAACAGCCTCCATCTGTGCTTCCTCTGTAGAAGTGCAGGGGCCGCCATGTCTGTATTGCTCTGATTTAGGGAGAACTCCCAGTGGGATGCCTATGATATCTTGTGCACCCTGCTTGGTGCTTCCTTCCACATTATAATAATTCTTCTCACTTTTATATTCATTTTATTGTCTTCTTCAAACATTCACATAGTACTCATGTGACCAGGCATTGCATAGCTGGTCTACAAATTTGAACTTATTTAATTCTCATGACCACCCTAAAGGGTGGCACTAACTTTCTCCTTTTCACAGATGAAGAAACAAGGGCGACAGTTCAGTTCAGTCGCTCAGTCGTGTCTGACTGTTTGCAACCCCATGGACTGCAGCATGCCAGGCCTCCCTGTCCATCACCAACTTCCAGAGTTCACTCAAACTCATGTCCATTGAGTCAGTGATGCCATCCAACCATCTCATCCTCTGTCGTCCACTTCTCCTCCCACCTTCAATCTTTCCCAGCATCGGGGTCTTTTCAAATGAGTCAGTTCTTCACATCAGGTGGACAAAGTATTGGAGTTTCAGCTTCAGCACCAGTCCTTCCAGTGAATATTCAGGACCGATTTCCTTTAAGATGGACTGGTTGGATCTTCTTGCAGTCCAAGGGACTTTCAAGAGTCTTCTCCAACACCGCAGTTCAAAAGCATCAATTCTTCAGTGTTCAGCCTTCTTTATGGTCCAGCTCTCACATCCATATGTGACTACTGGGAAAACCAGAGCTTTGACTAGATGGACCTTTATCAGCAAAGTAATGTCTCAGCTTTTTAATATGCGGTCTAGGTTGGTCATAACTTTTCTTCCAAAGAGTAAGTGTCTTTTAATTTCATGGCTTAAGTCACCATCTACAGTGATTTGAGAGCCCCCCAAAATGAAATCTCTCAGTTTCCACTGTTTCCCCATCTATTTGCCATGAAGTGATGGGACCAGGTGCCATGATCTTAGTTTTATGAATTTTGAGTTTTAAGCCAACTTTTTCACTCTCCTCATTCACTTTCATCAAGAGGCTCTTTAGTTCCTCTTCCCTTTCTGCCATAAGAGTGGTGTGATCTGCATATCTGAGGTTATTGATATTTCTCCCAGCAATCTTGATTTCAGCTTGTGCTTCATCCAGCCCAGCGTTTCTCATGATGTACTCTGCATAGAAGTTAAATAAGCAGGGTGACAGTATACAGCCTTGATGTACTCCTTTCCTGATTTGGAACCAGTCTGTTGTTTCATGTCCAGTTCTAACTGTTGCTTCCTGACCTGCATACAGGTTTCTCAAGAGGCAGTTCAGGTGGTATGGTATTCCCATCTCTTTGAGAATTTTCCACAGTTTATTGTGATCCACACAGTCAAGGGCTTTGGCATAGTCAATAAAGCAGAAGTAGATGTTTTTCTGGAACTCTCTTGCTTTTTTGATGATCCAGCGGATATTGGCAATTTGATCTCTGGCTCCTCTGCCTTTTCTAAATCCAGCTTGAACATCTGGAAGTTCATGGTTCACACACTGTTGAAGCCTGGCTTGGAGAATGTTGAGCATTAGTTTGCTAGTGTGTGAGGTGGGTGCAACTGTGCAGTAGTTTGAGCTTTCTTTGGCATTGCCTTTCTTTGGGATTGGAATGAAACTGACCTTTTCCAGTCCTGTGGCCACTGCTAAGCTTTCCAATTTTGCTGACATATTGAATGCAGCACTTTCACAGCATCATCTTTTAGGATTTGAAATAGCTCTACTGGAATTACATCACCTCCCGTAGCTTTGTTCGTAGTGATGCTTCCTAACGCCCACTCGACTTCGCACTCCAGGATGTCTGGCTCTAGGTGAATGATCACACCATGGTGATTATCTGGGTGATGAAGATCTTTTCTGTATAGTGCTTCTGTATATTCTTGCCACCTCTTCTTAATATCTTCTGCTTCTGTTAGGTCCATACCATTTCTGTCCTTTATGGAGCCCATCTTTGCATGAAGTGTTCCCTTGGTATCTCTAATTTTCTTGAAGAGATCTCTAGTCTTTCCCATTCAATTGTTTTCTTCTATTTCTTTGTGTTGATCACTGAGGAAGGCTTTCTTATCTCTCCTTACTATTCTTTGGAACTCTGCATTCAAATGGGTATGTCTTTCCTTTTCTCCTTTGCCTTTCACTTCTCTTCTTTTCACAGCTATTTGTAAGGCCTCCTCAGACAACCATTTTGCCTTTTTGCATTTCTTTTTCTTGGGGATGGTCTTGATCCCTGCCTCCTGTACAATGTCAGGAACCTCCATCCATAGTTCTTTAGGCACTCTGTCTATCAGATCTAATGCCTTGAATCTATTTCACACATCCACTGTATAATTGTAAGGGATTTGATTTAGGTCATACCTCAATGGTCTAGTGATTTTCCCCACTTTCTTCAATTTAAATCTGAATTTGGCGATAAGGAGTTCATGATCTGAGCCATAGTCAGCTCCCAGTCTTTTTTTTTTTTTGCTGACTGTTAGAGCTTCTCCATCTTTGGCTGTAAAGAATATAATCGATTTGATTTCGGTATTGACCATCTGGTAATGCCCATGTGTAGAGTCTTCTCTTGTGTTGTTGGAAGAGGGTGTTTGCTATGACCAGTACGTTCTCTTGGCAAAACTCTATTAGCCTTGGCCCTGCTTCATTCTGCCCTCCAAGGCCAAATTTGCCTGTTACTCCAGGTATTTCTTGACTTCCTACTTTTGCATTCCAGTCCCCTATAATGAAAAGGACATCTTTTTGGGGTGTTAGTTCTAGAAGGTCTTGTAGGTCTTCATAGAGCCGTTCAACTTCAGCTTCTTCAGAGGTTAAATAATTTGCCCAAGATCACACAGTGGTGATGCTGGGGTATGAACCCAGGCTCCAGATGCCACGTTACCATCCCTGATATTTATCTCCCAGTGTGGTCTCTCTCTCACTTCCAAAGATGAGGTGCTGAGCTTTGGAGCAATGATCTGACTTGTCTGCAAATTTACCCGAGTGTCTGCCTCCAAAGGCTATGCACTTTCTGTGTGCTGCAGTTGCCTCCCTGGTGTAGCAAGGTTTGGTGAATGAAAACCATCAGGACGTGATTCATAGAAACACACCACCTTCATTAAAAGATGATTGCCCTTGAATTAGTTAAAACTTTTGCTTCATACAGTCTAATGGAATAAGCAACCAACATTATATATCATGGAGATAACAGTTAACGTTGCCTCACAGGGTTATGATGACCATTTGTTAGACTGCTTTTACTATTAAGAAAAAAATCAGTTGCCCATGTCTAGCTGATTCATACTTTAGAAATGGAAATGTATGTCCAGAGAGCATGACACTCTTCCAGAAGGTTATTGACATTCCTGTAAAGCCTAACTCCACTCCATTTTCCCTGTATCTGCCAGTGACTGAGGGACAGCTTCTCATGGGTTAAGGAGCCATGTGAGGGAGAGTCAATGTGCGACAATCTAAAGGGCAGGGAATTGGGTTTGGATATTGCTTCTTGCACAGCTATGGTCTATTTCAGGCATCCGAGCAGAAGTGGGTTGCTGTCTACAATCACCCTTTCCATTTCAGAGGGTGTCTGACTAGTGTCTGATTGTGTGTGGGTTTGGCAGATTGATGCGATGAACACCCACACACATATACATCCAAAGCCATCTTCCTCCCCTTTACCCACCCTGTACAGCACTGTCATTGTTCCAATTGCAGTTGGAACTCCCACAGGTATTGGAGCAATGGTCTACTCGGACTGAACTGAAATCTTTTCAGATAAACAGTCACGCACATGTTTTCAAAGGGGAGGATGAATTTTTCAATTATTTTACTTTTCTATTTGGTGCAATAGCTTTTAATAGTTGCACTATAATTTTTCTTCTATCTGTGTTCTTTCTCAAAAAAGCATCTGTGGGTTGAGCGGGCTTGTCTGCTGAGACTGTAGGTGGAGTGGTGATGATCTGATGCTGGCGCCTGACTGCCAGGGTCATGCTCTGGCTCTAGTCATCTCCTTACGTCTCCATCCTTCAGGCTCTCATTTGTAAAATGGGATGGCAATAGGGACCTACCTTGTGCGATTAAATAAGTAAACAGATGAAAGTACTGAATACTTATAAAACAAGAACTTACTAGTTAGGCAATGCATGAATTTTTGTGTAGGACAGTCTCAATTTTTTGTGACTGTGCTTTTTTTTTTCACTCTGGTGTTCACAGTGGCTGGCTTTTCTGTTCATCTGATATTTTCTACCAATATGTAAAGCCAAAGAAGGCAGGAACACAGGCATACGAGCAATCCATGGATTGTTGGATTTTGACTCATGGTGATATGTCTTACGGCAGAGTCTCCAAAACAGATCAGCCCCCCTTTCTTGAGACACGTTATTGCTGGAGGATAGGGTGGCGGAGGAGGCTTCGCAGGGCACTGCTAAAGAGTATGGTTCTGGACAGATTGAGAGTTAGGGTTTGTGTTTATCCTAGTTCTACAATGCTGTGTGACCTGGAGAACTCAGTCTCTACCTGCATTTCTTTGTCTATAAAATGGGAAACAACAATGGTTCCTTTCTCATTGGGTTGTTGTGGGGATTTATATAAGTGAAAGTACTTAAAAGATGCATGACACCTAATAAGCTCATCCAGATGCTGACCATTGTTCCTTAAGGAAATTATGAGACTAGAACTTGAGCTTAGAGATAATTTAGAATCGGAAAGGAACAGAAAGAGAGTGCATAACCTAACAGTTTAGAATGTGGCCTCTGTATTCCAGAGCCTGGCTTTGACTCCTGGTCCTGTCTTCTCCTAGACATGGAGTCAGGGGCAAGTTACTGGATGTCTCAGAAACTTCAGGTTTGCATCTGAAAAGTAGATAATAGTTACTCTTAAGGGTTGTTATGAGAATTAAATAAGATACTACAGGGGTGAACAGTCTTAATGTGGGGAGGGTACTTATTAAAACAGCACCTGGGGGACCCAGACAAAGGCTTTGTTCTTCCACCTTCTGAGAAGAGAAGCTAGAAAGTTAGAGTGAGGCCTCTGTAGGCCTCGAGAAGCTTGGCAATGTGGAGCTTGGCTTAGCCTGGAGGGTGACCAGAGGAAAGCAATGTTCCACAAAGATTAAGGTGGTGATGGAAATTGTTGTTTAGTCACTCAGTTGTTCCCAACTCTTCTGTGACCCCATAGGCTGTAGCCTGCCAGGCTCCTTTGTCCGTGGGATTTTCCAGTCAAGATTACCAGAGTGGGTTACTGTTTCCTTCTCCAGGGCATCTTCTTGACCCAAGGATCAAACCCATGTCTCCAAGCCTCCTCCTGCATTGCAGGTGGATTTTTTTACCACTAAGCCCCTAGGGAAGCTCTAGTGATGGCAATGGTGGTGTGCAAAATCAGTAATTTGGCATCAGTGAGCTGAGGACACCATTGACTGTGGTGGTGGCTATGAGAAAAGATGAGAAAGATGAATGAAAAGATGATGTCAAAGAAAGATATGGATGTTACTCATTTATTCAATGAACATTTCTTTGCACACCTATTGTGTTTCAGGCACCAGCCAAATTCTTCATCACACAGCCAGCATCATGTATTAGTATGATATGTTTGTCACAGTTAAGAAATCAACACTGATGTGTGGTCTCTTGCATTTTAACTATTTAGATGTGTGCCCACCTCCACCACCAAGATAATGAACTCATTAAAGATAAGGACCCTGCTGTGTTTCTCTTTTATACAAGGTCTAGCACATAAAGCCTTAGACAAATATTCTGGAAATTTAACCAAGCCATCTTAATGTCTCAATAGAGCTAATAACAATCTTCTCTTTTAGAATGGGTTTAAATATTCATTGTAAAACAATACAAATATTACAGAAAAGTACAAAAAAGGAGATTAAAAATCACCTGAAACCCCATCACAGTGAGATCACCTCTATTAACATTTTGGTGGACATGCTTCTGGATTTAGCTCCAAGTGCTATAGGCACATGTATAATTTCTAATAAATTCTTCCCATAGCATTTTGTTCATGTGTCTTCTTGTCAAAAATCATTTGTTCTTTTGAGTGTCTCACACACAAGGCTGAAAGCTTTGAATTTGCTTAGGCCCCTGGCTACAGGGGCAGCTTATGTGTGTCCTGGCCAAAACAGTGCTGTGCATTTCTACTGAGGCAGTTATTACTATATAGCCCAACTGGTTCTTTGTATGTTTATCTCTCCAGCCAGATTATGAGCAACCTAACAACAAGGACTGTTGGTTTTATTTTATTTTATTTTTCCTTTTGTCCCTATGAATAGCACTGTGCATGTAGCAAGCACATGAATGTTCATTTAGTGGGTAAATTGATGCCATCCCAGGAGAGCATTTGAGGCAGTAAATCTCAGCTCCCAGGTCCAGAATGCTGAGTTCTGCATGCTACTTGAATGATGATGGTGAGATGGCTCTTGTGGTTTTGTAAAAATTACACAGCACAGCTTGGGTGCATGAGGGCAAGGTGTATTGGCAGATTTAAACATTCATCTTCTCATCTTGTTTACAAATTTTTCCTCTTATTTTATAAAAGGGAAAGGAGTTGCTTTAGATAATTTGGCTGATGAAGGCATCATGTGTTTTGTTTTTTTTTTTTTTTAAGTAGAAGTGTCAGGGGATGTATTTCCCAACTTTGAGTGTGAGGTTGAGACAGGCCTCTCTGGGAGCTGAGGGTGCCAGCCCATGGCCTCAAGGGACACAGTCTAACCTGGCATGGAAGTTCCAATATTGCTCTATTGGGTATGGATTGTATTACTGAGAGTTTGCCATTTACATAGTAGCCAGAGATTCATTGCAGAAGGACAAGGTATGTTGCAAAACAGAGCATTAATGTTTAGATTTTTCAGACTGAAATCTCTTAGAATTAGGAGTCAGACATAAAGATCCCAGAGTGACATTATGTTTTCACTTAACCAAAACCTGGATTATCTCAGTTGTAAGAAAAGAAGAAAAGTTCCTGACTTATAGGAAATGGGTCCAACTCAGGACAAAAAGTGAACATGGGTACAAAAAATGTTTCAGGGGTTGGAAAGTTACTGGTATTGTGTTATTTGCTATTTTCATTTCATTAGATATGACTTTTATGTAATAAGACCCACATCTTCTGATAGCTCATCAATAAAACTAGAATTTTAATGATTGGAAGAGTGGTTGTTCCCCAGTTTAATTTTTCAGCAGCAGTAATGATTTAGCTGTTCAAAGGATTGTTGTGTATAGCTATAGTTGTATATTCCTATAGTCTGTTCTCAAAAGGATACTGAGAAATTTCCCTTAGTACTTTTCTCCAGAAGAGAGTCAGGAGTTGCAGGGAGATGCAGAAGGGAAGGAATTATTTTTATTGCATGAAAAAATTTAATCATGTGTATGTACTACCTATTTAAAACAAAAGCACCTCAAAAATAGCATAATATTAAATTTAAAACTAAAAGGCCCATTCCAGACTGAAGCCTCCTTGCAGTTTGCCCTTGCTGTGACCCTCAGTTGTGTGTGTATTAAGTGACTGGTCACATGATGAAAGGACTGAAACTGACATTCTACCCCTTCTTTTCTTCTTCCTATCTTTGGAATAGAGTCAATGAGCTGATGTTGGCTAATGAGTACTGGATCTGAGAAACTGACGTAAAACTCAAGTATGATTTCCTCTTTGGCAAGAGCCCAGTATGCTGGCTGACCATAGCCAGTTAAAGATTTATCATAAACCTCCTCACCAGGTTAAAGTTTGCAGCTTAATTAAGTGCAAGGACAAAACTTGTTGGTACAGATTTTTTTAAATTGAAATTCATAAAATTAACCATTTTAAAGCAAATGTTAAGTACATTCACAACATCATCCAACCATCACCTCTATATAGTTCCAAAACATTATCATCAGCCCAAAAGAAAACTCTGTACCCATTAAACAGTTACTCCATATTCACTCCTTCTTTTAACCCCTACTGCTGCTGCTGCTGCTAAGTCACTTCAGTCGTGTCCGACTCTGTGTGACCCCATAGACAGCAGCCCACTAGGCTCCTCTGTCCCTGGGATTCTCCAGGCAAGAACACTGGAGTGGCTTGCCATTTCCTTCTCCAATGCATGAAAGTGAAAACTGAAAGGGAAGTCACTCAGTCGTGTCCGACTCTTCGCGACTCCATAGACTGCAGCCTACCAGGCTCCTCCGTCCATAGGATTTGCCAGGCAAGAGTACTGGAGTGGGGTGCCATCGCCTCCCCAGGAAGCACCAATATGCTTTCTATTTCTCTCTATTTATCTATTCTGGACATTTCATATAAATGGAATCATACACGTGTGGCTTTTTGTATTCTGACCCAGGGATCAAACCAGTATTTTCTTGTATCTCCTGCATAGGCAGGTGGATTCATTTCCTCTAGTGCCACCTAGGATACCAAAGGAACTTTTCATGCAAAGATGGGCACAATAAAGGACAGAAATGGTATGGACCTAACAGAAGCAAAAGATATTAAGAAGAGGTGGCAAGAATACACAGAAGAACTATACAAAAAAGATCTTCATGACCCAGATAATCACTATGGTGTGATCACTCACCTAAAGCTAGACATCCTGGAGTGCGAAGTCAAGTGGGCCTTAGGAAGCATCACTATGAAAAAAGCTAGTGGAGATAAAGTCCAGTTGAGCTATTTCAAATCCTAAAAGATGATGCTGTGAAAGTGCTGCACTCAATATGCCAGCAAATTTGGAAAACTCAGCAGTGGCCACAGGACTGGAAAAGGTCAGTTTTCATTCCAATCTCAAAGAAAGGCAATGCCAAAGAAAGCTCAAACTACTGCACAGTTGCACTCATCTCACACACTAGCAAAGTAATGCTCAAAATTCTCCAAGCCAGGCTTCAGCAATATGTCAAATTCCAGATGTCCAAGCTGGATTTAGAAAAGGCAGAGGAGCCAGAGATCAAATTGCCAACATCCACTGGATCATCAAAAAAGCAAGAGAGTTCCAGAAAAACATTTACTTCTGCTTTATTGATTAGGCCAAAGCCTTTGACTATGTAGATCACAACAAATTGTGGAAAATTCTTCAAGAGATGGAAATACCAGACTACTTGAGCTGCCTCCTGAGAAATCTGTATGCAGGTCAAGAAGCAACAGTTAGAACTGGACATGAAACAACAGACTGGTTCCAAATCAGGAAAGGAGTACATCAAGGCTGTGTACTGTCACCCTGCTTATTTAACTTATATGGAGAGTATATCATGAGAAATGCTGGGCTGGATGAAGCACAAGCTGGAATCAAGATTGCTGGGAGAAATATCAATAACCTCAGATATGGAGATGATACCACCCCATATGGCAGAAAGCAAAGAAGAACTAAAGAGCCTTTTACTGAAAGTGAAAGAAGAAAGTGAAAAAGTTGGCTTAAAACTCAACATTCATAAAACTAAGATCATGGCATCTGGTCCCATCACTTCATGGCAAATAGATGGGGAAACATTAGAAACAGTGAGAGACTTTATTTTGGGGTGCTCCAAAATCACTGCAGATGGTGACTGCAGCCATGAAATTAAAAGATGCTTGCTCCTTGGAAGAAAAGTTATGACCAACCTAGACAGCATATTAAAAAGCTGAGACATTACTTTGCCAACAAAGGTCCATCTAGTCAAAGTTATGGTTTTTCCAGTAGTCATGTATGGATGTGAGAGTTGGACTATAAAGAGAGCTGAGCACCGAAGAATTGATGCTTTTGAACTGTGGTGTTGGAGAAGACTCTGGAGTATACCTTGGACTGAAAGAAGATACAACCAGTCCATCCTCAAGGAAATCAGTCCTGAATATTCATTGGAAGGACTGATACTGAAGCTGAAACTCCAATACTTTGTCCACCTGATGTGAAGAACTGACTCATTTGAAAAGACCCTGATGCTGGGAAAGATTGAAGGCAGGAGAAGGGGACGACAGAGGATGAGATAGTTGGATGGCATCACTGACTCAGTGGACATAAGTTTGAATAAACACTGGGAGTTGGTGATAGACAGGGAGGCCTGGCGAGCTGTAGTCTATGGGGTTGCAAAGAGCCAGACGCAACTGAGTAACTGAACTGAACTGAACTGAACTGATCTGAAGCACCACCTAGGAAGTCCTGAGATAAACTTTAAAAGGAGGAAAGATGGGCTTGATTGCTGAATACTACTAGGTAATAGAGGTCTCAGAAAATAGCTGTTCCCGGGCCTGCCTACAGCTTTCTCAATGAGGCTGATAATGTGCTGCTGTTGTGGCCCATGAAAACTGGCTTGTTGTGCAGTATTGTTTTCCCAAGACAACAAGAACCTTCACCTAAAATAGTAGGTCAGAGGCTGCTCTGGCTTGTGACGTTTCCATCATGGCCATCAAGATAGCAAAGGAAGCAACTGACCTAAGCGAGGTCATGGGTGACTGTGCAAAGTTTGGTTCAAGGTTACATATTCAGGCAACACATAATGTTTTAAAGTAATTCTGCCTTGTTTTTAGTGAATTTGAGAATGTAAATTACTTAGAGCCATGGCAAATACACTGTACCAATGTATTTGAATATAAATAAATATGAATGTTCCAATCCACCCCTCAGCCCCAACCAGTATTTTCTTATGACCCCATGAATTACTTTTTGGCCAATGCAGTATAGAATTTCAGAAGTGAAAAAGTACTTTAAAAATGAATTCCTGTTTTTTTTGATGTGGGCCCTTTTAAAAATGTTTATTGAATGTGTTACAATATTGCTTCTGTTTTTATGTTTTGCTTTAAGGCATGTAGGATCTTACTTCCCAACCAGGGATCGACCTGATTCCCTTGCATTGGGAGGTGAAATCTTAACTACTGGACCACCAGGGAAGTCCCAGAAAGTAATCCTTATAAGTGTTTCATATGAACGTATTTGCATTTCACCCTCTATGTGTCCTTCCTTTTGGTGACCTCATACCCATGGTATTTGCCGTGAGATGCTAGGAAAGAAAACTGCCGATTCGTGTCAGTGACTTGACATGGACTGTAGCCAGTCAATAGTTGCTGACTCATAGATGTCTGGTTGGAACCTGACAACACTGAGCAGGACAGGTGAAGTTCAGAGGTCAGCATTTAACAATGTCTGCTTGCTAGATGGATGCTCTTATTGCTGCTAAATGATGTGGTCTTTTTTAATCAAAGGAAGGTTTTCAAATGCCCAAATACCAAATCCCTTATACCTTAAAGATGCTAAAATTGTAAGCCAAGTCTTATCAAGAAAATAGCATTAAAAAGTCTGGATTTTTTTTTTTTTTTAAGTCATAGGCTACAAAAAAAGAGCCAGGCCGGTAATATAGGAACATGTGGTCAGAAGTGTGAGGACAGATGGCAGTTGACATTTCGACCCTAGGAAAGGATGGAAACCTTGGCAAAATAAAAATATCTGTCCTGTATAAAGCAGGCAGCCACTACGTGCCTCCCGCAGTTATTCCCATGGAGGGATCCACATGTCAGAGGCTCATCAGAGGTGTTGAAAGCTTGTGTCAAAGGCAGCTTGTTAACCTCACAGCATCTGACCTATGTTTGGGTCACTCTGCTCTTATCTCCAGTTTCTCTTTCTTTTGGAGAGAATGACTGCTCTCTGGCATTCTGCATATTCACCATTTTATCACACAGGGTCACGGGAAATCCACATCTTGTAGGAGCCATTGAATGACAAGATACGATGTCATTAAATTCAGGAGTCACATTAGCCAAACCCCAGAACTTAAATCAGGGGATTTTGCTTGTTTGTTCTCCTTAAAGCGCCTTATACTGACTCCTGGCCAGGGATAAAGTGCTCCTAGTTAACAGTCTATTAAAAAGACACCACTTGAATATTTTTATAGGGTTTCCAAAGTCTTATCTGCTATCTATTAATAATGACCTAAATCTGAAATAATCTGGTGTCTATTTATTCTTCATCCACGTGTATAGCCATGAACTTATGTGCTCATCTCTGTTGACAACTAGAGTTTTTTTTTATTATCATTTTTAAAGACGGATTCCAGGGAAAGCTTAAATTTTCTGGAACTTAAATAGGCAACAGTATCAATCCTGAAATGTGATTTTTTAATTCTTAATTTTAAAGACTTTACAATAGAGGAAGGAAATACTCTGAATTGACTTAAAATCTCTATTGACATAACTTCTCAGCATCTCAGCAAACATCAGTTAAATGAGTAAAGTCTCTCTCTAGCCCCTTCTATGATTTACATTTGTTTTTGTTGTTCAGTCATTCAATCATGTCTGACTCTTTGTGACCCCATGGACTGCAGCACACCAGGCTTCCCTATCCTTCGCCATCTCCCGGAGTTTGCTCAAACTCATGTCCATTAAGTCAGTGATGCCATCCAACCATCTCATCCTCTGTCAGTCCTTCTCTTCCTGCCCCCTTCTCCTGCCCTCAATTTTTCCCAGCATCACGGTCTTTACAGTTTACATTGTTTGCACAATAATTCTCTATACCCACAAGTGAAACCATGCTTCAGCTCCATGGTGGATGTTTTTGCCAATTGACAGCAAAAGAGGCAATAACCAGGGGAACAAATGCACGATTAGAGCTTTAAGCCCAGAAAATCCCTGTAAGCTGTGAAGGCCTGGGTTCACGTTCAAGAGCATTTGAGAATAAAGATTTCCACTCTGCAGTTAATGGGGCACTCTCTATCTGTGTGACCTTGTACAAAGCATTGGCCCACCCCGGGCCTTACTTTCCTGTGTGCAAAATGAAACTTTTGCATCAAATGCTTCAAAGTCTCTCTGGATCTCAGATATCCTGTGAACTGTGAAATGTGGATAACCACTGTCCTTCCAGGTTAGTGGAAGCCCTAAGGGAGGACTTAGGCAAAGTATGCAAGATCTTTTAAAAGTTAAGGGGTGAGTAATAAATAAATAAATAAAAAGTAAAAGTTTAGGGGTAAACAATAATAACAACAATAGTAACGTTAATGGAAAGATGATGACTGTGGAATCAGAGAAACCAAAATGCCTTTTCCAGAGGCTCACAGTGGGTCTTGGTTATTTGGTTTTTGTTTGTTTGTTTTTTTACTTCTTGAACCTTTTACTTTGTGTTGGGGTATGGCTGATTAACAATGTTTTGGTAGTTTCAGGTGAACATTGAGGGGACTCAGCCATACATATACACGTATCCACTCTCCCTCAAACTCCTGGCACATCCAGCCTGCCACATAACAGTGAGCAGAGTTTCACATGCTATACAGTAGGTCCTTGTTGATTATCTGTTTTAAATATGGCAGATTATACATGTCTATCCCAAACTCCCTAACCATCCCTTCACCCCATCCCTCCCACCAGCAACCATAAGGTCATTCTCTATGTCATTGAGTCTCTCTGTTTTGTAAGCAAGTTCATTTGTATCGTTTCCTTTTAGATTCCACAGTGGAAGGGATGTCATAGGATATTTCTCCTTCTCTAACTTACTTCAGTTATTTGTTAAGGGAAAGATGCAATGTTGGTTTTATGAGGTTACTGCAGGTGTGAGGATAGGCTTGGATTGTTTACTGTATGCCCAACACCATGCTTGCGGATTACACATGTTCTGTCCACCCTCACAACAGCCCCAGAAGGTAAGTTCTGTTCATCTGCCTGTTTTACAAATCAAGAAGCTGAAGCCCAAATCACCTAGCTTGCGCAGGGTCCCTTGGTTCTTGTCAGAGCTGGAATTTGACCCCAGGTCTCTTTGCCCAGAAGTTCTTCATCCCTGTAAGTTGCACAATCAGCATGTAGAATGGTCAGAACACTCGTGGGACAAAACAATGGTCTTATTTTTTGTTGTTGCTACTTTTATTATCCTCTACCAGAGCTCTCTTTCTCACCCTTAATAATATCGTAGGCAGTTCCATAGCTTTCTGCTCACTTTCAGCTCTTAAAAGTCCAGTACAGTCAAAGCCTTTATTCTCACATCCATATCAGATCTGTACCCTTTTCCCAGTTCAGATCAGATCCAAATAGGAGACCTGCAATAAGGAGGGGGTACAGCCTCTTCTACCCCTTTTTATTACCTCCTTCCTGTTCTGCTTGTGGTTCCTTGAGGGTCCAGGCAGAGGGGAGGGAAATGACAGGTACAGGGGACAAGATGTTATACTGGCATTGTCATACTTGACTTTCAACTAACACTGGCTGGAGACATTAAAAAAATATATATATAGGGCCCATTTTTAATTCCTTGACAGAAGTGTGCAATTTCTGGCTAAGCTATTTCAACACACCCCCTCCATCCTTCCCAGCCTCAGGCCCTACTCCTCATGCATGCTAAGTCACTTCAGTCATGTCCAACTCTTTTCGACCTTATGGACTGCAGCCTGCCAGGCTCCTCCGTCCATGGGATTCTCCAGGCAAGAATGCTGGATTGGGTTGCCACGCCCTTCTCCAGGGGCTCTTCCCTAGTCGGGGATCAAACCCACATCTCTTATGTCTCCTGCACCATCAGGCAGGTTCTTTACCACTAGCCCCACCTGGGAAGCCCCTGCTCCTCATAGCCTCTTTCTAATGAAATCTCCCATGCTCAGCAGGTAGCTTTCCCAGGTGGGTTCATTCACGATGCTTGGATGTGGGCACCAGCCAGAGGACACACGGGCATCCTCAGTGAGCCAAACAGTGGCCATGCCAACCTCTCTGCCTTCTGTCCTCCTTCACCTGCCTTCAGGAAGGCGTCCAGCCAGCTTCCTAATTTCCAGATCTTCCAGACTCCCACAGGCTGCAGACTGTTCATGAACATCACCAAGCCCCAGGACAGTCCAGTAAGTTTGTCCCAAGACTCTAACATCAAGCTTCTCATGGACCCACAGCAGCACCAGGGCCTAAGAACCTCCATTTAGTGAACATCTAGGTGAGGAGCAGGGAGCCAGTCCCCCCTTCTCCCAGGGTCCTTTAATTCCTCTCACAGTATAGGGGAGCGAACACCCATGCCTGCTGTGTAGACAGCTCCCAACCCACTCTCCTCTCTGCTTTTTTGAAAAAAATTTTTTAAAGGATGCTAGAAATGTTAATAAGATAATTTCAGATGTAGGGAGGCAGTAGGGGTTGAGTCATCATGTAGATTCTACGATCCTTTGCTAAGTCCAGCCAGGGTACTGCTAGCAACCTGCTCTAGGAGATGGAATATTTATCATCGTTTTCAGCTCTAAAACAATAGCCAAAATTTTCAAGACTCTGGGGAAAACCCCATTCTGTATTTTAGAAGCTTTAGTCCCAGACGGGTAGCCACTGTGAGTAGCAGCTTCCACCTCCACTGATGGTTCTGGGCTTGACAGAAGCCTGGGAAGGTGGGGATGATCAGGAATTCAGGTCCCATGATATCCCTTTTCTGTAGTTTCATTCTTCAGCCTTCTGTTCCTAGAGCCATCTTCAGAGTAAGACATCTTTTTAGCTCTTACCCTTCCCAAACAGGAAACTCTAGGAAGGCTGAAATTGTTCTCAAAAAGAACATAGGTATCTAGGCTGACAGGACTTTAAAGGCAGCCCAACTGATGACACCTGTCTTAGCTTGGAAACAGAGGTCACCTTCCAGAGAGCCATTTGTCACCTTTTTCATCTTAAATACTCTTGAAGCCCAGGTGTCCATGGCCCTATGCCAAGCAAAGACAGACAGGATCCCTATTCTCGAGGATATTTATTGACTTAGAACAAAATGGTGTAAATATGAAGCCAGGTGTGTACTTGGATGTTAGTTTAACTTGGACAGAAGTAGCCAAATCCCTATTTTTCTCTTGGCTTCTGGTGCCAAGAATGAAATGCTTCGGGCAGAGTGTTTAAGGTTATTATGTTGTTCAGTCTCTCAGTTTTGTCCGACTCTGCAACCCCATGGACTGCAGCATGCCAGGCTTCCCTGTCCATCACCAACTCTCGGAGCTTGCTCAGACTCATGTCCATTGAGTCGATGATGCCATCCAACCGTCTCATCCTCTGTCATCCCCTTCTTATTATAGCTTTCTTCTGTTTTCACATTTGGCCATTGTTTATCCCCAGGGGAGGACCAGCAAGTTGCTGGAGGGTTTGATTTCCTTGATGCTGCCTCATATTCACCTACTTCTGACTTTGGCAATAATTCCAATGCCAATCAACCGACTTTCTATATTTATCAGCAGCTGCTCCAGTGACGTGCAAACAATTTTCTCAACAGCTGAAAAACATGAAGATAGAGAGGAGGACATTTTGTTCTTTATAAAAGAGCTTGGTTGGAATGAGCATAGGAAGCGTGAACCATCAGCACGAATCTTTTTATCTCTGCATCGAAATAGAAAATATTTTCCCCAGGGTGATGTCAGGTTTAAGGAGAGAATAGTTTTGTCCAGAGAGGAACGAATGTGTAACCTCTGTGGAGTACACTAGAATATTCTGAATCAGCTGGGCCAGTGTTCTGGGCCAGAAGGCCGTCTTTGTTGATTTGCTTAATTTATGTCTTGTGGTTTGGGATGAAGGAGGCTCATCCCCAACCTCTCCTTCCAGCCCAGTTTCACCAGATGGCTGACTCTTAGACATTCACATTTGGTAAGTGCTTCTCTATGAAACATGGTCAAGATCAACTGTAGATGGGATTTGCCTAGGGGTCCAGTGGTTAAGAATCTGCCTTGCAATGCAGGGGACTCAGGTTCGATCCCTGGTCAGGGAAATAAGATCCCATATGCCTTGGAGCAACTAAGCCTGTACAGCACAACTACTGAGATCCCACATATTACAGCTAAGACTCAACACAGCCAAATAAATAAATATATTCAAAAAATATCAGCTGTAGAATATGTGCCCTCCCCAGGGCACTGCAGGGCATGGAGGATCTGAGAGAGTCAGGACATCATCTGTGAGGTCAGAGGCTTCCAAACAGCAGGCACTTTGACCCCCTTGCTGTTCAGTCTCTACGTCATGACTGACTCTGCAACCCCATGGACTGCAGCACGCCAGGCTTCCCTATCCTTCACTACCTCCCAGAGTTTGCTCTAACTCATGTCCTCTAGTCGGGATGCCATCCAACCATCTCATCCTCTGTCACTCCCTTCTCCTCCTGCCCTCAGTCTTTCCCAGCATCAGGGTCTTTTCCAAGGAGTCAACGCTTCGCGTCAGGTAGCCATAGTATTGGAGCTTCAGTTTCAGCATCAGTCCTTCTAATGAACATTCAGGGTTGATTTCCTTTAGGATTGACTTGCTGATCTTCTTGCTGACCACAGAACTCTCAAGAGTCTTCTCCAGCACTATACTTCAAAAGCATCAACTCTTCACTGCTCAGCCTTCTTTATGGTCCATATGGGGATCAAACCTGTGACTTTGGCATTATTAGCACCACGCTCTAACTAAGCTGACTGGCCAGAATTTTGTCTCCATTACTGTGAAGAATAACAGATTGTGGAGAATAACTCCTGAAGAATATGTCTATGAAGCCCTCACAATATGCCTGGTTTACCAAAGCCATTGGTGCAAAATAATCAGAGAGGTCATTTCTGTACTGAGATTGTGTCTCTGCTGCTATTAGAGGTCTGGGGTATCTGGGCATTAATGTGCTCCAATTCAGTTCAGTTACTCAGTCATGTCCGACTCTTTGTGACCCCATGAATTGCAGCATGCCAGGCCTCCCTGTCCATCACCATCTCCCGGAGTTCACTCAGACTCATGTCCATCGAGTCAGTGATGCCATCCGCCATCTCATCCTCTGTCGTCCCCTTCTCCTCCTGCCCCCAATCCCTCCCAGCATCAGAGTCTTTTCCAATGAGTCAAGTCTTCGCATCAGGTGGCCAAAGTACTGGAGTTTCAGCTTCAGCATCAGTCCTTCCAAAGAAATCCCAGGGCGGATCTCCTTCAGAATGGACTGGTTGGATCTTCTTGCAGTCCAAGGGACTCTCAAGAGTCTTCTCCAACACCACAGTTCAAAAATATCAATTCTTTGGCACTCAGCGTTCTTCACAGTCCAACTCTCACATCCATACATGACCACAGGAAAAACCATAGCCTTGACTAGACAGACCTTAGTTGGCAAAGTAATGTCTCTGAAAAAGTGAAAGACAGTCAAGAAACCTGGTTTCTAGTCCTAGCTCAGACCCTATCAAGGAAAGGAGAACTATGTAGAACAACCAACAGGTACCAAGTGTTCTAAGTCATATAAAGCACTTCACAGTACAGAGTGTTTCTTCTTCCTCCCAGCATCCTGAGAAGTGGGTCTGCATTTCAGAGATGAAGAAATGAGGATTCAGAGAGAGTAACTTTTCCTAGTTAGTGCCCAAGTCTTCCTAATTCTAAAGCCTGCCCTGTGGCTGTCTCCCCACCTTTGATCTCCCTGGACCCCAGTGTTGCAAAGGGGAGATATGAATAGCCCCGCCTACCTCCCTGAACTCCTCTGCTGTAGAAATGAAAAGCCATCTCTAAAGTTTATTTTCTACTTGAAAAAATTCAACCAACCGGCATCTTGCATATTATTTTAAATCTTTACTGCCACCTAGTGGGCATAATCTAATCAGAAGAGCGAAAAAATTTTTCAGTTCATTTATTAAAACCTACCAATTCATCTTATATTCATCTTGTGCTGTTATCCTTTAGAAATTGTATTGAGCAAATATCATGGTCTTCCATTTTTATCTTTATAGTAAGCTACCAGATGTGTGATTCCCTCTGAAAGGATTTTGGTGAGATGCTGGACATCATGTAAATCCCAGCTTAAAAACAAAAAATTCATGCTTTGTGACCATATAATATACACTAGCTTATAATGGGCTATACTTAACAGAAATTCTAAACTTCAATATTCATAACTTGTATAGTATACTTTTAACTTTTTAAATATTTATTTGCTCAATTCTTTTTACGTTCTCATGATTTAGAAAAATGAGCTTATGTTGTACATACTGTTTTACAGCTTGTTTTTTTACCTAGTCTATTTTGGACGTCTTTCCATGTCTGCACACAAATCTACCTTATTCTTTTTAACAGTGTGTAGTATTCCATTAATGACTATACTATAATTAATTTAACCACTTTCTCATTAACGTCCACATATGTTGTTTTCAGTTTCATTGTTACAAAAATGGAGTAGGAGGTGAATATATATTTTTCAGGGGATAGAAACACATACATTCACATGCACATCCTTTTCAAAATTTATTTGCAGAGTGAAATTTAAGCCATGAGATTGCTGGATCTAAAGGTTATGTAAATACCGAGTGCCCAAAAGTCACCAGAAACACATCTGTAGTCAAAAAATAAAAGTCAAGTGTACTTAAACCTCAGTGAGGAAGAAAACCACAATAATTGTGAGCCACTGCTGGAGGACATTTGGAGGAATTTTTATGGGACTTGAGCTTGTGCCGGGTACTATAGGAAAGTTTTTCTAGAATAAGAGAGAATTCAAGCTGGGCTAGAAATGTCATCATTAGTACAGGAGCAGCAGCCACAGATGTGGTCAGAAGAGGGGGGTATTGAATCACTTTGTGTACTGAGGGGACTTGTCTGCACATTTCTTTATTCTCTGAATGATTTTTGTGATCAATTGGGGATATCAGGGGCAACCTGCCAGCAATGCTTTCTTTCCCTTTCTCAGGTACATTGATTTTAAATGTCTCTATTTGGAGAAGGCAATGGCACCCCACTCCAGTACTCTTGCCTGGAAAAGTCCATGGACGGAGGAGCCTGGTAGGCTGCAGTCCATGGGATCGCTAAGAGTTGGACATGACTGAGCGACTTCACTTTCACTTTTCACTTTCATGCATTGGAGAAGGAAATGGCAACCCGCTCCAGTGTTCTTGCCTGGAGAATCCCAGGGACAGTGGAGCCTCGTGGGCTGCCATCTATGGGGTCGCACAGAGTCGGACACGACTGAAACGACTTAGCAGCAGCAGCAGACATTTAAATTGCTTTCCAGAAAGGTTGCCCAATTTACATGCAAGCCTCAGAGATAATGCATACTCAGTGGATTGGTTCAAGACCACCACAGTAAGGCAAATACAGCAGTTAAATGAGCCACAAAAATTGTTTGCTTTCCCAATGCATATGAAAGTTATATTTATTCTGTGCTGTGGTCTGCTGAGTGTGCGATAGCATTATGTCTAAAACAGCAATGTACGTACCTGAATTAGAAAATATTGCTGAAAAAATGCTACCATCTGAGCCTTCAGTGAGTCATAGTAGTAACATCAAATATGACTGATCACAGATCACCATAACAGATATAATAATAATGGAAAAGTTTGAAAAATTGGGAGAATTACCAAAATGTGACACAGAGACATGAAGTGAGCAAAGGTTTTTGAAAAGATGATGCCAATAGACTTGATCGAGGTAGCACTGCCACAAATCTTGAACTTGTTAAAAAAAAAAAAGTATTATCTTCGAAGCACAATAAAATGGTGTATGCCTATACATTCTTCTGGGTTCTTTTAAATACTCAGCTTCACTAATAATGATGTATCTAATAATCAGAATAACAGCAACTATAATAATAGCAAACTTTCATAGATCTGAGTCCTTTATTCCATTGAATCCTCATCAGAGAACTTGCGACAGGCACTAATAACATCCTGGCTTTCATATGAGGATCCCAAGGCTTAGAAAAGGGGAGAACTAGGCTGGGTCACGTGGTTAGCCAACAGCAAGCTGGGGTTCAGAATCAGGGTGTCCCATTCCAGGGCCTACATTCTTTACTGTGAAGAAATACCTTCTTCTTTATCTTCTTCACAGGATCCTGCCACGGAGAATTTAAAGCTGAGGAATTAAGAGCCATTGAATTGATGATCACAAATTTTGGAAAGTCTGGTTTAGGGTGATAAGGAAGTCGAGTCCTGTTTACAAAAATGAGACTTATGGGCATTGCTCCAGAAGTCGCATATATAGTATTAAGGGAGGCAGCCAGCATGGGAGGGGGAGGGGGAGCTGGTACTTAGCTACTCACAGGTGCCCTCAATTAATAAAGGCTGAGGAGCGCCTTCTTAAAATCACAGCCAAGACGCTATAATTAAATATTCTCTGGGCCAGCTGGAGCTCAGAGGCTGTTTAAATCACCCCCAAGGAAATAAACAGATGAAGGACATCCAGGCCCTTGGATCTGCTGAGGCTCATGATGTTCCCGCTCTAAGAGAGGATGGGGGGTCTGCGAGCCTCCTGGGCGAGAACGCGGAATGAAATGGCGCTTAAGTAAATAGTTATTGAATATGTGGTGGGTGCATGCTGGGGATCAAAGGGGGTCCACCTGCTTGGATTAGCAAAACTATGGATTTAACAAACGTGGAGTAAGGGCCGGCGGCTGCTCTTTTCCAGATTGCGCTGGCTGCGGACGAGACATCAAGAATGGACAGGCCCTGCTGGCGCTGGAAAAGCAGTGGCACTTGGGTTGCTTTAAGTGCAAGTCCTGCGGGAAAGTCCTCACCGGCGAGTACATCAGCAAGTAAGCCTGGGGCGCAGGCGCGGATGGCTCCTTCAGCAGGGGTGGGGCATCATGGGCTGCCCTGCGCTCAGCGGAATACACCCTAGCCCAGCCCAGCCCATCAGACATAATGAAAGACCTTCACATTCCACAATCCATATGAACTTTTTGCTGTGAAACTTTGGAAAGGAATTTTATTCTTCTGTTGTTGCCTGCTATAAATTTAATGAAATGTTCATCGTTGCCTAATGTAACAATTAACGAAGCTGACATAATGGTAGGCTATATGTTGCAACCAATTAAGCATTTAGTAATTTTACTTTCGCTAATCCCCCCACCCCCGTCATTTCCCCATTGGAACTACTGATGGTAAACCTTTATGCTCCTTCCAGGTCTCAGCCATGTCTGCTGGCCCTCCCCTGCCCCCATCCCCCCCAAAAGAAACTCAGCGTCCAGGCACAGAACCCATTAGGACCACTCTGGAGTAGGTTCCTTAGAGTCAGAGGCTGGTGTAGAGAAGAGCTACAGCAGGTGACGTTTTGAGGGTTTTGTTTAATGTAACTTTGAATAGCTAGTTACAGTGGTTACCTTTTAAATTGAGGAAAGAATGAGCATGGGGTAGGGGGAGGGCCTAGAGGCAGTAAGGGAAAATTTTCCCCTATCTACTTTTAAAAATGTTCTCCAACCAGCATCTATTAAAAAAATTTTTTTTAATGAATTTAATGTATGAATATACACAGTGAAACTAAATAAGTAGCTTGGGCCCCACCCCCTAGAAATCTAATTCTCCAGATCTGGGGTAAAGCAAACCCTGGTATTCGGGAGGCAGAAACTACACAGGTGATTCTGAGGCACAGCCAAAGAGAACTGCTCCACCTTTAACACTGACGCCTGTGCAGAGCTAGGTAACTGGGCTGTCTGGAAGCGTTTTAACTCTCCCATGCAATGGCACACCTAGAACGTGATATTTTAACTGTGTCATGAGGTAAATGAGGGGCTTCCCAGGTAGTGTTAGAGGTAAAGAACCCGCCTGCCAATGCAGGAGACATGAGATGCAGGTTCGATCCCTGGGTGGGGAAGATGCCCTGGAGAAGGGCATGGCAACCCACTCCAGTATTCTTGCCTAGAGAATCCCATGGACGGAGGAGCCTGCTGGGCCTCAGTCCATAGGGTTGCAAAGAGTTGGACATGACTGAAGCAACTTAGCATGCATGCAACAGGTAAATGAAGGCAGTTGCAGGAGGATGGTTGAGAGGCCCTGGGCCCCCAGTCTCCCTCAGGGCCAAGGAGAAGGCGTCTCTGTGCTCTTAGGAGGCTCTGGTGTGTGAATCAAGGAGATGTTGGGGAGGAGACAAGGAAGAGGAGCATGAGACTACAGCTGAAGCCCGCCAGGCCTGGTGCTGCAAGAGAGGGACACCATGGTTTTTGCTAGTGAGGTCTGAGGCAGTCAAGGAATGAGCAGCGACAGCCATTTGGCTGTTACTCCCATGTGGCCTGGAGGACCTCAGCACTCTCGCTGGAGAGTTTGCTCTTGTGGGTTTTGACCCTGCCCCACCAGGGCTCCTCCAGGCATGTGAATGGTAGTTGAGCGAGAAATAACTTCTGCTCCCCTTCTGTGCAACTGGGCGGAGAGAGATGGGGTCTGGGCGTCTTTCCTGCCCTCGGAAGCTGAGCTGTCTTTGTCTTGCAGGGATGGTGCTCCATATTGTGAAAAGGACTACCAGGGGCTCTTCGGGGTAAAATGTGAAGCCTGCCACCAGTTCATCACAGGGAAAGTCCTGGAGGTAAGTGACACATGGGCGCCCCTCAGAACCACCGTCATGGTCCTCAAGGCTCTCGGAAACACACGAGGGTTTCTTTTTCCATCTTTTTCTCACGTGCAGAGGAAAGAAAGTAGAGAATGTCTGTGTAACACTGTCTTCTCAGGCAGTGTCTACTTCATGCTGGAAACCGGAAGGATAGAGAACATAAGGGAAAAAAAGAATGAAAAAGAGTCTAGAGGAATTATGTAGAAGGAACGGTTATATTAAACTGTTCTTTTATTTAGAAGTTAGAAAAGAGGAAATGAAGACTGTGTTCGAGCCACATGTGTCTGTGTGTACAAATGTGTGTATAAGTAAGTGAGTAAGTGTTAGTTGCTCAGTCGTGCCCGACTCTTTGCAATGCCATGGACTGTAGCCCACCAGGCTCCTCTGTCCATGAGATTTTCCAGGCAAGGATACTGGAGTGGGTTGCCATTTCCTTCTCCAGGGGATCTTCCCAACCCAGGGATCAAACCCAGGTTTCCTGCTCTACAGGCAGATTCTTTGCCAACTGAGCCACAATATGTGCCTGCATATCTGTGTGTGCACATATGTGTGTGCTCATGTGTGCACACATGGGAGCATACAGACTCAGGGAACAGAGGCTCCTAATGGAAGTAAGAGAAGAAAGTCGTTAGAGGTGAGGGCGTAGGCTTCCTCACCCTTAGAAAACCACATCCTGTGTGACCCAGAACGTCCTGTGGCCCAGGCTGACAGAAGCCTGTCAAGTTCAGGTGTGACTGCCTCACACCAGGAAGCTTGGTTCCTGCTTTCTCAGCAGTTGCCCCGCCAGCTTCTGCCTCTGGGCGGAACTGAGCTCCTGAGTTGGCACCATCAGTAGACTTGGGGCCAGAGGTCAGAGGTCACTGCCCGCCTGCCCACAAGCCTGTGAGATATTAACCCACTCTCATGGAAAAAGTAAGGGCTTCCCAGGTAGCTTCCCAGGTGGCTCAGTGGTAAAGAATCCACCTGCTAGTGCAGGAGATACAAGAGACCTGAGTTCAATCCCTGGGTCAGGAAGATCCCTTGCAGGAGGAAATGGCAACCCACTCCAGTATTCTTGCCTAGAGAATTCCATGGACAGAGGAGCCTGGAGGGCTACAGTCCACAGGGTCACAAAGAGCTGGACACCACTGAGTGCACACACAAACACACACAGGAAAAGTAAACATTGCCTCACACCCACCCCAAGTCTCAGGGTGAGGATGTGTGCTGAGCAGAGGTGGGTCAGGACGCCCAATGGGGTCCTGGGAACATGACCGGGCAACTTGTCCCATTGCTTCTGTAGACACCAGGTCACTATATCCACATCACCACATTGAAATTTCCCAGCAGAGTGTGGTCCAGGGACCCAGGACATAAATCCGAGTGGCCCCGAGGTGTCCCTGGGCATCTTCTGTGGGTGTTGTCTTCCTAACCCCACAGCAAGCCCCATGATGCCTTCCTGCCCATGACATGCAGGACAGGGGCCAGTGCTGGCTCTGTGCTGGACCTAGTCCAGCTAATTAGATTTGAGATGCAGGCTGTCAGTGCAATTCCTGACCCAGAGGAACAGAGTTTCAGGAAGAGGAAACTGCAATGGCCGAGGCTCAGCAGCAAGGACAAGTACAGCATACCCAAGAAACCAAGTCATTTAGGCAGGAGTATGGGTGAGAGAGAGGATGCTGGAGGAAGGGAGGGGCCCGAGTGTGAGGACCTCAGAAATCACAGTCAGGAGTTTGGCTTTACCTTGAGGATGGTGGGAAGTATTGAAGTGATTGTAGCTGGAGCATCACGCGATTGGATCAGACTGCGGTGTGAAGAATGGGAGGGAGTCCTCAAATGAGTGTGCCCCCCTGTTCACAGCAGCTCTGCTCACACCAGGCAGAAGGGAAAGCAACCCACGAGTACATGGATGGATGGATAAACACAGCGTAGTATTTAGAGACAGCAGCCTGTCCCTCAGCCTTAGGAAGGAATTCTGACACGTGCTACAGCATGCATGTACCTTGAAAACATTATGCCAAGTGGTAGAAGCGGTCACAGAAGACCGCATACTATATGATTCTATTTACATGAAATATCCGGAATAGATAGATCCATAGAGAATGCAGTTACCTGGACTTGAGGGCAGGGAGAGAGTGGAGAGTAACTGATTATTGGTTCCCACTTAGGGTGATGAATCTGCTTCAGAAGTAGAGGAAATGGGTGCACAACCTTGTGACTATCCTAGACGTCATGGAGTTGTTCCCTTTAAAATGGTGTATCTGATGTTATGTGAATTTCACCCCAAATGAAAAACATTAATGGATGTAAATGGAGTTGGGGGGCAGACAGGGAGGGCAGGTAGAGGAGAGCTTTGGACAGCAAACAGTGGTGCCGCTGGCTGGAGTGACACCTGAGCAGTGGACCCCCACCACCCACACACAGTTGGGGTAAGGGGGATTTTTCATGGCCCTTCCAATAAGGCTTTTATTGAGAGTCCAAGGATACTTCAAGGCTGGGTTTGGGGCCCAAGGTCATGCACATTCTTAAGAAAGCTATTGGAGAAGATGGATGTGACGCATCCAGAGTGTTGCTTGAAGCCCAGCCATCTCATCCCAAGACACAAGTGCGGTGGTCTCTATCTGTCCTCTGAATCTGTCCCTCGTCCCTCCACAGAGCAAGGAGCCCTGCAAGAGACTCAACAGCATCTCCTTTGAGCTTCCCAAGTTTGATCTGCTACATGGGACTGAAATAAACCTGTTGAGGTGGGAGCAGTTAGGAAATTTCATTTTAAAACAGCAGGAAGATGAGGTTTAGACTTACTGGAGTAATCCATGCATGAAAAAACCAAATCACTATGCTGTACTCCTGAAACTAATATAATATTGTATGTTGATTCAAATTCAGTAACAAATAAATAAAACACTAGAACTATTTCCCAGATGTTTGGCTATAGCTAAAGGGGCAGGAAGACAGGGAATGCCGCCCCCAGCTTGGAGCCCCCACATTTGTAGACAGCATGGATGGAGGCAGCTCTCTCCTCAGGCCACATGTGGGACTGTGGGCCCCCCCAAAAAAAGAGTTGGGGAGACAAAAGGACTGAGGAGGGCGGGGTGTTGATTACCTTCAGATTTAGTTCAACTGCTGTGGGAAGGAATCTCTAAAAGAAAACTGGATCCAAGAACGTGCCGTGTTGAAGACACATCTGCTCGCTCTGCTTTTTCCTTGGAGGCCGAGTACTTCGATGCTTGTAGGGGCTGTGAGGGCCCCTTACCACGTTGGCTTCAGGCCTCTGTGAGGGCCAATGGTGGGGGTGAGAACTTGCACCCTTTCCACACAGACCCGCAGAGGTGGGGCTTCTGGGAGCAGTTTGCAGCGGGGTTCTGGGCAGAGTCAAGACCCACCCAGTGGGTGTGCTGTCCCTCTCAGATGGGTGTGTGATCTAGAAAATCGTCCTGCACTGTGAGCACGCCATGTGACAGCTCGTGAGTCAGCCTGGCCCAGCTCCCAGCAGAAAACCCCGAGCTCCTCCCTCCACCTTTATTCTCTGATCCACTGTAGGTGCAGCAGGATGGGTCTGATTTGTTGTAAATACTATAATCCTTGTTTTGGTTTGGGTATTCCCCATTTTTAAAATTACAGTGAAATCCACATAATATACCTGGAGTAGGAAATGGCAACCCACTCCAGTACTCTTGCCTGCAGAATCTCATGCAGAGGAGCCTGGTGGACTGCAGTCCATGGAGTCGCAGAGAGGTGGACACACCTGAGCACACACCACGTAACATAAAATGTAACGTCTTAACCATGCTTCATAGTACAGGTCCGTGTATTACATAGACTTATGATGTTGTGAAACCGTCACCAGCATCCAGCTCCGTAGCCCTTTATGTCTTATAAAACTCAAGTCTGTGCTTATTAAACTGTAACTGCCCATCCCCCTCTCCCCGCAGCACTTGGTAGTGACCGTTTCACTTTGTCTCTATGAATTCAACTGCTCTGAGTATCTCATGTAAATGGAATCATACGGTATTTGTGGGGTCTTGTTTGTTCGTTTGATTTTGCGATGGCCCTTTTTCACTTGGGCTTCCCCGGTGGTTCAGCTGGTAAAGAATCCACCTGCAAATGTGGGAGACCTGGGTTTGATCCCTGGATTGGGAAGATCTCCTGGAGAAGGGAACAGCTACCCACTCCAGTATTCTGGCCTGGAGAATTCGCAAAGAGTCGGACACGACTGAGAGACTTTCACTTTTCACTCTCACTTTTTCACTTCGTATAATGTCCGCAAGTTTCATCCATGTGGTAGTGTGTGACAGTTTTGTCTTCCTTTTTTAGGCTGAATAATATTCCATTGTATGGACATACCACATTCTGCCTTTCCAGTCTGTGATGTCTGGTTTTGTTGTTGCTGTTGTTTCTGATTGATTTTACCCACAGAGATTGTGAATGTATTGTGAGTTCCCTGTGTCTTCTGTAACGGTGGTGGCTTAGAACCACAGAAACGTTCTCTCACAGTTCTGGGGCCAGAAGTCCACAACTGAAGTGTTGGCAGGGCTCCCTTCCAAGGCTCTAGGGGAGGATCTTTCTTTGCCTCTTCCAGACTCTGGTGGCTGTAGCTACATAACCCTGACCTCTGCCTTGGTCTGCACAGAGCCTTCCCCCCTGTGCCCTCTCTTCCCTCTGTGTCAAACCTCCTCTGCCTTCCTCTTAGAAGGTCCCTTGTCATTGGCTTTAAGGTTCATCAGCATCCCAGGTGGCACTGGTGGTAAAGAACCCATCTGCTGATGCAGGAGACGTAAGAGATGCGGGTTTGATCCCTGGGTCAGGAGGATCCCCTGGAGGAGGGCATGGCAACCCACTCCAGTATTCTTGCCTGGAGAGTTCCATGGGCAGAGGAGCCTGGTGGGCTATAGTCCATAGGGTCACAAAGAGTCAGACACGACTGAAGAGACTTCACACATGTAGGATCTTCCAAGATGATTCCTTCATCCCAGGATCCTTAACTTAATTACATCTGCAAAGCCCCTTTTTTCAGACATGCCAAGGTTCCAGAGATTTTGTGTGGATATATCTTTGGTGGGAGGGAGGGAGGCACCATTTCAGTCAACATGGAAACTGACACAAGTTTCATCCCAGTGAGGGCTGAAGCTCTGATGTGGTTTTAATGGAACCCTCACTGAGCATCAGAGATGTCCTGAGAACACTTCTCTGAACATGTTTCATCCAGATGCCACCAGACACCTGAAGGAGCTTTAAGAAGGAGAAAAATCCCAGAACAGTGATCAAGGAGCTCCAGGCTCAGCTATGTCAGTAACTCCTGAGGAATCTGGGACAGGTCATTTAGCCTCTTTGAGACTATCTTCATATATAGGTAAAAGGACTTCCAGACATAGAAGTGTGGAAGGTAAAGGAGGAGGACCTGTCCCATGGCTGCCTCCTTCCCCCTCCTGTTCTAAAATTCTGTCTCCCTCTGTTATTATTTTTTCTTTTTTGGAATGTAATTGTTTTACAACGTTATGTCAGTTTCTGCTGTACAACAACGTGCATCAGCTGTATGTTTACATGTATCTGCTCCGTCCTGAGCCTCCCTCCCACCTCCTGCTTGCACCCCTCTAGGTCATCAGAGCACCAAGCACTATAGCGCCCTGTGTTGCACAGCAGCTTCCCACTAGCTGTCTGTCCTGCACGTGGTCGTGTGTATATGACAGTGCTACTCTCTCAATTCATCACACTGTCTCCGTCCGCCACTGTATCCACAAGTCCGTTATCTATGTCTGTGTCTCTGTTCCTGCCCTGCAGATAGGTTCATCAGTACCATTTTTCTAGATTCCATATATGTGCATTAATATGATATTTGTTTTTCTCTTTCTGACTTATTTCACGCTGTATGACAGACTCTAGGTCCATCCATGTCTCTACAAATCACCCTGTTTGATTCCTTTGTAATGGCTGAGTAATATTCCATCGTATACATGTAAGACATCTCCTTTGCCCATTCCTCTGTTGATGGATATTTAGGTTACTTCCCTGTCCTGGCTATTGTAAATAGTGCTGCTGTGAACACTGGGGTACATGTGTCTTTTTGAATTATGGTTTTCTCATGTGCCCAGTAGTGGGATTGCTGGGATAAACCCTACTCAGGATGTGGGCTTGAGGGGATGGGGAGGAGAGCCTTCATGTGTTTTAATGAAAAGGGCTTCAGTGGCAGGAAATCAGGGATCTACTTTTGGTTCTGGAATTCACAGCTGTGTGACCTTGGGCAACTCAGTTTCTTCGAACCTTGATTTTTTCTTTAATATACAAATGTTAAAATATATATGTAAATCCAAGACTTGGGGCACTTGACCTCTAAATTTCCTTTGGTTCTAAGGATCTGAATTCTATAATTCTCCTTGTCTTAGATATAGTCTTGGATCTAAGGGGTCAGAGCCAATAGTTTTTTTTTTTTTTTTTTTCTGGAGAGATTTTCTAGCACAGTCAGCATATAGCATACACTCAAACTGTAGTTTTCCCATTAGCTGGCTTTCCGTCCTGGTTTTGAGGGTCATCTTGCTATAAGTGGCACGTCTTTTAGAGCTTATGCTAATTAACCTATAAATTCAGGTGAGTTCTGAAAATGCTTACAACCTGCCTCCTAACTAAAAAGTCCAAAAGCAGATTTGCATGAGATACAGCCAACAGCTTGCTATCTCCATCTCCATTTCTAAACTCTTCTCAGAAGCAACCTTCCTTCTCCCGGTCCTTACTTCCCTTCCCTACACCCACCCTGCTCACTTCTGCTTTAGCAGCCCAGAGGTAACAGGACTCGGCATGAGCCTTCAGACTTAGGTCACAGATGTCAGTAGACATTAGGGGCATCCCTTTGGTGTGAATTTCCTTCCATCTTTCTGTTGGATGGTCCTAGGAGATCTCTGACCCTGACAAACTTCATTTCCTGGGTTCAGGTTGTTACCTGCCAACTTTTCCAAGAAAGAAAGCGACAACAAAATCATTGCAAAATGAATGCAATTCAGAAAAAAAAAAGCAAATGTCAAACTGGACACAGAAGTCTGGAGGGTAAAGGAAAAGAGCCTGTCCACCCCCTCCCTGTCCAGGGCTGTTCCATCTGCAGACTGAGGGTGGTCTTGAGTTCTCTTTGTCTGTCTGTCCTTTTGCACAACTCCCTCCCCCAGGGAGCTCAGTGTTTACCAAGCTCTCTCACATTCCTTCAAGACCAGTGCTCTCTGGATTGGCTGGCTCTGCAGACAGGGCCACCCTGAGCAGGCACCTGGCCATCTGCACCGGAGCCTCCTGTGTGCTCAGACCCCAGAGACAAAAGGAAAGTGTTGTGTCTGCATTCTTCCCAGGAGAGGAGGGCAGGGCTCCGAGTCTCTCCCTGGCCTTCTTCCTCAGGCACCACACCCAGGAAATCAATCCTCCTGTCTTTCCAGAAGGGCTGGTGGCCCACATTGTGCTGGGGTGGAGTGTCTACTATGCTGCTTGTACTCTCTGGGAAGAATGTGGGACAGGGTCTGTTACAGTTCGAATGTCTCACAATGTAAGAGACCCTGACACGCGGCCCTCGGCCAATCCTTAGTGCCTTTCCATCCCTACCCACCGGCAGCGCTGTCTTTATCTGTTAACTTGGAAGTGAGGGACGAAAGGACAGGACTTAGGCTGGCTTTAGACCCTTCCTGCCGGACCCCCTGCAGTGTAGCAAATGTACGCACCACGTGATTCAGTAGATCCTTTCCCTTGATTCTCTGAAGGATTAAAAATGGTGGCTTTGTGTTATCTTGTTTTGTTTTTACTTTGTTTACTTTTCAACTAAAACTCCTTTTTCATAAAGCCCAAGGACAAATGTTTATGATGTTCCTGTACAACATTCACATTACAAACTGGAGGTCCCATCCGCTTCCTTCCTTTTGCTGTATTTTAAGCATGCTCTGAAATGAGTAGGTCTTGGTCTGGGCTTACTTGTTATCTAATAAGAGGAGGCATAAGCTCTTCCAGGGCACTTGCATGGCAGACGGTCTTTTTGTCACCGTTGAACATATAATTTGCAAAGACAGACTGAACGGTGAAGTCCCTCCTTTCTTGTTCTGTGCATGTCCTTAAATGCAAGCAAGGCTAATAAACCGTGTTCAGGCAGAAAACTAATTGCATTCTTCTCATTCCTACTGTGGCCCCAGGAATTTGTACCTCCTTCCCCTTAATTGTGAACCCAAATATTTTTCTGGATCACGGAAGGGAAAAGAATCAAGTAATATTAGAAGTTTTGAGTCAGATGGTCTCTGCCCTGGTGAAGAATGAACCACCACAATAGCAGGCTTTTGCTTAATAAAAATATTTAACATCTACAAGTGATCTCATAAATATTTGATCCTCACAATAGGCCTGTAAAGTGAAGAAAGCAGTTACTACTGACCTCCATCTACAGATGAGGCTGCTGCCCTAGAGACCTGGAGGCTGACTGGCAACTGAACCATGATTAGAAGTCTCAGTTCTCCGAAGATAGAAACACATATGTACATACGTGCACACCCACATATGCACATGTACACACATACTGATTCATGATCCATATGGCAGTAATCATTGCAGAGAACAAGTAACTAAATTGCCTCCTGAAATAACTTATAGAAGGACCGATATTTACCATTCCTGGTGAGATGAGGAAAATCTATCTGATGAGCGGCCTTGTTATATCTATTTTCAGGGCAGTAAACATTCGCTGCTTCTTTGGTTTCCTTTATTCCTATGTAAAATGTTGCTGAAGGTCAGGGACCCTGTGCACAGAGTCTGTGGCGTTTCTACGTAGTCACGCCTCATTCTGTCTTGCCCTCTTTACTCAGCTGGAGGCTCCACAAGGGCACCTGACTTGGGCCATGGAGACAATTGTAGGTGGATGGTGCTGTCTCAGGGGAGGGAACACGCTTTGTTTACAGAGCTCTGGTTGAGGATGCCCCAGAGCTCCACGGAGAGTCAAGAAGAGCTTTGAGGCCATTCCAATACAGGCACACATTGGTCACTTTTCCTAATTTAAAATAGAACTTAACAATAACCTTCAGAAATGGCTTCATCTTAAATATGAGTTAAGCAAGATATGCTATATTCATACAATGGAATATTATTTAGCAATAAAAAAGAACAGGGTCCTGATTACCTGCTACAGAATGGACAAACCTTGAAAATATCCTAAGTGAAAGAAGCTAGTCACAAAAGATCACCAATTAGATGATTCCTAATTGGAATCATCATTCCCCTAGAATGGGCAGATTTGTAGAGACAGAAAGTCTATTGGTTGTTGCCTGGGTCTCACGGGACAAGGAAATGGAGTTTTGTTTGGAGGTGATGAAATGTTCTTAAATTAGATAGTAGTGACGGTTGCACAAGTCTGTGAATCAATCAGTACTAAAAACTACTGAATTGTACACTTTTTTCTAAAAAGGTGAATTTTATGGATATCTCAGGGTAGGTAGGTAGGTAAGGAGACAGATATACATACACAAATGTCTATCCATCTATGCTGAGATATACAAGGTGATAGTTGGAATCCAGTATTTCTGTTTCCATATCTGTAAGTTGAGGCTGCTAATTGCTACCTTATAGAGCTGCAGCATTTGAAAATAAAGGCATGAAAATCTTTAGCATAATTAGTAGCCAGGTTAATCCCTTCTCCTGTCTCTCTCTCCTTTCTTCCAGTCTTTGATAGTTTCACTTATTAGAAAGTGGGTAAAGCACAAGAGTGGGCTTCCCTCTTGGCTCAGACAGTAAAGAATCTGCCTGCAATGCAGGAGACCCAGGTTCAATTCCAGGGTCAGGAAGATCCCCTGGAGAAGGGACTAGCTACCCGAATGGTTACCCACTCCAGTATTCTTGCCTAGAGAATCCATGGACAGAGGAGCCTGGCTGGCTACAGTTCATAGGGTCGCAAAGAGTCAGATACCGCTGAAGTGACTTCGCACACACGCATGCAAAGGACAAAAATAGAGATTCAAATCAATAAATGTCTTCGTGCAAGATTATCTGTGAGCTTCTTTCCTTTGTGGGCTTTAAACTTTCATTCCCTCGGATGCTCATAGGTTGTCATTGCACAGAATTGTGCTCTTGATCATAGTGTGTGACCTGATTAACATATAATCTCCCCAGCGTGGGAAAGGAAACTCAAGTTTAAGTTCGAAGTATGGTTTATGATGCATTGGTCACAATACCTTATTTGCAGATAATAACCCGGTGCTAATATTTGATTCCCTGCATCATTAATAGATTAGGAATCAGCCCAGTAGAGCACAAGAAGCACGCTGACATGACAAATGGTTGGAGGAAAATTTCTCTGATCCACCCAAAGTTATCCACTTTGTCCTACATTAATGATAAGAGGAAATATGTTGCCAGGGTAACAAAAGACTGTTCACAGGCAGTAAAGATTCGATATTTATTTTAAAAAGTCACCCCATTTCTGCCAGCACAAATGGAAGGGCTTTCTTCTCCGGAAATGACATTTTGAAAAGAGTTTGTGTTTTGAGTTTAAAAAGATGTTTTGTTTTTCAGTGTTATTCCACTTCAGAGAGTTTAGCTTCTTGCTGGTGAAGTGTGGGGGTGGGGTAACAGTCGGGGAACGTGACTCTTCCTGAGAAATCAGCAAGAAGTACTGAGCACGTGCTGGTGGCCCTGCCTTAGGGGCTGCAGAAGATGTGAGATTCAGGACTCATTCTCAGATAGATAAGGCATACATTTCTAAAAGCAATAGGGTGTCTGAGCCCAAAATTAGGAATCAGAGTCCAGGGCACCCCTAGGGCCCATGAGTACCCAAAGCTTCTGCAGCATCTTTAGTCTGAGGGCAATTCTTAGTGGTGGTACTGAGCTTTAGAAATAGCTAGGACCTGCTGTATAGCACAGGGAACTCAGCTGGTGCTCTGTGATGACCTAGATGGGTGGGCTTGGGGAGCGGGAGAAGGAGGTCTAAGAAAGAGGGGATAGATGTATACATATAGCTGGTTCACTTCATTGTACAGCAGAAACTAATAACGTTGTAGAGCAATTATACTCCAATTAAAAAAAAAAAAGCTAGAACCCAACAGCAGAGAGGCAGCCTGTATAGACAGGTGGCCAGCAAGTTCAGTGATGGGATGGGTCTCTGGGCTGGCCACTGTTCTGAGCACAGATGTGATTGATGACCCCTCAGAGTTGTCCATTCTCCTCACCAGGACCCAGCAAATCCTGAGCTGCAGAAAGCTTATATGTCTGTGTTCTCATGGACTCAGAGCACCTGTCCTTCCTCTTCCTGCTGTTCCCCACCTGTTCCCATCCCTGGCTCTGTTCATATCTCCTTCACCATGATAAACCTAAAAAGGAAGACTATACCCCTTCTTCTGGAGAAGGCACTGGCACCCCACTCCAGTACTCTTGCCTGGAAAATCCCACGGACAGAGGAGCCTGGTAGGCTGCAGTCCATGGGGTCGCTAAGAGTCGGACAACTGAGCGACTTCACTTTCACTTTTCACTTTCATGCATTGGAGAAGGAAATGGCAACCCACTCCAGTGTTCCTGCCTGGAGAATCCCAGGGACGGGGGAGCCTGGTGGGCTGCCGTCTATGGGGTCGCACAGAGTCAGACATGACTGAAGCGACTTAGCAGCAGCAGTAGCAGCATACCCCTTCTTCTAAGGGATCGATTCCAGGGTGCTTCACCTGCCCTGCACTGGGACCTTCAGTGAATTCCAAGGTAATTGTCATGACCTTTTCTTGGTGGAGCAGAAAGAGAGTTCAATCTTTGACAACGTATCTCAGTACACAAGATAACTAGGGGCCCACAGTTGTGTGAGGGCCTAGTAAGAGGCACACATCATAACTGACCTGGAGTTTAAAAGATTCTTGTCAACTGTTAGAAGTCAGCTTTGGATCTTGAGGAAGAGTAGGTACAGGCAGGTGAGAGAGAGCAGTTTATCTCCATTTGCTCTTGTGACTGACGTCTTGGGTCACTTTTCTCCTGCCTTGTTTGTTTCTTTTATTTTCATGTTACCATTTGGTTTAATTGCATCCTTATTGTTTGCCATTTTCCACTTCAAATCATTTTTGTAATCAGTCAGGGTGTAAGCTTGAAAAATTAAAATACTGTATCTTTTCCATTGGTGACTAGCGTTATTTTAATTTAATTATGAAGTACATTGACTTTTGTGGGTTCATCTGAATCCATTTCTCCATCTGAAAGGTCATCCCTATTAGAAAATGCCTGTAACCCTCTTGGATCTGCCCACCTGGCTGATGGTAGATGGGCTTTCTATGCCCAGATCAAGCCCCTCTCCTGAAGTCCGGGTTTTGTCTCTAGGGGTTGTGGGCTGGGGGTGGGGAGGATTGTGACAACCCTTCAGGTCTCAAGAAATGACCTCTACCTTGTGGATTCATGAAAACTGAGACAAAAGGTGGTATACTGAGTGACCTTGGCTCTACTGTGTCCTTATATTTTGTCCACTTAGTCTCTTGTAGCAAATGTACAACTGGAGATGGGGAATGGTTTGATATTGAAACATGGAACTATTGGAGTTTCCCTGGTGGTCCAGTACCTAAGACTCTGCTCTCCAGGTGCAGGGGGTCTGGGTTCAATCTCTGGTCAGGGAACTAGATCCCCCATGCTGCAACTAAGTATCCTGGGTACTTGCAACTAAGACCCTAAGCAGCTATAGAGAGAGAGAAAGAGGAAGGGAAAGAGAGGGAGAGAGAGAGAAAGAAGCGTGGCGCCGTTTTCAGGTCACTAGGACAACTTCCGTTCTCTCTAGGTGAGGATGTGAGACAGTCCACGTGGTCCAGGAGATGGAGAGTGCTTGAGTCCCCTTGGCCCAGGCAGTAATGCTGCCCTTCTGCCTGTCCTACTAGGACCAGGCTTCCTCCCCTCTTGTTTTCCACCTGAATATGCTTTCTTCCTGGACCTCACGGCTTCCTGTTTTGTGAGGGATGCTGTGCCAGTTCCAGCAGATGGACCTGCTTGGAGTTTGCCAGGAGTGACAGTGAGAGCTGGTGCCTCTCCAGCCTGGTGGAAATGAACTGGTTCACTAATCCCTTTCCCAAAAGGACACTTTGGACTGGCCCTGCAAATGAAAACTGCTTATAAACCACCTAAAAATTTTCATGGCCCTGCAGGTAAACGCAAAGCTGCAGGCATCTTGGAAACATAGGATGAGGAATTTGGAGCTCGAAGTGGCTTTAAGTAAGGTGAGAGAGGGAAGTGTGGTTAATAGAAAGAACTGCCACTGCCACATACACCAGGATTTGATTACAGTACCTGCATTTAGAGCTGAGCAATGGGTAGCCAGTTGCTTAAACTCTCTGAGCCTCAACATGCTCATATTGTAAAATATGGATAATCTTTACCTCTTAAAGGCTTAAATCAGATTATAAATGAGTCACCACTATCTAACATACAATTTTTTCTTGTTTTCTTCCTTTATAAAGAAACACCTTTTTGTAAAAGCCTAGTACATTAAATTGGGCTTCCCTGTGGCTCAGATGGTAGAGAATCTGCCTGCAGTGTAGGCGACCCAGGTTCGAACCCTGGGTCAGGAAAATCCCCTGGAGAAGGAAATGGCAACCCACTCCAGTGTTCTTGCCTGGAGAATCCCATGGTCAGAGGAGCCTGGTGGGCTACAGTCCATGGAGTCGCAAAGAGCTGGACATGACTGAGCAACTCACACACACAGTACATTAAATTAGCTCATAACTTCCTGTCTGAATGGATTCAGGCTCACCCCTATCATTTACTCTCTGATGGAGTTAAGTCTGTGATTATTTAAGATGCACAAGTTGATACTCATGCTGATGCTTTCTTTTGAAATTTTCTTAGATCACTTAACTATTGACATCTACATGCCCATAAATTCAATCTGCCATTGTTTTAGCAAGTATTTTATATTCCCTTTTAACACTGGAATGGGTTTCCATTTCCTACTCCATTTAAAGCATCTAGCAGCTACGAAATAAAGATTTGTTGGTGAATGCTTGTTTTTCCCATTATTAATTTTTGTCGTGGCCGTCACATACTCTTTGGGCATAAATTCCTCACCATCTTACTAATTACCAGTTTCTTTTCCCTCACGTGGGAAAGCAGTGCTCACAGTCTTTCTCCTGTCAGTGTTGGTTGTTAGGTCCACCTGAGTGTGGTCTGTAGACTCCTGGAGGTTTTGTCTTTTCTGTGTAACTGCTCTGTACAATGCCCAGCACATCTGCCTAGATGGGGCCCTACACAGTACCTGGGATGATGAGGAAGAGGCATCTTAGCCTCTGCAATTGTAAGTGCTCCAATATCAGTCCCTTTGGAACACATGTTAACCAACTGCCGCTTTGATTAGCACCACGTTTGTTTACATCCCTTACAGTTCATCCTGGTGAAGTGATTCAACCATCTTTGGTAAATGCACATAGTTGTGCAACCATCATCACAGTCCAATCTTAGAACATTTCCATCCAGCAGACCCCTCTGTTCACCTTTCAGTTCTTTACTCTTCACTTTCTTTCCCATAATCACATCCATGTGAATGTAGATTAGTCAGGTTGACAGAAAAGGCACCTCATTATTGCTCATTAAGGGCTACCCAATCAGGCAGGCTTCTTGAAACTTTTGAGTCCATCTGCTGGTGATTTGGGACCCTTTTTAATTGGAAATTTGCTTGGTAAATTTGCAGAAGAACCGTCCTCTTCCTCTTCATCCCAGAAGATGTAGAGATGGCTAAAGAAATAAAGTCTGAAAGAGGAGCTGATACTCCAAATGTGGGAGAGTACAAGGATTAAGTCTAGGGGGCAGTGACCTTAGTTCTTAGGTTTCAGTATTTCTAGCCCTGTGCCTGGGGGGCTGGCTGGGTTTCCTTTTTTCCTTTGTAAGGAAGGACTCCTTCCCTCCTCTGACAAACAGTGACTGCCTACTAATATCCCAAACAAAAGGCGATATTCTGAAATCACCTAGATATCTTGTTTTAAAGTACGGATGACCAGACCTCACCCAGTGATTCTAGGAGTCCAAGCTAGGGCTGGAAATCTGCATGTTAACGGTGATTCTGGTAGGGCCAGGGGGCTACAGATCAAACTTACAGAAACTGGCCTGACAAGGGAGTGGAGAAAGCACATTCCTGAAGGCTTCTTGGAAGGAAAATGCACTAGAAATTTAGCTAATCCCCTGTAATTATTATAAAGTGTAACCCAGTAGCTTCCTCTTCATTTTAGAAGCACTGTTTTTATTGCTGAAATCTTTACATTTCTTCAGCAATGTTTGGGATTGTTTCCAAACAAATTTAGATTCCACGCAAGTCTTTTTATTAGCTGATCTTTACGAGCAAATAATCTCTATGAAAAATTCCCCTAAATCACTTAAGTCTTGTTAAAAATGAGAAGAGTCATAACAGAGTCTTGCCTTACTCCTAAGGAAAGGCTTCAGAAAAGGGGCTGGGCTAGCCTGGTAGAAGGCTTCGGGCTCCATCTGTTCCTTTACAAATATGCAGAGCTGGGTTCACCTGGGATTTCTGTAGGTTTAGTGGACAGTGAGGTAAGGTGTGTAAAGTACCTGGAATGTAGGTACTAATAATTTTTGCTGCAATGGGGAACACAAGATGAAATGTACCAACAACATGAATCATGGAAACTTGATAAGCAAAGTTTGGGGGTGGGGATCACATTTCTCTGAAAAAATATGAACAGTCTGAAATACAAAAATTCTGAATAACAAGTGGAAACCAAAATCAAGTTTCACTGTGTTTTATTACACTTGTGTAAAGGATGCCATACAGTGTGTCTCTGATGCAGTGACTTAGGAGAGGAGGCTCTTTGATGGTTGTATATCTTTCCATCCTCTCAAATCTAAGAAAGAAACTTAAAAAGCACAATACTCTAGTTTCAGTGCAAGCCTCTGCCTCAGGGACAATCACTGTCAGATCAGTGGTGCAGACAAGTATGGGTGAATGTGTAGAAATGGTACTTTCCTCACCTGCAGTTAAAAAAGAAAAAGAAAACCTACCCCCCTCCTTTTTCAGACACATGGACTGGTCCGTTAGTGGTGGCTGTGTGTGTTTAACTAGTTAAGTGCAGCGGGAGAGGGAGGGTGGGAACGCCTGCCCTAGTCTGTTCTTTTTTCCGGTGTGCGTCTCCGGAGACACGGGGAGCTCGCTCCTGTCCCCCAGGCGGGCAGGGAGCCCCGGTCTCGCGGGCTGAGATCCGGCGTTTACAAGCCTCTTGGCAGTGTTGTGGGTTTGAAGCCCAGACGAGTTCCCTGCTCCGAACAGCCAGGAACCAAAGTAGAGGAAAAGGAGCCCGGGCTTAAGGTAAAGCGACATTGCTGGAGGTGTCCTTGGCTTTGCAGGGCAGACGTGAAATGCCCGGCTTCCTGGGCGACATCGGAGACCCCCAGGGTCCTCCAGATGGGATGGGCAGGATGCTGGCCCTAGAGACCACTTGCACTGGTCCGAAGGACATTTTGCTTAAACTTTTCGCTTGTGATGCAAAATAAACTATGGAGCTTAAAAAAAAAATCTAGTAATAAAGAGCAGGAAAAGGCAGGTTATTTGAATGAGAGGAATAGTTTATTGACCGTTTAAACAATGTCTGTGTTTTTTCAGGCTGCTACCCCCAAGGTAAGAAAGGAGAGTGTGGTTTCCAGAGTGTTTTGTTTGATTCTCTGTAGTTGTAGAGCTCCATGAAATTTATATTGAGATGAAAGAATTTAAGAATCATAGAGGATTTGGTGGTCAAAGGAGTGAGAGGATTTGAGTCAATTTATCTGTTACTATAGATGTGTATTATTTTTTTTTTCTTTAAGAAATTTCCCATGAATGAATATGAGGAAGTAAAACATTTGGGTATTATTCACATTTTGTTACAGGTTGAAAGAGCCTGGTTGTGGTCTCTCTTTACCATCTTTGGGCAGGAAATGTTAGAAATCTAGAGATTCTTGCCTTATTCTAATGCAAACAGTTTTTCTGAAAACCTAGTTATTAATCAAACCATGCTCCAAAGTTTATTTTTGAGGAAAAAAAAAAGATATTTTAAAGTGCTCAAGAAGAAAGGAGACAAGAAAAATCTTAACCATGAAAGAAATAGATTTATGATTTGGGAAAGGTTAAAAAAAAAAAAGTGAGTCTAGCCAAAAAGTCAGCAGGAGTGGGGTTGCCATGGCAGCCTCGTCTATCCCTTAACTGGGATTGGGGATTTAAGCGAAAATTGAGCCTGTTTTCTCTGAGACAGTCTCAGGAGGTATGTTAAGAGGATGTGAAGTTATTTAGATTATCCAAACAGGTTCTGACAAGTAAGTGAAAATAACTAATTAAAATACTGTTGCCATTCTACAATGGATCAAAAGGCTTGTTGAGTCACGATGGACTTACAGAAGAGGTGAATTGGCCATGGCTCATTGGTATAAATTACTTCTGAGAAGGCTGTTTAAGACTGTGTGAGGCCTGGCCCCAGCCTCTCTGAAACAAGATGTGAATGCCCATTTCGACCTAGTGTTTTCAGGTGGGTTCCTACAGCGTTTTCCTGTGCTGCTGAGTTTAACCCTTGTATCAGTGGCTTATCCAACTGGTTCAGGGAATATCATATCATGACAGCAGAGGTCTGCAAGATTTCCCCTCCAAATAAATAGTAGTTAATTTAAAAGGATTGTTGTTCGGTTGCTAAGTCGTGTCCGACTCTTTGTGACCCCATGGGCTGTAGCCCACCAGGCTCCCCTGTCCATGGGATTCTCCAGGCAAGAATACTGTAGTGAGTTGTCATTTCCTCCTTCAGGGGATGTTCCCGACCCAGGAATCGAACCCATGTATCCTGCATTGGCAGGCAGGTTCTTTACCGCTGAGCCACCAGGGAAGCCTAATTTATGGAAAAGTCCAAAATACTCAGGACTCACACACCAGCTGTCTGGAGGGACGATCATGATTTTGCCCCCTATGTACCAGCTTTCTCAAGTCAGCACCACTGACATGTTGGATAGGATGATTCTTTGTTGTGGGGAAGAGTCCAGTGTTTAGCAGCGTCCCTGGTACCCATGATGGTAGCAATTCCCTCCCCGGCTCAACAACTGAAAATGTCTCCAGACATTGCCAAATGTTCTGTGCAGGGAAAAATCACCCCCTAGTTGAGAACCATTAAGTAACCACTTTTGAGACCCACTGGGAGGACCATGACAGGGAGGCGTGACCCCAGGGGAGGGTGTTTATCAAAAGAACAGGAACAGAACAAATATTTTCTCCTGCATTTTGGTCTTTGTTTTCTTTTTGTTTGAGGTCACATCCTGGGCTGGGTCAGGGAGCTGAGGTAAGTACTTTTCTGGGTATACATCCTTCTGCTCCCAGCCTCTCCCCTCATGGGCCTTTGTGGGCCTTATTTTTTTAATTTATTTATTTTTAATTGAAGGATAATTGCTTTACAATATTGTGTTGGTTTCTGCTATACATCAACATGAATCAGCCATAGGGGCTACAGTCATGGGATTGCAAAGAGTCAGACATGACTGAGCAACTAACACACGCATAAACTCCAGTACTTTGGCCACCTCATGCAAAGAGCTGGCTCACTGGAAAAGACCTTGATGCTGGGAAAGACTGAAGGCAGGAGGAGAAGGGAGTGACAGAGGATGAGATGGTTGGATGGCATCACTGATTCAAAGGACAGGAGTTTGAGCAAGCTCCGGGAGATAGTGAAAGACAGGGAAGCCTGGCATGCTGCAGTTCATGGGGTCGCAGAGTGGGACACAACTTAGCAACTAAACAACAACAAAAATACGTATGTCTGATACAATTCCTGATCAAACTTCTCTAAAAGTGCATCCCAGGAATGCACTATTAAAAGAAGAACCTCATAGCACATTTTATAAGGCAAATAATTACCCAGAACTTATCAGGTCTGTAAATACAGGTCTTTTTGATATGTGAGCTTTGTGTAAATCTGGTCACACCTATTTGGTGTTTCTCCTGGAGCCTGTAATGCTTCCTTTTCTTTTGTTCTTCCCACCCTGACCCAGCGAGTCTCAAACTTCATGGTTGTCTGAGACTTGGGTCTCATTTTGTCAATGAAATAAAATAGTCACAGCCTTTTTCCAATTCACCGATAACCACAAAGTCAATGGCTGGAACATTTTCCATTTAAAAGTTTTCTTACACCTTTTGCATATGCTGTTGTTTGTTTGCTCTCAGAAGTTAACAGATTACAAAAATGAATGAAATTGTAACAAATACTGGCACAAAACAAAATAGCCAGTTTTGCTTAGTTCTACTTCACTTTTTTGGTGGACTTCTCCAATTATAGCTTTAAATTTTGTAAGTATACCTTTATAATCTTATTAAACAGCTTTGATACACAAGTGATAATGTCACATTTTGTTGGCATTACTCTAAGAACATCATGAGATGCTCTAAACACCATAGTACATTACAGGGTAGCTGCCACAGGCTGCTCTGGGAGAGAACCTCCCCTGCAATCCTCCCATTTGGGGTAAGGGTGGAGCCTGACATTGGTTGAGCTTATCAGGAAACACCTCTGCTTGTTGGAGTCATTCTTGGTGATGGGGTTGGAATGGCCCATGGTGTTTTCTACATTTCATTATAAAACAAAAGCTTCATTTATCTCTACTTGGAGGTACCTATGTAACCAACACCTTGTGCCCTCTTGAAAGCATTTCCTTATTTGAAAAATCCACCCCCTCATTCACTAGACCTAAGATCTGTGAATACAGAGAACACTAGTATTTAGGCCTGTTTTATCACCGGGATGTATTGACACAACAGTGCCTACCAATGTTGTCTGCTCAGTAGATGATGAATAAACAAGTGAATGTCAGTGATTCTCCTGAAAAGACCACCTGCAAGCTTGGTCTGCAAAAAACTCATGTGTCTACAACCTGGGTCCTGTCCGTGTAGTCTGTTCTGTGTATTTTTTTCAAAAGGAGAAATCCAGTCCCCATCCTAGCAGCCTTTACTGTTTGAAGGACTACCAGGAAGTCTTTTAAGGATTTAGAAAAAGTGGTTCTGGGGGTTGTAAAGATAAAGGGGAGAACTGTATAAATTTTTCTTCATGAAGCCCAGAAATTAGACTTCTGCTCTTATATTCAAAGCCCTACGTGCTAAAGCTGTCTCGTGGGTTCGGTAAGAGAAAGACATTACTATCCCTAGCACTTGATCCAAAGGCAATGCATTGCCATTCTCTTTGTTTTCAAGAAAATTATCCAGTCAAATGAGCATGTAGATCAGAAATGAAAAAAAAAAAAAAAAAGCCTTATATGCTCTGTGTGTTGGAACATGAAGTCTTAGAGAGTTAGAAATATCTACTGGAAAGTCAGATGATGCTGCTTAAAAGAGCCAACATTTCTTGAATTAGATATCAGGCTGTGGGGTGCCCAGGTGAGGCAAATAACTTGAAATGTGCCTGGAACATGCAGGGTGTAAGGATACAATGGTGGTAGGTAAAAGAGCCCAAGATATTCTTAATACTGAGATTCAAGGACTGTCCCCAGCTTCATTGTCTTCCTTTTTTTAACTTTTTATTTTATATTGGAGTATTGCTGATTAACAATGTTGTGATAGCTTCAGATGCACAGCAGAGAGATTCAGCCATGCCTACACATGTATCCATTTTTCCCTTCTCTTCCGGGCTACCACATAATATTGCCCAGCTCCCTTTTCTAAAGCAGGATCTCTGGTATGTGTCTATATGGGCAAGAATGAGTCTAACCACTGTCTTAAGCTGCCCAGGCTTAAATTGTGACCTTGCAGGGAGGGGGCCCGAATAAAAGAGAAAACAAACCCCACTGCTTTTCTTGTTCACCAAGTCCAGGATGTCTTTGACAAATACATGTCTGTGTCCTTCTCAGCATTGCTGGTTCACACGGAGGTCATTTTTGGCTCATAAACATTAGATGAAGCAGAAATGCTTGCTTACACTTCAGACTGCTTTTATCTCTCCCTCCTGCTAGATAATAATTGTGTTGGTTTGTCTTGGGGCTCCGCAGCTGGCTCCTTGTATCCGTGCTTATATCCGTATACCTTGTCCAAATAAACACACTTGAAAAGGTAGAGAAGTGTGTTTTGAACAGTTTAAAACATCCTCTAACAGAGATTTTTAGCCCAGCGTTCTGCTTTGTTTTGGCCAACTTGTTTAGGATGCAAAGTGTATCTGGTTCTGGCAACAGATTAAAGGTGTCGGTTCTTATATAACTAAGTTTAGGGCCAAAGGACTGGGCTGGGTCAGGGCAGGGGGTGGTGGTGCAGATTTCCAGTCTGTCTTTGTGTTTTTTAAAGAGTTTTCAAGCATAAGGAAAAAAATATGTGCCTGAGTGGAGTTTTTGTTTTGACTTTTAACCTCAGAACTGTAAAACCTTATCTCAGCTTAGCCAGCCCTCTGCAATTAAGCTCTTGCTCCCTTGCTCACCTACATGTCTTCCCCCATTCACTCCAGCTCACTCGCTTGCTTTCTGTCCCTTAGGCACTCTCTCCTGCCGTCTCAGAGTCTCTGCAGTCCCTGTTCCCTCTGCCTGGAATATTCTTCCCCAGGGTTATCTTGTATCCCCTGGCCCTGCATGGCACGCCCCCCCCATCATGATCTGAAATTCTTCTTCGTATACACGTCATTGTCTGTCACCCGTGGCTAGATGGTGTTGCCATGGTTCCAGCACCTAAAATAGGATCTGCAAACAGAAACAGATGCACAGACATAGGAAACAAACTTAAAGTTACCATAGGGGAGAGGGGAGGGGAGGGATTCATAAGAGCTTGGGATTAACAGATACACCCTACCTTATATAAAACAGAGAAACACCAAGGTTCTACTGTATAGCACAGGGCATGCATGCTCAGTCATTCAGTCATGTCCTACTTTTTGTGACCCCAGAAACTGTAGCCTGCGAGGCTCCTCTGTCCATGGGTTCTCCAGGCAAGAATACTGGAATGGGTTGCCATTTCCTCCTCCAGGGCATCTTCCCGACCGAGGGATCGAACCTGTGTCTCCTGTATTGGCAGGTACATTCTGTATCACTGAGCAACCTGGGAGGCCCATAGGACAGGGAAATAGATTCAGTATCTTATAATAACCTGTGATCCTATAATGGAAAAGAATCTGAAGAATAACGGCGCTAGTGGTAAAGAACCTGCCTGCCAGTGCTGGAGACATAAAAGACATGGGTCAATCTCTGGGTTGAGAAGATCCCTTGGAGGAGGGCATGGCAACCCACTGCCATATTCTTGCCTGGAGAATCCCACGGACCGAGGAACCTGGCGGGCTACAGTCCACAGGATCGCAGAGTCAGACACGACTGAAGCGACTTTAGCACAGCAATCACTTTGCTGTATACCGGAGGTTAACACAAGAATATCAATCAACTATACTTCGGTAAAGTAAAATGAAGTGGTATCTCGTGGAAGGTAGGTAGATGCTTGATAAATGGATGGTGGATGGCTAGATGGTGAATGAATGAGGAGCAAGGAAGGGAGGCATTGGGGACTATCTGCTTAGTAATCTCTTAACTCCCTTTAAATCTAACCAAGTGTTCCCCTTCTGTGCTGCCCCCTGGCTCCCGAGCACCCTCCTGACCTGCCATATTACACCAACAGTGTCACCTGTTGTAATCCCTTCTTTTGGAATTAGCCACCCTTCATGCACGCACACTTCTGCAGGGTAAGCATTGGGGCAGGAATAGCTAATAAAGGGTAGTGTGGGCTGTAGTTATTGAAAGTTCTTACTGCCTTTGCACTTTATAAACATTTCTCATTAAAGTCCTTTCATCAGTGTGCATTGCTGTGTAATAACTCTCACCTTTGTATTTCATACAAGGAAACTGAGGCTCAGAGCAGCCACCCAGTGGCATACAAATGGTTACTGGCAGAGCCCAGGTTTGAATCCAGGATGTCTGTCTGCAAAACGCAGATTCTATGGCCTTTGTCTCCTCCTCAGGTATCTGGCGCCTAACTCACAGGCCTGCCATCAGCTTTTGCCAAATGAATGAAACCTAAGACCTCATCCCACTTACTCCCTCTGTTTCTTATTCTTTGAGCTCATAAACATTATTTATAGCATACTATAAACATTATTTGGAGAAGGCAATGGCACCCCACTCCAGTACTCTTGCCTGGAAAATCCCATGGACAGAGGAGCCTGGTTTATGATATTACTTGCAGTATTATATAAATATTATAAAAATGAGTCTATAAGCTCATCTCTAACGACAACCAGCTTGTATATCTTAAGTCATTTATTTTTTTTTAACAGAAAAGGCTTAATGATTCTTTAAACTCTCATTTTTTTCATGTAAGCAAATCCATTAGTAAAAAGCTCAGCTATTGTTGAGTCACCCAAATGAACTTTAACCAAGGTGGTTCCTGGGCAGCCCTAGGAATCAGTTTCCCTGTCTTCAGCTCCCAGTGTTACTTTGATTTTCCTTAAAGCATGAAGCTTCTACTAAAAAAAAAATCACCATAGCAGCCATACGTAAATATTTTAAGTGAGAAAGACTAGGCAAAAGCCTAAAATCGTAAAACGTGTCAGCCTTTCTTCCATATTTTCAGCATAACCAAGTGGTGGTGGTGGTGGTTTAGTTGCTAAATTGTGTCTAATTCTTGCGACCTCATGGACTGTAGCCTTCCAGGCTCCTCTATCCATGGAATTCTCCAGGCAAGAATACAGGAGTGGGTTGCAATTGCTTCTCCAAGGGATCTTCCCCACCCAGGGCTCGAACCCAGGTCTCCTGCATTGCAGGTGGTCTCTTGCATTTCAGGTGGATTCTTTACTAACTGAGCCACCAGGGAAGCCTTAGCCAAGGGGAGGGGAAGGCAACTGGAAGCACTTGGTTACATTAGAATATGGAAGAATGGCTGCCACCAGTCTTTTTGGTTGACTACAGACAGGATGTTTCATTGCTGAAGTTGAAAGCCAAGATCAGAAGCCTTTGCTGACACATAACTGTAATTCTCTAAGCCCATTATAAGATGATAAACTGCTGAGTTTTCATAGAGTTGATGTGGAAATAGATTACTGCACTCATGCCCAGAGTGTTCACATCTGTGGTGTGCCCGGTAATGTGAGTGTTCAGGTGGGAACTTGGCAGCCTGTATTGGGTGCAAGTCCCTCATCGTCTGGCCTCTTCAACTTTCTAGCATGCGACAAGCCCCGATGACAACTCTAACAGGGCAGAGCCTGCAGCCTTGTCAGGCTGGTCCGTCAAACCTTTCCTTGGCACATAACCAAGTTTCACCCAGACTTGGGGCCAACCCAGCTGGTTCCCATTTTCCTTGATGGGAGGATAATCAGGAAGATGGTGTCCATGTGCTATGTATTGATGTGATACATCAAAAGTCTGGCCAGTACTGGGGATGAGACCACCAAGAGGTGCCCTGTCATGAACCCTAACATGGGACCCGGCTTCTCCATTCATCACAGCCACTCCTGGCCATTTAACCATCCCTGAGCAAAACTGGAGTTGTGTTTGACTTTTTAACACAACTCTCAAGCCTCGTAATGGTCTTGGGTGTGCTCATAATAACTGTGTCTCATGGTTTGAATTTGACTTTGCAATGAGAGTATTGGAAAGGAATTTCTGACTGAGATCACATATTCTATTCCAGCCCAGAGCCATTTGGTAATTGGGGCCTTGCCTAATCTGAACTCACACTGACATGGGCTGCCTCGTAGTTGGCTTGTTCTTGGACCTGGCCTGACGCCAGTCAGAAAGATTTCTTCTCTACCTGCTTCTCTGTGTTAAAGGTAATTCCTGCTCAAGACTCCTAGAAATATCATGGCAGGAAAGTGCCATAGATTTGATCTGGTCTGATCTTCTTAATGTTAAGGACATTGAGAGCTAGAAAACACAAGAAGGCTGTGTGGCTCTGACAAAGAACCCATCCCAGATATGCTGCTGCTAAATCGCTGTAGTCATGGCTGACTCTTTGCAACCATAGGGACCATAGCCCACCAGGCTCCTCTGTCCATGGGATTCTCCAGGCAAGAAAACTGGAGTGGGTCGCCATGCTCTTCTCCAGGGGATCTTCCCCACTCAGGGATCAAACTCGCATCTCTTGCATCTCCTGCGTTGGCAGGCAGGTTCTTTGCCACTAGTGCCACCTGGGAAGCCCCATCCCAGGTATGGTGGCTGGTGATCCCAAACATTCCTTGGCTTGTGGACACATCACTCCAATCTTTGCCAATCTTCCCATGGCCTTCCTCTTTTTGTCTCTGGATCTGTTTCCCCTTCTCTTTTAAGGACTTGTCATTGGGTTTAGGGCCCACCCAACCCACGACAACCTCATCTCAAGATCCTTGCCTTAATTCTGTCTGCAAAAACTGCTATTCCAAGCACACTTACAGTCTGAAGACACACTTTGTCGGGGTCTCAGTCTAGCTCACTCTACGTCCTCTGTCTAAGCATCAGTATTCTTCCTTCTCAGGTTTTCCCTCCTGCCTCCTCCTTGTCATAATCAGCAGCCCTGCTTTTTTGAGGAGAACCTTGGCAGCCCCAGGAATGGCATCTGTTGAGAGTTCTTTGCACGTCTAAGATGAGTCGTAGAAATCACAGAACTGCAAGGCTTCTAGGAATTTTCTTGCCGACTTCAGCAAAATAAGAGGCTAATGAGAAAAGTGTTTGCATATCTGATACTTTAATTGAAAAGGAAGCAGAAGGGAAATGCTGTTTTGTAATCCCCAAAGGTTTTCAGTTCTATTGGTGCCAGCTGAATGGCGGCCTTGCCCTGAGATTAACCAGCTCTGAGAGTTAGAGTTTCAAACTTTGACTGCACCCAGCGTGAGATCCAGATTACCAACACCATCTATTTGTATACTTTTTTGGAAGAAAGTTGTATTAATGTAAAACTAAAGGACTGTGGCTGGGTAGGCCATATGTTCTGAATAGTTTGAGGAAACAGCACTTATTTGTGCTACTCAAGGCATTTGAATACAAAAAGGTCTTAATTTCTAAAACTGAAAAGTAAGGCCAGTCCATTTGACATTTAGAGACAGCATCTTTGGTCACAAGTGACAGAAACTCACCTCAAACCAGTGGTATTGGTGCCCTAAGGCAGTGGTCACCAAGTACTGCAAAGTGGGGGGCTTTAAAACAGCAGAAGTTTAATCTCTCAGAGTTCTGGAGGCTAGAAGTCTGCAGTAAAGGTGCTGGCAGGGCCAGGAGCTCTCTGAGACCTCTGAGAAGGGTCCTTTTGCCTGGTCCAGATTCTGGGAGCCCCAGGAACTCCTTGGCTTGGCTGTGGTTAGTAGTTTAGTCATTAAGTCATGTCCAGGTCTTTCAGTCCCACCAGGCTCCTCTGTACATGGGATTTTCCAAGCAAGACTGCTGGAGTGAAACTGCCATTTCCTTCTCCAGGGGATCTTCCCAACCTAGGGATTGAACTTGCATCTCCTGCATTGCAGGCAGATTCTTTACCACTGAGTCATTGGGAACGGGCAGCATAATTGCAGTCTCTGCCTCCTTGTGACCTGGCATATTAAATGGGTGTGTTTCCCTTTCCTCATGAGAACACCAGCCATCCAGGATTAAGAGCCAACCTAGCTCTGGTCTGACCTCATTTTAACTAATTACATCTCCAACAACCTCGTTTCCAAACCGGAACACATTCAGAGATGGTGAGGATCAGAATTGTAACATATCTTCTTAGGGGACACAATTCAACCTCTAACACCAGCTGAAGCAGGACAGGACTAACAGGACCAGGCTCACCGGGGCTGGAGGGACCGAGGTGGGGCCTTGGATGCTGTTGGTATGCTCTGGGTTGTCGGCTTGTCTCTGCGGGTGTGTTCGTGCTCACCAGCCTCCTCTCCCTGCATAAACAGGGCACAGCTGCAGGGGCATCTCAGCCTCAGTGGAAGGAGATTTTTCTGTCCCCTGCTCACATCAGGAAATCCCGGGGAAGGTGCTAGTGACATGACGTGGTCACCTGTCCGGGCTGGATCGTTCGCTGTGGCCAGTGGCCGGTCATGGAAACCATGGCAGTTGCTGTGACTGTACTCGGGGAGGGTGAGGCTCCCCAGAGTGGGGTGGCCTTGACACACTCACTAGGGGACCATGAGTGTGGAGTAGCCTCAGCCACATGTTACTCTTAAATGGCTTTGGTCTGGTCTTGGTATCGATGACACCTCATGCAGGAGTTTGCTCTTTTATATCCACTGCATGGTCGTCTGGACTAACCCACTTTCAGGTCCTGGGCAAAGTTCTCAGATGTGCTTGAGATTTTTCATTTCTCTGAAAGGCCAGTGTGTTTGCATTCAGGCAAAAAGCACTTGGAGACTCTTGATTGAATCTTCAGTCCCTAAGGAAGTGTTGGCAGCAGCTATCGAGGACAAGTGCTTGGTGCTTATTTTAGCTTTCAAACTAATGCTTTTAAACTTCTAAACAGGATCACACTAGTGCTGTTGCTGCTGTTCAGTCACTAAGTCTTGTCCAACTCTTTGTGACCCCACGAACTGCAGCACGCCAGGCTCCTCTGTCCTCCACTATCTCCCAGAATTTGCTCAAATTCACTAATGTATAAACCAATTTTAAACTCCACTAAATGGCCCAAGGGAAGCCTGTTTCCTGTACTTTGAATGCCTTTTTCTACGTGTTTTTATGCACTCTCTGCTGGGAAGGTAGGATTCTAGTTCAACTATAAAAATAACTCAAGGGAATGACTGCATAAATTATCCAAATAGCTCATAATTCAAAATGTCTGTTTCATGTGTTAATTACGTTTGTTTCTAACATTGGAAAATAACTTTCTATTCTCTGAGTCTACTGTGTAGCATAGAGCAAACCACTTGAGATAATTAATCTGCAGATGCTCCAAGAAGAGATACCCATACAGCCTAGAGGCCAGGCACAGTATCATCATTTGAGGGATATTGACTCAGAGGGTAAAGCGTCTGCCTGCAATGCAGGAGACCCAGGTTCGATCCCTGGGTCGGGAAGATCCCCTGGAGAAGGAAATGGCAACCTGCGCCAGTACTCTTGCCTGGAGAATCCTATGGACAGAGGAGCTTGGTAGTCTATAGTCCATGGGGTCACAAAGAGTCGGACACGACTGAGCAACTTCACTTCACTTCACTTTGGTGTTTGAAAGAAGGCTTCCCTGGTGGCTCAGACAGTAAAGAATCTGCCTGCAATGCAGGAGATTCGGTGTTTAAAAACTTTTCAGGCCTTGTGATGACATGTTCAAGAATCTTTCTGTCTTGGAAATTTGAAACATGACCTAAACTTGGCAGATCTCAGTAGCCAACTAGATTCTGACTAGACTCTGCCATGGTATGAATCCCCGCCATCTCTTTGGTAAAGGATATATTTTTGGTAGCATTGAGTTCATCACCTTTTGTGAAAAAAATCACTTATGTCTGCACCCTCTGAACTAGACAGGAATGCTAAGAACCATTTAGCTGTTCTTTCATTTCTGGTTAATGAGGGACGCCCTTTGCTCTCACCAGTCACCAGAATTAGTGAGGGACTTTACACTCACATTGACTCTAAGCCCACTAGTGCTGCAGGCTGAGTTGGAATTTTATTGGTGGTCATTACTGTAGGAAGAGGTGAACAAAAGCAAGTTGACCCAGTGAAATTGCTGTGATGTAGTATAAGCCAGCTCTGGATAAACTGAGTGTGAAATCATTACTGTTGGATGTTGCCTGCCACTGGCTTTGTGTGTGTGTGAACGTGTGTGTGTGTGTGTGATAATTATTTTTGCTTGATTTAAGAGGTGGTAGACTCCTGGCTGTCACTGAAATAAAGCTAATTTCTTCCTGTTCTGAGCCATTGTGTCACATGGTTGGGATGTTTGGAAACACATTTTTCTAAGATCCCTGCTTTTCTGCAGTGAAGAACCAACATTCTTGTCTCTTCTCGTTCTATTCCCTCTTTGATTTTTTTTCTCTAAATTTATCCCATCTATCCGTTAAATGTATAAGAGGTAAGAAATGAACTTTCAGCTGATCATTATGTTGGATTGGCCAAAAAGTTCTTTTGGGGTTGTCTGAAAGATGCTGTGGAAAGGCCTGAATGAACTTTTTGGCCAACCCAATACATGGCCGTTACATAGAAAAGTAACTCAAGGTAAAGAAACATCTGGTTCTCTGGGTTTGCTTTTGTGTGTTGGGGAAATTGGCAAGTGAATGGAGTGGTCCAGGTGGATATGTTCTTGGCTACAATGTGAGTGATGGGAAAAGTCTTGAGTGTTGGTACATGTAAAAATGAAAAGGAGTTTCTGCTTACCTTTCTAATCTCCATTTACAGGGCCATTTTCAGTGACATCTTCTCTGACTCCTTGAATCATTGTTAACCACTGTCCCCTCCCTTTGATCCTGGGGCAGAGTCTTTGATTGAGTGAATGTTTCTTGAGCACTTACTATTTGCACAAACTGGGCGTGCAGAAATGACCAAGGCTGCTGTCTGAAAACTCTTGGCCTCATGCAGGCAGGCCTCTGGCCCTGGAAGACACAGCCTGCCATCACTTTATACCAGGTGATCTACACGTGTGCATTACATTGGGGCGGAACAGATTCCTTTCTCCAGAAACTAATTCGGGCCTGCTTTAGGCATAGGAGAAAACAGCATTTTGTTCTGGCTCCAGCCTTTAATAGACTCATTATTTTTGGAATAAGTACCCCTGCAAGGTTTACAAACCTAAGTCATCTTGTGCTCATCTTGGCTGGCCTGCAGCAAGGAAGTGGGAGCAGCTTTCCTGCCTGAGTTGGACAGAAGGCCGTTGGCTTGTCTTGGACGGGGCATGCCTGGACCAGTCTGTCCAGGAGGATGCTGAGAGCACATCTGTGCACCTGAGCTAGCTTGTTGATAAGGAAGTGGTGCCACCATGTTCCCCTTGGAGAGAGTGGCAGAGGGACAACTGTTTGGTCCCTTAGGAAAGGGAGGCCTTTATGATAAACTTTATGATACTGGAGAATCTAGACAGTTGGTTTTTTTGTTGAGAGTTGGGAGTATTTTTTGCAGGTAACTTATTTGTTTTATACTGAAAGAGGTAGAATTCCTCTTTGCCAGGAAATGTACTAAGAGCAAAATTTCAGAAAACAGGACTCTTCTAGAAGGAGATGAAGGATTAAAAAAGAATTTTAAAAAGGAAAACATAGCTTCAGTTCAGTTCAGTTGCTCAGTCATGTCTGACTCTTTGCGACCCCATGAATTGCAGCACGCCAGGCCTCCATGTCCATCACCAACTCCCGGAGTTCACCCAAACTCATGTGCATCGAGTCAGTGATGCCATCCAGCCATCTCATCCTCTGTCATCTTCTCCTCCTGCCCCCAATCCCTCCCAGCATCAAAGTCTTTTCCAATGAGTCAACTCTTTGCATGAGGTGGCCAAAGTACTGGAGTTTCAGCCTCAGCATCAGTCCTTCCAATGAAAACCCAGGACTGGTCTCCTTTAGGATGGACTAGTTGGATCTCCTTGCAGTCCAAGGGACTCACAAGAGTCTTCTCCAACACCACAGTTCAAAAGCATCAATTCTTCAGTGCTCAGCTTTCTTCACAGTCCAACTCTAACATCCATACATGACCACTGGAAAAACCATAGCCTTGACTAGACAGACCTTTGTTGGCAAAGTAATATCTCTGCTTTTTAATATGCTATCTAGGTTGGTCATAACTTTCCTTCCAAGGAGAAAGTGTCTTTTAATTTCATGGCTGCTATCACCATCTGCAGTGATTTTGGAGCCCCCCAAATATAAAGTGACACTGTTTCCACTGTTCCCCCATCTATTTCCCATGAAGTGATGGGACCAGATGCCATGATCTTCGTTTTCTGAATGTTGAGCTTTAAGCCAACTTTTTCACTCTCCTCTTTCACTTTCATCAAGAGGCTCTTTAATTCCTCTTCAGTTTCTGCCATAAGGGTGGTGTCATCTGCATATTTGAGGTTATTGATATTTCTCCTGGCAATCTTGATTGCAGCTTGTGCTTCTTCCAGCCCAGTATTTCTCATGATGTACTCTGGGATAGAATAAAATCCTAATGTAAATTTGCTCTCAGAAATGTATTTTGTCATTGTTCTACAGCATTATCATTTTTCTCAGCACTATACTTATTAACATATTTTGGGTCTACTAGTTTGATGTATAATTCATTCTTTAAACGAGAATTTAGCATTTAATGCTTATACTTACTAGCTGATTATATAATTATCATTATAATATGCAATGATAAGAGACACAGTCCCTGCTTTCACAAAATCTAAAAGTGAAAGTTCAAAAACACATAAATATCTACAAACTTGAGGCACTACATGAATGGGATAAGTAAATGCTATTTATTTAAGAGTACAGATGAGGCCTGGGTCCTACCAGGTCAAAATGATAAGAAAAGATCCCTAGAGAAGGCAGCTTTTAGCTCAGTGCTTGGAGCATTGGTATTTTTAAAAAATATAAAACAGACTATTTTTATGAAAAATACCTATCTGCTCAACACCTGTGAGACTCTGGAATACAAAAATGAGTAAGACAGTGTTCTTTCTTCTGAGAAATGAAAAGTGTAGTGGGAAAACTTGTTGAGTAGACAGCAGTTATTTATTGCTTTGGATAAATGGTGCTTACTTTATATCAACGTTTAAGGACTATATGTTTGGGACAAGAAATAAATGCAAGTCAAAGGGAATGAAAGCCTGAGTCTGGGGAGTTGGAAAAGACTTACTCTAGTCTATCAGTTCTCAGTCTGGGCTACAGTGGAGAATCACAAGGGGAAAAGAAGTGAAGTCGCTCAGTCATGTCCGACTCTTTGCAACCCCATGGACTGTAGCCTACCAGGCTTCTCCGTCCATGGGATTTTCCAGGCAAGAGTACTGAAGTGGGTTGCCATTGAGCCGGTTAAAACTGCTGTCTCCCCAGCCCTCTCAGACCTACTCCTCCGTGCTCTCTCGAGGGCTGAACAGGTAGGTTGAGACCAGATAGTGGAGGCTGTTGAATGCCAGGGGTAGGAATTCAACTTTCATCAGTTCAGTTCAGTTCAGTTCAGTCACTCAGTTGTGTCTGACTCTTTGTAACCCCCTGGACTGCAGAACGCCAGGCCTCCCTGTCCATCACCAGCTCCCGGAGTTTACTCAAACTCATCTCCATTGAGTTGGTGGTGCCATCCAATCATCTCATCCTCTGTCCCCTTCTCCTCCCACCTTCAATTTTTCCCAGCATCAGGGTCTTTTCCAGTGAGTCAGCTCCTCGTATCAGGTGGCCAGAGTATTGGAGTTTCAGCTTCAACATCAGTCCTTCCAATGAACACTCAGGACTGATCTCATTTAGGATGGACTGATTGGATCTCCTTTCATCAGTAGGTAATGGGATGACTTTAAAGACTTCTTGTCCAGGGAGGACTGTGATCTACGTGGTGTTCAATAAAAATGCCCCTGGCATTTAAACATCCTTCGCTCAGTAAAGGACCTCTGATCCAGCTGCTCAGTGGTGAGGAAGGAGAACTGACCAGCATTTCTCTGTAGTGTGGCCACTTTGCTTAGGCAGCTGGGCTTTTCCTGTCTGTCTGTCCGTCTGTCTGTTGTCAAAGGAGCCAGCTGGCTGTGACTGAGTTCAGTGTGCTTTGCTAAGGAGCATTTGGATGACTCGACCTCAGAACTCAAGCTGGTCTGCTGCCCTGAGGAAAAGTACAGGCTTAACATCGGCTCAGGTTGCACAGTCTAATACTTTGAAGGTTAGAGCTGTGTGACCGCACAGAGTCACTTTGATGTCTGTGGCTCAGGCTGTCATTTGGGTCCCAGCGTACAGCCCCGTCAAGGTCACTGGCTCCTCTCTGACAGGACCCTCTGTGACCTGACATGGTGGGTGGGAGGGGTGGCAGGTACGACTGGCAGGGCAGCCAGCACCACCTGCTTATCCTGTCTCCGGCCTCGAGGCTTGCCCTTCTAGAGGAATCCAAAGGACCAGGGACGAGGCAGGCACCCACCCAGGGTGTAGAGTGTGGAATGTGAATTGTATTTCTCTCTGCAGGATACAGGAACATTTTGGTTGCCATCCAAGGGCATGAGCTTTGCTTGAAATGGATTTTGATTTGGGTCTTGTTAAACCCGGGCCCCTGCGTGCTTTCATACACCTCCCCCTCCATCTTAGAATTTAATTTGCCCTCTGTTTGTTTCTTCTACTGACTGTTAGCCCTGATACTCAGTGATGCCCAGAGCACCTCTCCCCTCCACTCTCAGGGAAATGGTAAGAGGCTGGGCCCTACAGATTCTGGGCTGAAAGGCTTGGTTGTTTGTTAAAGGAGGTAAAGTCCAGCCACAATAGGAGAGGAAATCAGACAAGGATGTTTTTAAAAGCAAGCTGTGTTTTTCTGACTGCTCTGGTATTGGTTCCCACCCTGACGACTTCTCTAACCGTGGGGAAGAAAAAATATTTTTAGTCTGATAGTGGGCTGTAGGCAACCCAGAGCTGACCCAATCTCTAAAAGAGGTGATAACTTAGAGCCGTGGTTTTAGTGGAAATAACTTATTAGGATCACCCAAGACCCCAAAGCAAGGAAAGGGCTATGTACAAGGCCCTGTGTCTTTTCTGACTCTTGTGAAGTCCTTTATGAGTTACATTCAACTAGAAATATTAAGGAAGGAAAAAGAATGAGATGGGATGGAGAAATGTTTGTAATTGCTGGAGAAGGGTAAAAATCACAGAACTGGAATTTTCTTTAGAGATAGCAACTTGATGAAGAAAAGCAGCTGACAAACTAGAATCTTATGGAGTTGGAAGACATTTCCTGTACACTGTATAACAAGCTTAAATATTTTTAATTTAAAAAGCCCTGCTTTCTATATGTTTCCTATGAGTTACAAAGTCATTACTAAGGTAATAAATAAAGGGGAGCTGCGTGCTCTTTCCTATTCTCTCTCCTGAGCGTGCACTTGTGCTATTTGGCCATCAGGACATGTATTGATCGTTGCTTTCCCTGGAACATCAGGCAGTGACGAGACCCTTGGATTGCTGTTATTGTGCATTTCTGACTCCCAACATGCTCTTGGGTTGGTAAGGAGACCAGGAATGAGATCATGAGCAATAAGAAACCGTAAGTGTTTGCCCTTGCACAAGAGATAATTATCCAACTGGGAGTAACTTTCAAGAATGTTGAATTTGACGGCAAATATTTATCTCCTGGTGTTAAGAAAGGAAAAGATGTCAAACCTTTGACCTTGCCTATAGGATGGTGTCTGTATTCAAAAAACAGGTTGCATTAAAGCAGAAACATGAAGAGTTTCTTATTGTCCCTCCCTGGAGTTATGCTAATAGTTGTTACCACCTGCAAAGCAACAGCTGACCTGGCATCTATTCAATATTTGCAGGAATATCTCTTTGGATTCCCAGAGTCTGTCTTTCTTGGGTCCACGGCCTAGAATCAGCTGGGGTTTTGCAACCTAGTTCATTGTCTCCCTGTATCATATTACTCAAGGTGAATTTATTGTAATTAACATCTCTTTTACCTACATAACAGTCCTGTACACTAGGCAGAATCAGTGCTTTTCCACCATTTTAACATTCTAGAAGATACAAGCCTTTTTAGAAAGTGCATAGGATTGGGGGACATGAACAGTTAGGTCCCAGTGCATCCAATCATTCTGAAAGTTCAGTGGAGGGTTCAATTGAACAGATTTCTCAAAGATCCACCTTTCACCAGGCCTGACATTGCACATTTAGGAACTGGGGCAACCCAATGTCTAAAACAAGCCAATGGACCCTACCCAACTGACTTCTGATGAAACCCCAGGAATGGAAGATCCTTTTCTTACCTACAGTTTCTACAGTCATTGCCCAAAGTGAGTTATTGTTGTACAAGAGATAGTCTTCAAAGATTCCCTTGGATCTTTCCTGGGTGGTTAGCTGCTGTACTCCCACATGAGAATTTATGGAAGAAGGAAAGACAATGCTTATTATTTTTTAAGCTGTCCAAGTCACCAAAGTAATTTCCACTCTTTCTGACCCTTGACATGTAGCTGGATGTGGTGGAAAGGGAGAATGGACTTAATTAAAACTAGATTGAACCCTAGTTCTATAACCTTGAAGACTTTTCTTAGCCCATAGATAGGCAGAAGTGTGCCCCCAAATCACTGGGTGGATTAAATGGGAAGGTACTAACATTCAATTACAAAACAAATGCAAAAGATAACAGTAAAAACAGTTGATATGATATGTTTAAGCTCAATCACGAGAGGAAAAGTGAAATCTTTTAGTGGCCACCAAAGTTTTCAACTTTCCAATCCCAATTCTTTTTTGACCTTTTCCACTGGACCTTGGTCCTAACTAGAAGTCACTTTTGAAGCTTCATGACAAAGACTTACACAGAGAGATCCAGGCAGAGTCAGCCATCGCCCGCTGATTCTGAGTCAATTTCAGAATTAAACATGAGGACTATTTGCATTTCATCCACGTCTCTCCATCAGTTCAAAGGATTCTACCAACAGAAAGATGAGGATAAAAGGAGAATTGGAAATTTTTCAGTGGCACTCTGGAGGTCTCAGAATAATGGATACCTGATGAGATTATACTGCAGAGCTTTTACTGAGAAACTGTTTTATTAAAAAAAAAATCACTTCACAGAGGTTAGAAAAACACTTTGGGAATCTAGTCAGTAAAGCGCTCTTAATTTGATTCTTCTTATTTAATTCCTTCAAATTCCTCTCAGATTAAAATTGTAATAAAAGGCAAAAGCCATTTGGGTTAACTGTTTGGCAGGCCTCAATCTGAACATAAACGTACCCAATGACCTTGTCATATATCTACTTTTATGTATACGTACAACTGAAATGTGTATGTAATTCACTAAAAGACATAGGAATTTTCACAGCAACACAGTTCAAAACAGCCAACATTTAAAAGCTACCAGCATGCTCATCAAGAGTGGAATGGATAGGAAACTCCCTGGTGGTCCAAAAGTTAGGACCCTGTGCTTTCACCGCCAAGGGCCTGCATTCGATCCCTGGTTGGGGAACTGAGATCCCACAAGCCACATGGTGTGGCCAAAAAAAAAGAATGGAATGGATAATAAGATGTAGTATAATTACCCAAAGGAATACTGTGCAGTCGTGAGACGTGGTGAAGTACAAGTACACACAGCATTGTGAATAATTCTCATGGTGTTGATTAAGAGAAAAGTGAAAGCTTCAGTCGCTCAGTCGTGTTGGACTCCTTGCAACCCCCCTGGACTGTAACCTGCCAGGCTCCTCTGTCCATGAAATTCTCCAGGCAAGAATACTGAAATGGGTTGCCATTTCCTTCTCCAGGGGATCTTCCTGACCCAAGGATCGAAACTGGGTCACCCCCATAGCAAGCAGATTCTTTACCATCCAAGCCGCCAGGGAAGCCCTTGTCAAGTAAGAGAAGCCAGACGTATCTGCTTCCACTTATGTAAACTTCAAAGAGAGGTAAACGTTAGAAGTTGGCATAGTGATTAGAAGTCAGTGGCTGGAAGAAGGCATGGAGGGGCTTCTGGGTACAGATAACGTTCTCTTACCTGGTTTGGGTGCTGGTTACAGCTTGTGTTGCATTTATGACAATTCATTGAGCTGGAACTGTATGATTTGTGTGCTTTTCTCGTATATGTTCTACGCCAACAAAGAAGTATACTTAAGAAAAATACAGCATACCTCTTTCCTGCTCCAAAGAAGGAGGGAAGAAAGTGCATTCAGGACTTTCTGCCTACCTTGTAAGGGAGAATGTTGTGATACAATGTGTAAAATGCATGGTATTTTTGCTGACAAAAGCCAAACTGTAGGTGAACCTGTAATGAGACAAACAAAACACCTGGTCAGGGAATGCCAAGTTCAGCTAATATCCGAGGAAATTCAACCCCCAATCCTTGGGTCCCTGGCTACCCTCTAAACTGCGTTGTATTCCTTAATAACTTATCAGAGAGACTAGTGAGGTGACTTTAATCCATGCTGCTTGGATCAGTCAGTTCCTGGTTTTAAGGAAGTGCATTGAGTATCGGGGACACGTGACACGGCTGTTACTGGATTTGAAAATGACGGGCAGGCTGGAACTGCCAGGGCTGCTTCACAAGGGTTTAGGAGCACACTGTCCGTGCCACGAAGATCACCTGTGTCAAGAAATAACTTTGGGAGAGTTGTCTTTGAAGGACTTGGTGTTATTTGTGGTTTGGGGTTTTTGTTTTGTTTTATAACATTTGAGCACACAATTTGAATAGTGGTGGGAGGGATCGTGAAAGTAAAAATTTTTGTTAAGATCTTAAATGGTGTAGTCTTCCTTGAGCCTTAGCAAACTAAAATATGAAGACTTTGATTTGGTACAATAAGACTTTATTTGTATTCTTAAAAAAAAGAAAAAGCTGAAAGATGATGCTGTACAGTCATAGGAAATACGCCTCTTTAGGGTTGATCTCAGTGAGGGTCTCCGCTCATGAATGGAGCTGCTAAGTGTGGGGGGGAGGGCGGGGGTGGGAGGAGGCTGGAGGGCCTGGTGGTGGTGAGTGCAGTATGGGCTTGGACAGATCAGAGTTCAGACTACGATTCCAGCCCTTGCCAATTGAGTAACCTTGGGTGATTGATTGATCTTCCGAAGCTTTAACTTCCTCATTTGTTAAATGGACATAATACCTACCTCACGGGATTGCAGGGAGAGTCGGGTGGGATGTGGTTTGCTTAGCATGGTGTCTGGAAACAAGTACATACCGACATGACAGCTGAGGCACAGAAGTTCACCACCTAATTCTCCTTTGGCCATAATCATTCAAGAAACAGTTGTTATCCGTCTAGAGGTTTGGGGATAAGGGCTTCTGTTGGCCTGTTAATTCACCTGACATTCCTAGAGAACTTGCTCTATGGAAAGCAAGAGAGATCCTAGAGTTCTGATGACACGGGTGTAGACCACATCTGTAAAAGGATGTAGAATCTAATGTGAAATAGAAGCAGCCAGCTCCCCTGCACTGGGAACCAGACTTCCTTTGTTATGAACTGAACTTGCCTTTGGGCTTCCCCAGGGGCTCAGTGGTAAAGAATGGGTCTACGATGCAGGAGTGGCAGGAGATGTGGGTTTGATCCCTGGGGCAGAAAGATCCCCTGGAACAGGGCCTGACCACCCACTCCAGTATTCTTGCCTGAAAAATCCCATGGACACAGGAGCCTGGCGGGCTACAGTCCATGGGGTCACAAAGAATCAGACACAACTGAAGTGACTTAGGATATACACACATTTAATTTTCATAACAATCCTCCATGGCAGGTTTTCTTATATCAGTTTTTATAGATGGAGAAATAAATCCCCAAAAGAGCCCAAGGCCACACCGTTTGCAAAGTTGCAATGCAGACCCTGGGTTCTCTGGGCTCCAGAGCCCATCTCCTTCCACTCCATGGTGGGCAGTGGGATGGGACAGCCAGCTCCGCCATAACAACAGGAGGCAAAGTTAAACACATGGGACAGTCCAAGCCCAGGGCTGCAGGAATACCAGGGAGAAGAGGTCAGTTTCAAATGTGGAGATCCTTGTGTTTCCGATTTATGCTTTGCCTTCAGTGTTGTTATTTGCTCTGCCTTGAAATTTGGCAAAATTTCTACAACACATGTTAACAAAACATTCTCAGTCATCTTGACCAACTTTGTGTGTCATACATGAGTTATTTTTCTAATTGCCTAGGATTTCTGAAACAAGAGAAGCAGTGGATCTGTGATGTGGTGATATTGGTACAAGAGAATTGGACCTGTATCCATGGACCTGGGATGTTTCCTAGTTGTGACACTTAGCTGTGTGACCTTGGTTTTGGCACAGCAAGTCATTTGGCCTCTGAGCCTAGGTTTCATCACTATAAAATAAGAACGATGTCACCTACCTCAAAAGTTCAGAGAAAACTGCAATTAAATACTGTGCATGAAAGCACATAGCCAAAGAACCAGCCTGAGAGATTCCTAGTAGCGACACTAAGGTTAATGTCATAGCCCAGGTTTTTATTCCGACTTCTCGTGAGTTCCTGGGCAAGTTACTCAGTCTCTCTGCAATTCTGTCTTATACAGAATAATAGTGATCCCTCTGAAGAAAGAGAAATGATAATTTGATTAGCACATTAGACAATTGTTTTCTTATCCTTTTGAAAATGTTCAAGTCTTTGGACAACTGCTATACTGCACACATACGCAGGTATATTTTGTTCCGAAAAAAAAAAAACAAACTTTATTTTTCAATAACTTTCCAAAGGAATCTGTGCCCCCACCAAAGGAATGAGTGCACTCACGCCTTGAGGTAAATAGTGGATCTTCCCATTAGGTCTTTCCCCAACCCATCAATGTTTTCTTGTTTTTTAATTGTCCTGTCTCTTTATTCTTTATTAAAGAATAGTTTACATACCATAAAATTCACCCATTGTGAGGATACAGTTTATTTTTATTACATTTAAGCGCTTGTGCTGCCATCACCACAATGCAGTTTTACAACTTTTTCATCACCTCAGTTTGACTTTGCAGTCAACCTTGCTCAATCTTATTCCATCCCCCTTCCCAGCAAGCACCAGTCTACTTTATGTCTCTTTCTTTTTGCCTTTTCTGGAAACTTCGTAGAAAATGGAATCATGCAATATGTAGTCTTCCACGCCTGGCTTTTTTCACTGAACATCGTGTTATTGAGGGTCATCTGTGTAGTTGTATGTATCCGCAGTTTGTTTCTTTTTATTAAAAGCAGTAACTTTGCAGTATTCTCTTTTGTGAATGTTCCGCATTTTGTCTGTCTGTTTAGCTGAGAGTCATTTGGATTATTTCCAGTTTGGGATTGTTATGAAGAACACTGCTGTGAACTTTTGCACCTAAGAATTTGTGTGGACCTAAGTTACCGTTTCTTTTAGTTGGAAACCTGGGGGTGGAAGTTCTGGATCACTTGGTAAATTTACGTTCAGCTGTTTGAGAAACTGCCAAAGAGGTTTCCAGAGTAGCTGCACCACTTTTCATTCTCACCTGCCATCGATGAGGATTCCCGTTTCTTCATGTTCTCCTAACATGTGCTATGGAAAAGTCTTTCTCATTATGGCCATTGCTTTGTAGTTGGTTCATTGCATTGTAGTATTTCCTTGAAGCTTTAATTTTATTAGCTTGACTGATGATGTTTAAAATATTTTCATGTATCATACTCATATATCTTCTTTGGTGAAGTGTTATTTAAATCTTTTGCCCACTTTTTAACTGAGTTGCGCAGCCTCTTATTATTGCACTCTAGTAGTTCTTTATATATTCTGGATGCTGTTCCTTTTTTAGAAATATGATTTGCAGAAATTTTTTCCAGTCTGTGGCAGGTCTTTCCATTTTCTTGATGTCTTTTGAAGAGAAAAGGTTTTAATCTTGACAACATCTGATTTATAATTATGCTTTTGTATAACATCTAAGAAATCTTTGCCTGACCTGCAGTCACAAAGATTTTATGTTTTTTTCCTAGTAGTTTTATAGTTTTAGCTTTTATATGTAGGTCTGTAATCCACTAGACATTAATTTTTGTGTATGGTGTAAGGTAGGGATCTGATGGGACATATACATTCAGTTGTCTCATCAGTATTTATTAAAAGAAAACATCCCTTCTCTATCAAACTGTCATGATACTTTATTGGAAATCAGCTGACCATAAATGTGTGGGTTTATTTTGGAATTGTCTCTCCCATTACATTGACTTTTATGTCTGTCTCAGTGCTGATACCATGCCATTTTGATTACTTGTAGCTTTATAAGTTTTGAAATCAGGTAGTTTAAGTCCTCTACCATTATCCTGTTCTTTTTCCAACATTGTTAACTCTCCAAGGCCCTTTGCATTGCCATGTACGTGTTAGGATCAGCTTCCCAATGTACAAATAATCTGGCTGGGATTTTGGTAGCGATTGCACTGATCCTGTTGATCAATTTAAAAAGAGGCTGGTTAGGTCTTCCAGGAATATACACATCTAAAGATAGCATTTATCTTGTACTGTTAAACTGCAAAGACTACTTAGAAATTTTTGTACTGAGTGCCTTAGAAGGAGATAGTTCAGTTCAGTTCATTCACTCGGTTGTGTCCAACTCTTTGAGATCCCGTAGACCACAGTACACCAGGCTTCTCTGTCCATCCAGCTCCCAGAGCTTACTCAAACACATCTCCATCGAATCAGTGATGCTATCCAACCATGTCATCCTCGGGCGTCCACTTCTCCTCCTGCCTTCAATCTTACCCAGCATCAGTTCTTGGCATCAGGTGGCCAAAGTATTGGAGATTTAGCTTCAGTATCAGTCCTTCCAATGAATATTCAGGACTGATTTCCTTTAGGATTGACTGGTTTGATCTCTTTGAAGGAGATAAGATCCTTGAAGGAGATATCTAAAAGGAGATAAAGACAGCAGCAATCACTTGCAAAAAAGGCCAATATGCGTTTCCACTGGAATATTGCAGCCTTTTTTATCCTTTTATATTTTGAGCTGGTCAAAGGGAACCAGAGCATTGGAGTGCGCTTGTGGCTATCTCTTGACGCCATTTTGTGATCTTTTCTGGGGAACCCTCCCCCTGATATTTGGAGCAGGGGCCCCTGTTGGGGTTATGGTTGGTGAGGGAGTGGGGCAGCAGGATGCTAGTCCCTGTGCAGCCTGGCTTTGCAGACTTACGGAGAGCCCTCTGGGCTTCGTGCAAGCTGCCTGGGCGGACTGATTTATTCATCTTTGCCCAGGACCCAAACTTTGGGCCAAGGCACACCCTCATTATCCTGCCCAATCAGAATGCTGAATCAGGAAAAACAGCCTTCCGGAACAGGTGAGTGGTAACTTCGAGATCAAGCTAGTCCGGTTGCATTGGAAACCTCTCCCACTTCAAGGGAAAAAGCAGCAAATGCAAAGAAGCCTGAGTTAGCCCCACCTTGCCTTTCTTCAGGAGCAATACCAGGAACTAGTGTGGTTCTGCCTCTCTCCCCGCCCATACAGCTGCCAGGGAAGCAACGTCCTTGTTGCTACCTTTGACTTCCTCGTCTACCATGAGGTTTCCCCAGTTCATGAGGATATGCATAGACTTTTGTCAGCGCTTACAAAATAAAAGCTGATCTCTGTGCCCCACCCTAGGGCCATTGAACCCATTTTTAAAAGTCCCTTGGGTGTTGCTTGTGTGCATTAAAGTTAGAAAACCCCTGATCTAGGCAAGCAAACTGACCTCCAAATGTTTGTGTGTCCTTAAATCCGAAAGCATCATCAACCAGAGAGCCATGTTTCCAACAGTCTCCGGGCCTTCCCGAGTGGTGCTGGGGATAAAGAACCTGCCTTCCACTGCAGGAGCTGTAAGAGACACAGGTTTGATCCCTGGGTCAGGAAGATCCCCTGGAGGAGGAAATGGCAACTCACTCCAGGATTCTTGCCTGGAGAATCCCATGGACAGAGGAGCCCGGCGGGCTACAGTCCATAGGGTCACAAAGAGTCAGGCAAAACTGAAGTGGCTTAGCATGCAGGGACAGAAAAGCAATTTGTTTCGTTTTTGGGGTATTCTGAACACCATCTCTGAATCAAGTTAGATCTTTTTTAAAAAAGGTCTACCACCCTCGACCTTGATGGTTTAACTTCCCCTGTGAAAATGACTTCATTCAGTGGCCTTTAGTCTACACCCTCCATTTTTCTCAAGGCTTTATAGAAGAAAAACTGCTTGGATGTTTCCAGCCATCAGTGAAATCAGTGTGGAAGTTGCTTAGCTGCTCCAGAACTGAGGTTCCCCCTGTGAGTATCCCTTTGGGGCTTTTTGGAGTTTATGCAAGAGGAGGCCTGGAGTCAGGCAGTCAGGACTCACAGCCCAGCTCTGCTTTGTGGAAGCACTGGGAGCTTTGGAGAAATTGTTTGCTCTGAGTTTTCATTTCTCTGAGCGTTTCATTGTTCGAAGAACACGGTTGTGAAAGAACACGTCCCTCACAGGGCTGTGTGAGACCTGTCACTCAGAGCCCTGGGAAACACGCCTGAAACAGAGCAAGCCCTATGGAACCGCAGCCCATGGTTGAGGTTCACAGCCTGTGGCTAATTTAGAATCAGGAAACCTTGCCTCTCTAGTGACAACTGTATGTGGCCATTTTTTAACCCAGTGAGACCAAAGTGGCCCATTTTCTCTTTTGTCCTCATCTACTGAGAAACTCGCATCACAGCGAACAAGTTGGCCTGAGAGTGAAACCTTTTGATTTTTCTTTTCCTCTGAGGCTTTTGTTTCATTGTTTTCAGATCACAGCCTTCTCCGATAAGCATCCGGAAGTCCTTTGGGGAAGGAGGTGTGGTCTGAGCTATAAATGGCTGAAGGCTGACTTCAAGGACCCTGTTCCATATCTCCTGAGCTGTATCAGGAGTAAAGTACTACAAGAGAAATGGTGGGGGGTAAAGGCGGAGAGAGAAACTGAAAAGGACAGTTAGCCATCCCGGAGCTAAGAGAATTATCTGTCAAGGATGGGGTCTGTAATCTCAGTTCTCTTTTCTGCCCACAGTGGTCTGTTATCCCAGCACAGGGCTTAGGGTACCAGAACTCCTGGCTTTCAGAACTATGGGGTCTTTGGTTCATTTCCAATCTCTGCCATCAAGAAGGTCCTTTCTCTACCCAGATTGCTTTTTTTTGTCAACACTGCCATGTAAGCTTGGAGAGGGGTGGGATTTTACACAGAATCATAGAATCTTACAGCGGGGTGGGACTTGAAATTGTCTAGTCCAGGGTCGCACAGAGTCGGACACAACTGAAGCGACTTAGCAGCAGCAGCAGCCCTTCACTTCCTACAAAGTGAGGGCCAGGGCCTTGGAGATGGTAAATAGTGACATAATGGAGGTCTCGTGAATAAGAAATAAAGAAATGATACCCCAGTCTCCTGACTCGGAATCTTGTAGCCCTTTTCCTGCACCCAGTGTCCACAAAGAGCTCAGAGCTCCTTTCTCCTCTTCCAGATAGTAAGTTTCACAAATTTGGTACCTTGCACCAAATTCTGCCTTGTAGCAGATGGTGTTTCCCCAGATGGAATTCTCGCCTGTATGATAAAGTTTATACTTCAATTTAGAGATCAACTAAACAGAAATAATAACCACAGAAGCGTGACTTAATCAGCGCTATTAAAGGCAAGCAGTTTCTAGCACTTTGTGTATGCCGGTGCTTTTATAAAACTCAACTAGAGTTAAGTGCCAGTCCGAATGTAAGCTTTTTAATGTATGCGTTTTGAATGTGTGACAATAAATAAGGTTGTAGTTTTTTAAGTAGCAAGGTACAAAGATGGATGAAAAGTCACCATTCGCCACAGGACTGTAGGAAGTCCCAAAGACACATCTGGTCTGTCGGGCTGGGGCAGAGCTGGAGTTGCAGGATGTGAGTCTGGGGTCAGGTACTTGGTAACCATCATTTATGGAGTCACCCGTCACAGCAAAGCCGACACTGCTTGAAAAGTTTGCAATCAACAGCCTCCTCTCCGCTTGAATTGTGTGCTCCTCTTCATTCTTCCATGGGTGCTGTTTACTCTCATTTTGCTCATTATGTGAAATACTTTTCCTTTTTCTAAAAATGACTCTAATTTAAATGCTTTGGATTCAGCTACATCCTTTTTTTTTTTTTTTTTTTTGGTAGTTTGCATATAACCCTGTCTCTGTTCAGCTCTGGTACTTTTCCTGGCCCTGCACACAGGGCTTGTCTGAGAACTGTCATGTAAGAAGAAGTGAAACACATGCGGGGTTGGGGGGCTCCCTTATCTCGAGCCCTTGACCCTGTGCCCTCCCCCCAACCCCCACCCCCCAGGCCTGCACTGTGGCACAGACAGACTTTTGAACAGCTGTGCAACTGCCCTTCGATTCTGGCTCACTGTATTTCCTGACGTGTTCAGCATCTGGGGATGAAGCAAGTACACAGGTCAAGACCGATGCCCCTGGAGTTACACTGGCAGTGTTTCTCAGCAGTGCTTTTACTAAAGATTTGCAGAGCAGAGCCCTGCCACAGGGGCCCTGCCCGAACCTCCCACCTATCTTGTGTGACAGTTCATGTAATAGCTACTCCCCCGTGCCTGTCCTTGGGCAAGGGTAGCATCCAGAGAGCCTTTTATCAGCATCCCAGACCGCACTAGCAAGGCTTCTTTATGTGGATGGTCCTAGAACCACCTCTGTTCAGAAGCTCATTACGTCATTTTCCTGTTATTGTTTTATGCAGTGCGTCATAGCATCGTCAATGCCATTCGATCGTTCACCCTGGCATCCCTGTGAGGTGGATACAGCCGTGAGGTACCATGTGGCGATTAGCTATGATCCTAGCTAGGGACTCGCGCTCCAGAGTCAGACCACCTGGGTTCTCACCCTGGCCCTACCACTTTCTAGTTGTGTGACCGGGGACAAGTTTACTAAACCTCCCCAAGCCTCAGCTTCCTTATCTGGAGAGTGGGGAGTAATAACCTCAGTAGGTTCTTGTGAAACGAATGCCTGAATGTTTACGAAGTATGGAGAACAGTGACTGACACCAAATCATCACAATAAAAATGTTCCCTTTTACTGTCCCTGTCGCTATCAACTCCATCATCTCTACAGCAGATTTTCCAAGAGTCTGTGGTTTGCCCAAGATCACGTAATGACTCCAAGAGACAATGGACCTTTTTCTTCTTCGTTTTTATTTCCTTATTACACAGTAACATAAAGATGAATTCTTGTTAAAGATCAAAGCAATACAGAAACACATAAAGGAAGTTGTTAGGTTCCCACCTCTACTCTTTCCTCTTTCTCCACAAGGAACCACAGAAAATTAATTGGCGTGCATTCGCCCCACATTCTCTCTGGCAGGACACACACATAGAAAATCAATATAAATAAATAAATAAATTTATGTGTGTATATATATTTATTTATTTATAGAATATATATTATATATATATATATATATATATATAATGTGTGTGTGTGTGTCTTCTTAGGCTTAAACAATAGTAACTGTGCCTGACTTATAGGACTGGTGGTCAGTGTTGGCGAGAGCGGGGCATGCCAGGAAATATACTAGTCCTCTCTCATCAGCTTCATGAGATAAATGCTATTATTCTACCCATTTTACAGGTGTGGAAGTGAAGGTTAGAGAGATTGCTGCCTTCATAGGATCACATAGTGCTGAAACTGGATTTCAATCCAGTCAGGCTTACCCAGTATCTCCACACTTTTGACCACAGCTGTGTGTGGCCGTATCATAGGTACTGTTTCTGTTTGAGTTTTTTCTCTTATTAGTTTGAACTCTTTCCATGTAAGTATATGTAGGTTTACTTCATCCTTTTAATGGCTATATATGAGTCAATATTTTGTTTCACCACTTTCTTATCTAGGCTTCTGTTTCCTTGTTCTTTGCCGTTATAAATAATCCCACACCAAATATCCTTAATACTTTTGGACACAGGTATGAGAATTTCTGTAGAGTGGCTTTCACACGTGGAATTGTTCATCAAGGAGTAGTGTGCACACATTAAATTTAAATAAGTATTGCTTTCCAAAAGGAATTTTGCTCACTGACAATATGTGAGAAGGCCTGTTTCACACTAGTCTTTTTTTAATCGAATTATTTATTTATTTTTGGCTCCATTGGGGTTTTGTTGCTACGCGCAGACTTTCTCTAGTTGCATTGAGTGTGGGCTGCTCTCTAGTTGGGGTGCACAGGCTTTTCATTGCGGTGGCTTCCCTCGCTGCAGAGCACAGGCTCTAGAGCGCATGGGCTTAGTTGCCCCATAGCATGTGCAGTCTTCTCAGACCAGGGATTGAACCCGTGTCCCCTGCATCGGCAGGTGGATTCGTAACCACTGGACCACCAGTGAAGTCCCTCACCTTAGTCTTCTTTTTATCTTTGCCAATTTGTTGAAGAAAAATACTCTTTTTCTAAATGGTGTTTCCATGATTCCTGATGGGGTTGAGCTAATTCTTTATTTTCAGGGTAATCTATATTTCCTCCAGAAATTGCCTTTTGCCTATATTGCCATTTAGTTTTCATTGTAGATGCTTGTTGTATATTTTGGATAATAATCTTTTACATTTTTCTGCATTTTTGTCTTCCGTGTAAACTTGTAAAATTTGCCTGTCAGTTTACATAAAAGAAACGCCTGTTTGTATTTTGATTGAGAATTTGTTGCATTCAGAGGCTCATTTTACATAATTTGGCAACTTCACGATATTTATTTTTTCCTGCCATAAATACCGTATGTCTCTATTTAAGTCTTTCATGCCCATCAGTTAAATTCAACTGTTTTCCTAGTGTAGATCTTGCACTGAAATATTTATTTACAAATGGGGACCTGTTTTCTCATCACCTAGACTTAATTTGTATTGTTAATGAATAGAAAAACTATTGGTTTTTACATATGTGTTAAATTTTTATCTAGCTACTCGACTGAACTCTTTTATTAGTGACCTTTGTACTTATTTCTTGTTCTTGATCTATCACATTGGCTAGGAAAAACAGTAAAGAAAAACATTGGTGAAAGTGTACATCTCTGCCTGTTTCCTATCTTTAATGAGAATGTCTCTAACATTGCAGCACTAAATATGGTGGGTCCATTTTATCAGCGTGCAGAAATTTCTATGGCTAGCTTACTGAGGGGTGTGCCTTTCACTGCAGACTACACCAGACTCCTGTCAAGGGGCCTTAGTTGTCTCCTCTACATTTTCCTTGAGAATTCAGAGATTGTCCTCACTGCCTGGGACCTCCCAGCATTAATCTCCTAGCTGACTCAACAGCATTTAGCACTGAGTAATATTTGCTCTCTTCCTCCCTTCACTCACGTGGGACCCTGGCTGGCCTAAGGCAAAGAGCCACTTTGTGTTAACATATCCTATACCCTTCACCGCCCCCCACCCCGCCCCCAGATAAATAAATAATGCTGTATGGATAAGAACAAAATTCCACTTCTGGAATTTTCTGGCAGGCACCACTGAAAAGAATTCATTCCGGGCTTCTAGTTTTAAATAACCTCAACTTTTTTTCCCCACTGGGTTATCTTGAGTAGCTGACCACCATTTCACACTCCAGTGGCCAAGTGGTTTCATAGTTCGTACAAGAGGGTGTGAGAAAGGAATCACCACCTGACCTGACTTCCTGTGGAGATTTCACGCAGGCACAGGGTGAAGCCACTTCTAACTCTAGGCTCTCAGCGCTGCCTTGCGCACAGTTAATGCAAAAGAAGTGTTTTCACGGTTGACTGATGACAGGATTTAATTGCAGAGTACATTTGATAATTTTTAGGTGGTGAGACTTTCTGCTAAACTATGAACGAAAGGATTTCATTTTGTCAGGTGTGTATTTGGAGCATGACTCTAATGTGACTTGGCACCTGTCTAGAGAATTGTCCCTGTGTCCAGTGACATTTCGCTTTGGGGAAGTCAACACCTGCTATGATGGTATCTGTCATAGTTAAGAAAGTGACATGTCCATGAATAATGCAGAGCTGCCTCAATAAAATGCCTTCTTCAGAAAACAATTAAAATGAGACATTGGCAGAAGATTCTTATAAGCAGCAGAGAGGCAAGTTAGGGCTCTTTCCGAAATTAAAAAGCAGTGGATGATACCTTTTACTATGGTTTTCTCATCTTGATGTAAGCTGGGCAGATTATATTATTTTCACACTGTTTAGCTAGAAAAGGACCTGCTAAATAGGATCCTTTCTTTCTATTGCTTTAATACAAACCAACATTGGCCTCCAACATCAATTTGGATGTTAATGTTTTTGAGGTGAACTTTTTGGGGAGATGGAGAGGACTCATGTCAGGCACGTGGTGTGTAATTGGCAACTATCCAGGAGAGCCTACGCCAAGAGACAGCTGGGTGCCAGAAACCCCAAGAGGCAAGGCAGCCCCACGTGGCAGACACGAGCACTGATCTTTGAGCCCCTCGTGGGGCCAATGCCATCGGCTTCAGCTTCTAGGGCTGTTGGTATGAGAAGTTTGGTCAGTTAGGCAATTATCTTTCCCACCTTTAGCTTTTTTCTCTTTTCCTCGAATTGCCATGTGCAGAGAAGAGGCGGGGACAGTGCCCAGCAATAGACTGAACGTTTCCCACCTCTTCTCTTGCAGGCGGGTGACAAGCATTACCACCCGAGTTGTGCACGATGCAGCAGGTGCACCCAGATGTTCACAGAAGGAGAGGAAATGTATCTTCAAGGTAAGGTGGTCTGGAGAATGCAGTAACCTCTCCCCACCCGGGGAGAGAAAACCGGGCTATGCTTGTTTGTTTCTAAGAGAAGGAGGCATTTCATTAGCTGCAAGGCTACCCAGATCCCAAATGAATGTAGCCAAATGTGACCTCATCAGTTAGTATTAATCAGCCAAGCAATTGACATGCTGGCGGTGAGCCCCCGATTGCTTATGGATGAATGGATTGAACTTGATGCCATGGAGATAAGGCAAGAGGAAAGATCAGCTAGGCCTCCTCCCACCCAACCCCCAGGAATATGCTTGGGAAACAAAAGATCAAAAGAGGAAATGAATGTCTAGAAATGTTACATACTGGATGGTTATAATACTTGGTTTTTTTCTCACTTTACTGTCCTAGGAGAAGGATTTTGGGGGGGCCTCCCAGTATGCTCTTATCCAGGCTTTTAGGAGGAAGAAAATCTCATATTTGGTGAATTACATCCCAGATATACTTCATCCCATGAAGATGAGATCGCTGTCATAGTGAAAGAGAGGACAGAGAGTGAGAGAGAACACACCCAAAGTTCCTGATAGAGAAATTGAGAAGTTTCTGATGCCAAGGAAGTGCTCATTACCAGAGGGCCATTCAATTTTTTTTTAATGAAAATAATTTTGAGAAATTTTCCCTATGTACAGCTATGATTAGCTTTTATCTCCTCTAAACTTCTGAAGCTTTTCAGAGAGTTTTAGGGAAGGATTCTCCTCTAGTCAAACAGTACCATCTGTGCAAGCATTTTACTATTTTTAGCAGGAAAGAGTCATTAAATAGACAAGGGCTGATCAGTAAAATTAGCAAGAATATAAGAGCTATTGCTTGTTCAGTTTGCTAATTACTGGTTCTCATTGGCCTTTGCATGTCATTTCTTCATCTCTGCATGTAACACTATGTGTAGTTTTAATGTATGGTTTGCTTTGCTCTTGATTTTTGTTTTTATGAAACTAAGAAAAATCTCCAGAAATGATTCTTGAGTATTAGATCAAAGCTTTGGCTGCTCTCCCCTTAAAGAACCCTAGCTGTATGAGAAATTGACAACCCAGACATCCTTTTTGGCTTTAGAATAATTTCTCTGAAAAAATTACAGTGGAAAATCTCACTGAATTTTAAAAGGCCTGGTGAAGGCGAGTGACAAGCCCCAAATCTGTGGTCTCATATGGGCTTTATATGACACGTTTCCCTCCAGGACAAACTGTGAATCCTTGGGAGCAATAGACAAGTGTCACTTTACATGTTCAGCATGGAGCAGATTTATTCTTTAGTTGGTCTCCAGGCTCTGTTTTAGATCTGAATGTGTCGGTTACAGCACTCACCATCAAAGACCCAAGAGTGTTCATCACCCCAAGAGTGTCTGCTAAGAACTGAGACTCAGGGCTCTGGGCTCACCTCTGTATGTTCACATAGTTCTGCAAGCTGAGTGAAGAGGGTGATTTCAGGCTGTACACAAGTACAGTACATTCATACTGTAGATAAACAACCCTGGTAATTTGGGCTATGTGCCGAATTTGAGCATCGTAAATCTTTCCTGGAGTTGGGCTTTGGTGTTCTTTGCCTGTGCTCCTGGCACATCCTTGAACAATGAGCAGTTTCATCTTCCCCAGCATCTCATGTTCTCTCTGGCTTGCATTCCCTGTGTGTCTGACCTCTGGAGGATATTCAATGCCTTGTGCACCCCCGGGGTCCTGGGCCAGGAAGTCCACTCAGTAGAACTTCTTCAGTGCACCCTGCTCCTGCTTCCAGCCCTGCTGCCCACCCTACCTCCCCCCGGCTCTCCACATTAAGAGGATTTCCGTGCTTTGAAGCCAGCCTCAGAGTAAAAGCCAGTGCTGAATGGACTATGTGTCTGTCTGGCTTTGGTTTGATTTTTTGGTCCTGGGTTAAGCGAGATAGAAATGACTGCTAAATAGGGATTAAAGTATTATTCTGATATAAAATGTATTTACACTGTCATCAATTTAATAGTATTTTTAGCTCAGTGGTGTAAAATAATTCAAGAGTTATTTTAATTTGATAGCTTTTCAGGAGAGAAAGAGTTCAACAGTGAAATGTAAAACATAAAATATTCATACAGAGACTCATTTTAAGTTTATATCATTGACATTGTCCTGCGCAGACAACCTCATGACTCTTAACAATTTAAATGTAGCCAGAATAAATTTACAAATTTAGGCAAAAAAAATGCTTTCAACTTAGTAACTATTTGCTTAAGTCTTTTTAAGTCCCTCTTCAAATTCTTCCACCATTCCCACATTTGAACATATTCTTGCATGAACATAGGACTCACATATAGACCTTAGCCATGAATTACATACATTGTATACCTAGGCAAAAAAAAAAAATCGCATAGGCAGGCATTGAAATCTTATAAGAAAAGAGCTTTCTATTGGATATAAGTGTTTTGCTTAGTTCTATGATATTGGTACCATCTAAGAAAGCACCTTAAATTCCTATATAGTGAGTCATTGACCCAGGACCAGAAAACAACACTTAAATAGTAACTTCACTAGTTTAAAAGTGAAGACCTTTTAAAGTTAACTAACAGGTTAAAAATTAAAGGAAAACTTGTGGATTTGTAATGTAAGTTTCAAACTTTCTGCTAGTTGGATTGATTTCCTGTGTCCATGTAGGTAACTGTATAATTGAAGCAACAAAAAAAATTTGGTGAGTTTTGCTTCTGGATATAGATGATCTGGTTTGACTTTATTGCCCTCATCTAAATTGCTTGGTTGTTTTGATGTTATGTAAACATGGCTTATGGCTTATATTTCTGAAATTAAAAGTAGATATTGGGAAGTACACAGACATTACTTTTAAAGAATAATGAAAGTGAAAAATGAAACTTAGTTGCTCAATACGGACTCTTTGTGACCCCATGGACTGTAGCCTGCCAGGCTCCTCTGCCCATGGAATTCTCCAGGTACTAGAGTGGGTAGCCTGACCTTCTCCAGGGGATCTTCCCAACCCAGGGATTGAACCCTGATCTCCCACATTGCAGGCAGATTCTTTACCATCTGAGCCACCAGGGAAGTCCCCAAAGGATGATGATAGCATTTGGAAAAAAAAAAAAAAAAAAACACTGCCCAGTTGAGAATTAAATGTCTCTTTCATCAAAACACTCTTGTGCCAAATGAGTGGTCTCTGTGGTCTAGGATTATAACTTATAGAACGAGCACAGACTAGATGCAGAGAACTCACCTGGAATTTGAGCTACCATGATTTACTTGGGCACAGGGCCTCTTTCAGAAGTTCCTTATAATTGGACTGTGGCTGCTTTCCATTTCCTTCATTCTTAGCTGTGCGTTGTCTTTCCAGGTTCTACCGTTTGGCATCCCGACTGTAAGCAATCGACCAAGACTGAGGAAAAGCTGCGGGTAAGGAAGGCTTTGGCACTGTGATGCCAGACGTACTTGCTGTCCATTGTGTCTACGGTCACTGATTCTTGGGACTGCAGTTTGGGTGAAATTGCTTCTTAGGACTTTTTCCCCCCCTTCTATCACAGACCAAGTAGAAAGGCCATTTGGCCAGAAAAAGAGGTTTCCTCCTACCTTCCATTGACGGTGATTCTTGTTTCAAATGCTTGTGTTAGACAAAATAAGCCTTGCTTCATGAATCAGGTTCTTAGGAAAGCATTCAAGGGGAAAAGTTAAGTTCTAGGTCCAACATCTGGTGACCTCCTCACCAGACTTTTTTTGTACTTCATCCATCACATCACTCAATCCAAACTCTGCAGCCATTGCTCAGCTCTTGCTACATTTGATTGGCCTCTCAAATCCAAGTTCACCAAGTAGCCTCCATCTCCAAAAGCTGATGATTTGTTAGATAAAAAACCTTTGGGGAAAATCATGATAAGCTCAGACGAGTCAGTGGAAACAAATGTTCTTGATTGTTTTTGTAACTGAAACCTTAGGTAGCATCAAAATATTTTCAAAACTCCATGGAACATGGATCACATGGAGGATAGACTCTATCTCTCACCTGTTTTTCCTTTCTTTCCTTTGGTTTTATAGCATTTCTCTCAATTCTAAAGCCTTCTCTTGATCTTACTCTGTTCTCAGATCACCACCAGGAGACAATATTCTACCTGTTTCAGAAGCAAAGAGCTGTACACAGTTGCAAGGCCTTGATCATGATCTGTTTCTTACTCAGATGCCCCCCGTTTTTCACTTGGGCTATTAAGTATTTTTCAGAGCAGTAATCAGGCTAGACCCCAGTCCACAGTCCCTCCATTTAACCACCCAACTACACCACCTGGTGTTTCAGGGAAAAGAAAGGCCCAAATTCATTTTGGAAGCCATGCTATAGATGAGATGGTTAGGTAGCATGACCAACTCAATGGACATGAGTTTGAGCAAGCTGAGGGAGATAGTGAAAGACAGGGAAGCCTGGTATGCTGCAATTCATGGGGTTGCAAAGAGTCGGACACGACTTAGCAACTGAACAACAATATTCTAGAATGTGGAATCATTTCTTCTTGATCTGCTGTTAGCAGGCACAAGAAGCTATATATGTGATCCCCACCAGTCACACAGCTGCTACATCAGTGTGGCCTGATCACTAACATGTCATTTGTGAAGGAGTGACTTGGCTTCAGAGAAATGATTATCAGGACCCCCGCCTTTTTTTTTTTTTTTTTTTTTGGCTTGCCACCCCTGGGAATGACAGCTCTCTTATTTTCATTTTTCAATATCTTTTCTTTATTCTCAGTGAACCTCTTGTCTGCCTAGAAGCTCTATTTCCTTTGCTTTTGTTTTTTTCAACTGGCATCTGTAAGATCAGATGGAGATATTTTGTCATTTGATCATTTAGAAACTTGTCCCTTGCCTGTGACCCTGAATAAAAACGGATGTCTTAAAATTCAGTTAATATGAGCAGACTCTAAGTGGAGGGGGGAAAATCACTTTTTCTCAAAATAATGGAGTAAAGACCAAACAAACTGGAGAGGAACTTGTTCACCAATATTAGGATGATTTGCGGAGAAGGCAGTGGCACCCCAATCCAGTACTCTTGCCTGGAAAATCCCATGGACGGAGGAGCCTGGTGGGCTGCAGTCCATGGGGTCGCGAAGAGTCGGACACGACTAAGCGACTTCACTTTCACTTTTCACCTTCATGCATTGGAGAAGGAAATGGCCACCCACTCCAGTGTTCTTGCCTGGAGAATCCCAGGGACAGGGGAGCCTGGTGGGCTGCCGTCTATGGGGTCGCACAGAGTCGGACACGACTGAAGTGACTTAGCAGGAGCATCAGGATGATTTGATCCCTGTTTCGACATAGAACTTCAGCCTAAGCGTGTGTACCTGACCCTGTCATCTGTCAGTCAGACAGGTGCACACTGGAAGTTGCCGGACTCTGGGATTTTTGATGACTCATGGTTGCTTTGAAGTGGGTTATCGTTATAAAATACTAGCACCTTAAAGATAGTACTTATTGTCACTTTAATCATGTTGCTTTACGTCTGAGCCACCAAGAGTCATGCACTTTAATCATAGGAATGCAGAATTCACTGTATAACTTGTAGATGCTATCCCCAAACCACCCTAGTAGCTAGTGGTCTACACTGTCTTTACAGTGTTGCCCTCAGTTGTTGAATAATCATTTTTATTTCATCCCTGATGAAGTCTTCTGGGAGACAGAGGAATGCTAACGAGGCCAGACTGAATGGAATGTGTCCTTTCTCTGTAAGGATTGCTTGAGTTTGCAGAGTGTGCTACTAAAATGGTTTCCAAAAAATCAACCCTCTTGATCGCATCTTGATGGAACTCTTTGGATAAGATTATGAAAACAACTAGTGAGATACTTCCACTCATTCTGGCCAAGAGGACCTGTAGTTTTTTCTCCCTTTAGTGAAACTTTTTTCTCTTAAAGCCGGTGTTTACCACTTGGGAGGTCGGGCCAGTCCCCCAGCTCACTCACCCAGTAGTAAGGATGATGTACCTCTAAAGAGATGAGGTTCTGACGCACCCCAAGTGGGGTGCATGTTGACGCTGGTGGGATTTAAAAGAGGCTAGATTTTGAAGAAGGAGCAACTCTTGTACTCTCTTAAGGGTGTGTCTATGGAGGACAGCCTTGAGCCAGGATTTTCAGGCCTTTTTCCCGGTATCACATCAGTTCAGTTACCATAGCAAAATGAAAATGTTTTAAGGATCTTTCAACAACCCCACTGAGTAATCCACATTCTCCAGATTTCAAGGACTTGTGGGGTGTTTGTAATAAAAGACTCTCAAGAACATCTGTCAGTGGCTTCACTGGCTTCTAACTCTTCATATGTAAGAATATTTCAGCCAAAATAAATGGAAAGGAATGATGGGGAGGGGGGAAGGTTGGAACATAGGCAAATATACTGTAATGTAAAGACCAGTTAGGGAATTCCTTGGAAGTCCCATTGTTAGGACTTGGCACTTTTACTGCTGAAGGCATGGATTTAATCACAGATCGGAGAACTAAGGTCCCGTAAGCCGCGTGGGGTGGCGAAAAAAGAAAGAAAATAAAGACTAGTTACTATGCTTTCAACATGGACCTTACACACACACACACACACACACACACACACACACACACACACACAC